>NC_056667.1:34854583-35525000 GCF_018350195.1 Panthera tigris | reverse complement strand
CAAATGGCTAATTCATAAAAGAGGAAACCCACAGAGTCAAATGCATAGTAAATTTGTACAACCACTTAGACATTTAGATTTCTGTGGGACTGGATCAGAAAACAGGAACTATTCTATGTTGTCCAGATATGAAAAGTTTAATATATGAGTTAGGGGCTTATACAACCATTGGACAAGCAGAATAGTAAAGGTTGAAGAAACCACCATCAAAGATCAGGGGGTGCTACCAAAAATATTGCTTTGAAACACCAATAAATGAGTCATTCTCAAGAGCGTTGAGAGGGTGCCATGATTCTCAAAAACCTGAGAGCCAATTGTCTTAGTCTGCAGTAGTGAAATAGAAGCAGGTGGTGTTCAAGAGCTTCCTGGGAAGCTACTATGGCTTTCATGTCTTCCCACATATCTGGCTGTAAACTGACTTCAGAGAATAATGGCATCTTTTCTTCTACTCTCCATTTCACCTTGGAGAATATATCTTTACATGCGTCAGACTACTAGACCCCTGGAAAATTTATCAATGTAAGAGTCTCCTTAATTTTTATAATGTTTATTTTCTACCCTCTGGCATGCAGGTGTCTTACAAAGGCTTCTAGGGTATTTGCTAAGCAATTTCCTGTTCATTAGGTACAGTCAGCATGATGTTATCAAGATAGTGAATTAACTATCTATGGAAGTTGGTTAGGAAATATGGAAAGGTGATATGACCAAAGTCTCTATACAGTCTAAATTATGACAGAGAGTTGGAGAGTCAACACAGACTTGAAACAAGATAATGAGGGTGCATTGTTTCTGCCAAGTAAAAGTGTCCCCTCTTTCTCTCGCTTTCCCTCTCGCTCTCCCTCTCGCTCTCTCCCTTCCTCTCGAGGAAGAGAGAGAGAGGGAGAGCGAGAGGGAGAGTGAGCGAGGAAGAGAGAGAAGGAGAGCGAGAGGGAGAGCGAGCCCCACTCTGGTTATCTTTGCACAAGTGCACACTGCCCCCCACCCCTGCACACCACAGAGAGAGAGAGAGAAAGAGAGAGAGAGACGCCTACCTTATCTCTAACAGTTTAAAGTGCTCCACTTGGCCTCCATCACTCTTATCACACGTTGAATTCAGGGAGCCCATTTCAATGATAGCATTTCCCACTCTCTTGCAGAGAATGGCAATACAGAGCCTTTCAAGGATGCTATGCCCCCTTTCCAGTGCATTTTTCAGTCTGGTGAAAGGAGTGTATTTTTAAGAGACTGCTGTAACTGATCATTTTGCCATCTTCAAACCAGAAGTCCTATATCTTGCCCTTTTCAAACCACTTAACCTGACTTTTATTCCTATCATTCTAATGCTCTTGCTAAGATTACCAATAATCTTAGAGCGCCTAGGTGGCTCAGTGGGTTGAGCGTCTCACTCTTGATTTTGGTTCAGCTCATGATCCTGGGGTCATGGGATTGAGCCCTGGGTCAGGCTCCATACTAAGCGTGGACCCTGCTTAAGATTTTCTCTCTCTCTCTCTCTCTCTCTCTCTCTCTCTCTCTCGCTCTGTGCCCCTCTCCTCTGCTCTCGCACTCTCTCTCCTCCCCTGCCCCCTCCCCCCCAAAAAAGATTACCAATAATCTTATGTTGCTAAATCCAGGGGACACCTTTAGCAGCATTTTACAATTTCTGTTCTTGGCTTTAATATTGCATTCTCCTTTGGAATTCCCTGTACATCTCTCCCTGTACATCCCTGCCTTAAGCCTGGCTCTTCCTCCACCATTCATTGTTTAATGTTAGGGTATTTTAGGACTATTTCCTCAGTTTTTTTTTTAATGTTTGTATATTTATTTATATTTATTTTTGAGAGAGAGTGAGCAGGGGAGGGGCAGAGAGAGAGGAGAGAAAGGGGGAGAGAGAATCCCAAGCAGGCTTCACACTGTCAGTGCAAAGCCCTATGTGGGGCTCAAACTCACAAACTGTGAGATCATGACCTTAGCTGAGATCAAGAGTTGGATGCTTAACCGACTGAGCCACCCAGGTGTCCCTAATGTTTACTTATCTTAGAGAGAGTGGAGGGAAGGACAGAGAAAGAGGGAGACAAAGGATCTGAAGTGGACTGCGCTGACAGCAGCCAGCCTGATGTGGGGCTCGAACTCATGAACCACAAGATCATGACCTGAGCTGAAGTATGATGCTCAACCAACTGAGCCACCCAGGCACCCCCTACTTCCTTAGCTTTTTTCTTTTCTTGCCACACAAACCATTCTCTGTAGGTCATCTCATACATCTCAGGTCTCTACTTGGGTTGTTCTCCCTTCCTAGAATACTCTTTATCCCCTTGATATCTGGCTAATTTCTGTTGGTCTTCAGATGTTAGCCTAAATGTATGCCCTGAGTCTAAGACTTCTTGATGCCTTGGACGAGGTTAGGAACACTTTTTGAGCACTCAGAATTTCCCCTTTACAATAATTACATTTCTAATTACTTATTCATGTCTCATTTCCCATTAAATTGTAAGCACCTTGAAAGCAGGGGCAGTGTTAATACCTAACATAATGCCTGGCATGTAGGTGGTGCTCAATAATATTTATAGATTATTCATAGTTGAATAAATAGAAGTAAGGGTCAAATTTCATTTCATTTCAAATTGCTGAACAACTGTGGTCCAACCTTATTTGTTGAATAATATATATACTACTCATAATTTATAACACCTTCTTTTTCTTATATTCTTATATACCTAGACTATTTCTAGGCAATTATCTTCAATCTCACTGCTCTATCTACATGTAATTATGCCTACATCATGCTATTTATTTATTTATTTATTTATTTATTTTTGAGAAAGAGAGTGCATGTGGGGAGGGGACAGAGAGAGAGGGAGAATCCCAAGCAGGCTTTGTGCTGACATGGGGCTTGAATCCATAAACCATGAGATCATGACCTGAGCCCAAATCAAGAATCAGACATTTAACCCATTGAGCCACCCAGGTGCCCCCATGCTATCTTTTAAAATAAACTTTTATTTTAGAATAATTTTAGATTTACAGAAAAGTTACAAAGACAGCTCCTGTGGGGGCGCTGGGGTGGCTCAGTCGGTTAAGCGTCTGACTTCAGCTCAGGTCATGATCTCACAGTCCGTGAGTTTGAGCCCTGCGTCAGGCTCTGTGCTGACAGCTCAGAGCCTGGATCCTGCTTCAGATTCTGTGTCTCCCTCTCTCTCTGCCCCTCCCCTGCTCATGTTCTGTCTCTCTCTGTCTCAAAAATAAATTAAAACATTAAAAAATTTTTAATTAAAAAAAAACCCACAAAGACAGCTCCTGTATACACCTCATTCAGTTTCCCCCCATTGTTAACATCTTACTTTAATTACCACCGTACATTTGTCAAAACTAAGAAACTAACATTGGTACATTATAATTAGCCAGGTGCAAGATTTTGAGTTTCATCCACTTTTCCCATTAATGTCCTCTTTCTGTTTCAATCCAGGGCATTTAGTTTCTATAACTTCTATTAGTCTCTCTGGTCTGTGGTAGTTTCTTAGTGTTTCCTTGCTTCTAATGACTTTGATAGTCTTGAGATGTACTGGCTAAGTATATTGTAGAATGTCCCCTAATCTGAGTTTGTCTAATGTTTTCTCATAATTAGACTGGGCTTATGAGCTGTTGAAAAGAATATCACAGAGGTCAAGTGCGCTTGCCTATCCCATCAGGGGTAAATGATACTCATGTGACTTCATTGATGATGTTAATTTTCATCACTTGGTTAAGGTTGTGTTAGCAAGTTTCTCCATTATAAAATCACTGTTTTTCCCCTTCTCTGCCCTGTCCTCTCATAGAGTTAGTAAGTATAGCTGACCCTTGGAGGGGAGAGAGCAGAAATTAAGCTAGGCACCCTAGAGGTGGAATCTCTACATATGTTATTTGGAATTCTTCTGAGAGAGTTACCACTATTTTAATTAATTATAGTTTTTAAAACACTTAAAGTTTCTGGGAAGGGGAAATCTTCACTCATTTTTTATTTTATATTCTTCCAGAAGATATTAAAATTATCTTTAAATCATGTTACAGTTAAAAATTAATTTGATGTTGATTAGAATTATACTTAAAAATACATTAACTGGGAGGGCGCCTAGGTGGCTCAGTCAGTTGAGTGTCAGACTCTTGATTTCAGCTCAGGTCATAATCCTAGGGTCATGGGATCGAAGCCCACATCAGACTCCCTGCTGAGCATGGAGCCTGCTTAAGGTTCTCTCTCTCCCTCTTTCCACTCTCCTGCTCTTGCTCTCCCTCTCTCTCAAATTAAAAAAAAAAGAAAGAACTGGGAAAGGACCAACATCCAGGAATATGGTACCTATCTCTATTTAGTCAAATATTCCTTTATAGTTATTATTATATTCTGATAATAAGTTCTGGAAGCACATAAACAGATATGCAAGGATCTGTTTTGTAGTCAGACACTGCAGTCCTGTGGCTTGAGAGTCAGTCTGAAGATTGAAATAATGTCCTGGCTGTCCCAGGGAAGAAGCTTATCAGAGATATAAACTTGAGGTTGTAATTGAATTTTGCTACATGAAAGTAAATTGTATAGAAAACAAGATTACAAAACCCCGAATGCAGTTTGGGGAAAAGGCTGATAAAAACCGTACATTCTTTGGGGCACCTGGGTGACTCAGTTGGTTAAGCATCCAACTCTTGATTTCAGCTCAGGTCATGATCTCATGGTTCGTGGGTCTGGGCCCCACATCAGCAAAGAGCCTGCTTGGGATTCTCCCTCTTTCTCTGCCCCCACCCCCACCTGGCACACACATGTGCATGCTTTCTCTCTCAAAATAAATAAATGAACCTTAAAAAAAAAATCATACATTCCTTGAGCTCAGGGACCAGGTTTAATTAATCTTTGTATTCCCTACAATTCTAGGACACACTGGCACACACAAGCACTTGTTGAACATCTGTTGAATAAGCAAATAAATCAGTGAATAAATATTCACTTAAAGTCTTGGCCTTAAACTCTTGGCCATACCAAAGATGTGTTTTTTTCTTTTCTTCAGCCTTAGCAGATATTGTTTTCTATTTAAAAATTTTTAACAATGTTTAAAATGTTTTTATTATTTTTGAGAGAGAGAGAGAGAGAGCGAGCATGAGTGGGGGAGGGGCAGAGAGAGAGGGAGACACAGAATCCGAGTTGTCAGTACAGAGCCCGATGTGGGACTCGAACTCACAGACTATAAGATCATGACCTGAGCCAAAGTCGGATGCTGAACCAACTGAGCCACCCAGGCACCCCTAATTTCTTAAAATTCCAGTAGAGTTAACATACTTTTATATTAGTTTCAGGTGTACAATATAGTGATTCAACATTTCTATACATTACTCAGTGCTCATCAAGATAAGTGTACTCTTAATCCCTTCCACCTATTTTACCCATTCCTTCCCTCCCCACCCCCCTCTCTGGTAACCATCAGTTTGTTCTCTATAGTTAAGAGTCTGTTTTCTAGGGGTGCCTGGCTGGCTCAGTCAGTGGAGCATGTGACTCTTGATCTCAGGGTCATGAGTTAGGGTCCCATGTTGGGTGTAGAGGTTACTTAAAAAAAAAGTTCTGTTTTCTGGTTTGTCTCTTTTTTTCCTTTGTTTTGTTTCTTAAATTCCACATATGAGTGAAATCATATGGCATTTGTCTTTCTCTGACTAACTTATTTTGCTAAGCATTATACTTTCTATATCCATCCATGTTGTTGTAAAGGACAAAATTTCATTCTTTTTTTATGGTTGGGTAATGTTCCATTGTATGTATATACCACAATCTTCTTTATTCATTCATCTATTGATGGACATTTTGGGCTGCTTCCATAATTTGACTATTGTAAATAATGCTGCAATAAACATAGAGGTGCTTATCTTTTCAAATTAGTGTTGTATTCTTTGGGTAAATACCCGGTAGTGTAATTACTGGATCATATGGTAATTTTATTAAAATTTTAAAAAATATTTATTCATTTTTGAGAGACAGAGAGAGACAAAGCATGAGCAGGGGAAGGGCACAGAGAGAAAGGGAGACACATGATCCGAAGAAGGTTCCAGGCTCTGAGCTGTCAAGCACAGAGCCCGATTCAGGGCTCAAACTCATGAACCTCGGGAGACACATGATCCGAAGAAGGTTCCAGGCTCTGAGCTGTCAAGCACAGAGCCCAATTCAGGGCTCAAACTCATGAACCTCAAGATCATGACCTGAGACGAAGTTGGAGGCTTAACCGACTGAGCCACCCAAGTGCCCCAGTAATTCTATTTTTAATTTTTTGAGGAACCTCCATATTGTTTCCATAGTGGCTGCACCAGTTTGATTCTACCAACAGTGCAAGAGAGTTCCTTTTTCTTCACGTCCTCACCAACACTTGTTTCTCATGTTTTTTGTTTTTTTTAATTAAAGAAAAAGTTTATTTGTTTATTTTGAGAGAGAGTGAGAGCATTAGTAGGGAAGGGGCAGAGAGAGAGAGTGAGAGAGAGAGAGAGAGAGGAAGAGAGAGAATCCCAAGGAGACTCCATGCCATTAGCACAGAGACCGACGCGGGGCTTGATCTCATGAACTGAGAGATCATGACCTGAGCCAAAACCAAGAGTCTGTCACTCAACCAACTGAACCACCCAGGTGCCCCTTTAATTTTTTTTTTTTTAAGTAAACTCTATCCCAAAAGTGTAGCTCAAACTCATGACCCCGCAATCAAGAGTCACATGCTCTACTGACTGAGCCATCCAGGCACCCCTGTTTTTTGTGTTTTTGATTTTTGCCATTCTGTTAGGTGGGAGATGATATCTCATGGTGATTTTGATTTACATTTCCCTGATGATAAGTGACATTGAATACCTTTTCATGTGTCTGTTGGCCATCTGTATGTCTTCTGTAGAGAAATGTCTGTTCATGTTTTCTGCCCATTTTAATTGGATTATTGTTATTATTTTTTGGTGTTGGGTTGTATACCAAAGATACGGCTTTTTTAAATTATTTTTTTAATATTTATTTATTTTTGACAGAGAGACAGAGCATGAGTGGGGTAGGGGCAGAGAGAGAGGGAGACACAGAATCTGAAACAGGCTCTAGGCTCCAAGCTGTCAGCACAGAGCCTGATGCTGGGCTTGAACTCACGGACAGCGAGATCATGACCTGAGCCAAAGTTGGATGCTCAACTGACTGAACCACCCAGGTGCCCCCAAAGATATGTTTTGATCATTGTTATGATACACCAGCTTCCACAAATGGTTAATTTTACATGCTTATATTATTTGAATGACTTGTCACTAGCTTTTTCATTAGTGTCAACAATATTTACATTCAAGTTTAAACGACAGAGTCACTAAAAATGGCATAAATCTAACAGCATTGAAAGTATGTTTATTCTCAAGCTTTGTGCAGTGGCAGTGTCGTAGCCAATGGAGTTTATCTGAGGCGCGGTTATTGTTAATTGAAAGTATGCTTACTATCAGCCCAACATATTGAAATATAATTCTATAAAAGATTACATTTAAAGAGCAGAATATAAAATAACATCCAGGCCATGATTACAATGATAAATCAAGCTTGCACATGGTAATAGGCATATATTATTTATGTTGCTTAGCATCCTTTCTCTGTTTTTTCCTAAGAGCACATTTTTTTTTAAGACTTATTTATTTTTGAGAGAGAGAGTGCAAATGGGGAAGGCGCAGAGAGAGAGGGGGCAGAAGACCTGAAGCGGGTTCCCCACTGACAGCAGTGAGCTCAATGCAGGGCTCAAATTCACAAGCTGCAAGATCAAGACCTGAGCTGAAGTCAGACATTCAACCGCACAACCTACTGAGCCACCCAGGTGCCCCACATGTGTTTTGTTTTTAAGGAAACCACTTCTCACCAGTTCTCAGCTATGTAGGTGGATCCTGATAATTCAGGTCAATCTGAACTTTATCTCCCTCTCCATAGAAGTTGGTTCATGGATGGGTGGGTAACCCAATCAGAGCCTGTTTGCTAGGGCTTGATGAAGTGTGAGGATGTGGGATCTAGAACTTCTACAGCTGTTGCTACCATACTGGGAGGGCCTGGAACTCCCTAAGGTTACCACATGGTGCCTGAGGATAAAGCAACACAGTGGTAGGCAGAATAGAGTAAATGAAAGAAACTTGGTACTTGGTGATTTAGTTTGAGCTGCTAGGTCAAGCCTCAAGCTCATCTTGAGCAATTCCTTTATTGTTTAGTCATTTGCAAGTGGAACGTCTAATAGATACACAGTCAAGGACAGAAAACAAGGGGGAATAAAAAGAGTATTGATTTGTTGCAGTCACGGGATTGAGAGTAATTTTTTAAATTTCTACTAATATTGTTTATATGACTCATAACTGACAAGGGTTCTGGATGTTGGAAAAAACTCTCAAAAGACAAAAGGTCTCAATAGGCATAGTATTGTAAATATATATTTACAACATAGCATTCATTGTAAATGTTATGACAGTTCTCTTAATTCTCTTCTGTATTAAGCATGAACAAGCAGGCTGCTCAGTGTTAGACCACATGCTTTCAGAATGGAAGCAGGTCCATCTACAGAATACAACTTGTGTTATTCCATCTCAACACATCTGAAGAAGGTGGTTTTCCCAACCCCAAATGCATATTGTTCTTTCCCACCCACCAACCCCATCAGTCATATCTTATATCTTTAGGATCTAGGTCAAAACTTACATCTTCATACCTCAGCTGGATATGCTCCCTTCTTCATCAAATTTTCACAGAACTTGTTTCACATTATCTTGTTGTATATGTGGCATTTACTATGCTATGCTGCCTAATACTTTTAATATATCACATTTAAATATCTTCAGTTAGATAGTAAACCCCTGAAAGGAAAGACAAATAAGCACATGGTAACTGGAGTTAGACATACCTGGGGTCACGTTCAATTTCTGTTATTTAAGAGCTGTATGAACTTTGCTAAGTTACATCACCATCTCTGAACCCTATTTTCCTCATCTTTAAATAGGATAAATTATACCTTCCATACAGAATTACTATTGTGATTAAATAAAATGGTGTAAATAAAGCACTTAAGGGGTGCCTGGGTGGCTCAGTCAGTTGAGCATCTGACTTCGGCTCAGGTCATGATCTCACGGTTCATGGGTTCAAGCCCCACATCGGGCTCTGTGCCAACAGCTTGGAGCCTGGAGCCTGCTTCGGATTTTGTGTCTCCCTCTCTCTCTGCCCTTTTGCTGCTCACACTCTGTCTCTCTTTCTCTCTTAAAAATAAATAAACATTTAAAAAAAAATAACAAAGCACTTAATGTCAGGCAAAAAAAAAAAAAAAAGAAAAGAATGGAAGCAAGGCCATTTCACAAGTGCATATGGTAAATATACAACTATCTGGTGGTCTGTTATGTGGCACTTTTCAAATCTTAATAGAATAAATGAAGATTATAAAAATTAAATCTGGGTTGATTGAGTTCACCTAGTGTCAGTATTCTAGAAGAACAGAATGAGACTGCACAATAGACATTTCATAAGTAACCATACGTCTTCATTTTTCTCTCAGATCCCTGCATCACTGCCACCTCTGCTGAACACCAGCCCTACCTCTCAGCAGTCAAGGGCTGAGCCTCATTCTGTGGCATCCGCCTTTATAAAGTGTGGTGAAAGGTAGTCCCTTACCTCCTTCAATGTCAAAGAACTGAATTTCAAAGATACTTTTGGTTTCTGATTACTCAAAAGAAGAGGAGGAATACAAGACAGAAGAAAGACTCTAGGGACAGAGAGAGAGAGTGTCAAGAGCCTCTTTAAGTAGAAATGCGTAAAGTGAAGGGGACTAAGAAATGACAAAAATACTTTAAGTCTTCACAAAGACTAAACAGTTTATAAAGACAATACAAACATCTTTAAAATGTTATTGGATGGGGCACCTGGGTGGCTCAGTCAGTTGAGCCAACGACTTCGGCTCAGGTCATGATCTCACGGTTCATGAGTTCGAGCCCCACATCGGTCTCTGTGCCAACAGCTCACAGCCTGGAGCCTGCTTGGATTCTGTGTCTCCCTCTCTCTCTGACCCTCCCCCGTTCATGCTCTATCTGTCTCTGTTTCAAAAATAAATAAACATTAAAAAAAATTAAAAAAAAATAAAAAAAAATGTTATTGGAGTATGTTAACTAACTGGAATTTAAATAAAAACTTTAAAAATATGTTATTGGATTTTGTTAATACTGTCCCCAAAATACAGTATGAATACATTCAACTAACAGAAGTAACTGTATGAATAAAGAAAAGACAAGACCTTGTAATTTTAATTCCTCACTTTGTATGTGGACATTAGCCAAGGTGCCTTTTGGGTGTGCTGAGGAGCAGATCCTCTCTACCCCCTCTAAGAGCTATGTGTCCATCTCATTTATGGCCATATCATACTGGGCACTTTGAGGTTATGTCTTTGATCCAATCAGTTTGATTCCAGCACCAAAGCCTTTATCACTTCTCAGTGAGTCAATATCTCTATTAATATTTATGTTTAAAACAATAGAATATTTAGGCTCTGTAAAAAACCAGAGATGGGGCGCCTGGGTGGCTCAGTCGGTCAAGCGGCCGACTTCAGCTCAGGTCACGATCTCGCCGTCCGTGAGTTCGAGCCCCGCGTCGGGCTCTGGGCTGATGGCTCAGAGCCTGGAGCCTGCTTCCAATTCTGTGTCTCCCTCTCTCTCTGCCCCTCCCCCGTTCATGCTCTGTCTCTCTCTGTCTCAAAAATAAATAAACGTTAAAAAAAAAATTAAAAAAACAAACAAAAAAAAAAAACCAAAACCAAACAAACAAACAAAAAACCAGAGCAAAAACCTGCACTCTACTTGAACTAAAACCTAACTAATATATGGTTTTAGTGGGTCATAGAAATTGGAGGGATCTGAAAATGTTAGGTTTCTCTTGGTCTGTTTACAGAAGCTTCATGTTTTTAACAACACAAATTATATCATTTAGCTCATGCCTCTCCTTTGCCCCTCCAGCACCCAGATTTCCCCTCTCAAAATAACATAACAGCACTTTGGTTTTATTCAGGTATTTGAAAAGCATTTTTTGAGTGCTCATTTTATTCAATCCTTGACTTTTAAGTATTGAGTCTGCTGAGGGGTATGGATACCTAAACAATTTCCATACAGAGTGACAGAGATAAGAACACTATGCTGTCTTAGCCCAGGAGAGGGAAAGGTTCCCAGGACACAGGACAGGATAGAATAAATGGGAATTACTCAAGTAAGGAAAGGGAGAAGGGCCTTTTGAGTCAGAGGAAGCGCCTGTACAGACTTGAGAATTAAGTTCACAGAACTAGGTACCTGTTGCTAATTTAGCAAGGCCAAATCGTAGCTGGGGAGTGGAGACAGGGTGGGTTAAGGAGTAGTGGGAAAAAAATATCACTTCACTCATTGTTTTTTAAACTGTACAATACTCATTAATGACCTATTAAAACAATTTATTTTCTGAAAAAGGATAGAATAGAATAGAAAATATCAGAATGCAGTAAAGGATAAGTATTGGTATGTCTGTTGTTTATAGTTGTGTGTAGAGCGTATAGTGTGTGCATGTGGTAGGTCACAAAGTAAAATGTATTTCTTAGTATTTCTTTTTGTCCCACATGGTCAAAAAAATTGAAAGTCACTGTTCACAGCATAGAAAATTTTATTTATAGTTTACAAGGTGCTTTTAGGTATCCTATTCTTATTACATGGCCCTGCCTCCATTTTTTATTTGTCATTTACTCATTCCTCAAATACTTATCAATACATATTTTACTTTTGGTGCTAGGAAACTCCCTGAGAGAAGCTCAATCTATGGGAGATGAACAAGTAAAGAGATAATAATAACAGCTACTGTTGATCACAATCCTCAGGGTGTATATTGTGAACCACCTGTTTTGGAATCCCCAGGAAAAAGTGCTTATTAAAACACAGGTAATGGGCTCTGCACCAGACCTACTGCATCAGAATTTCTGTGTGGGGCCCAGGGATCTGCAATTTTAATTAGAGGTCCTCAAAAACATCTTACACACATTCAGTTTGGAAAAGATTCATTTCTTTTGTTTTTTAAAGTTTATTTATTTATTTTGAGAGAGAGAGAGAGAGAGAGAGAGAGTGTAGGGGGGGGCCAGGGGGAGAGAGAGAGAGAGGGAGAGAAGAAAAGAGAGAGAGAGAGAGAGAGAGAGAAAGAATCTGAAGCAGGCTCCATACCAGTAGCGCAGAGACCGATGCAGGCCTCGAACTCACGAACTGTGAGATCATGACCTGAGCCAAAATCAAGAGTTGGATGCTACCGACAGCCACCCAGGCACCCTAAAAGATTCATTTCTGGAGTGTATGCTGGAAGCCAACATTGTTCTCAACACACTGTGCTCAGTCACTTGGGTCCTTTTTTCAGTTCCTTCAAGAATCCAACACCCTTGCCACTTAGGGCCTTTCCACATACTATTGTTTCCTAGTCTGGTATACTCTCACAGTTCCCTGGCCAATTTTAATCTACACAAATGTTATTTCTTTAGGCAGTGTTCCCCAAAACCAGAGGCTTCAAAAGGGGCTTTTGTGATATGCCCCCTTGTGGTAGACACTAAAATGGCTGCTCCCCATTCAAAGAAAGGATTGTTAGGGGTAAGGTCTACTGCCAGCTGCCAGCCTTTAACTCCTTTAGTTCCACCTCAGCTTTTGTGAGGAGGTTATGCTCTTCTCCCATGGCTTCAGCCAGTAACTAAGATTGTGGTTTAAGAACCTGGCCATTTCTGCCTAATGTGGGAGTCCTGTAATGTGCAGTCATTCCTCCACAGCTCTCTGGCAAATACTTTGACAGACCTGTATTGCTATCTTCATGGCTCCTCTTGCCCAATCCTCCTTGCTGCCTTTTCCTTTCATAGGTCTTACTCCCAATAAACCTTTTGCCTTCCTGACTCCATCTCAGCATTCCTTCCCAGAGGATTCAACTGCCACACTTGTCTTGGTATGGCTGGAAGAAAGAGACTGAAGGAGAGAGGCCTAAAACCAGGCTGTAGAGGTAAGCAAAGCCAGAACACACAGGTCTTGTTAGGCCATGCTAAGTATTTTTTACTTTGCCATTAGGGCAGTTGGAAGTCACTGCATGTTTTTAAACAGACTGAGGAGGAGTGGGGAAAATGATCAAATGTAAATTTGAAAAATTTGAAAAATGATCTAAATGTAAATTTAGAAAGACCACTCCAGCTGTTATATGTTAAAAAGGCTGGAGACTTGGGAGACTGAGGACAAGAAGATCAATATGCATGCTATAACTGGAGTCTAAAAAGAGAAAATAGTGGCTTGGACTAGGATGAACCAGAGACAGTGAAGGTTTGAAAGATATTTAAAAAGTAGAATCTCCAAAATTTGGTGATTTATTGGATGTGGGTGGTGTGGGAAATGTAAAAGTCAAGGATGCCCAGATCTCTGGCTTGAGCTACTGTGTGGAAAGTGGTGCCAGATGCTGATACAGGGAGTCCTGTGGGAAACAAATGTGAGAGTTCAACTTTGGACATGCAGAGTTGGAGATGCCCCTGGGATATCCAAGAGCACTATAAAGAGTTGGATATATTGTTCTGGAGTGTGAACAGAAATTTAGGCTGGAGAAGTACATTTGGGAGTCCTTAGCATACAGATGGAAGCAAATGAGATCATCCAGGAGAGGTACAATGTTTTGAGAGAGACGTAAGAGATTGACCTAGGAAACTCAGGCATATAAGGTTCTGGAAGGGGACAAGAGGTTAACAAATGAGACTTAGGCCAGGGAATATGGAGTCACAGAAACTTTGAGAGGGTTTTTGATAAGGAGGAGATATAAATATTACCTAGTGTCTAAGCAAGGTAAGGACTGAAACTATTCTTTTGCCTTAGTGACATGGAGGCCATTGGTGAACTTAATAAGAGACATTTCAAATGAAGTGGCAGAGGTGGAAGCCAGACTGGAATGACCAAAGAGTGATGGAAATGGAAGAAGTTGACACAATTAGTGTTACAACTCTTTCAAGAAATTTGGTTCTGAAGAAGGAGGGCAACAGGCAGTATTAGTGAAAATGTGGAATCAGGGTTTTATGTTTTTTGTTTTTAGGATAGAAGAGGCCTGAAAGTGGTTAGAAGTTGATGGGAAAGGAGCCAGCAGAGATGATAAGAGAAGAAAGTGATAATCAAAGGCACAAGATTTCTGAGAAAGTGGGATGGTGGCGGTGGGGGTGGGGACAGGACTGTAAGGCTCAGACAGAGAGACTGACATTGGAAAGAAGAAATGCCACCTCTTTCTTTGGAACAGAAGGGAGGAGAAAAGTGTGGATGTGAATACTAGTAGACCTGTAGGTTTAGTGGTGGGAGGAACTGTTTGTGACTAGGAGATAGGGAAGGTGGAAGGTTGGAGGAGAGTGGAGGAGGAGGTTTAAAATAGTCTTAGGTAGTGGGAAAATGAGCTTTTTGACCACAGGGGTCTTACCAGGAAATGTGGTGGACCTAGCTAATTTTTTAAAACTTTTTATTGTAAAAAATTTCAAGCATATACAAAGTAAGCAGAATAATATAATGAACTCAATGTATCTATCATCTGGCTTTAATAATTTTAATATTCTGTTATTCCTATTTTATCTATGCTTTCACCCACTTACCTCTCTTTGTTACTATTGTTTTTGTGGTTATTTTTAAGGTAAGATTTACATATATTGAAATGCAAAAAAGCTAATTATGTAATTTTGACAAATGGATACACCTATATAACCCACACCCCTCTATCATGATATAAAATGTTTCAGTCCCAGAAAGCTCCATGGTGTCTTTCTCTATCAGCCCTTCTCTCTGCCTCTCAGAGGGAGCCACTGTTCTGATTATTTTCATTTTAGATTAGTTTTACCTATTCTAGAACTTCTTCTAAATGGAATCATACAGTATGTATTCTTTTGTTTATAGCTTTTTTTGCTTAGCATTATGTTCATGAAATTTATCCATGTTGGTGTATGTATCAGGACTTTGTTTCTTCATTTCCTGAGTAATTATTTAATCATAGAAATATGCCACAATGTGTTTATCCATTCAGTTGCCGAAGGATGTTTGGGTTGTTTATTGTTTTGTGCTATTATAAATAAAGCTACTCTGAACATTCTTGTACACGTCTTTTTGTGAATATGTATTTTTAGTTCTTTTGGCTTAAATACTTAGGAATGAAATTTCTAAATAAAGTATAGGCTTGTGTTTGACTTTGTAAAAAATTGCCTAACCTTTTCTCAAAGAGTTCCATTTTAAATTCCCACCAACAATGTCTCAGAGTTCTGTTTGCTTCACATCCTTTTCAATATTTGGTGATACTAGTTTTAAAATTTTTTAGCCATCATAGTGGGTGTTAGTGGTATTTCATGGTGATTTACATTTGCATTTTCTTTCTTTAAAATTTTTTTTAAATGCTTATTTATTTTTGAGAGAGAGAGCGTGAGTGGGAGAGGGGCAGAGAGAGGAGGAGACACAGAATCCAAAGCAGGCTCAAGTCTCTGAGCTGTCAGCACAAAGCCCAATGTGGGGCCCGGACTCACAAACTGCAAGATGACCTGAGCTTAAGTCGGAGGCTTAACCGACTGAGCCACCCAAGTGCCTCATTTGTATTTACTTGGTGAGTAATGGTGTTGAATACTTTTTCATGTGCATATTGGCCTTTCATATATCTTCCTTTCCGAACAATCTATGTCAAACTTTTGCCTATTCATTGTTAACTTTAGGAATCCTTCATATATTTTGATTATAAATCCTTTGTCAGATATATGTTTTATGAATATATTCTTCCATTGTGTGGCTTGCCTATTATCTTCTTAATGATATTTTTGATGAATAGAAGTTTTATATTTTGGTGAAGTCTAATTTATCACTTGTTTTATTTTCTGATTATTGCTTTGTGTGTCATGTCTAAAAAAATTTGCCTGCTCCCATGTCTCCTTTTTTTCCCCTAAAAGTTTTAGTTTTAGGTTTTACATTTAGGTATCCCATGAATTAATTTTTGTGCATGGTATGAGGTAAGGGTTGAGGTTCATTTTCCTTATATGATAATCATCTGTTTGAGCACTATTTATTGAAGGCATTTCCTTTCCTAATGGATTGCTTTGGTGCCTTTGACTCACCATATACATATGAGTCTATTTATGGGTTTGCTATTCAGCTACATTGATCTATATGTCTATCCACATATACCTGTATCCTATATGCCAGCATCACACTATGTTAATACTGTAGTCTTCTAGTAGATATTGGAGTCAGGTAGTATAAATCCTCCAGCTTGTTTCTTTTTTCAGGATCATTTGGTTCCTTCCAGATCCTTTGCATTTCCACATACATTCATGAAAGTGCTTGTCAATTTCAGACAAACAAACAAACAAACAACACCCTTGTGTAAATTGATTGAATCTATAGACCAATTGGGGGAGAATTGGCATCTTAACAATAATGAATTTTCTGATCCATTAATATGATATATCTCTCCATTTATTTAGGTCTTTAATTTTTCTTGGTTTTGTTGCTTTCAGTATACACGTTTTTCACATACTTTGTTAAATTAATACCTAAATATTTGATGTTTTTTAAGGTTATTTATTTATTTATTTTTGAGGGAGAGAGAAAGAGAATGAGCAGGGGAGGGGTAGAAAGAGAGGGAGAGAGAATCTCAAGCAAGGCTTAGTCTCACGACCATGAGATCATAGCCTGAGCTGAAATCAAGAGTTGGATGCTCAACCAACTGAGCCACCCACGTGCCCCATGATGTTTTTTGATGCTATTGAAAATTAAATTATTTTCTAATTATTTCTATGCCATGCATGGAGTTGATCAGATATTCTGAGTAACTATGAAATTCATAGGATGGGGCTGTTCTAGGGTCCCATGGCTAGTCCCAGTTTCAGAAGGTGGCCTAGAGATTAAATATTCACTAGTCATCAAGGTATTCTTTCATGGGATTGCATGAAATTGGATCACCAGAATGGTGCTGACATGCTGGTTTTGGTTAAGTAAATTTTTTATACAGAGAGGGGCTTTATACAAAAAAATTCTTCCATACCTTGAACTCTCTAGGGGCAGCCGTGACTGGGATTGTGGTTGTCCTCCTGAGAAGAGGAGAGAAACCGCATGTCAGGGGGGTTCTTTTGTCTCCTATGTGATATCATTCATTCTGGTAAGAACCATTACTCTGTATCTTTCTGAGACCCAAGAGAAAGGTAGTTACTACATTTTGTTCCCCACCACTATTTCCAGTGAAGCCTCTGAAGTCGGTCACCATAAAATAATTTATCCTAATGTTACACTGCATCCTTGGTCAGAAATTTATCCCTTATTCTATTTAAGTACACATAATTGTATGGCCAATATACACTTCAAGGAAGCTGATTCCTAGCCCCTGCAGCCTCCCCTCTGTTGCACAAGAACTAGTTATATATCTAAAGTGTGGTTGAACCCAGTTGAGTCTTATTCTGACTAAATTACATTGAACTTTGGAGACGTTTTAAGTCTATGAAGTTGAGATAGGAACCATTATGAAAAGCTAATGTGAATGTTCTGTTTACTCATGGCTTTTGTATAATTTATTCATGCTCTTTTAGGCTAGTAAAATTATTCCCATGTTATTTTAGTATTTCTAATTAACCAAAGTGAACATCACTGATGAGTGACAGGGCCACTCAACTGAAGGATGCCTTTATGCTGAAATCGGCACCACTCTGGCAGCAAAGGAAAGACTCTAAGCCTATTCTTGTGTACTGATAAGTAACTTTCTAGATTCTTATCTGATCTTAGTTTTTGTTCCTGGGAGGAAAAAGACAGTGATTTTTTTCCTAGGTCTGAACCTATATTGTAAAATGTTTACTCTAAAAAAAAAAATGTTTACTCTCATAGAACTTGTGGCCTAAAGGCAACTGCATTTGCTATAACTACAAAGTAATTAGCTTGCTAGATATTTTCCATAAGGAATCCTGATGTCATCATGGTCAGCACTATTCTCACCATATGAGTAACATGTTGAAAGGACAACTGCATGGGTAACAATGACAGAGCTATGGTTTGAACTTAAAAAGGATAACTAATAATTTAGTTATAAATAAATGTGGGTAGCCGAATAATATGGCTTAGGGGCCCCCAAAAGACGCATCCTCTAATGTGGAAATCATAGAGTATAACATTAGTCAAAAAGAAGGTATGAACTTATTCAATTCATGGATTCTAGATGCACTTTTTATTTCAAAAGTTTTTGATAATATTCTTTGATTAATATGTTACTTATTTCTCCTTCTTCAGATCTTTCACCAGACCAAGGAGAATAAGCTTACTGTAAATACATGATCATTCCTAGAAATTTCCCATGATTTATGTAACTCGATTATGTTTCTAACGCTGCTTTTCTCATAGCACTATTTCTCCATTTCTATTTGGACATAAGCACCTGTTATCACTAAGAATGACTGCCAGTGATCTTAATAGTTGTTAGTTCTTTATGAGACTGAAGTGCTACCTACTGCACTACTAAGGGACCTAATAGTTGTTAGTTCTTTAAAGAATAGCTGTTTAGGGGCACCTGGGTGGCTCAGTCGGTTAAGCAGCTGACTTCGGCTCAGATCATGATTTCGCGGTCCGTGAGTTCGAGCCCGGCGTCGGGCTCTGTGCTGACAGCTCAGAGCCTGGAGCCTGTTTCAGATTCTGTGTCTCCCTCTCTTTGACCCTCCCCCGTTCATGCTCTGTCTCTCTCGGTCTCAAAAATAAATAAACATTAAAAAAAAAAAGAATAGCTGTTTGTTCTTTAAACCTCCTCCCCCCAATTTTAGCTGTTACCCCAAATCAGTGTTCTTCCTAAATGTGGCAACTGAGACAAATTGAAACTTATTAGGTTCCCTCCTCTCAAATAAACTCCTTGTCCCCTTATATTTTCAGTATTTTAAAAAAGTCATATTGACTTGGGAAACTGTGACCTAACACTTGTGGGGACAACTGGCAATAGTGGGTAGCGTGTGTTAGCGATAATTAGAGATTGCTTTGTGTTGCCTGTCTGATTCAGGTGGTGGCAGCAACTCAGAAGGAAGGACTAGAGGGGAGAACTTCCTGAGCAGTGGTAAACTTCTTTTTTTTCCTCTTTATTATCCTTTTATTTGTTTTATTTTATTATTATTGTTTTTAATTTACATCCAAATTAGTATATAGTGCAACAATGATTTCAGGAGTAGATTCCTTAATTCCCCTTACCCATTTAGCCCATCCCCCCTCCCACAACCCCTCCAGTAACCCTCTGTTTGTTCTCCATATTTAAGAGTCTCTTCTGTTTTGCCCCCTCCCTGTTTTTATATTATTTTTGCTTCCCTTCCCTATGTTCATCTGTTTTGTCTCTTAAAGTCCTTATATGAGTGAAGTCCTATGATATTTGTCTTTCTCTGACTGACTAATTTCACTTAGCATAATATCCTCCAGTTCCGTCCACATAGTTGCAAATGGCAAGATTTCATTCATTTTGGTTGCTGAGTAATACTCCACTGCATATATATGTACACCACATCTTCTTTATCCATTCATCCATCGATGGACATTTGGGTTCTTTCCATACTTTGGTTATTGTGGATAGTGCTGCTATAAACATTGGGGTGCATGTGTCCCTTCAAAACAACACACCTGTATCCCTTGGATAATACCTAGTAGTGCAATTGCTGGGTCGTAGGGTAGTTCTATTTTTAGTTTTTTGGGGAACCTCCATACTGTTTTCCAGAGTGGCTGCACCAGCTTGCATTCCCAAGCAGTGGTAAACTTCTTACCATCTCCTTCTTCCTCTATTAGAGGGATGGGCAAAGTGTAAGGCAATATAATTTTTTTTTCATTTTATATTTCTTTTTTAAATTAATTTTTTAATGTTTATTTATTTTTTTGGGGGGGAGGGGCAGAGGGAGAGAGAGGGAGACGCAGAATCTGAAGTAGGCTCCAGGCTCCGAGATGTCAGCACAGAGCCTGACGTGGGGCTCGAAATCACAAACTGTGAGATCATGACCTGAGCTGAAGTCAGACACTTAACCGACTGAGGCACCCAGGTGCCCCTAAATTTCTTTTTTTTAAGCCACATTATTGAGTTCAAAAAGTGAATGACATACAAAAAGCTGTACATATTTAATGCATACAACTTGGTGAGTCCGGAGATAAGTGTAAATCCGTGAAACTACTGCCATAAACATACCCATCATCTCTAAAAGGCAGGGCTCTGAGGAAACTAGCCTTGTTTTGCTTAAAAACCTGGCAGTACACTAAGGACAGATGACTTACAAGGGGGTGTGCACCCTCTGTAAAAACACCACAATCATACTTGGTTGCCACTAGAACTATAAGTGGGGTCAAATCTCAGTCTACTCTAGGGGGTCTGGTATATAATATGGCCCAAAAAGGAGTAGTTAGTACATCAAATGAATTTTCTTCTGGAGAACGTTCCATGTGCACTGGAGAAGAATGTATATTCTGCTGCTTTAGGATGAAATGTTCTGAATATATCTGTTAAGTCCATCTGGTCCAATGTGTCATTCAAAGCCATTGTTTCCTTGTTGATTTTTTTATTAGATGATCTGTCCATTGTTGTGAGTGGGGTGTTGAAGACCCCTACTATTATGGTATTACTATCGATGAGTTTATGTTTGTGATTGATTTATATATTTGGGTGCTACACATTTGGCACATAAATGTTTACAATTGTTAGGTCTTCTTGGTCTATAGACCCCTTGATTATGATATAATGCCCTTCTGCATCTCTTGATACAGTCTTTATTTTGAAGTCTAGATTGTCTGATATAAGTATGGCTTATATACTTATATATACTCCAGCTTTCTTTTGTTGACCATTAGCATGATAGACGGTTCTCCATCCCCTTATTTTCAATCTGTAGGTGTCTTTCGGTCTAAAGTGGGTCTCTTGGAAACAGCATATAGATGGATCTTGTTTTCTTATCCATTCTGTTACCCTATGTCTTTTGATTGGAGCATTGAATCCTTTGACGTTTAGAGTGAGTACTGAAAGATATGAATTTATTGCCATGATGATGCTCATAGAGTTGGAGTTTCTGGTGGTGTTCTCTGGTCCTTTCTAATCTTTTGTTGCTTTTGGTATTTATTTATAAATATATATTTTTATAATATATTCATATATATTATAAATATTATTAATATTATAAATATTATATATAAATATATAAATATTATATAATATATTATAAAATATTTAAATATACAACTATGTATACAAATATATATTTATATATTTTTATATTTATATATCTCTATATATAATATATAAAATATAAAATGCTATAAATATTATATATTAAATATATATAAATATATATTTATAAATATATATATTATAAATAAATAAATATATATATATTTTTTTCATCTTTTCTCCCTACAGAGAGTCCCCCTTAAAATTTCTTGCAGGGCTGGTTTAGTGGTCACAAACTCCTTTAATTTTTGTTTGTCTGGGAAACTTTTTATTTCTCCTTCTATTTTGAATGACAGTCTTGGTGGATAAAGAATTCTTGGCTGCAGGGCGCCTGGGTGGCTCAGTCGGTTAAGCGTCCGACTTCAGCTCAGGTCACGATCTCGCGGTCTGTGAGTTCGAGCCCCGTGTCAGGCTCTGGGCTGACGGCTTGGAGCCTGGAGCCTGCTTCTGACTCTGTGTCTCCCTCTCTCTCTGCCCCTCCCCCGTTCATGCTCTGTCTCTCTCTGTCTCAAAAGTAAATAAACGTTAAAAAAAAAAAAAAGAATTCTTGGCTGCATATTTTTCTGATTCAGCACACTGAATATATCCCACCACTCCCTTCTGGCCTGCCAAGTTTCTGTGGATAGGTCTGCTGCAAACCTGATCTGTCTTCCCTTGTAGGTTAGGGACTTTTTTTTTCCCTTGCTGCTTTCATGATCCTCTCCTTACCTGAGTATTTTGTGAATTTGACTATGCTATGCCTTGTTGATGGTCGGTTTTTGTTGAATCTATTGGGAGTCCTCTGTGCTTCCTGGATTTTGATGTCTGTCTTTCCCCAGGTTAGGGAAGTTTTCCGCTATGATTTGCTCACGTAACCCTTCTACCCCTATTTCTCTCTCTTCCTCCTCGGGGACCCCTATGATTCTGATGTTGTTCCTTTTTAATGAGTCACTGATTTCTCTAATTCTTAAATTGTGCTCTTTTGCCTTAATCTCCCTCTTTTTTTCTGCTTCTTTATTCTCCATAAGTTTGTCTTCTCTATCGCTGATTTTCTGTTCTGCCTTGTCCATCCTTACTGCTGCTGCATCCATCCGTGATTGCAGCTCAGTTATAGCATTTTTAAATTCATTCTGGCTATTTTTTACTTCTTTTATCTCTGCAGAAAGGGATTCTAATCTATTTTCGACTCCAGCTAGTATTCTTATTATCGTGATTCTAAATTCTGGTTCAGACATCTTGCTTGTATCTGTGTTGGTTAAATCCCTGGCTGTCATTTCTTTGTGCTCTTTCTTTTGGGGTGAATTCCTTTTGTGGCTTCTTGCTCCCCAAGTTCAGCTCTTCGTGTCACATACCTGCTTACCTGGTTATCTGCTTACCTGCAGGTTGTGCAGATTGTTGTGTTAATCTTCCAATCAGTTTTCTAGGTATGTAGGATGGTTTAGTGTTGGTCTGGCTGTATTTCATGGACATGAGACACACAAAAAGCGTCCATGCTGTTCCACCATTTGGCTCCTCCCCCTGAATTATCACAAGGTTTAGCTAATACATACAGTGTCAGCAAAAAACTTGGAAATGTATTTAGGAGCAAATTCTAAGGGTATCAGAGCACAGAGGGCAAAACATAACTAGATCAGGAAGAATTCATTGATATGGGGCTGCTTACTAGAGATTCCAGATTTAATGTGTTAATTTGTACAAATGTAGGTGGCTCTAACAGCTTAAAGGGTTGGTTGATGAAAATTGTGACTTATTGGTGGCCTGTTGAATGAAGATAAGATACCAGAGCTTCACTGGCCTGAAGTAAAGAAGGGTATCCAAAGACTTAAGGAGACAGGAAATTTGTAGTAAATTTATCATGTGCAAACGTCATACTTGTCCCCCAACTATAACTCCTGGGAAGGTCTGGAAGGCACTCCTGTCACTAAAATATTGAGAAATATATTAGTGAGAAGAGAAATATTAAACATTGAGAAATACATTAGAGAGATTTGCGGTTGCTCTCCATTGTGGGAAAGGTAGGACCATACAAGATGCTGTCATTGTGATGAACTCCTTGATTTCACTAGAAATGATGGGATCCCAAGTAACAGGTCAAGTAGCAGCACTTAAGCATAAAAGACAAGTTGGGCATGGTTACTCTAAAGGGCAGGAGGTATGTTATTAGTAATAAGACTTTGGTCCATAGGGACCATTGGTTATGGCTAATTAATTGATCATGACATCCCTTGGAGTAAAATAGATAAACAGCCTGGTCTGTGTTGGGTGGCCAAAAATCTCACTTGAGTTACCACAATATAGAGTCATGGCCTCTTGCCCAGTTTCCAAACTTAAGCCAGTTCACAAATGTAGAATCCTTTGATTGACTGGGAGGCTTCCTTCCCATGAGGAATGATTTTGCAGCATGAATACATCATAAATCTTCCTCCAGGCGTTCTTCAAGGAGTGTTCACCCATTTGCTAGAGTGGTTGTGTACTGGGGAAAAAAAAGGAATATCTAGGTCTTTCAGGTATTAATGCTAATCATGGGGGATCCAAAATGACACTGTGGCTTACAGTGGAGACTATGATTGGTAGGTAATAGATGGAGTCTTAGCCTAAGCAAAGGTAGAACCAGTTGGTCCACAGATACATCCTATGGTTATTCCCCAGTCCCTGAATGTATAATGGAGTAAACATGTTTATGAGAACCATTGTGGTAGAAAGGCTAACCCTCTCTACCGAAATAGCAAACTAGAAGCAATACTGTATTTCTGCAGGAATTACAGATATTAGTACCACCATCAAAGACTTGAAACATGCTGGGATGCTGATATCTATCACATCTGCATTTAACATACCTGTTTGGTCTCTGCAGAAGTTGGATGAATCTTAAAGAATGACTAGATTATCAGGTTAGGAGATGACACCATGAAAGGATAGGATTTTGTCTTACAGTATGCAGTTTATGCTTTGAATCAGAGACCATTACATGGTACTGCCCCCTCTATATTCAGAATCTGGAAATCAAGGGTAGGAAGTGGAGATGGCTCCTCTCACAATTAATACCTAATAACCCACTCACAGGATTTTTGCTTCCTCTTTCAGCTACTCCAAGTTCTGCTGGTTTGGAAATCTTTGCTTCTAATGGGGAATACAACAATGGTTCCATTGAATTTGAAGATGAAACTCCATTTGGCTATTTGGGCTTTTTATGTCACTGAACCAGTAGGCAGACAAAAGAATTACTCTACTGGGTTTTTACTCCCTGATTACCAAGGGTAAATCAAGTTGTTGCTACATAGAGCAAAAAAGAGTGATTCTGGAACCAGGGGATCCCTGGGGCTACCTTTAATAATCCCACACACAAAGTAAAGGTTATGGAAAACTATAGCAATCAAACAAGGGCAGGACTATTGGAAAGCCCTTCCAAAATGAAGGTTCAGATCACCCTAATGTATAAAAGACCAGAATGGTTACTGTGGTTAGTGGAAGAAGGAAGTCACGGATACTAAGTGTGACCTCATGACCAATTACCAAAATGAGGACTGTACTAGCTTTGTCTATTTTCTCTTCACTTATTATGTGTAGTGTATTTATTTGTATATTTAACTATTTTGTTCTTCTCTTTCCTTTTTATTATTTTCTATACAAATTGCTGTTGGCTAACTTATTAGGTGGAAATAGTTATTTTATTGTTGTAAGGAAGTTTGTATGAAGAAAGGTGTATATGAAGAAGGAAGTTAAGGGATGAACTCTGTCAATTATTAATCTATTGTTTCTTAGATCCAAATGCATTCTTCTTTGTCCCACTTTTGGTAATAGACCCTGTAAACTATGTAAACTATGTCAGTTGGTTTGATATTAGCCTTTGTCAAAAGAGAGTTCTGGAGGGACACTACACGGTCAAAGGAGAAAGATACTTCATTTCATGGTTCCAGTGAACTGTTTTTTTGACAACATGAAGGAAGCCTACTAGTGCTCACCTAGCAATCCTCATGGATTAGCTGTGAGCTTCATCCTTTAGCATATTTCTCTTTCACCTATCAGGCTGGACTCTGATACAAAGGGAGTTAAATTCTTGTGTCCAAATTAGCAGCTTGACATGGAATTTCTCAGTTTTAGTCCTTTAATGCAAGGTTTTAAATTGCTTACCTCTATCATCATAATTGATATTTAATTCTATTTTTTGTCGCGCCGGCGCGACAAACACCGAGGTCAGGGTCCTGAGGGTAGGGGAATGCAAGAAAAAAAGAGAGAAGAGAAAGTTTGGGAACAGGAGGTTCCCCTGGGCTGATGGCCCAAGTGACGGCTTTATTGTTGCTGTACACAATCTTTTATATCCAGACTCTTATGGGTCAGGCCATTCTAAGAATAAACAGGTTTCACATAATCGCTGCCCACCAAAACATTTAGTTGTGTGTTTCTTGTGCATTTTCTAGACGGGTCACAACAAGACCTTGTTGATAAGATTGCTAGCAACACACAATTCCCATGTTTGTTTCTATCTGACTCAGGGTAGAAAAAGGGAGGTAGCATTACTGCCAACACCTGCAGACCACAGGCTTTAGGAATTAACTTTCTCAGCCTTGACAAGGCTTTCGTATGCCCTTGAAAGTGGGGGAATGGGAGGGGGAACCACCGGGTTGGCTTGAGTCAACAGGGAACATTGCTCGACCCGGTCTCAGCCTGGCACCGGGGCCTGGCCCCCCACAATTTTTGATACCTTGTTTTATGTATTTGGCTCTTATGCTTCCTTGACATTTCCTTTATTTACTTTTTAGTCTTTTTATTAAACTGAACTTCCAGTTTAAAATTGATAATTGGAAGGTGTCTGGGTGGCTCAGTCAGTTAAGATTTCAGTTTAGGTCATAATCTCAGGGTCATGAGATTGAGCCCTGCGTCAGGGTCTGCACTGAGCATGGAGCCTGCTTAAGATTCTCTCTCTTCACTCTCTCAGCCCCTTCCCTGTTTGTGTGTGTGCACAATTTCTCTCTAAATAAATAAATAAATAAATAAATAAAATGGATAAATTGGGGCTAGAGACAATGTACTTTGTTTTTTTAATTCAGAGCTTAATTCTTTGCCCTTAACCTAGTAAGGGCTCTGGACTAACACTGCATATGTTCAAATAATGTCTCTGCTATTTACCAACCATATTAGTTTGTTACTTTCTGAATCAGTTTCTTAACCTGTAACATACAGATAAAGAATTTAGCTCAGTGCCTAATGCACAGTAAGTGCTCAATTTATGTTATTATTATTTTTCTCCATATTTCCCCACCTATCTCCAGCTTCTTATCTGCCATAATGCTTTTGAGGATATTGAACAATATTTCCATTGAAATTCTGTGGTTTGCTTCAAGTCCACAAATCTGGGAAAAAACTTGAACTTGTCTCGTGTTCGAATTTTGGCATATACATACCTGTCTGCAGAACAGGATTTGAGGGAGAGCTCATAGATTTTCTGAGAGAAAAACCTCATGATTGAAGAAGTCTGACATGGGGGACTAGACTGAATGACAAGACCTGGAGACTGGTGGCAATAGAAATTTCAGGTGTGTGCTTGCAGGGAAAAGTATGCTGACTATAATTTAATCTACTCCTCTCCAACCCCTTCTTGAGTGCCTGTGGATTCTAGAAGAAGATTGCTGAAGAAAATCTTGAGTACGAGAGGCTCATCAGCTCTACTGAGCTGCTGGCTCTAGGAAGCAGAATGTGCTCTCTTATTGAATAGGCAAGGGGAGGAGTATTAGAGGTTGGGACAAGGGCAGTATTGTCTGAGTAGTTTGGAGGCCAGCAGTCTGAAGGAAGGCAGCTATTATGTAGACAACAGACCATGCATAGCAGACTACTACTAGCAGAATAGAATAATATATGTTTATCTTCTACTACAATACACATATGCCTTGTATTACAATTATTTGTGTTTACATGTCCTTGTTTCTTTCTCTCCCATCCAATCCTTAAGAAACTAAAATCTGGTATATCACCCACCACAATATTAAAACTGAATCTCTTAATGGTCAAATCCAATTTTTTTTCTATCCTTATCCTACTTCTTCAATGCTTTGTTTTGCCTTTCCTTAACTTCCATTCTTCATTGGGCTTGAATGATCTCACTTTCCCCTTTCTTGTATAACTCCACTCTCCTTTGTTTGCTTCTCCCTGTGTGTCCACTCCTTAATTGTTGGTGGTCACTTGGTTTCATTCTAGTCCTCGCTGCTTGCCCCACTCCCCAACTCTATATACTTGCTCAGGGTGATCCCACTTGTTCTATAAGACCCCAACTCCTACCCTAAGCCAGATCAAATTCTCCCTTGTCCTAAGTTACTCTCTTGAGCTTCAGTCCATTTATACCTAGATGTCTCACAAGCACCTCAAGCATAATATGTCTCAAAGTGAACTCGTAATCCTTTCCTTTAAATCTCTTACTCCTGAATTTTCTATTTTGGTTATTAACTTTAACTTTTACTGTATAATACAAATTAGAAACCTGGAAAACATTTTCTACTTTCTTTAATTTCCTTTAAATTTTCTTTATTGCTCCAAGTCTGCCTAGTCCACCTCCTAAATAGTTCTTAAATCTGCTTCAACATTTCTTTCCTAACCATTTCTAATAGTTTTGGAAACATTCTCATTGTCATTATTGTTTCTCTCCTCCATATCACTGTTTATCCTACTGCTTTCCCCCCACCTCCAGCCCAGCTCCTTAATATATAATCTAATTTGGTCATTCCCTACTAAAGAATCTCTGCTGTGCCTATAGGAGATAAAATTTAAGTTCCTAGGAATAGCTTAAAAGGTCCTTTACCAAGTGGTCCTAAATTCCTCATGCTCTAGTAACTTCAAACTTTTTGCCATGGCTCTTTCAAATCTAGAAACCTTAATTCTGGGGTATTTTCTCCTTTTAAAAAAATTTTTTTTAAAGTGGGGGAGGGGCAGAGAAAGGGGGAAGACACAGAATCCAAAGAAGGCTCCAGACTCTGAGCTGTCAGCACAAAACTTGACGCAGGACTCAAACTCATGAACTATGAGACCATGACCTGAGCCAAAGTTGGACGTTCAACTGACTGGGCTACCCGGGTGCCCTGATTCTGGGATATTTTCTTGAATTGTTTCATTAATGATTCTCTCCCCTCTGCTTCTTCTAGGATGCCTATCATTCTGATGTTGTAACTTTTGAACTGGTCATCTAATTTTCATCTTTTCTTATTTTCCACCTCTAACTCATTTTGTACTACTTTTAAGAGATTTCTTCAAATTTATCTATTGATATTTGGATTTCTGCTATCATATATTTAATTTCCAAGAAATTATTTTTTTATTGAGGTCTAATTAACATAAAACATTATGTTAGTTTCAGGTATACAACATGATTCAATATTTGTATATGTTGCAAAATGATCACAATAAGTCTAGTTAACCATCACCATACATAGTTACAGAATTTTTCTGTGTATGATGAGAATTGCAACTTAGCAATTTTCTTAGCAACTTTCAAATGTGCAATAAAGTATTAACTATAGTCACCATGCTGTATGTTACATCTCTATGACTTGTTTATATGTTTATATTGTTTATATGTCACATCTATATGACTTACAACTTTAAGCTTGTACACTTTGATGCCCTCCATCCCTGAGAGGATTTTTCTTTTCCTTCTGAATGCTCCTTTCATTAATTTATTAATGACATACTATTTTTGTTTTATAGATGTGCTATTCTCTCTTCTGTCTGAGGAATTTTCTACTCCATGTAGAGGCTTTATCTCCTTAGAGGTTTTTTTTTTTTGTTTGTTTGTTTATTGTTTGGTTGTTTTGATCTATGTCTTTCATGTCAGAGGCTTTCTTCAGAGAGATGATAATTTTGGTTGTCTGTTCATGATTACAAGTTGAAGAGCTCATTAGGAGCTTGAGCATGAAGTGGGGCTTATTGACTTTGAGTCTCCCTATGGACAGACCTGCACAAGCCATTTGTTGAAGAAACCCCTGATGTTAGTTTCTTTAGGTCTTTCTCTGAGGAACAGTAGATTCCTCAGAGAAGAGTCTTGCATTTCCTGCCTGAGGAGTAGAGGGTAAGCTGCTGCCAGTGCTCTGGAAGCAGTGTGGGGGATGGGTTAGAGACAGCTCAGCACTTAGTATATATGATTGTTTGATCTCCCTGTTTTTGCAAGGTACCCAAGCCCTTAACTTTGCCTGGCATCCCCTAATCCAGAGGTCCTAATCATATCCCCTCCAGAAAATCAGTTCCAGACTTCTGTGGTAACGAAGTTATGCGGCAACATGGAGTTTGGGAGGAGACCTAGGGAAGTAATCACTTCTCAAACAACTTTTTACCCAATACACATTTCAACTACTTTCCTTTATCCCTAGTTACAGAGGTATTTGGTGCTGCCAGTTTTCCTTAATTACTGGACTCCAGGGCATTAAGGAGATAGTGGTAAGGAGGTAGAGACCTTTAAGTGTATTGCATTTTTCAGAAAGTGTGGTAATTAAAAGAGAGTGCAAAATATAACAGAAATTAGGGATAACTGAGGAGTCAATTGGAGGTTTCTTTCTCAGAATAAGAGATTTTGTACATATTGGAAAACAGAGTGAAAAGGCCCAGTGGAAAAAGAGAAATTGAGAACACTTAAAAACTGGGGATAACTGTGGAGGGAAGTTCCCAAAGGACTCAGAGAAGGTGGAATTGAGGACATAGGCAGAGTTTAATTTTGTTAAGAAGCAGGAAGAAAAGGCAGAAAGGAAGGTTGTGATTTTTAGAGATGGAAAGGAAGACAGATGGAGACTAGCCAATTGCCTATTGTTTTTGGTAGAACAGGCAGATGGCTTATCTAATGAGAATGACAGGTGGAGAATTTTAGACTCTTTCAAAAAAAAATATATATATATATACACACACACACATATATTTATTTATTATATATATAAATATACATATTTATTTAAGTTTTTATTTCTTTACATATTTAAGTTTATTTATTTATTTATTTAGAGACAGAAAGCATGAAAAAGGGAGGGCCAGTGAGAGAGGGAGAGACAGAATCCCAAGCAGGCTCCACACTGTCAGCACAAAGTCCAATGTGGGCTCATACTCACGAACCGTGAGATCATGACCAAAACCGAAATCAAGAGTTGGACGCTCAATTGACTGAGCCACCTAGGCGCCCTGAGTCTTTTTATTTTTTTAATGTTTATTTACTTATTTTGAAAGAGAGTGAGAGAGGGAAAGGGGCAGAGAGAGGAGAGAGAATCCCAAGCAGGCTCCATGGTCAGTGTGGAGTCAATCCTGCAACCATGAGATCATGACCCGAGCTGAAATCAAGTCAGATGCTTAACCGACTGAACCACCCAGGTGCCCCAGCTTTAAGTAGAATTTTGATGAAGATTTGGAATAGATACGATGGGAAGTAGGTCAGAGAATTAATCAAATTAAAAAATATTTTAAAGTAGAAATTAGGGTTAAGACGTTCTGCTTAATATACCTTTGCAAACTTTCTTAACATATGGAGTATAAAAGAAATGCCACAAATTCCAAAGATTCCACCACGATTGCCATCTTTGAAGATGAAAGACTGTGGTAACTACAGTGACAGTTCTTCCTGTTCTCCATTGCAAGCAAGATCCTATTTGAGGAGTAACCAATTTAAAGACAAGCTGTATGCTACACTGGCAGTCCAAACAGGGAACACAGCTATATACTCCACAGGAGCTTTTGGCTGGATGATTAGAAGAAAGAATAGAGAAATCTGAGGTCTAAATTCTTTGGTTACTAATAATATTATACAGAAGGGAAGAGGCAAGAAACAGCAAGAAGAAGCCAGCATCCTTGGTTTTTCCTGGATAAAGGACTAACTCTGGGTTCTTTACCTTTGATATGATCACTCTTCCCTTTCTCTTTTGTCCCTAAGATCCTTCCTTGACCTGTATTCTGTTCTCACTTGCTGGGCAGCATTCTCAAGCTGCCCTCCTAGCAGAGCCCTCACTTTAACACAGAATGTGGAGATTTCTGAGGAAGCAATGCTTGTATAAGCCTGTGAAAACTGAACTTGAATAGGTGAAAACTTGGCATAGTACTTCTTTTTTTTATTTTAATTTTTTAATTTGAGTTGACACACAATGTCACATTAGTTTTGGGTGTGCAACATAGTGATTCAACATATTCACTACAAGTGTAGTTACCATCTGTCACCATTCAACACTATTACAATATTATTGACTATATTCCCTAGGCTGTATCTTTAATTCCCACAAGTTACTCATTCCATAACTAGAAGCCTATATCTCCCACTCCCCTTCTCCCATTCTGTCCCATCGGAGATACTTCTTTTTTTTTTTTTCTTTATTTTCTCATCATGATAAGTGTATTCTTTAATCCCCACCACCTAATATCTTCATTCCCCACTCCCCTATGGTAACTATCACATATTTTTAAAAGTTGCTATAGTCAAATGAGTTCAGGATTAAATAGTTAATCCTGTTTCTTTTTTTTTTTCAACATAATACTTAATTTTATTTTTTTAAATTTACATCCAAATTAGTTAGCATATAGTACAACAATGATTTCAGGAGTAGATTCCTTAGTGCCCCTTACCCATTTAGCCCATCCCCCCTCCCACAACCCCTCCAGTAACCCTCTGTTTGTTCTCCATGTTTCTGAGTCTCATATGCTTTGCCCCCTCCCTGTTTTTATTTTTGTTTCCCTTCCCTTATGTTCATCTGTCTCTTAAAGTCTGCATAGTGAGTGAAGTCATATGATATTTGTCTTTCTCTGACTAATTTCACTTAGCATAATACCCTCCAGTTCCATACACGTAGTTGCAAATGGCAAGATTTTATTCTTTTTGATCGCCGAGTAATACTCCATTGTATATATATACACATCTTTTTTTTTAACTTTATTTTTTATTTTTTAAAATTTACATTCAAATTAGCATATAGTGAAGCAATGATTTCAGGAGTAGATTCCTTAATGCCCCTTACCCATTTAGCCCATCCCCCTCCCACAACCCCTCCAGCAACCCTCAGTTTGTTCTCCATATTTATGAGTCTCTTATGTTTTGTCCCCCTCCCTGTTTTTATATTATTTTTGCTTCCCTTCCCTTATGTTCATCTGTTTTGTCTCTTAAAGTCCTCATATGAGTGAAGTCATATGATTTTTGTCTTTCTCTGACTAATTTCACTTAGCATAATACCCTCCAGTTCCATCCACGTAGTTGCAAATGGCAAGATTTCATCCTTTTTGATTGCCGAGTAATACTCCATTGTATATATATATATACCACATTTTCTTTATTCATTCATCCATCAATGGACATTTGGGCTCTTTCCATACTTTGGCTATTGTTGATAGTGCTGCTATAGACATTGGGGTGCATGTGTCCCTTCGAAACAGCACTCCTGTATCCTTTGGATAAATACCTAGTAGTGCAATTGCTGGGTTGTAGGGTAGTTCTATTTTTAGTTTTTTGAGGAACCTCCATACGGTTTTCCAGAGTGGCTGCACCAGTTTGCATTTCCAGAGATACTTCTTTAATGATGTTCTCATCATTCTCATTGGCTTCTAAACAAGTTACTGATCCACCACTATTCAAATTGCAGTGGAATTTAAAATCACATTGTGGTTAAGGTGATGAGTGCTGCTGCAAAGCAGAGGAAATTGAGTAAAACTCTTTGAGGTGCTCTTTGAGTTATCACAACAGATTTTTTTTTTCACAGCATGTTTTAGAGGCAGTACATGGTGATTAAGGGGAAAGGTTTGGGGCACCTGCATGGTTCAGGTGGTTCAGTTGGTTAAGCGTTTGACCTCGGCTCAGGTCATTATCTCATGGTTCATGGATTCGAGTCCTGCGTCGGGCTCTGTGCTGACAAGCTTGGAGCCTAGAGCTTGCTTCAGATTCTTTGTCTCCCTCTTTCTCTGCTCTTTCCCTGCTCACACTGTCTCTCTCTCTTAAAAATAAACATAAAAAATAAAATAAAATAAAAAGCTATGGTCTCATCTTCCAAAAAAAGGGGGGAGGGCAAAGGCTTGAAGTCAGAAATGTAGTTTTAAATTTCAACGCACCTGAACTGTGTGTGATCTTGGGCAGGCCAACCTTTTTAAACCTGTTTTCTCCATCTGTAATATCTGAAATGTTGAACCCACATGGTTAATAATGTTAATAAATGAGATAATATAATGAGTACTTAGTACAGTGTGTGGCAAATAGAGATCAATAAAAGCTTGTCAATATTATTATTTTAACCTAACCCTGTAGCAGAGTCTTTTTTTTTTTAAAGGAAGGGAATCTAGTCTTTTTATCTATTTTTTTAAAAGTTTATTTATTTTGAGAGAGACAGAGAGTGCAAGTGGGGGAGGAGCAGACAGAGAGGGGGACAGAGGATCCAAAGTGGGCTCCATGGTGACAGCAGAGAACCCAGTGCAGGGCTTCAACTCATGAACTGGGAGACCATGACCTGAACTGAAGTCAGACACTCAACCGACTGAGTCACCAGGCGCTCCTGGAATGATAGAAATGTTCTATATCTTGATCTGTGTGTTGGCCCTGTGACTGTGTACATATGTAAAAAGTCATCAAGCTGCATGCTTAAGATTGGTGCATTTTATTTATTTATTTATTTATTAAAGTTTACTTATTTATTTTGAGAGAGATGGTGTACACACCCGCACAAGAGGCAAAGGAGTAGAGAGAATCCCAAGCAGGCTCTGCGTGGCATCTGATGTGGGGCTCAAACTCCTGAATAGAGAGATCATGACCTGAGCCGAAGTTGGATGCTTAGCCAACTGAGCCACCCAGGTGCCCCAAGATTGGTGCATTTTAATGCATGTAAATTATATCCCAATAAAATACTGAAAAAATAATAAAGAATTTATTTGCTCATGTAACTGGATGCCAACAAGCATAGGGGGCTTCAAATAGGTTTGACTCAGTGGTTCAACAATATCAGGAATCTAATTATTTCTATCTTTTCCATATTACTTCCAGTGTGTCAGATTCAACCCAAGCCTAACTTACCCTTATATTCATGACATCTTCTTTTCTGTGTCAGGGAACTAAGAGAATTGCTTCCATAGGCTCTCATAGAATACTGAGAACAATTCTTTCCTGGAAGTTGCTAGCAAACCACATGTCTCATTGGTTCCAATGGGTTATGTTCATTCCTGAACCAATTTCTGTGACCAGGGAAATGCCATTCACTGATTGGGTATGGGATTATTCCAATCAATTAGACAAGTTGGGGCTAACACTTGGAGCTAAATTCCTCTAGTTTTATGGCTGCTCTGCAACTAAAGAGGGATGTAATAGATTTAAGGAAGACAACCACAAAGTCTACTATAAGAAATATGACAGAGTTGGATAACAGGTCCAATCAGTTCAATATTGTTTTAATCATAGTTTTCCTTTCCATTTACCAAATATCTTTCCCCATCCCCACTTCATCCAGTATTTAAAATATACCCTATCAAAGTTAGAATTATCAGGAAGCACAGGTGTCTACCTTCTACTGTTTGAAATAGAAACTAGAATAAATTCCATTATTAAACAAATGACTCTGTATTGCATATGGTTTGCTGGCTGAATGATGCCTAAATCCTCATCTTAGCCTCATTTTTCCCCTTACCTCCATTTCATCATTTATTTTTGTTCCATTCCTGAGGGGTTGAGGATGTTTCACAAATGCAACTTCAAATATTTGTTATTAAGGTTGGCTCAAAATTTTCCTGACATCAAAAGAGCTGTTGTAAAATGTCATATGTTCTTCTTGGTCATTGATTTTGATATCTGTGTTTTCACCCTGGACATTGCAATGCTATAAAAGAAGTATCTTTAGACTCCCACAGTCTCTTTGAAATGGGTCAATTCTCTTACTAGAGAAGAGAGATCAAACCTGGAGCCACTGCTTATATGGTCCCTTAGTGAAAAACAGAAAAAGGCACCTAGATGCAACCCCTCAGGTGCAGGGCTAGGCAAATGGAGTGCAGGCTGGATTTCAGCCCCTAGGTCTAGATGTCCTTATGCCCTCTGCAGGACTTTACCATCTCCATCTCACCTGTTGCCATGGCCTCCTAACTCGTCTCCTGCCTCCAGACTCTTATTCTCCTACCCCATTAATCCTGCACACTTCTGTCTGATTAATTTTCTCAAAATATTGCCTTTTATCATGTTATTCTTCTGCTCCAAACATCTTTTTCTTCTTTGTGTGTTTTTATTGAAATTCTAGTTAGCTAACATACAGTGTAATATTAGTTTCAGGTGTACAATACAGTGAGAACACTTCAATACCCTGTGCCCATCACAAGTGCCCTATCTATCATCTATCTATCTATCAATCATCTATCCATCTACTTTCTTTAGGTCTGTGATTCCTTTTTTTAAAAGTTTGTTTCAAGTTTTTATTTAAATTCTAGTTAGTTAACATATATGGTAACACTGGTTTCAGGAGTAGAATTTAGTGATTCATCACTTACATATAACACATAGTGCTCACCACAACAAATGTTCTCCTTAATACCCATCGCCCATTTAGCCTATGCCCTGCCTGTCTCCCCTCCAGCAACCCTGTTTGTTCTCTATAATTAAGAGTCTCATGGTTTGCTTCCCTCTTTTTTCCCCTTTCTCCTATGTTCATCTGTCAAAACATCTTTTCTAACTTCCCTCAGCCAACCTAAGAGAATTCAGATTCTTCAATTGGCATTTTGAAGCTTTTTATGATGTGTCTCAAGTCTCCTTTGCAGTCCTTTTCTGTTACTTCTCACCACAATTTTGGTGTTCCAATCAATATAAAGTACCTGCTATTCTCAAACACATTTTGCATACTCACAAATGTCTTATACTCCATGTTACTACAATCTGTATTTATATATTTATGCATTTGTTTAATGTCTGTTTCCCAAACTAGACTATAAGCTCTATATTGTATGTTGGTCTTTGTATTTAAAGCATTAGAATAATAATAATGCTAACATCAACAAGCCAATATTGTTTTAGTTTGAACTAGTGTTCTGGCTAATCTTGAAAAGAGCTGGCAGGTGTCAACAATGGCCTCACAAAACTCTCAGTAACACTACTGATCTCTGTATTTACTCCACACAAGTCACATATCAACAAGACCTTAATTTTAGGTCTCATTATGATTCCACCTGTTGATATTTCCAGTGTATTATAGTCTCTCTCTTACTAAAAGTCACTGCTGCTTTTCCTTTTCCTTCTCACCTTCTCCATCTCCTTCGCCTTGTTCTCACCCTTTTTCCTTTTTCTTTCCTTATTTCACTATTTGACTATAGCCAATGGAATGGTTCTCATGCTTCACTGAGAAATCTAATTGCTTATTTCCTTTTAAATGAATCAATCTGAAATCTCCTTTCTGGCCCAATTTGAGTCCATGTCCAGGAAAGAGAATACATGTTCACTTTGATACTATCCTTACAAAATCCTTTGGCTCTTGGGTGAGAGAGCTATGGTGGAAAAGTGAAATTTCACCAGGCTCAGAATTCAACAACATGGATTTGAGTTCTGTCACTCACTTGCTAGTGACCTTGATTAAGTTGCAACTTTTCTGAACCTTTCTTCATAGGTAAAATGGGGATACATGTGCTAATCAATTAGGGATGAATAATAGAGTTTACTAAGCAACATTTAGGACTTTAATTTTGATCTGAAATAAGAATTAAATTAGTATTTTTGGTCAACACACCTCACTGAATTTTCTTCAATAATGCTGTATTTCCCAGCTGAAAACTATAAAGCACTGTATCAGTTTTAACTATCATTATTATTAGGCATCCTTGCTTCCAATTCCCAGTCCCAGATCGAGCCAGTCTTTCTTAACCAATTTAGTATCCTTCACTATATTTACCTTATAATGCCTTACAAATAATGGTTTATTCATTTTATTTGTTTCAAAATGGCAAAAATACCAGAAAACACAAAAGGTAGCTTCATAGTCCAAAGATAAAATCACCCTGCTACTCTAAGTTACAGATAATATTAATACATATTCATTATATCGTTTTTCAGGAACAGTATGGCAGAAACACTTTATTCAGGGAAATTTTTCTTTACATACTATCCTCTGAATTTATGTCACTAACAACTAACTCATGACCACATTATTGAAATAGGTGCCTAAGAGGTTTCTATGTCTTCCACTTTCCCCCTTTAAATAGGTTCTGTACATTACGGCCAGATCATTTACTCATTCATCATGAAATGTTTATTGAGAATATATTATGTACTAAGGACAAAGCACAGACCAATGGGGGGAAAGATGTGAAAAATTAGAAAATAGGTTATACTGGGGTGCCTGGGTGGCTCAGTTGACTAAGCGACCAACTTCAGCTCAGGTCATGATCTCATGTTCATGAGTTTGAGCCCTGCACTGGGTTCTGCATTTACAGTGCAGAGCCTGCTTGGGATTCTCTCTCTCTCCCTCTGGCTCTCCCCCACTCATGCTTTCTCTCTCTCTCAAAATAAATAAGTAAACTAAAAAGAAAAAAAAGAAAATAGGTTATACTCAGTTTTATAATGCTATATAGATGTCTAACAACCTTGGTTCCCCATTGCCCATTTTGTATACTCAACTCGAAATTCCTTAAGTTGGCATTTAGAATTATCCAAAAGTTGGCTTTAAAGGATCCTTTTAATCTTTATTTTCCATTTTTATAGCCAAATAGATTTTTAAAAACTGTTCCATTAAAATGTTTTGTACTTTTCAAAGCTTTGGGGTTTCTGTTGAAGTAATTCAACCCAATTTAAATTCCTTCCTTAGGGCCTTTGGGCCTATTTGAATCATTTTCCATGATCTAGATGACATAAGACTACAGTATAACTTCTCACAATTTCTACTCAAAGTGATCTTTCTTTAAAAAAATTTTTTTTAACATTTATTTATTATTGAGAGACAGAGAGAGACAGAGCATGAGCAGGGGAGGGGCCGAGAGACGGGGAGACATAGAATCCAAAGCAGGCTCCAGGCTCTGAGCTGTCAGCACAGAGCCCCACACGGGGCTCGAACTCACAAACCACGAGATCATGACCTGAGCTGAAGTTGGATGCTTAACCGACGGAGCCACCCAGGCACCCCTCAAAGTGATCTTTCTTCTGATTCCCAAAATAATTACTGCTCCTTCAAATCACTTGACAATCCTCTGAAGCTTATTGTATCTATTGCTTTTTTTGTATTCTTTCAGTCTTTTACTGTTATCTACCTTTCTTATGTTTCATCTTATTTCACTACCTGGATGTTATGCTACCAGAAGTGAAATTATTTCTTGTTTAATGGTATTTAGAAAAAGATCTAGCAATCACTAAGGCCATAAAATAAATATGAATAATAATAAAATATTTAGTTCTTTTAAAAAGACTGGTAAAGAAGACCCAACTAAATGAAGAGATATACTACATTTATGAAGACTGAATTATAAAGATATTAGCTGTCCCCAAGTTAATCTAAAAATTCAATGTAATTCCAAGGAAAATCCCTGCAGGACTTTCTTGGAACATAGTAAAATTGATTATAAGTTTCACATGACAGGGTATAAAGGTGCATAGATAGCTAAAACAAATTTAAAAAACAAGGACAAAGAAGGGAGATTCATCCTACCAGTCATCTAAACATTTCCAAATTTAATTACATATTGCCAAATTAAATTATTAAGTAAAAGTGTATTATTGTAATAGAAAGAGATAAAAAGGTAGGTGAAACAGAACAAAAGGCCCAGAAACAAACCTATGGATATAGGACAATTTAGTACATCACAGACCAATTCAGGAAAGGCTGAACTATTTGACAAACGGTTTTAGAGCAACTACTAACTCTCCCTATAGAAAAAAATAAAATAAAATTACACACATTGAAAGAAAAAAAATTTCACATTGGGAAGAAGACCAAAAAGTGAAAAAGTTCAAAACTACTAGAAGAAAATATAGACTATGGAAGGCTTCCTTAAATAAGAAATAATATGCCCACCTTTTGGGATGAGCACTGGGTGTTGTATGGAAACCAATTTGACAGTAAATTTCATATATTAAAAAATAAAAAAATAAAAAAAATAAAAAAAATAAAAAAAATAAAAAATAAAAAAATAAAGCTTAAATGCCATGATAAAAAAAAAAAAAAAAAAAAAAAGAAATAATATGCCCAAAACAGAAAAGTTAGGTAATTTGATTTCATCAAAATTTAAAATTTCAGCATAGCAAAATGTAGTAAAAAATGATAAATTTAAAAGATAAGACACATTCTGGAAGAAGATATTTACAATGAGTATAACAAAGAATTTCTATCCATAACATACAAATCAAGAAAATGTTAAACCAATAGAAAAAAAAAAGATATAATTAGGCAATATATAGAAGAGGGTGTACTACAGCCAAAAATATGTAAAATGATGCTCCACCTCACCAGTAATCAAATAAAAATAAAGCAACAACATTTCTTTTTAATCAAGTGGTTAATTAAGTCTGACAATATTGCATTTGTGAGGATATAGGGAAATAATAGTCTTACTCAGTGCTGGTAGGAGTTGGTTGTGGTAGCCAATATCCAACATGGCTTTTTGTGATCCTTGCCTCTTCCTTGGTGTTCATACTTTTATAGAGTCTCCTCTCGCACTAAGTCAGAACTGTTCTGAGAGGACAGAATATGATAGAAGTGATAATGTGTAACTTCTGAGGTTAGGTTATAAAAGGCATATCAGGCTCTAGCTTGCTTTCTTAATTCCTTTGGAGAAAATCAGCCATGCCATAAGGATAATTATTTTTATTTAATTTTATTATTTATTTTGATATATAGAGAGAGCGTGTGTGCATACACAGGTGGGGGAAGGGCAGAGAGACAGGGAATCCCAAGCAGACTCTGCACAGTGCCTGACGCGGGGTTTGAGCCCATAAACCGTGAGATCAATAACCTGAGCTGAAGTCAAGAGCCAGATGTTTAACCAACTGAGTTACCCAGGCACCCCACTACAAGGATATCTAAATATCCCATTACAGAGACTCAGACGGAGGGGAACTAAGGCCTCCTGCGAAGCACCAGCACCAGCACCAGCACCAATTTACCAGTTTATGAGTGAGCCACTTCGGAAGGGGATCTTCCAGTCCCAGTCAAGCCTTCAGATGATTACAGCTTTAGCCAACATCTAATACCAACTTCATGGGATATTTTGAGCTAGAACCACACAGCTAACCTGTTCCCAAATTCCTTACTCATAGAAACTGTGAGAGATAAAAATTACAAATGTTATTTGAAACCTCTAAGTTTTGGAGTTGTTACTCAGCATTAATAATTAATACATTGGTATAGCTACATTAGAACACAAATTTGGCAACATTTAGCGAAACTGAAAGTGTTTATATCCTATGACCAGTAGTTCCATTCTGGCTATTTCCCAAGGAGATATTCTAGAATATATGCACAAGAGATCCAGATGAAGATGTTTGTAGCACTGAATGTTCATTGAAGTATTTGTTGTAATAGCAGTAGTGGTAGTAGTAGTAATAAAGGAAACACCTAAATACATCATTGAAGTACTGTTTGTAATAATAATAATAATAATAATAATAATAATAAAGGAAACACCTAATATCCATCATTAGTGAAATACATAAATAATAGCTAACATTTATTGAATATACACCATGTGGTGAACACTATTCCATTCAATTCACATATATTAATTACAAACGAACTATTAGGTAAGAACTCTTAATATTCCCATTTTATAAATTTGAAAGCTGAGGCATAGAGGCTTTAAGTCACTTCTTTAAGGTATATATAGCTAACAGTTGTTGCAAATAGGCTTTGAAATAAAATATGATATATTCTCAAGATGGTATATTTTATAGTGCTTAAAAGGAATGAATAAGATGTTTATCAGTATGCACAGAAAAAAGAAAGGTATCAGTATGATGGGCAGTGTGATACCATTTAATTAACGAAATTAAATTAATTAAACCACTTAATTAATTAAAATACACACAAAACAATGTTACACACACGCACAATTTTAAAATGGACTGCAGCGGTGCCTAGGTGGCTCAGTCCGTTAAGCATCTGACTCTTGGTTTCAGCTCAGATCATGATCTCATGGTTTCCTGAGTTCTAGTCCCACATCAGGCTCGGTACTGGCAGCACAGAGCCTGCTTGGAATTCTCTGTCTCCTCTCTCCCTGACCCTCCCTCCATTTGCGAGGTGTCTCTCTCAAAATAAATAAAAATAAACTTAAAAAAATAAAAATGGACTGCAAACTAAGGTTGTACTTGCTCCTGGGTATGCTATATGAAGGTGGTTAAAGTGGACTTTCAATATATTAAGTAATAATTATTAATTGAGTGGTGAGAACGTGGGTGTAGTTTATGTTATTCTTTGTAATTTTCTATATTTTTTGTGTAATTTTCTATACTGCTTAATGTCCTCAAAATAAAGAAAAAGCACCTTGTTAAATCAAAGTCGTAACAATCAAACTTAACTTCTTTTTTTTTTTTTTAAAGTAGGCTCCATGCCTACCATGGAGCCCAATGCAAGGCTCGAACTCACAACCCTGAAATCAAGACCTGAGTTGAGATCAAGAGTTGGATGCTCAACTGACTGGACCCCCCAGAACCCCCCCCCCCAACTTAACTTTTAACAAATATGTTTAAGTAAATTTCTTCCTATGTCCCAACTTCTGTTAACAGTATTTACCAGCAGGTGATTAAATCAGAGTAACATACTCATTGACTCAAACAGCAAGCATTTTTTGAGATCTTCCATGTATAAGGGATAGATCCTTTCTTATATAGAAATGGTTTCTGCCCTTACATATCTCCTACATATAGTCTAGTGAGGAGGAAGGGCATTAAAGGAATACTCACCCCTCACAATAAACTGGAAGGTTCAGGAAGGAAAAGAATGAGTGCCATAGAAGTCTATAATTGTGGTTCCAGATTTAAGGAGGAGTAGAGATTTTGCTATTTTGCAACAATTCATTTAGATATTTACAGATATAAATCCATTTACAGGTATAAACAGATATTGAGCACTAACTACACTGAATAAGCACTCGATTTGAAATATCTGTAATTCTTACAACAGTTACACGGACACTATTACTAGTTCCCTTTTACACATCATTTAAGGGAGTCATGACTACATCACACCAGTAGTGATTCATATCCAATTCTGACTCTATAGCCTGTGCTTTTTAATTCTCAGATTATAGCAAAACCAAACGACTTTGGCTCCAGTCTGTCCCCAATCATTTACTCTCTTCTTATTCTTATACTCTAGAACTCATTCATTTTATTTTTTTTATTTTTATTTTTTGCTTTTTAATTTTTTTTAATGTTTATTTTTTTTAATATATGAAATTTATTGTCAAATTGGTTTCCATACAACACCCAGTGCTCATCCCAAAAGGTGCCCTCCTCAATACCCATCACCCACCCTCCCCTCCCTCCCACCCGCCCATCAACCCTCAGTTTGTTCTCAGTTTTTAACAGTCTCTTATGCTTTGGTAGAACTCATTCATTTTAAAGGGAGACTGCAATGAAAGGAGCTCTTAATATAGTTCTTGGAACGTTTTAAAGTTGTAGAGGTTAGTCTGTCAGCAAAAAAGAAATAATGAGTGTTCTTGACTGAGCAACAGACTGCTGCTTACAACAACTCAATGTTGTTTATGGAGGAGATAGTGGTGAAGTTGCCATTCTTAAGCACCCACTATATGCCAAGCAGAGGATAAATTACAGTGAAGAAAACAGAAGTGATCCTGGCTGTCACGGAGTTTACATTCAGTTGGGCAGTCATACATTACACAAATATATAAAAATATGTGTACAATTTGTCATAAGTAATACGAAGGTGTAAAAAACTGAGCCAAGTGAGGAACACATGGAAGACCTAATTTAGACTGGAGGCAGGGGATCAGAGAATTCTACCAAAACCACACAAAAAAATTGTTTTGTTTCCTAGGATGCAAGGCGCTAAACCCGCCAAAACGTAGGAGGTTGCAGCTGCCGAGGCGGTGAGATCTTGGCGCCCCACTGTCCAGTCAGGGACTGGTGCGACTTTGCGCGGCTCTGGAGCGGACCGCCGACTTTATTCCACATAATTGTGGCGTGAGGAAAGTTTACATCGTTCCAACTCACCGGATTTTTCGTCTTCCTACCATCTTTCTGCCGGCTCCTCCGCTCGGCCGTGACAGTCTCCTGTCTCATCAATCCATCACAGCAGCCCAATTTTGAACTTTCCCTCTGCCTGTGCCCCGCAAGCCTAGAGCTTCACGGAGGCGACTCGCGGCCTCGCCACTTCACCTTGCCATACAGTCCACCCCTCTCTGGCCAGGCGGCAGGTGAGCTAGAGGCGCGCGGGCCGGCAACTGTGCCCGGAGCTTCCCGCCCCTAGGTGGCTGTCGGTCCCGCGCTAGCGCTCGGCGCGCGTTCTGGGCAGTCTGCGCCTGGAGCGCGCCGCCGGCCCGCGGTCGCTCACGCCCCTTCTCGCGCTCGCGGCGGCCCGGACGGCGCGCGCCGCCTCACGCTCGTCCTCAGGGCGCCCTCGCCGGCCTTGCGGCGCGCGCACCGGGCCGGCCCAGGCTCCCCACTCGGGCCGGCCGGCTCGCGGGTTTGCTTGCCCCGCCCCCCACCCCGGCGCCGCAGTTGGGCGCTTGCGCGGGGCGCGTGGCCGTGGCCAGGGTCTCAGCCGCAGTCGGTGCCGCCGCTGCTGGTGCCGCCGCTGCCGCCGCCGCCGCCGCCGCCTCAGTCAGTCAGTTCCCAGCAATGGCGGAAGGAGGTGAGCGAGAGGAGCTGCTCTCGCCGTCGCCTGTCTCTCCGGCTAAGCGCCTGTGCTCGTGGCCGAGCCCGCAGGCTCACCACTCTCGCGGTTCGCCTGGGGCGGCCAGCGGCGGGGTTGGGGGCGTCGGCGGCAGCTGCCTGGCCCCCGGGGCCCGCCCCCATCTGCAGCCCGAGTCCTTGCTGGACTGCGCCGCCAAGACAGTGGCAGAAAAGTGGGCGTACGAGAGGGTGGAGGAGCGCTTCGAGCGGATCCCGGAGCCAGTGCAGCGCCGCATCGTCTACTGGTCTTTCCCGCGGAATGAGCGGGAGATCTGCATGTACTCCAGTTTCCAGTACCGGGGCGGCCCCGGCGCCGCAGCCGCTGGCGGCGCCGCGGGGGCTTTGCCGGCCGAGGAGGGGCCGCCGCCGCCCCCCGGGGCCGCAGCTCCGACCAGCTCCGCCCCTGGGGCAGCCGTGGCGGGGGCGTCCCCTGGGCTGGGCACAGCCGCGGGAGCGGCGGGCAGCGGCGGCGAGGCGCTGCCGTTCCGCCGGGGCATTCGTCTGCTGGACAGCGGCTCGGTGGAGAACGTGCTGCAAGTCGGTAGGTGCTAGCCCGGCTCCTCTCTGGTGCCTGGCCTTCTTTTCCGCAGGTGCCTTCTCTCTGCACGAGCCTGGGGCCGAGATTCCGCCTCTCTGCCCAACTCCTGTCCCTCTGCCGAAGGACACACTAGTCACATAAAAAACTTTTCTCAACATTTCTTTCAGGTCCACTGCTGCTCTTTCCCCCACTCGCCCTCTACTCCATTTCTTTTTGTTTGAAGAGCAAATAGATCTCTTTTTTACTCTTAATTCTACACCCCACACCAAAGGCAAAAGGATGGGGAGGAATGCCTTTTGGGATGCAATAATTTCAGAAACGCGTTTTTCTAATTTAAGTTTAGAGAGAAGAGAATTCTTAGTGAATCTGGAGCAAGCAGTCTTACAGGGACTGTTTGAGGGGCAAGCTGTCAAAGGCAATCCGTATTCTTAGCAGATTGAAGCTGGTCATAATTAACTTTAAAATTGGAAAAACATCAACAAAATACTGTGCATTTCAAACAGTTAAAATTATCAGCTTTAATATTTTTTCCCCCCTGGACCAGTGGTACTTTGGAATCTAGGCTGCGGACTTAACAATAACCGAAGATGGAAATGTGACAGCTCTCTTCTCCACACCCCCACCCAAGGAAAAAAAAAAAAAAGCCACACAATCTGGAGTGGGGGTGGGGTCTGTCTTCCTTGTCAGACTAGGGTAAATCAAAAGCTAGTCACGTTGGGTTTTTCAAATGCTTCTCATTTAACAAGTCTTCGTATTTGATTTCGTTTTATCTTTTTGTTTGTGGGAAAGTGAAAAATGCTTTCCTTTCGTTTACTCCTCTGGATCTTCTAGTCAATTTGTTAATTTTACTAAATATACAAATACAGTAGCAGACCTGATTTGTAGAATGGTTAGGGAGAAAGGGGTAAAATGACATTGTTTAACATTGAATTGCTGTGTGGAAAATAAAAAAAAAACACAGCGTTTTTTTTCTAATTCGAATTATTGTAGCATTCTGAAAGTGTACATTATGCATTTTATTGTACAGTATATGCTCATATTTATTGAAAAAAATACTGATTTTTGAAAGGAGTTGGAGAAAGGTTGTTTTTAGAATTAAATAAGCACAGGAGAACACACACATACCCCAAACATCTAGCTCTCTTTTCCCCAGGTAAAACAAATATATTTGAATTTTTTTTTCTTTTGGAGAGTGGTGCATTGTGTTTCATATAAAGTAATCTACTTCTGGTTATTGAGAATCATTGAATCCTGTGTTTCGTTTTAAAACAACAGTGTACTACAGTTTGTTTTGCAAATGTGAAATGTTAACTTATCTAAATTTGTGTCAGAATACAGTGACAGTGGACTGAGAAAGTTTTATTTGGAAAAGGCTAGCTAGTCCTTTGTGCATTTGTATTTTTGAAAGTATGAGTTGAATAATCAGACATGTAAAGTGTATAGCTTTATTTAGTACTGTTATATTGAAAACATGAAAGTGAATATATTTATTAGTCTGTAAACTTTATTTGTATGAGTTTAGATCAGTTAACTTTTAAGATTCTTGTTTAAAATATTTTAAATTGAAAAGCATCAATTTAAGTGGTCATTTTATAGTAAGAGATGGATTTGAAAGAATTTTCAAACTTGAGGGGCAAATGAGAGAGAGGAAGAGTTTTAAAGAGCTATGTATTTTGTAAGTGGCTATAATGTATTTCAAATGAAATCAATTTTGTGGGTGATCCAGCTCTTGTTTAAATCAGATATTTTTGTTTCATAATATGATAGTTGGCATGCTTATTGGAGTGATGAGTAAGATAGTTTTGGGGTCTGGAGAGAAGACACATAAGCATATTTTCTGATTCTCTGTGGATTTCATAGATGAAGGTAGGAGAATGAATTAATTACTTTTAGGTAATGCTATTTGAGAACCATGAACTGGGTAATCTTTATTTTTCTTACCTTAATTTATGCTAATGAGTGTGAGAGAGAAGGATATTCCATCCTGTAGCATTTTGAGTGTTGTATCTTGGCATGAATCACCTTTTAATATGTAAAATTAAGACTCATCCCTCATCTTTTAAATTTAAAATGTGAGTATGTGACTTAATCTAGATGATAGGTTTTCTAAAAGTATTGCCAAGAGATGAGTGAGAAAGTGATTTGTATATAGTAATCATATTTTTCAGTTTATAACTTCATTTCAAGTTCAATTTAATTACTCGGTGGTGCTAATTTAAACATTCTACGTATTTCCTTGTTGTTTGTCAGCCATAGTTATGACCTCAGAATTGGCAAGTTACTAAAGGCTGATGCTTTAGAAAGGAAGGGAGGTAGGGTATTTTTATAAGAATATTCTTTTAAGGAAAAGATTCATAAGGGGATTTAAGTGGAGAAAACAAAATACCTTAAAATAAAAATAAATAAAATTTAAAAATGAACAGCAGAACACAAAACAAAAATTTTGAAAGAAAATGGACAGTAACAAAAAGACTTGTGCAAAGAGTAGGCATATTACTTTCTGTAACTTCTGATTAGTTTCCACATGGAATCTGGTTATGGGAAGTCATGGACTCATTGAAAAGCAATTTTTCTGTAGAAAGCTTTAGATTTTGAATCAGAACTTAAACTTTCCCAGCTTGATGTAAACAAATGGGAGAACTATAGGTTGTTATGCTCAAAGGATACATTTCTTCTGCATAACAGTACTGAATCAAAAGTATTGTTCCTTTTAAAGAGGGAAAATTGTAAATCAGTCTTTTCATGGACATCTGTAAATTAAAGCTGTGTGAATAGACTTACAGTCTGATCTCTCAGTATTATGAAGGTAATAGAGTTCAGATGTTTTAAGCATTTGCATTTTTAACCTGTTTAAGAAGCGCATGGAAATTAGCAGTAGTATAAACTTTGGGAAAATACTTAATTCAGGAGTCTGCAGATGGTATAAGAATGGGATGACTATAATTTACTAAGAGTTTTAAGATGTTGACCCTTTTTTTGCAATTCATCATATTTTAAATTAATTTCTCTGTATTTGGTAAGACTTAGTAGGTTTACCAAATCCTACTAAGTTTTCTTCTCAGGGAAATCCAAATTGATTGAGAAAAAAGGGGTCTTTGGGTGGTCTGACAATGCTCTATCACTGAACCTAGGTTGTAGTCATTGGATATTCACCTTATACTAATTCCTTTTGCTGTTTTAAAGCATTAACAGTTTTTCTTTCTTAAATGCAGAAATATTTGTTTGGATATTTAGATTTTTAAAAATTGGGCAAAGGGCATGCAAGGTCCTTCTGTGCTGGTGTATCTTAATTATATAAATTCTTATATGTTATTACATATTTTATATATATTATATATTGTGTTATAAATTATATATTCATCCAGAAATTTTCATAGATTAGGACAGTTGACTTTAACAAAACCCCATATTTTTAGCCCATACATTTTCTAGTAAGTATAATTTGCCCTTGGATAGTCTTCAAGACTAGAGCCACGTTGCTATGTACTACCTTATGTGGAAGAAGTATAATTACAAAGACAATAATAATTAAAAATTCCATTTTGGGAAGTTTTTCAAAGCTTAAATGTCAAGTAATAAGTTTATAATTATGAGTACTTGTACATTATGAATAAACTATGAAATTTTTCTATAGTACAACTTTTGTGAAATGCATTTGTAACAAGTATTACAGTTGTTGATTTTTATAATTTGCTTGATCTGTATTATTTGGGGGAACAGAAGATATCCTCACCTAAAAAGCTTTATAGCATTGTGTGTGAGTTAGAGTAGCTATAAAATCATAATAAAACTTCATGTGGGGAAAAATGACTTAATTTGTATTTAAGCTGTTCCAGCACAGAATGCAGCTGCCTGCCTTTATGGGATAAGTGGTAAATTTTTTAAGAGTAGAAACTTACCAAGCTTTAAAATCACATCACTTTTTTTTTTTTAAGCAATGAGTTCTCTCCTTCCCTAACACATCACACAAACGTCTTAATATTTAATAAATGTTTTTTGAATAGTGAAGGTTAAGAATGGACTTCTCAGTGTTATAAAATTAAAAAAAAAGAGTGAAGCCTGAATTTTTAGTATTTGTGTGGTATTAGAAGATGTGGGGAAACTTTATACTATACTTGTGCATATTAAACTGATAGCATTAAGTGGTACAAATATTACATGTGTGTATCTCCTGTGTTGACCATCTGTTTTGTGTGAAGAATGGTAACTTATCAATTTCTTTAAAAAAATTTTTTTTTAAACGTTTATTCATTTTTGAGAGACAGAGTATGAGCAGGGAAGGGGCAGGGAGAGAGGGAGACACAGAATCCAAAGCAGGCTCCAGGCTCCGAGCTGTCAGCACAGAGCCCTATGCGGGGCTCGAACTCACGAACTGTGAGATCACGACCTGAGCCCAAGTTGGACGCTCAACTGACTGAGCCACCCAGGCACCCCATTTTCTTCAAATGAAAACTTTAGAGGAATTCTTATTAAAGGTGATTTTTCTCAAAGACATCTTTAGATTAGAAAGATAATGAATAAACTAAAGATAGTGGAATTTACTTTAGAGATTATCTCTATTTCAGGAATTAAAGCAAAATATTACTGAAATGTGAGTACAAAGTCTAAATTTTGAAGTGAAAGGGCTAGAAATTTATTTATGCATATGTGAAACAATTTCATTTCTCTTGTTTAAACATTGGCAATTGAAAATCAAGATATTAACTGTCAGTATTCTATTGATGATGGTTATATGAATATATGTAAGTGCGTTGAAATATATAGAACTATACCCAAAAAGCCAATCTTACTGTATTATACCTTAGAAAATAAGTTTTAAAAATCAAGGCATTAATATATCAGTAAATTAAAGTATAAGAGAGATACTGAAAATACTGTATTAGTTTCTTATGGCTGCTGTAACAAAGAACCACAAACTGGGTGGCTTAAAACAACACAAATTTTACTGTCTCACAATTCTAGGGGCCAGAGGTCTGAAATCAGGATATATTAAGGGCCATGCTCTGTCTGAAACCTATGGGGGATTCCTTTCTTAGCTTCTTCTTAGCTTCTGGGGGTTTGCTGGCATTCCTTGGCATGTAACTCTAATCTCTGCCTTTGTTGTCACATGGCAGTCTTCCTGTGTTTCTCTGTCTTCACATGGCCATTTTATAGGGATAGCAGTCATATTGAATTAGGGGCCCACCCTACTCCAGTATGACCTCATTTTAACTAATTATATGTGCAATGACCCTATTTCCAACTAAGGTCACATTCTGAGGAACTGGGGTTTAGGAACTTCAACATACCATTTTTGGAGGGACATAATTCAACTTGTAACAGCTTCTCATACTTATTTCTTATTGCATAACAGAGTTTCATGTGAATTTTAAACTTTTTTACATTGGATATGTCTTAAATTAGAAATCACCACATTCGTTTTATTAGATAAGCATTATTTCAATTTAATTGATTCAATTTGCATGATTGATTATTTAGTATTTTTAGTATATGTGGAACTTTTTTCCTGACAAATAGGCGGTTATTTAAAGGTTAAACCTGTCATTCTTTATAAAAAAGATGACTGTGAAATATAGTACTCAGGGTATACATGCATGGGTGAACAGATTACTGTGGTATTTTTTTTCATGCATATCGTTTATAACTTGTTTTTGGAAATAGGTAACCCTGAAAGCATATGAATCTTGTCTTAATCAGTTTCTAAACCCCAAGTTAATACAGTTTAGGATTAGTGTTTAATATTGGAAATAAACTGCAATCCACTCCAGATCACTTTTATGTGGATTTTCTACCTTGTAGTTTATTTACAGCTTATTTCTTTCCTGATAAAGGCAGCATGTTTCTTGGTCACTTTTAGCTTATCATCGAACTAGTATGTCAGGGAAATCATACTCACTTTAATATTAGTTTTAGCATTATATTGCCATATGCTTAATTACTCTAATACTTTTTATTTAAAATTTTTCAACGTTTTTTATTCATTTTTTTTTTTTGGGACAGAGAGAGACAGAGCATGAACGGGGGAGGGGCAGAGAGAGAGGGAGACACAGAATCGGAAACAGGCTCCAGGCTCTGAGCCATCAGCCCAGAGCCTGACGCGGGGCTCGAACTCACGAACCGCGAGATCGTGACCTGGCTGAAGTCGGACGCTTAACCGACTGCGCCACCCAGGCGCCCCTCTAATACTTTTTATTATTATTATTATTATTATTATTTTTTTAAAGTTTTCTTTTTTTTTTTTTTTTTAACGTTTATTTATTTTTGAGACAGAGAGAGACAGAGCATGAACGGAGGAGGGTCACAGAGAGAGGGAGACACAGAATCTGAAACAGGCTCCAGGCTCTGAGCTGTCGGCACAGAGCCCGACGCGGGGCTCGAACTCACGGACCGCGAGATCGTGACCTGAGCCGAAGTCGGACGCTTAACCGACCAAGCCACCCAGGCGCCCCTCTAATACTTTTTATAATCGTGTATAGCCAACTGATTAGTTTCTGGTTTTCGGTATTGAAAAAAATTGCCCCCTTAGAAGGTATAATGATATGCTATAAGTTGGTGTTCAATAAGTGTTTATTGAATAAATGAGTTGGGGCATCTGGGTGGCTCAGTTGGTTGAGCATCTGACCTCAGCTCAGGTCGTGATCTTACAGTTGGAGAGTTTGAGCCCTGCATTGGGCTTGCCTCTGTCAGTGTGGAGCCCCCTTCAGATCCTCTGTCCCCATCTCTCTCTGCCCCTTCCCTGTTCACACTCTCTGTTTTTCTCAAAAATAAATAAACATTAAAAAATAAATGAGCAAATAGTTATATAACCTTTTTATATTTATGTAGTATGGGCATATTCCTTCATTGATATATTCATATGTAATGGGAGCCTAGGAGATATACTGGAATTTCTGGATGTTTCTGATTTTTTAAAACATTACATAGATTACCCTTGAGGGGTGCCTGGGTGGCTTAGTTCATTGGGTGCCCGACTTCGGCTCAGGTCATCATCTCGTGACTCTTGAGTTTGAGCCCTGCGTCGGCCTGTGTGCTGACGGCTCAGAGCCTGGAGCCTGCTGCAGATTCTGTGTCCCTCTCTTGCTCTGCCCCTCCCCTGCTAATGCACGTGCCTTGAAACTTATTAACTAGTTCTTGATTCATTCATTGAATATTTAGTCACTTGTTTTGTGTAAAGCTCAATAAATAATTGTTTACCTGTTTTTAATGGACATCATTGGAAAATATTTTGTATTTTCCCACCTTAGAATACAAACTCAAGTTGGACACTAAAGCCTAAGCTTCTAAGGTTGCCATCTTTATATAGGTGGGTGGTTACTGAGTGGGTACTTGACTCTAAGAGATTCTCTGAAACCTATTTTTGAAAAGTTTTATGTGTACATGTTTTTTGGTCATTTGCTTTTTTCCTGTTATAATGGAGTGATGATGTATGCAAGGCAGTATAACATTGTTACCTTCTTTAAAAATAAACTATTAAGGGACATCTAGGTGGCTCAGTTGGTTGAGTGTCTGACTTGAGCTCAGATCATGATGTTGTGGTTTCTGAGTTTGACCCCCACATCGAGCTTGTTGCTATGACCCTGTCATCGCAGAGCCTGCTTCAGATCCTCTGTCCCCCTCTCTCTGCCCCTCTTCTGCTTGTGCTCTCTCAAAAATAAATAAACATTAAAAAAAATAAATAAAAATAGACTATTGAATCAGAAGATGAAATATCTTTAACCCTAGTGATTTTCTTGTCTTAAAAACAGTGGTTTGTATACTTATTATCATTTACTTCTTAGGGAAATGCAAATTAAAACCTAAGGAAATATGACTACACACACGCTAGTATGGCTAGAAATAAAAGACTGACAATACCAGGACTAGGAACGATATGGGGCAACTAAGAACTCTCTTACATTATTGGTAGGGATGCAAACTGATACAGTCACTTTGAAAAACAGTTTCTTATAAAGTTAGTCATACACTTAATCATAAGATTCAGCAACCCCATTCCTAGATATTTACTTAGAGAAATGAAAACATCTGTTCATAAAAAGACTTAGACTTGAATATTCAGAGCAGCTTTATTCAGGATAGCCCGAAAACGGAAACAAACCAAATATCTATTAGATGGGTAAATAAATAAACTGTATATCCATACAATGGAATACTATTCAGCAATAAAAAAGAACAAACTACTGATAGCCTAGAAGCATGATGAATCTAAAAAGCATTATGCTAAATAAAAGTGGCTAGACTGAAAAGAGTACATAGAATACAGTTCTGTGTATATGAAATTTTAGGAAGCCCAAAGCTATAGTGATAGAAACTAGAAAAGTTGTTTGCTAGGGTATAGGGTAGTAGAGTGTGAGGAAACCTGTTTGAGTGATGGAAATGTTCTATATCATGATCATGCAATGGTTACATGACTTATTTGTCAAAACTTACTGAATTTCGTACACTTAAAGTTGGTAAATTTTATTGGATGTAAGTTGTACTTCAAAAAATTTAAAGGAAAGACTAATGGGTTTCAACCTTGGTTTCACATTAGAATCACCTGAGGAGTTGTTTTGGTTTTTTTTGACAGTGTCCATCCAGGACTCATCCTAAATTAATTAAATCAGAATCATTTGAGAATGAGGATTGAACTTCAGAATTTTAAAAAGCTCCTAGATAGTTTTACATACAGTTGAAAAACACTGCTGTAGAAAAAGGATTATCTTTTTCAGTGTTATCAATGTTTTAAAACTTTTTATTGGCAATCAAAACATTAATATTTATTACACAAATGCTACGGGCCATGTCCACTTTCTTTTCTACTGCAATCTGTTCTGTTTTACCTATCTTTAGGTTTGTTAATGGATTTCAAGGAAAATCATTATTCTCTTGCCACTTAAAGATTGTGTGCCTGTGTTTTGGAAAGGTATGCAAAAGTATATAAATTCTTTGTCACTGTCACCATCAAAAGACACTTGTATAAATGTAATGCCAGTGTATAATTTTCTTCATGTTTATTCACTTATTCATTCATGAAGCTTATATTTAACATTTTATAATGTTCTGTGCAAAATAGAACATGATTTCTGTATTTAAGGAGTACATAGTTAAGTGTAGAGTACACGTATAAAATAACATTTAATACGATGTTTTGTATAATAGAGGTAGTTACTATGGAGCCAAAGAGTAGGAAGTGATTAACTGAGGAAATGGGGGCAGCTAGATATATTGCTATATTTTGATACTCCAATTATAAGAAACATAAATATTTTAATAAAGATTAAATTGTCTAATATTATAATAAAGATTGAAAACATGATTTATTGCTTATGTTAGATAAATCCTTCATGAAATTTCTTCTTCTATGCCCTGTAATACTCTAGTTCATAGTGATTTAACGGAGTAACTTTGGCAGGCAGAAAGATGACAAAAATATTAACAGATATTAATCCTTTTTTCTCAGAATAAATTTTATAGATTTCTGTCTTTAGAATAGCTTTGTTATCTTCATATAATCCCTTTTCTTCCTTTTCCTTTTTTTTTAAATATTGCTTCTGGGGCACCTGGGTGACTTAGTTGGTTGAGTTGGTTTTGGCTTGGGTTGGAGTCTTATTATCATGAGATTGAGCCCGGTGTCAGGCTTTGTGCTGGGCGTGGAACCTGCTTGGGGTTCTCTCTCCCCCTCTCTCTGTCCTCTTCCTGCTTGCATGTGCATGCCTGTGCATATGCACTCTCTTTCTCTCAAAATGAATGAATGAATGAATGAATGAATGAATGAATAAAAAGTTTAAAAATATTGCTTCTTTTAGGTATACGTGTATGATAGAGCTAATCAGCAAAATGGATTTGGTCTATCCATTCATTATTGGTGGTCTGTAAGCAACAAGGAAGTATATTAGGTCTTTGAAAACCTTGAAGATAATTGCATTGTTTTCACTATTCATTTGTGGTTTTATTGAATGGAAGCCTATAGCATTAATACATTCGGGAAAAGCCAGCCTGTTTTTATTTTGCTTGAATATGTCAATGCCTGATAAACTGACATGACTGGCAAGCATCACTTACATATGATGTTGTTAGTGGTATAAAATTCTTCTTCACATTATGGTTCCCTATTGTGAAAAAATAATCTTGCTAATTTTTTCTTTCACTCAATATTGTATTATTGTACTCTTTGCTATTGTATATATTTGCATGTATCTACCATATATATTATTAAATATATTACCTAATGTGATATATGATATATATTATATGATAATATATATTATTACATATCTGCAGGAACTTTGTAGCAGGTAGCCTTAGAATTCTGTCTCCTCACTATGTCTGTTTTATCACCTGTAAATGGACAGAATGATGATACCAACCATTGTTTTGAGAGTAAATTAATTAATATGTAAAATATTTAGAATAGGGCCCAGCACTTATTAGGTGCTATATAAATATTTGCTATAATCAACATACTGCAATTAGTGAAAGTATTCTGTGTTTGTTACCTTACCTTCTTCAACCTTTTCCCCACCTCTGAAGCCTTTTTAATGTGACTTGTGCTTTCACTCACTATATTAAAATTGATCCCTTAAAGGTCACCAGTGAACTCATGATTGCCAAACAGTTTCCTTTTAACAGTCTTCATCCTTCATAACCTTTGTATAGAATTTTCTGTAGTCTACTGCACCGTCCTCTTGAAATGCTTCTTCCTAGATTTTAGTTTTACTTTACCATTCTGACTTTCTTTCTGCCTTCCTTCTTTTTACTCTTACCCGACAAAAATAGGATGTACCTTTTTACCCCAAGCTTTCTAATTTAGCAATCTTATTTATTTCTATAGCTTCTGTTACCTTTTTATGAACACAAGATAGCATCATATAATGTAGTGGCTTAAATTTTGTTTAAAGCAACTCTACTCATTTTCAAATTAAATCTTAGATGGCATTTCAGTTTTTGCCATAGAAAAATTGAGCTATTTGGGGCATTGGGGAGGGGCCCACAACTCTGTCAGCTTGGCCAGCTGGTGCTTCTTTTTGCCTCTGTGGAGCACTTCCAAATAATAATCTTGGGATTTGAAGTCATGAGATCTGCCTTAGAGGTCTCATCTATAAAAGTGTCAGGATTTTTGTGAGCTTTTAAATAAACTAATATACGTGGAAGTACTGTATAAATGTCACTGTGCAAATAATATGACCATTAAATATATGTTGTTGTTTCTCCCTCTGGAATTCAAGATCAGCAGGTTTATTTGCCTGTTAGACATTTCTAAATGGATATCTTACTAGCCACTGAAAGTCAAAATGTCTGATAAGGGATTAATGTCCAGATTATATTAAGAACTTCTACAACTCAACAACAAAAAGCAAACAACCTGATTATGATTTAAAAGTGGGCAAAAGAGTTGAATAAATATTTCTCCAAAGAAGATATGCAAATGGCCTATAAGCACATGAGAAGATGCTTAACATCATTCATCATTAGGGAAATATAAATTAAAACCACAAGGAATATCACTTCATACCCATTAGTATGGCTCATATAAAAAAAATTAAAACCCAGAAAATAACAAGTGTTATTAAGAATATGGAGAGATTGGAATCTTTGTGCATCACTAGTAGGAGTATTGAAGTAGTGCAGCCGCTATGGAAAATGGTAACATTTTCTTAAAAAATTAAACATAAAATTACCATATGATCCAGCAATTCTACTTCTGGGTATACACCAAAAGAATTGACCACAGGAACTCGAATAGATATTTGTACACTCATATTTATAGCAGCATTTGTCTCAATAGCCAAAGGTGGAAGCAACCCAAGTGTCCATTGAAAGATTAGTGGATAAACAAAATGTGGTATATACATACAATGGAATATTATTCAGTCTTAAAAAAGGAAGAAAATCCTGATAACATACTACAACATAGATGAACCTTGAAGACATTATGCCACTCACAGCTGTATAACCTTGGATGACAAGTTGCTTCATTTCTCTGTGCTTCAGTTTCTTCATCTGTAAAATGGAGATACAATACTATCTCAGAACATTTATATCACAGTCAAATGTGATAATGTATTCAAAGTCAGCTTGGAATATTTTATACATTGTAGTGGTATTGTGAATCTTAGTTTTCTTTCTTTTCTCCATCCCTGCCTCTTGATAGTTTGTACCTCTCTTCTTAAAAGTGCCACTTCCTTATCTACTTAGTTGAAATTAAACTTTTCTTCCATGTTAGTCCTATGCATTGATCAGCAGTTGTTTATTATCTATTATGTTCTAGGCTGTGGTCTAGCAGCTGAACACAAGGCAGTGAATAAAACAAAGTTCCTGCTCATGGAGCATACATTTTAGTGAGGGGACAGACAACACTTTCCATTTTGTTTGTGTTTTATTTTTTCTACATTTTTACATTTTTTTTTACATTTATTTATTTTTGAGAGACAGAGAGAGAGCACAAGCAGGGGAGGGGCAGAGAGAGAAGGAGACACAGAATCCGAAGCAGGCTCCAGGCTGCAAGCTGACAGCACAGAGCCTGACACAGGGCTTGAACTCACAAACCGCGAGATCATGACCTGAGCTGAAGTCGGATGCCCAACCAACTGAGCCACCCAGGTCTTTGTGTTTTAATTGTTACAGGTATTATCTTCCCTTCCAGTCTGCAAGTGCTTACAGGACAAAGACTGTATTGTGCGATATATTCAGCATCCAGTACAATACCTAGTAGGTTTCATAAATGATCTTTTAAGAGGTCTTTGTGGAAATGAATCATGGACATAATCTTGTTCATTTCTGTGGCTTTCATAATAGTGATTTCCAGCATTGGCTGCTTTACACTTAAGTCACTTGGGGAACTTTGGTAAAATACAGAGTCTGTGCTTCATCTTTGGAAATTCTAGTAAACTAAGATTGGAATGGGACTTAGGAATCTGTATTTTTGATAAGCTCTTCAGGTTTAAACATTTGGGAACCATTGTTCCAAAGCATTTAGTACAGTGATTTACATAAAATGTGCTTAGTAGTGTTAGTTGAATTGATTTATTGATTGATTTATACAATAGTTTGTTCCAAACCAGATTTGGAACTTATGGGTCAAATAGAATTAAATGGATTCAGGAAAGAGTTACATGAAAAAGTCTTCAGACTCAGCAACACTACCATTTGCTGATGTTAGGAAAATCATTAGTATCCTTTGTTATTTTTAAATGCTAGTTTTTAAGTATTTACCCAAAATAATCCTCTACATTTTAATAGACACATAAGTTTTTGAAAAATCATTGAAAAATCTAAAAGGATTTAAGCTAATTAAAACTGATAAATAATTTCTGTGAAGAGGAAGGGGAATGAGTGGTAACCAAAAGGAAATTTAGTTTAATCTGTATTCCTTGAATTATTTTATGATGAGAACCTATTTATGTATTTCTTGTGTGATAATGTAATTAAAATAAGTAACAAATAATATAGTTTATTCTGCTGCATTTTTTTGTACAGCATTTTTTGCCTTTTTTGAGACTTTTTAATTTTTTAAAAATTTATTTTGATAGAGAGTGCGTGCGGGGGAGGGGCAGCGAGAAGGGGGAGAGAGAGAAACCCAAGCAGGCTCCTCACTGTCAGCGCAGAACCTGATGAGGGGCTCGAACTCACAAACCATGAGCTCATAGCTGAGATGAAGTCAGATGCTTAAGTGGCTGAGCCACCCAGGCACCCCCATTTTTTGCCTTTTAAGTTAACATGAGTTAGAGAAATGTCTTCTTACCTTTATAAACTTGATTTAGGTCAGGAGTTCTTAACCTGGCATCTGTAAATAGCTTTCAGGGATCCATGAACTGAAGTTATTTTCAGATTTTACAAATGGATATGGACATTTTCCAAAGAAGACAGTTCATAACTTTCATTGGATTCTCAAAGGGGTCCATGACTCAAATAAGTTCAGGAACCACTAATTTATGCAGAAGAATCTGCTTTTTGATAAAAATTCTGCAGCTAATTCTTTTATTGCCTTTGACCCTTGATGTATATGAGTGACTGTGATTCTATAACTTTTTTCATCCTACCCATTTTCAGGTGATGAATAGTATAATTATTAAAGAAACACAGCTCTGCTATTTGCTACTTCTACTGGTTAAATATTTCAGTTTTGTCGTCTCTGACATATTCATCTTGTTCTCCTATGTATCTAAATGCTGCTGTATAAGTTACTTTTTTGTTTGTTTCAGTAGAATGATGGCTTGACATTTTTGTGCCACAGACGGCTGAGGTTTAATGATTTGCACTAGCTGAAATAAAGTAATATTGTATGAGGTTACTGAACAGAGTAGGCCATAGCTACTTCTTTATTGAATTTTTCTGTGGAATTGGTTTTTTTAGATTATATTTCCTGGGAAGTAAACTGAGATGGAGTTTTACTTGCAGAAAGTTTATTGAGGAACGACATTTGTAATGGAGCAAGGGATGCAAGATTTGGAGGGCAGAGAGATTGAACTGATGGCGTTGCCTCAGAGACTTTAGTCAATCCTTTTGGGATATTTAAAAGTTATTTGGAATTAGATATGAGCTGACTTGAAGGGAGGGGGCATAATCTTGGATGGGGCAGTTTCTGTGGTAGAGATGGAGGTGAAACTACATAGTTCCCCTTTCCAGCTGCAGGAAGTGCTTTCAGTAGATAGCTTCTAGCTGCCAACTGGTTTAGGTTTGCCTCAGCTACAGAGAACTGCTTTACCTGTGGTCTCAATCTTCTAGGGGCATCTTGCAAATGGCTGAGCAAGATTGAGTAAAGAAGTCCAGCTATTTTGGCCAAACGTGGAGCTCCTTGACAGGCAGTACTTGCTCCAGAGAGCCGTACCTGGTTGTCAGGCCTGCATTGCAGTTTGACTTCTTTTCAGTCTTCTGCTGCCTTTCCTTCAGAAGTATTGATTTCTGTTAAGTGTCTTGCATGTTAAACTCCATCTCAACGCCTGCTTTCAGAGAACTCAAGGGGAAGTTTATGGAGGAGGACTTAGCTGTGAGCAGCTAGCATCCTGGAGTTAGAAGAACTCTGCAGACAGAGGAATGGAATGAATGCCTTGGTCTTGAAGGGAGTATCTGGTCACTACATTCCTTGTAACTCTTAGATTTATTTCATAGAGTAAATTCACCCCATGTGGGAACAACTTCTCAGCATTGTTTGGCTTCTTTTTCTGAGGACTTACAAGAATAAGATTAGTGGGTTAATTAATTACACCTTCTGCCACTACAGCTAGTCCCCAGATCACAACTGATACTTACTGTCTCCCTGTAATCTCCATTCTAGATTCTTGGCCAATATCTCTACTTGTCTAGATGGCTTACAAGATGGGGTGACTGTCATGACTGAGGGATCTAAGCCTAGTTACCATGCCCTTTTTAGGTGTTGGCCACTGTACTTGTACATTTACTCTCAAAATTGGGTAGGGAAATTCCAAGAGATGCCCCAGTGATAACCCAGACAAAAAATGTCATCTATTCCTTTATGTTACTTTTCTTTGTGTTGGTGACTCTATTTTATTTCATAAACACCATATGTTGCTAAGGTAGCACATTATGTGACATTAAAATCAGGTCTGTTATGTAGGTTTTAAAGATCAAATATAACATTGAATTTGTTGTATTAATGTTTCTTTGATATGTTATCAGGGTGTTAATTGCAGAGGTTTACAGATTGTCATCTCTTGTGTTGTCCCTTGCATGTATTATTAATATATCATCAGGATAATTAGCAACAGAAGAATTCATACAACCAAAATCTTATGTTTTTATTTCTAGCGTTTTAGCATAGTTTTATTGAGAACTTTATTTAGTAGTGAGTGGTTTTCTAGCACCTACTCCCCATTACCTATTCACTTAGGGATTAGAATTGAAAAACTGTGATGGAGTTAGAGTATAATTTACTGCAGTTATACAGCCATGTGGTAAATATGCCATTTAGCAAACCATCAAGACAAGTTAGCATTGCTGGAAAGTTTTAGTAAGGAAGGTCTGAGCCTGTGGCTGCCTGATGAGGCCTTGAACACCAGGGTGTCAGTAGTGTCCCTGAAGAGACTCAGTATTTTGGAACCGGGGGCTCTCACATTAGGCCTTCTTTCTTTCTTTTTTTCTTCACACTTTCAGTAAGATAAAATTCACATACCACACGACTCACCCATTTAAGATGTAAAATTAAATTAAGTGGTTTTTAGTATATTTATAGATGTGGGCTGCCATCAACATAGTTAACTTAAGAACATTTTCATTTCAGAAGAAACCCTCTATCCTTTAATATCACTTTCCAATCCTCCAACCTCCTCTAGACCTAAGTAAACACTGCTTTCTGTTTCTATGCCTATTCTGGATATATCATATAAATGGAATCACATAAAATGTAGTCTTTTGTGGGGCACCTGGGTGGCTCAGTTGGTTGAGCATCTGACTTCAGCTCAGGTCATGATCTCACAGTTTGTGACTTCAAGCCCCACAATGCGCTCGCTGCTATCAGTGCAGAGCCCGCTTTGGATCCTCTGTCCCCCTCTCTGCTTGCCCCTCCCCTGCTTGCGCTCTCTCTCTCAAATAAAGAAAAAAGTGTAGTCTTTTGTGACTGGCTTCTTTCACTCAGCATGTTTTCTAGGTTCATCTGTGTTGTAGCATGGATCAGTATTTCATTCCTTTTTATGGCCAAATAATATTCCATCGTATGGATATACCACATTCTGTTTATCTGTTCACTAGTTGTTATACTTTTTTAATTTTTATTATTTATTTATTTATTATTTATTTTTATTTTTATTTTTTATTTTCTGTTATACTTTTTTTAAAAAAGATTTTAAGTGATCTCTACGCCCATTGTGGGGCTAGAACTTATACCCCCAAGATCAAGAGTTGCATGCTTTACAGACTGAGTCAGCCTCTAGTTGTTAAACTTTTGAGTTTCCCATTTTGTTATGCATAATGGTGCCATGAACATTCACGTATAAGCTTTTGTGTGGACATATGTTTTAATTTCTTTTGGGAGCAGAATTATTGGGTCATAGAGTAACTGTATGTTTAACTTTTTGAGGAACTGCCAAGCTATTTTCTGGAGTGGTATACCATTTTACAATCCCAGTGGCAATGTATGAGGGTACCAGTTTCTCTACATCCTTGCCAACAGTTGCTATTGTCATAACTTTTTTGTTATTGCTATCCAAGTGGAGGAGAAGCAGTATTCTGTAATGCTTGGTTTTGATTTGCATTTCATTTCCCTGGCGACTAATGATGTTGAGCATTGTTTTGTGTGCTTATTGGTCATTTGTATATCTTGTTTGGGGAAATGACTATTCAGATTCTTTGCCCATTTTTAAATTGGATTATTGTCTTTTGTTGAGTTGTAAGAGTGTTATTTATTTTAGATACTGATCTTATCAGATATGCAAACATATTCTCTTTTCAATTTGTTGATAATTTTTGAAGCACAAAAATTTTCAATTTTGATGAGATACAGTCCATCAATTTTTTTCTTTTGTTTTTTTTTTTAATTTTTAATGTTTATTTTTGAGAGAGAGAGAGAGCAAGTGCATGAGTGGCGGAGGGGCAGAGAGAGAGGGAGAAACAGAATCTGAAGCAGGCTCCAGGCTCTGAGCTGTCAGTACGGAGCCTGATGTGGGACTTGAACTCACAAACTGCAAGATTATGACCGGAGCTGAAGTCGGATGCTTAACCGACTGAGCCACCCAGGTCCCCCTTTAATTTTTTTAAAGTTTATTTATTTTGAGAGAGAGAGAAAGTGTGAATGGGGGAGGGGCAGAGAGAGAGAATCCGAAGTAGGCTCTGCATTGTTAGTGCAGAGACTGATGTGGGGCTCAAACTCACAAACTGAGATCATGGCCTGAGCCACCCAGGTGCCCTTGTTGCTTGTTTTTTTTTTGATAGTGTGTCTAAGAAACCATTGCCTAACACAAGGTCACGAAGATTTACTCCTCTGTTTTTTTCCTAAGAGTTTATAGTTTTAGTTCCATTTTGAGTTGATTTTTGTATGTGGTGTCAGAAAAGTCTCAAATTTCATTCTTTTGCATGTGGCTATCCAGTTGTCCCAGCATCATTTGTATAAATGACTATTCTTTCTCCATTGAATGATTTTTGGCACTCCTGTTGAAAATTAGTTGACCATAGATGGGTTTATTTCTGGACTGTCAATTCTTTCCCATTGATCTGTGTGTCTGCCCTTATGCCAGTACCACACTGTCTTGATTACTGTTGTTCCATAGTAAATTTTGAAATTGGGAAGTCTGAGTTTCCTACTTTGTTCTTTTTCTTTTTTCAGTTTTACTGAGATAATTGACCTAACATAGTGCAAATTTAAGGTGTACAATGTGATGATTTGGTATATGTGTATATTGCAGAACATTTACCACAGTAGGGTTAGTTAACACACTTTACCTCACACAATTAACATTTTGTTATTGTTGTTATGATGAGAACAACTGATTAAAGCTGTACTCTCATAGCAACTTTCAAATATACAGTACAGTATTGTTAATTATAATCATCATGATGTACAGTAGATTCCTGGAACTTATTCATCTTATAACTGAAAGTTAGTTAGTAGCCTTTGACTAATTTCCCCATTTCTACCACCTGAGCCTTTGCAACCACCGTCCTATTCTCCGTTTCTATGAGTTTAATGTTTTTGTTTTTTATTTTATTTAAATATTTTATTTTTAATCTCTACATCCAATGTAGGGCTTGACCCCACAATCCCAAGATCAAGAGCCAGGTGCTCTACTGACTAAGCCAGTCAGGTGCCCCTCTATTTCAGTGTTTTTAGGTTCCACATAAAAGTGAGAACATATGAGGGCACTTGGCTGGCTCAGTCAGAAGAGCACGTGACTTTTGATATTGGAGTTGTAAGTTCGAGCCCTACATTGGGTGTAGAGGTTACTTAAAAAATTAAACTTTTTTTTAAATTATTTTTTTATGTTTATTTATTTTTGAGAGACAGAAAGAGACAGAGCACAAGCAGGGGAGGGGCAGAGAGAGAGGAAGACACAGAATCCTAAGCAGGCTTCAGTCTCTGCGCTGTCAGCACAGAGCCAGATGTGGAGCTCGAACTCACAAACCGCGAGATCATGACCTGAGCTGAAGTTGGACTTTTAACCAACTTAGCCACTCAGGAACCCCTAAAAAAATTAAACTTATTTTTTTTCCTTCCCCTCCTGATGATCTTCTGTTAAGTTTCTTAGGATCCACATAAGAGTGAAAACATATGGTAAAAAAAAGGGAGGGAGGGAGCCAAACCATAAGAGACTCTTAAAAATTGAGAATAAACTGAGGCTTGATGGGGGGTGGGAGGGAGAGGAAAGTGGGTGATGGGCATTGAGGAGGGAACCTGTTGGGATGAGCACTGGTTGTTGTATGGAAACCAATTTGACAATAAATTTCATATTTAAAAAAATTAAACTTAGAAAAAAGTGAGAGCATACAGTATTTGTCTTTTTCTGATTTATTTTACCTAAATAAATGCCCTCACGGCCCATCCATGTTGTCACAAATGGCAGGATTTCTTTTATTTATGACTGAATAATATTCTCTTCTATACACACACACACACACACACACACACACACACACACACACACACACACACACGACATTTTCTTTCCATTCATCCCTTGATGGACACTTAGGTTGTTTGCATGTCTTGGCTATTGTGAAATACTTCAGTGAACATGGGAATGCATATATTTCTTTCAAATAGTGATTTCATTTCTTTGAGGCCCAGAAGTGGGATTGCTGGGTCATATGGTAGTTCATTTACTGATTTTTTTGAGTAAACTTCATACTGTTTTCATAGTGGTTATACCAGTTGACATTCCTCTCAGTAGTGCACCAGAGTGTCCTTTTTTCCACATCCTCGACAGCATGTGTTATCTCTCCTCCTCTTTTTTTTTTTTATAATAGCCATTCTAACAGGTGTGAGATTATATCTCATTGTGGTTTTGATTTGCAATTCCCTGATGAAGTTGAGTATCTTTTCAAGTACTTGCTAGTCATTTGTATATCTTCATTGGAAAAATGTCTATTCACATCTTCTGCCCATTTTTTAAAGACCCGATTGTTTGTTTTTTTGCTATTCAGTTGTATGAGTTCCTTATATATTTTGGATATTAACCCCATATCTGATATATGGTTTGCATGTATTCTCTCACATTCTGTAGGTTGCCTTTTCACTTTGTTGATTTTCTTTTGCTGTGCAGTACATTTTAGTTTCATGTAGTCCGACTTGTCTATTTTTGTTTTTGTTGTTTATGTTTTTGGTATCCAAAAAAAAAAAAACCCATTGTCAAGACCTATGTAAAGAAGCTTCTCCCCTATATTTTCTTGTAGGAGTTTTACAGTTTTGGGTCTTATATATAATTTCTTTAATCCATTTTAAGTTAATTTTTGTGAGTGGTACCAGATAGGGATCCAGTCTTTCTTTTGCATGTGGGTATCCAGTTTTCCTAACACCATTATTTTTTTTTATTTTTTATTATTTTTTTAATATTTATTTTTGAGAGAGATAGCGTGAGCAGGGGAGGGGCAGAGAGAGAGGGAGACACAGAATCTCAAGCAGGCTCCAGGCTCTGAGCTGTCAGCACAGAGCCCAATATGGGGCTCGAATCCACGAACCGTGAGATCATGACTTGAGCCAAAGTCAGCCACTTAACCGACTGAGCCACCCAGGCGCTCCTTTCCAACACCATTATTGAAGAGACTATCCTTTCCCCACTGAATATTCTTGGTGGCCTTGTCAAATATTACTTGACCGTATTTGTGCGGGTTTATTTCTGACTTCTTGATTCAGTTCCATTGGTTTATTTTTATGCAGTACCATACTGTTTTGTTTATTATTGTTCTTCATTTTCAAAATTGGTTTGGCTGTTCTGGTTCCCTTGAGTTTTCATATGAATATTAGGATCAGCTTGTCAGTTTTTGCAAAAAAGCTAGCTGAGATTTTGATACGGATTGCACTGAATCTGTAGATCTATCTATCTATATATATAAGTGGGTATTGCCATTTGTATTAGTTTTCTGTTGCTGCCCAAAAAAGACCACAAATTTAGTGGATTAAACAACACAAGTTTAATATTTTATAGTTCTGGAGGTCAGAAATCTGCAATTGGTCTTTCTGGACAAAAATCAAGTTGTTGGTCAAATGTCCATTAATAGATAAATGGATAAAGAAGATAGGGTAAATATATACAATGGAATATTACTCAGCCACAAAAAATGTAATCTTGCCATTTGCAACAACGTGGATGGATCTAGAGGGTATTACATTAAATGAAGTAAGTCAGACAAAGAAAAATACCATATGACTTCACTTGTATGTGGAATGTAAAAAACAAAATCAACCAACCAACCAACCAACCAACCAAACAAACAAACAAACCAAACAGATTCTTAAATACAGAGAACAAACCGGTGGTTGCCAGAGAGGAGGTGGGGGGAGGGGGAGATGGGAAAAATAGGTAAAGAGGATTAAGAGTTACAAACTTCCAGTTATAAAATAAATAAGTCTTGGAGATGAAAAGTATATCACGGGGTGGGGTGCACCTGGGTGGCTCAGTGAGTTCAGAGTCTGATTTCGGCTCAGGTAGTGATCTCATGGTTCATGAGTTCAAGGCCCACATCGGGCTTGTTGCTATCAGCACAGAGCCTCCTTTGGATTCCGTGTCCCCCTCTCTCTCTGACCTGCCCCCACTCATGCTCTCTCTCTCAAAAATAAATAAAACATTAAAAAAGTATAGCATAGGGAATATAGCCAATAATATTGCAATAATATTATACAGTGACAGATGGTGACTATACTTATTGTGGTGAACATTGAGTAATGTATAGAATTGTTGAATCAATAGGTTGTACACCTGAAACTAATATAACATTGTATATTAATTATACTAAAATTAAAAAAAAATCAAGTTGTTAGCAGAGCTGTGTCCCATCTGGAGGCTCTAGGAGAAAGTCTCTTTTCATGCTTTTTTCTAGCTTCTAGAAGCCACCTACATTCCTTGGCTCATGGCTCTTTCCTCCGTTTTTATAGCATATCACTGCAACCTCAGCTTCCATTGTCACATTTGCTGTCTCTGACTTTAAGCCTTTTGCCTCCCTGTTACAAGGACACTGTGATTACATTGGCACTTTCAGATAATGACACTTTCACATTTAAGGACCTTAACTTAATCACATATGCAGAGTCCCTTTTGCCATGTTCTGGGGATTAGGATGTGGGCGTATTTGAGTGGGGAGATTATTCTGTCCACCATTCCATTTTAACAATATCTGCTCTTCTGATTCATGAACATGGGATCTTTCCCCACTTATTTGGGTCCTCTTTAACTTTTTTCAAAAGTGTTTTGTAATTTTCCAAGTACAAATCCTGTACTTTCTTGGGTGAATTTATTCCTAAGTATATGATCCTTTTTTATGTTATTGTAAATGGAATTGTTTTCTTTTTCTTTTTTTTTAAAGTTTATTCATTTATTTTGAGAGAGAGAGCATGTGTGCATGAGCAGGGGAGAGAGTAGACAGAGGGAGAAAGAGAGAATCCTAAGCAGGCTCCGCATTGTCAGCACAGAACCGAACATGGGGCTTGAACTCACGAACAGTGCCATCATGACCTGAGTAACCAAGAGTTCGATGCTTAACCGACTGAGCCACCCAGGTGCCCCTGTAAATGAAATTGTTTTCTTGATTTCATTTCTAGATTGTTCATTGCTAGTAAATATTATTGATTTTTATATATTGATCTTGTACCTCTAACCTTGTTGAACTCACTTATTAGTTCTGTCAATAGAGATAATTTTTCTTCTTCCTTTCCAATCTGGAACCTGTGGTCCTTATTTTTGCAGGTCACCAAATGGAAGATTTCCTGCTTTTCAGCGAACTTGGAAATGCTTCTTTTTTTTGAGAGAGAGGGAGAGAGCGTGAACGCCAGTGGGGAAGAAGGGCGGAGGGAAAGAGACAGAGAATCCCAACTAGGCTCCATGCTTAGCATGGAGCTGCATCCCACAATGCTGGGATCATTACCCCAGCCAAAATCAAGAGCCCAGTGCTCAATTGACTGAGCCACCCAGGCAACCTTGGAAATACTTTAAAAAAAATTTTTTTTTAAACATTTATTTATTTTTGAGACAGAGAGAGACAAAGCATGAACGGGGGGAGGGCCAGAGAGAGAGGGAGACACAGAATCCGAAGCAGGCTCCAGGCTCTGAGCTGTCAGCACAGAGCCCGATGCAGGGCTCAAACTCACGGAGTGTGAGATCATGACCTGAGCCGAAGTCGCACACTCAACCGACTGAGCCACCCAGGCATCCCTGGGAAATGCTTTTTAATGTGCTATTGTGTTATTAGGAAATGCTGTCCTAGGGAAGCAAGAGTGAGAGAAAAGGGAGTGAGACAGAATGAGGGAGAGGTAATATAATGTTGCATTACAGAGGTGGTTACCCTTTAGTATCAAGTGGTAACTTACTGCTCAATCTCCCTGAATTGCTTTATAGAAAAGACAAAGAGTATTCTCTTGGCTCCTATTTCTCATTTAATAAGATTCAGAACTGGGAAATGTTTTGCTATTAAAAGTATATTTTGTGGGGTGCCTGGGTGGCTCAGTCGGTTGAGCACTGGGCTCTTTTTTCAGCTGGGGTAATGATCCCCAGCTTGCTTCAGCTCAGGTCATGATCTCAGGGCTGGTGTTGAGATTGAGTCCTGTCTTGGGCTCCACGTGGAGCGTGGAGTCTGCTTGGGATTCTCTCTCTCCCTCTCTCTGTCTCTCTCTCTCTCTCTCTTTTTTTCTCTCTCTCTAAAAATAAGTAAGCATTGAAAAAATAAAAGTATATTTTGCATATCTCTCTAATTTTAATCATTGATTATACAGTTTGGGTCGTCAGGATTGTAGGTTATAGAAATTGCTCTGTTATTGTTGCTACTCTGCAGAGCCTGTGAACTTAAGTACCTTAAATTTCCCCTGTGTATGGTGTGGGTTTTTTCAATTACAAGATGAGAAAAGGGGATTGACTGTAATTCATACTTTTGTTATAATCTATGACAACTCTTAATGGTTGAAAGCATAAAATAAGTAAGAATGAAGATTCAGTACATTTAAGAAATTTTTCTTCCTTTTCAGTATCATACTCTTTTCTTCTTTCCTATTATTTTTCTATACTCTTTATTTTCTGGATAGGTTTTAGGAACATAGGGAATCATAATTTAGCAAAATAGTTAATTGTAAGAGCTCAGAAAGTGATACTTGTTCTTCCTCTTTCCTCTTTTCTCTAGTTCCTGAACTCTTAACATTCTCTTTTGTTTCTTCTATCTTCCCTTCCTGAAAAATTCAGTCCAAACCTGGTGGAAGCAGAGAGAAAATGAAGTGAGACAGGGAAGAAGGGAAAAGGCTGCACCAAGTGGTAGCAGTCTGAAAGGGACTGTTGGAGCCTAGCAACTTATTCTCAGATGACCCATACAAAATTATTTGGAATCTAAAAAGTTGGATTCCTAGAACCATAGAGTAGAATAGTGGTTGCTAGGGAGTCGGGGAAAGAGGAGATGTTGGTTGGAGGGTAACAAATTTTCAGTTATAAGATGAATAAATTATTAGGGTATAATGTACAGCATATTTATTATAGTTAATAATACTGTATTGCATAATTGATGTTTGCTAATAGATCTTAAGTGTTCTTACCACTCATGAGCACATGCCCACATACATGCACACAAATGGTAATTATATGAAGTGATGGAAATGTTAACTTGATAGTAGCAAGCATTTCACAATGCATATGTATATAAATCATATTGTACATCTTAAAAAAATTACATTGTACAACCTAAATATATACAGTTGTTATGTGTCAATCATACTTCAGTAAAGCTGGGGAAAAAAGTATTCCTCCCTCCTAAAAAATTATTTGAAATGTACTTGCAACATGTATGCAAATATGAGATTGTTTTAAAATAAAAAGAAATAAATTTGATAATTAGTCTTGTGTGAACTTTATTTAGTAGTGAGTGCTTGCTTCCCCATTACCTACTTACTTTGAGTTGTTTAAGAGAATATTTTTGGAGTCACGGGGATAAAAAGTACAGCATAGGGAATATAGTCAGGGGTATTATAATAGCATTGTATGATGACAGATGGCACCTACATTTGTCGTAAGTATAGCATAATGTATAGACTTATTAAATTACTGTGTTGTACACCTGAAACTAATGTAACATTGTCAACTACAATTTCAAAAAAGATAATATTTTTGTTTCTCAGCTTATATTTCAAATCTCCAAAGTTACTTGAATAAGAATCATTTTTTAACATTTTAATTTTATGTTAATTCTCTTTTTTAAGTTTATTTATTTTGTGTGTGAGAGAGAGAGAATAAGTAAGGCAGGGGCAGAGAGACAGGGATAGAGAGAACCCCAAGTAGGCTCCGTAATGTCAGAGTGGAACCTGACATGGGGCTTGATCCAAGGAACTGTGAGATCATGACCTGAGCTGAAATCAAGAGTCGGACGCTTAACTGACTGAGGCATCCACGTGCCCCTATTTCATGTTCATTCTAAAGGTTAAATTATCAACAGTACAAACTCATCATTCATTTTATATGATAGTTGGTTATTTCTTATTAAAATTATAAGCTAAATTTTAAGTTTTAAAAAATAATTATGTCTTTCCTGGTTGTGTAAACTTACAGTCTTCTGATTTTTAAAACTATGTGAATATTGGCACTTAATGTCCTCTCACTTTTTTGCATAACAATGGCAACAACAGCAATATTAATAGCTAATACATAGTGAACATTTACTGTGTGCCAACAATTTGCTATGCAGTTAAGATGTTTTAACTTAATTTAACTCTTAATTAAAACAATCTTTTGAGGTATGTACTGGTACTATCCCGATTTCACCGATGAGGATATGATGCCCACATAAACAACTCATCTAATTTCTCTATGGCTAAGTGGTGGAGCTGAGGTTATAATCCAGGCAATCTGGTGCTTGTGTTTAAGGTCTTAATCATTATCCTATATTCAATTATACATAGTGAAAAATAAAATGAGCAGTTTAAGTTCAAAAGAGTGATTGAGAAGGGGGGAAAAGTCAGTTAAATGAAGACATTGTATACTGAAATTGTATTTCTTTTCCTGTCCATAAATAAGAAAATTCAGATGTGTGTGACAAACCTTTATTGCCTTTGTTAACACACAGTCTTGCCTTCTGCACATCTTTAATGTGCAGACTTTGAAAAAACTAGCTGGTACTGTTGCAGAATAATAACTCTACTGTTGAGCCCAATATATTAAATAAATATAATCATGGGCTTATTATGTATTCATACAAGATTAGTTTTTCCTCCAGTAGTACAAAATGGTTTAAATTGGTGATGGTTATAATTTTAACACAAGGAAATAATTCAGTTTGCAGTGTAGATACAAAAACCAAATAGGTAACTTCATAAATGGGGAATATGTTACTGATTTTATTCACCTTATCTTTTTTTGCCTTTATGATTTACCTATAGCAATTTTCCTCATGTTATGGAATTTTTTAGAAAGCAGTAGGTTTTTACAAAGGAAGACAAGAGACAAAACATTTGTAAGTTTTACTGAAGAGTGGTTTATAAAACTAACTTTAAGAATGATTTTCATGATGGTTTTAATCTAAATATGTGGCTCATTTGCTAACTGCTGTGTGATCCTAGAGGTCCTAAGAAGATTATAAGGTCATATTGTAGGAGAAAAAAGTGTGTAGCAATTTTTGTAGTTCCTTTTATGGGAGGATAGTTTTCCCAAGAGTTCAGCTTCTGGAGATAATGTACCTGAAGTGCTTGTTAAAATATACAGTTCTGTATTAATATTAAGAGTGACTTTACTAAGATCACGTGAAGTAAATTTGTTGCAGAGCTATATATTAGCATTTTTTTTTCAGTTTTCTGAATAGTAGACTATTTCATTTTTTAAGAACGTTTTTAGTTCACTCTACTAAGAGTGTATTTGCAGTGCTAATTTGACACTGAGTTCTTCAGTTATTATACTGTTGCCTTTAACCAATATGTATGCTTTTTCTTACAACTTAAGTTGACATTTTACCTCATTTTTTGAGCAGGTTAATTTTTTTTGAGAGAAAAATACGACTATTAATATTTGTTCAACAAATAAGGTCAAATCAGAGTATATGAGTAAAACCTGAACAGGATCCTGTCAGTTCAGCTTCACAACCATTTGGGTTACATTTTGAATGCAGCATTGAATGGATCATCTTTTCTTTATTTTTATTTTGAACATTCTTTATTTTTATTTTGAACCTATAAGTGTTCTTATAATATGATTTGATTTCCTTCTGAATTTTGGATGTTATAGATTGGGAGGATTTTAGAAGAATTTTTAGGCTAAAAAATTAATATAGTGGTTTATGATTATTTGTGTATTATTATATATATACTTTAATATAATTTATTGTCAAATCGTCTAAAATACCGTGCGTACAATGTGCTCTTGGTTTTGGGGGTAGATTTCTGTGGTTCATCGCTTACATACAACACCCAGCGCTCATCCCAACAAGTACCCTCCTAATGCCCATCACACATTTTCCCCTCTCCCCTACCCTCTGCCCATCAGCCCTCAGTTTGTTCTCTGTATGTAAGAGTCTCTTATGATTTGCTTCCCTCCCTCTCTGTTTGTAACTATTTTTTTCCCCTTCCCTTCCCCCATGGTCTTCTGTTAAGTTTCTCAAGTTCCACATATGAGTGAAAACATATGGTATCTGTCTTTCCCTGACTGACTTATTTCACTTAGCCTAATACCTTCCAGTTCCATCCACATTGCTGCAAATGGCATGATTTCATTCTTTCTCATTGCCAAGTAGTATTCCATTGTATATATAAACCACATCTTTATCCATTCATCCATTGATGGACATTTAGGCTCTTTCCATAATTTGGCTGTTGAAAGAGTTGCTATAAACATTGGGGTACATGTGCCCCTATGAGTCAGCACTCCTGTATCCTTTGGATAAATTCCCAGTAGTACAATTGCTGGTCATAGGGTAGTTCTATTTTTAATTTTTTGAGGAACCTCCACACTGTTTTCCAGAGCAGCTGCACCAGTTTACATTCCCACCAACAGTGCAAGAGGGTTCCCATTTCTCTACATCCTCACCAGCATCTGTTGTTTCTGTAGTTGTTAATTTTAGCCACTCTGACTGGCGTGAGGTGGTATCTCGGTGTGGTTTTGATTTGTATTTCCCTGCTGGTGAGTGACGTTAAGCATCTTTTCATGTGTCTGTTGGCCATCTGGATATCTTCAGAAAAGTGTCTATTCATGTCTTCTGCCCATTTCTTCACTGGATTATTTGTTTTTCAGGTGTTGAGTTTGGTAAGTTCTTTATAGATTTTGGATACTAACCCTTTATCCGATATGTCATTTGCAAATATCTTTTCCCATTCCGTCAGTTGTTGCCTTTTAGTTTTGTTGATTGTTTCCTTTGCAGTCCAGAGGTCCCATTAGTTCATTTTTGCTTTTAATTCCCTTGCCTTTGAAGACGTGTCGAGCAAGAAATTGCTGTGACTAAGGTAAAAGAGGTCGTTGCCTGCTTTCTCCTTTAGGGTTTTGATGGTTTCTGTCTCATATTTAGGTCTTTCATCCATTTTGAGTTTATTTTTGTGTATGGTGTAAGAAAGTGGTCTAGTTTCATTCTTCTGCATGTTGCTGTCCAGTTCTCCCAGCACCATTTGCTAAAGAGATTTGTCTTTTTTCCATTGGATACTCTTTCCTGCTTTGTCAAAGATTAGTTGGCCATACATCTGTGGGTCCAATTCTGGGTTCTCTAGTCTATTCCATTGGTCTATGTGTCTGTTTTTGTGCCAATACCATACTATCTTGATGGATTACAGCTTTGTGGTAGAGGCTAATGTCTGGGATTGTGATGCCTCCCACTTTAGTTTTCTTTTTCAATATTTGGGGTCTTTTGTGGTTCCATACAAATTTTAGGATTGTTTGTTCTAGCTTTGAGAAGGATGCCAGTGCAATTTTGATTGGGATTGCATTGAATGTGTAGATTGCTTTGGGTCGTATTGACATTTTAACAATATTTATTCTTCCAGTCCATGAGCATGGAGTGCTTTTCCATTTCTTTGTGTCTTCTTCAATTTCCTTCATATGTTTTCTGCAGTTTTCAGCATATAAATCTTTTACATCTTTGGTTAGATTTATTCCTAGGTATTTTATGCTTCTTGGTGCAATTGTAAATGGGATCAGTTTCTTTATTTGTCTTTCTGTTGCTTCATTATTGGTGTATAGAAATGCAACCAATTTCTGTACATTGATTTTGTACCCTATGATACTGCTGAATTCATCTATCAGTTCTAGTAGTCTTTTGGTGGAGTCTTTCAGGTTTTCCATGTAGAGTATCATGTCGTCTGCGAAAAGTGAAAATTTGACTTCATCTTTGCCAATTTTGATGCCTTTGATTTCATTTTGTTGTCTGATTGCTGATGCTAGGACTTCCAACACTATGTTAAACAACAGTGGTGAGAATGGACGTCCCTGTCATGTTCCTCATCTCAGGGGGAAGGCTCTCAGTTTTTCCCCATTGAGGATGATATTAGCTGTGGGCTTTTCATATATGGCTTTTATGATGTTTAGGTATGTTCCTTCTATCTCAACTTTCTTGGGGGGTTTTATTATGAAAGGATGCTGTATTTTGTCAAATGCTTTTTCTGCATCTATTGACAGGATCATATGGTTCTTATCTTTTCTTTTTATTAATGTGATGTATCACACTGATTGATTTGTGAATATTGAACCAGCTCTGCAGCCCAAGAATGAATCCCACTTGATCATGGTGAATAATTCTTTTTATATGCTGTTGAAATCAATTTGGTTTATGATTCTTTAAGGCAGCAGGTGAGTGAAAAAGGTAAACTGTTACTTGAATAGTCTCATTTAAATCTCACATATCTTTTACCTTTTAATGCCAGAAACAATTGGAATTCCAAATAATTGTGTATAGATTTTGCTAAAATAATTTGCTGGCCAGTTTAAATTTCTTGTAAAGTATATTTGTTGAATTGCTCATAACAAAAATTAGTTATAGTGATATAATGTTCCATACAGTAATCCCTCAGCACTTTTCTAGATGAAGTATTGGTTATTCATTCTCACAAAGCTCCTTAGATCATGTTTTATTTCCTTATAATGAAACTTTTGCACTTTTGTGATTCTTACGGGGTTATGGAATATATTAATATGTATGACCTTCTATCTTATGGAAATAGACTGAACTATTTCTGTAAGATATGTAATAGTCAGCAGAGCTTCAGCAAGAATGGCTTTCACACTATTGATAGGCTGTGAAACTGTTCAATGGATTTTGGTTTGAGAGACAGTATCTGGTTATTTTTTATGTTTATTTTATTTTTGAGAGAGAGAGAGAGAGAGAGAGAGAGACAGCATGAGCAGGGGAGGAGCAGAAAGAGAGGGAGTCACAGAATCCAAAGCAGGCTCCAGGCTCTGAGCTGTCAGCACAGAGCCCGATGTGGGACTTGAACCCATGAACTGTGAGATCATGACCTGAGCCGAAGTCGGACTCCCAACTGACTGAGCCACCCAGGCACCCTGACAATATCGGTTTTAAATTAATCTTTGTGAGTTATATGCCATTGTAGACAATTCAAATTCAACTGACTTTCTACCCTTAGAACAAAGAAATACCATATGTTAATTTTTTCAATATAAAATTAATTTTTGAGTCTTAGTTGTTGTGATATAGTCCTAGAGATTGTTGAAAAAGCAACAAAGGAGGGTATTTGGCATTTTAATAAACTTTTTCTAATGTTTATTTATTTATTCTGGGGGGGGGGGCGGAGCAGAGAGGGAGGGAGGGAGAGAGAATTCCAAGCAGGCATGGACAGTGCAGAGCCACCAACGTGGGGCTCGAACTCACGAATTGTGAGATCATGACCTGAGACGAAATCAAGAGTTAGATGCTTAACTGAGTGAACCACCCAGGTGCCCTGACGTTTCCTTAATTTTTTAAACAAAGCTTAACTTTAGGGAATTGAAATGTATATAGGAACATGGAACATTTTGGAAGCCAACACATAGTAGTTGTTCCATTGGCAGAATTTTTCAATAACTGATACAACAGCTAATTGTTTGAATAAATCCTTGTGTTGAAATTTCTTAGTTCTGTACTGTTAAATGTGTTTTTTCCCCAAAAATTATATCTAAAGTAGATATGAAAAACTAGTGATTTCTAAAAAAAAACCAGATTGCTGTGTTGTGAGATCAATTTAATTACTTTTTTAATAATCATGAAATAATGTAAATTTAATACTGTACTAAATATTGGTAATTCTCCAGTCATTTTTAATTTAATAAGTTATTTCATGGCCTTTGAATGTATAATATGTATTTCTAAAATTAAAATTGTCCTCTAATTTATGTACCTGCCTATTCTTAGGACTTCAATGTTTACTTCCCAAATGTGATTCACTGTTTCTGAGTGGGGTGGGAGGGATTATGATTAATCCCATTACTGTTGGGGCTTCAAAAAGAATTTTTTTTCAAATAATTTAAATAGCTTGTCTTTTATTTAAAAACTTACATGCTCTCTAATTAATTACAACAATTTGTAAAAATTCAGAGAAAAAATGTAAAAGTCATCTGAACATCTTTCCAGACACCTTTCTCAAAATACAGGCACAGAATTTTATATAAATAGGCTCATAATAGTATGTGCAGCATTTGAGTTGTTTTAGATCATTTGTTTATAAAATGAAATAAAACAGTTTACATACATATCTATCTATACACACATAGATATTGCTGAGTTTTGGTATTTAAGTTTGGAGGAATAATGTTATCTGTGGGGAGATTAAAAACTGCCAGTGCTTATATGTGTATTACAGGTTTTAGTAAGTTTTTTAAATTCAATACATAGTGTACATTAAGATTGGTGATGTGGGAAATGCTAAAGAAAGTATTCAGATCCTACTGTCTAATACAGATTATTAGTACAGTAGAAGTTTTCTCATTAATTTATTCATTTACTCAGCAATATGAGTTGAATTAGTTGAGACTATATATTAAATTTGTGTTGTGGGCTGAACTGATAGGCAGTTAGGGATATAAAGATAGAATGATTTGGACTTGCTGATCGTAGGGAATTGTTGGGGGTACATGATTAGAAAAGTGACACAAATATATTAGGAAAGTTAATCTGGCAGTTCTCTGTCATTTGAGTCAAATAAAAAAGAGACAGTATAGCCTGGTGATAAGATTAGGGTTCAAATTCCAACTGTGTGTGTCACTTACTAGCTACTTGGTCTTGACTAAGTACATATCTTCTTTATAAAAGCCATAACATCCTTATCTCTAATATGGGGTCATAATTCCTGCCTCTTAGAATTGTTGTAAGGACATTTAATCAGAGATTGCTATATGTCAGGACCTGTGCTAAATGTTTACAAGCATTATCTCATTTATGTTTCCTCACCTACTTGTATGGTTGGATTTTGATGAAGTAAAGGAATTCTTCAGATGTTGGTGGAGTGGGGAAACAAATGTAAGAACATTCCAAGCAGAAGGAACTAGATATACAGCTTGCAAGTGTAAAAGAATGTGTGAAAGAACATGGTGTGTTGAGAAATGATCAGTGTGTGTGTGAAGGAAAAGCAGAGAGAGATAGGAGTTGAGAGTGGAAATTTAGCTTCAACTCAAATGATCAAGGATCTATTTTTCTAAGGAGTTTAGACATTCTCCTATAAAGCAGGTTGCACAGATTCAGTTGTTTATGGGGAACCAAGCAGGTAGGTGAATGAGTGAGCTGGATTAAGGACTGTGGTAAACTGGAAATCTCAAATCATATATGCCCTGTCTTACCTAGGCATTCTCTCTCCTGCTCCAGCCGAGTTTTGCTATGTGGAAATTTGGGCCGAGTGTTGCTAAATTTTCTAATTTTTTAAAAGTGAAATCAGATATCCTCCCTATTTCAAACCTTCCTATTTTCAAAACACTTGTGTATGGGGGAAAAAACCTGCATTTTTATTCTTTATTCAACTCGTAGACTGTCAGTTTGTAGCTTCTGTAGATAGTTGGGAAGCCATACTAGCTTTTTAATAACAAGGATAATTGACATGGCCAGATTTGATTTTGAGATAGATCATTCTCATCTTAGAGTAAAGGTTGAATTGGTGAGAATAATGAATGAACGTAGACTGGCTATTGTAACAAGATAGAAAATGTGAGAGAAGAGTGGCTAACCTGAGGCAGTGGCGTTAGGGCTAGAAGAGGGGCTGGGAGATGAATTGAAGACAGAATTTGAATGTAGCGCTTCCCAGTATTTTCCCTTTCATAGACTACTATGGATTTACAGTTTGGGAAGATTTATGTCCTGTAAGCAAGCTTTACTTATTAGTAATCATAGTACCATATAAATTTAATTGTCAATTATAGGTTCCTGTAGGCTCCAAGTGACTAGTGCATACTGCATTGAGTTATGCAATTCTAGTTCATAGTAAAAAAACACAAAAACATAAAACACCTAAAGCCTGAAATTGTAATTCACTTTAGCAACCTTACTGTAAGCATAACCACAATAGAGAAAAGTGAATGTGTACAGTTATTTATTTTTGTTTATTAATTTTTGAGAGAGAGAGAAAGAGAGACAGAGCATGAGCAGGGGAGGGGCAGAGAGAGAGGGAGACACAGAATCCAAAGCAGGCTTCAGGCTCTGCTCTGAGTTGTCAGCACAGAGCCCCACATGGGGCTTGAACCCACGAGCTGTGAGATCATGACCTGAGTCGAAGTCAGAGGCTTAACCAGCTGAGCCACCCAGGTGCCCCTAATGTGTACAATTCTTAATTACTACTCAAATTAAATCTAGCTAAACAAAGAAAAATAAATCACTCAGAAGTTTGACAGGCCATAATATATTTTGAATCATGAGAATACCCATTTTCTAAACAATTCATTAATATCAGTCTCAAACATTTTGGTCTCAGGACCCCTTTACGCTCTTAAAAATTACTGAGGACTCCCAAAGAACATTTGCTTATGTGGGTCATATCTAACAATATTTACCATATTAGAAATTTAAATTTAAATGAGGGACCTGCTTTGGAGTTAGATCTCTCCAAAAAAGTGACATTTAAGTTGAGATCTGAAGAATGCAAAATATAAAATCTGTTAGTGTTTCCAGTGAGTTTGAGAAATGAATCATTGTCATTTCTTAGTACCTCTCCAAGTTGGAAAATGTGAAGCCCAGACTAGTCACAGAAACTTAAGAAAAGCTTGATTAACATACTTTAACAACAACAGTAATAAATAACTAATATTTACTGATGACTTACTCTGCTAAAAGTATTCTGTGCTGGGGCAACTGGGTGGCTCAATTGGTTGAGATCCCACTCTTGATTTCAGCTCAGGTCATGATCCCGGGGTCATGGGATTGAGCCCCATGTTAGGCTCTGCACTGAGCATGGAGCCTGCTTAAGATTCTCTTTCTCTCTCTCTCTCTGTCTCTCACTTGCTCACTCGCTCTCTCTCACTCTCAGCTCCTCTCCACCACTCATGTGCACGCTCTCTCTCAAATTAAAAAAAAAAAGTATTCTGGGGCGCCTGGGTGGCTCAGTCAATTGAGTGTCTGACTTCAGCTCAGGTCATGATCTCGCAGTTCCGGTTCATGTGTTCGTAGGTTCGTGACCCGTGTAGAGCTCTGTGCTGACAGCTCAGAGCCTGGAGCCTGCTTCAAATTCTGCATCTCCCTCTCTCTCTGCTCCTCCCCTGCTCATGCCCTGTCTCTTTCTCTCTCAAAAATAAATAAACCTTAAAAAAGTATTCTGTGCTAAGGGCTTTATAAGCTTTTATCATTTAATCCTCATAGCAATGATATGAGCTACATAATATTATTATCCCCATTTTACAAATGAAAGATATGAGATTTGAAGAGCTAACTTAACTAGTAAATTAAGGGGACAGAACTTGGATCCAGAACTTGAAATTTTTTATAACAACAAATAAATACAAGAACAGCAAATAATAAAGCAAGTTGTGCACTGCATAGTAACTCTTATTTGTAGTAATTACTACAACTTACACTAACCTATTTATAGTAAGTTATTGGTATAACTCGCACTTAAAAGTATTATTAACATGTTGAAGTAATTCCCTAAAAAATGCTTTTGGGTTAAACCTATTTTTATGTGATTTTTATCAGATGAAATACAACTAACTGGTATAGATAGCAGTCAGTACAATTGTATTTGCAATAGCATGTCATTTACATATTCCATGTGCTATAGCAGATGACTGTTAGCACAACACAATTTGAATTGTTCACCTTTTTCTTTTCAGTTTTACCTCCAGATGAATGTCATTTGATTTGACTACTTACAGATTCAGGTTTATTTTGAATATGTTACTGAACTAGAATAAAAGAAAGATACATTACTTTTCCCCCAAGAGCCCTTATCCTTTGTGGTCTCCACTATTGCAATGATTTTTACCATTGTGAAAATTCAAATTTTTATGGAGTTTTATAGTGTAAAAGTTGCAGTTCAGCTTTTTAAGGCAGCAACTGCTGTATTATCATAAAACTAAAATCAGAAAAGAACAGAATGAACATTTATTGAAAACCTTTTATATGTCAGATATGTTGAAATCCATTGTCTAAATCATTACAACAACCCTATAGAGGTATTATCTCCATTTTACAGATGGGAAAATATGCCCCCCCCCATTAAGTATGTCATTCAAATTCCCACAGGTAGTTGTAGGTAGAGCCAGGATTTATTTTTTTTTTAATTTTTTTAACATTTATTTATTTTTGAGACAGAGAGCATGAACAGGGGAGGGTCAGAGAAAGAGGGAGACACAGAATCTGAAACAGGCTCCAGGCTCTGAGCTGTCAGCACAGAGCCCGACACGGGGCTCAAACCCACGGACTGCGAGATCATGACCTGAGCCGAAGTCGGACGCTTAGCCGACTGAGCCACCCAGGCGCCCCGATAGAGCCAGGATTTAAATCCAAGTGTATCTGACTTAAAAGAGAGAAGTTCTATAACATTACTTAAAAACTGTAAGCAGTTCAGTCAGTAAATACTTGTCACTTGGGAGATACCTGCCAAACATATGTTTGACAAAAGATTGGTATGTAAGATATATAAAGAACTTTTGCAACTCAATAATAAAAAGACAAGCAACCAAATATAATGTGGCAGAAGATGTAAACAAACATATCACAGAAGTTTATGCACAAATAGCTAATAAACACATTAAAAAACACTCAACATCATTAATCATCAGGGAAATGTAAATTAAAATCACAGTGATATATTGCTGAATTCCTGCCAGCATGGCTAAAATTAAAAAGTCAAATATTGACAAGGATGTAGAGCAACCAAGAAGTCTTATACATTGTTGTTGGGAGTATAAAATGTTATAACTGTTTTGGAAAAAGGTCTACATATTCATCTATGCTATCGTCCAGAAACTCAAGTATTTACTCAGGATAAATGAAAGCACATTTCAACAATGTCAACAAAAATCCTTGTACAAGAATGTTTATAGTAACTTTAGTCATAATATCCCCAAACTGGAAACAGCCTAGTTGTACATGAAAGGAAGAATGGCTAAATAAACTGTTGTATTTATACATGGACTACTACTCAGCAATAAAAAGGAGCAAACTACGATACATGCAGCAACATAAATACATCTCAAAAATACAAAGTTGAGTGAAAAAAGCCTCACTTAAAAGGGTACATATTGTTTGATTTTTTTAATAAAAAGTTTTACAATAGGCAAAACTAATGAATAGTTAAAAAAATCAAAACAGTGGTTGTCTGTGGAGGGATTGGCTGGTAAGGGCATGAGAAAACTTTCTAGGACAATGGTAAGGTTCTGTATCTTGATTTTTCAAAACATTTATTTTTGGGTTGTTCATTGCAAGTACATATAAGTGCAATTAGTTTTTGTATATTGATCTTGTAACCTTGCTGACTTTGGTTATTATCTCTAATAGTTTTTGTGTAGATTTGTAGGATTTTCTATATATAAGATCATGCCATCTATGAATAGTGATAGTAGCTTTATTTCTTCCATTTCAGTTTGGATGCTTTTTATTTTTCTTTGTCCAATTGCCCTTTCTCGGTCACCTTTGCAGACTGTTCCTACTCTGTCCAGCTTTGGAATAATTCTCTTCTGGGTATGTCCACTTACATATCTCTTTAGATCATCAAACTCACTATATCCAAGACTGAACTCATCTAGGACTGAACTTTCCCATTGTTCTTTATATAAAAATAAAAATATGGCCTGCAAGGCCCTGCAAAATATGTCCCTGCCTATCTCCCCAAACACCATTACACCTTTTCTTTTGCTTTATTTTGCTTCCTTGATCTAGACACCCATTGAACTTTAAGTACCAAAAGAGCAGGGATCATATATCAGTGTATACTTAGGGCCTGATATGGTAGGTACCAATAAATATTAGTTGGGTAAATACAGATTATATGCCAACGTAGATGGAGATGGGTATGGTCATTATCTTGATTGTAATGATGGTTTTATGTGTGTATGTCAAAATTTGCATCAAACTTAATATGTGCCAAAACATAACTAATTGTACATTTTAAATGGTACAATTTATTGCATGCCAGTTTTTTCTTAATAAAGCTGCTAAACATGTAACTATATGTTCCTTTTAGGATCTTGGCACATTCTTTTTGTCTCAAATCTTCTTTTTCTTTTCTTTGCTCACCTAATTCCTACCTATTCAGTTTTGCTTAAATATAATCTCTGAGAATCTAGCTTGGAATCCTCCTTCCCATTTCTCTAGATTAGAGTTCCCTATTATATATCCTATACTTCAGAGCATTTCTCATAATTATGCATAATTATGTAATACTTGTTTAATGTCATTTTTTCCCTTAGACTTTAGGCTTTATAAGGTTAGGGACCACACTTTTCTTGTTCAGTAATATATCCTACGGATATAGGCACATACTAACAAATAAAATATGTATCCATGTATTTATTCTGCAGGTATCCATTAAGCTCTGCCATGAACCGGATACTGTTCTTGGTTCTGAAATTACAGTAGTGAAGAAAACACAAGAAAAAACCTCTGCACTCAGGGAATTTATATTTAAGAGCTGAGATATAGACAATTACATAGTCAGTTGGTGGTAAATACTGTGGAGAAAAATTAAGTGGGGGAAGGGAAAGGGAATAAGTAGTGCTGACAGATACATAAAATGACTTAGAATCTGTGCATTGAGGGATAACCTGTGAGCTCTGGACTCCTTTGGAGAGGTGGGGCATTAAAGGTATTATGAGATTAATCCTGGAAGTTTCAAGGCAGCTAGTGAAGCTTTTAGTGTTGATCAAGGGAGAACTTGGGAATTTTGCTAGGATCACACAGGATCATGGTTTGCTTCTGTTCCTCCTGCAAATGGTGGTGTGGAAGTTAAATTGATTTTAGCTAGAGCACATATAGCTCTGGGTGTTTCCCTTGATTGCTGCTGACTTATAAAGTACCAACCACTGGCAAAATCCTGTGGGACAGTCTGCTTGGCTTTAACCTTTCCCTGCTCTTAAGGAACTCACAGTCTATTTGACAAGCATATGAGAGAAAAATAATTATGATATAAAACAAAATGTGAAAAAAAGTAATAGAAATGCAAATTGCTAAAGGATCAAAGAAGGTGAGAATAATTGTAAAGGGTGTGGGGACAAAGGAAGCTGGAAGGTGAAACAGGGTAGAGGAAGGTAAGATTTCAACCAGCAGAAGTAGTAGGAGGTGCATTTTAAACAAATGAACATTTCTATTTGAATGCTTTTCTTCTACCTCAAACTTAGCATGTGGAAAGCCAAATATTTTCCACAAACTCAGATCTTTTTCCTAATTTCCTTGTTTGTGATCATTTTCCCCAGTATTCAAACTATAAGCCTTGTAACCATTCTCTCCCTCTAAAATAATAAAAATCACAATGACTACCATTTATTGATACATTGCAGTGATCCAGACTTTGTACTAAATGTTTTACATTTTGCAGCTGGTCTGATCTGCTTTACAAAACTCAAAGTGAAAATGCAGTCTATCTCTTATTTCTCTAATTTAAATTAAGACCAACCCAAGTCCCTATATGCTGTATTTAACAGAAAATCAGTATCCCTCTTTCCTATAATGTCTGAAATACAGACATTTCCCTTTCCCCTCTATTGTCTGAAAGCACCAGAGGGTTTTTTTCATTCCAACAGAAGGTGTATCTGATTTCCACTTCTGAACAAGAGGAATCTTGGTGACTCTCAGTTGGCTATTACTGTTGTTCTTTGTTGCCGGATGGTATAGATATCAGATACCACCATGCACGGTGCTGCTGGTCCCCACACAGAAAAATTTCACTGGCCCAGATTTTGGTGAAGGCTGGTCAAGTCCTTTCAAATGAGGATGATTCCATGGACAAATTAACTCTCTTGGTGGTCCAGTTGACCCAGGATATTCCTTTTTGTACCCTTTTAGTTCCCAGTCTATTCAGGCATACAACAGAATCTATTCTTTTTGTTTTTTAATGTTTATTTTTGAGAGAGAGAGAAGCAGAGAAAGAGGGAGACACAGAATCTGAAGCAGGCTCCAGGCTCTAAGCTGTCAGCACAGAGCCTGACATGGGGCTCGAATCCATGAACTGTGAGATCATGACCTGACCTGAAGTGGGATGCTTAACCACTGAGCCAGCCAGGTGCCCCCACAATCTATTCTTTCATAAGGCCCTGTTGTCACAGAGAGGTTGTACTCAGCTAAGTTTGGGTATGTTCTCATTGTAGAGCCCACAATCAATGTCTCTTTATGAGAATCCCCCAAGAATTGAGCAATTTTTTTCCTACCACCAAAATGCAAAATGTGTCATTTTGTGTCCCTCTGAGTCTTGGTTTGTTTAAGACAATTAATCGTCCCTCGTAACCAGGGATGGAGGGACCTAGAGTGTAGTTATCTATTCTTGTGTCTCAAAATATTTTGCTAAATTTTAATCACTAAACCTTCCTGCTTTCTTTATATTTACATAAAAAATTAAACTACTCAAGTGACCCATTTTAGGACAAAGGTCAGTTTCTCTCTTTTAAAAATAACAGCTACAGTTCTCAAATTCTGATGTAAGATCTCTTGTGCTGTTGCTAAGATTACATATTACTGGGCCCCCTACTTCAGAGATTCTGATTGATTAGATCTCATACAAGATCTAGAAATGAACATATTTTAACAAATGTGTGGTGATTCTGAAGCAGATGGTCTGCAGATCATCTTTGAGAAATACTGAAGAGTCTCATACTCTTGAACTTTATGCTACTATAATTACTTGTCCCTGATCTTCCCAGTTCTCTCCCCCTCGCCCCCACCTAAAGCCCTGCTCATGCCTTGCACATGTACATGTTCATATATCTGTTTAGGCACTATCTTTCCACATTTCCCCCCTCTGTGTATGTGTGTGTGTTTTGTGGAGTGGGGAAGTAGCATCTTCATTATACTGCCAAATCTCTTTATCCTTTAAAACTGTATTCAGATGTCACCTTCTCTGTGACTCTTCCAGGTAGAAAAAAAAAGACTCACATTTTTGTACGGCTTCTTATATATTGTAAGTACCACTCTATATTGTTTGTTTACATTAGATTGTAAATTCTTTGAGGACAGGGACAGTATAGGTGAGAAACAAATAACAGCAGGCTAACTGTTCTGGAAAATTAGATAGAGCCTAGAGTAAGTGATGTTTAGTTGAGATTGGAAATTTGAGTAAGAGTTAACCAGATTAAGAGGTATAAGGAAGGGGTGCCTGGATGACTCAGTGGGTTAAGATCTGAGTCCGGCTCAGGTCATGATCTCATGGTTCATGAGTTCAAGCCCCATGTCGGGTTCTCTACTGTCAGTGTGGAGCCCACTTTGGAACCTCTGTTTCCCTTTCTCTGCCCCTTCTCCTGCTTGCATGTGCACATGTGTATACACTCTCTCTGTCTCAAAAATAAACATTAAAATATTTTTTTTTTTAAATCTTTTTTTTTTAACGTTTTTATTTATTTTTGAGACAGAGAGAGACAGAGCATGAACAGGGGAGGGGCAGAGAGAGAGGGAGACACAGAATCAGAAGCAGGCTCCAGGCTCTGAGCCATCAGCCCAGAGCCCGACGCGGGACTCGAACTCACGGACCGTGAGATCGTGACCTGAGTTGAAGTCGGACGCTTAACCGACTGAGCCACCCAGGAGCCCCTAAAATATTTTTTAAAAAAGAGGCCTAAGGAAAGTATGTCAAGTAGAGAGAATACTGTATGCAGAGTCCTAGAGGTGAGAGAGTGACATGTACAAGACTGAAGGAAATTTAGTAAAGTTAGAGAGTTTAGCTAGGGTCAGATCAAAGAAGGTCTTGTAAGATTCTTAAGACAATTAGAAAGCTAACTGTGCAGTTTGGAGGAAGAATTGGAATTAGGGTAAAAGTGGAGGCAGAGAGAATGGGTTTTGAAAAACTCTAGCTGTTCGAGAATAATGTTGATCTGGGCTAATGGAACCCATGAAAAAAAGTGGTTAAATTCTAGACATATATAGAATGTAGTCAATATGACTTTGTGATTGATTAGATATTGGGAAGATTGCTAGTAAGGCAACAGTTGGGAGACAAGAATGACTGCCAGTTTTCTGGCCTTATGGTAGTGTCATCTTGGCCTTGATGCCAAGATAAGGGGGCTAGAGAAGGGAGAGGAATGTATTTGGATAGTTGAGGGCAATGTTGGGTGGGAAAGTTGAGTTCAGTCTTTAACGTGTTGAATTTGAAATGTCCATGAGACGTACAAGTGTAGGTAACAAGTGGAGTTTTTTTTTGTTTTTTTTTGGGGGATTTTATTTTTTTTATTTTTTCTTCTCAGTATATTAATTTTATTTTATTTTATTTTATTTATTTATTTTTTAATTTTTTAATATATGAAATTTACTGTCAAATTGGTTTCCATACAACACCCAGTGCTCATCCCAAAAGGTGCCCTCCTCAATACCCATCACCCACCCTGCCCTCCCTCCCACCCCCCATCAACCCTCAGTTTGTTCTCAGTTTTTAACAGTCTCTTATGCTTTGGCTCTCTCCCACTCTAACCTCTTTTTTTTTTTTTTTTTTCCTTCCCCTCCCCCATGGGTTTCTGTTACGTTTCTCAGGATCCACATAAGAGTGAAACCATATGGTATCTGTCTTTCTCTGTATGGCTTATTTCACTTAGCATCACACTCTCCAGTTCCATCCATGTTGCTACAAAAGGCCATATTTCATTTTTTCTCATTGCCACATAGTATTCCATTGTGTATATAAACCACAATTTCTTTATCCATTCATCAGTTGATGGACATTTAGGCTCTTTCCATAATTTGGCTATTGTTGAGAGTGCTGCTGTAAACATTGGGGTACAAGTGCCCCTATGCATCAGTACTCCTGTATCCCTTGGGTAAATTCCTAGCAGTGCTATTGCTGGGTCATAGGGTAGGTCTATTTTTAATTTTCTGAGGAACCTCCACACTGCTTTCCAGAGCGGCTGCACCAATTTGCATTCCCACCAACAGTGCAAGAGGGTTCCTGTTTCTCCACATCCTCTCCAGCATCTATAGTCTCCTGATTTCTTCATTTTGGCCACTCTGACTGGCGTGAGGTGGTATCTGAGTGTGGTTTTGATTTGTATTTCCCTGATAAGGAGCGACGTTGAACATCTTTTCATGTGCCTGTTGGCCATCCGGATGTCTTCTTTAGAGAAGTGTCTATTCATGTTTTCTGCCCATTTCTTCACTGGGTTATTTGTTTTTCGGGTGTGGAGTTTGATGAGCTCTTTATAGATTTTGGATACTAGCCCTTTGTCCGATGTGTCATTTGCAAATATCTTTTCCCATTCCGTTGGTTGCCTTTTAGTTTTGTTAGTTGTTGCCTTTGCTGTGCAGAAGCTTTTTATCTTCATAAGGTCCCAGTAATTCACTTTTGCTTTTAATTCCCTTGCCTTTGGGGATGTGCCGAGTAAGAGATTGCTACGGCTGAGGTCAGAGAGGTCTTTTCCTGCTTTCTCCTCTAAGGTTTTGATGGTTTCCTGTCTCACATTCAGGTCCTTTATCCATTTTGAGTTTATTTTTGTGAATGGTGTGAGAAAGTGGTCTAGTTTCAACCTTCTGCATGTTGCTGTCCAGTTCTCCCAGCACCATTTGTTAAAGAGACTGTCTTTTTTCCATCGGATGTTCTTTCCTGCTTTGTCAAAGATGAGTTGGCCATACATTTGTGGGTCTAGTTCTGGGGTTTCTATTCTATTCCATTGGTCTATGTGTCTGTTTTTATGCCAGTACCATGCTGTCTTGATGATGACAGCTTTGTAGTAGAGGCTAAAGTCTGGGATTGTGATGCCTCCTGCTTTGGTCTTCTTCTTCAAAATTACTTTGGCTATTTGGGGCCTTTTGTGGTTCCATATGAATTTTAGGATTGCTTGTTCTAGTTTCGAGAAGAATGCTGGTGCAATTTTGATTGGGATTGCATTGAATGTGTAGATAGCTTTGGGTAGTATTGACATTTTGACAATATTTATTCTTCCAATCCATGAGCAGGGAATGTCTTTCCATTTCTTTATATTTTCTTCAATTACCTGCATAAGCTTTCTATAGTTTTCAGCATACAGATCTTTTACATCTTTGGTTAGATTTATTCCTAGGTATTTTATGCTTCTTGGTGCAATTGTGAATGGGATCAGTTTCTTCATTTGTCTTTCTGTTGCTTCATTGTTAGTGTATAAGAATGCAACTGATTTCTGCACATTGATTTTGTATCCTGCAACTTTGCTGAATTCATGTATCAGTTCTAGCAGACTTTTGGTGGAGTCTATCGGATTTTCCATGTATAATATCATGTCATCTGCAAAAAGCGAAAGCTTGACTTCATCTTTGCCAATTTTGATGCCTTTGATTTCCTTTTGTTGTCTGATTGCTGATGCTAGAACTTCCAGCACTATGTTAAACAACAGCGGTGAGAGTGGGCATCCCTGTCGTGTTCCTGATCTCAGGGAAAAAGCTCTCAGTTTTTCCCCGTTGAGGATGATGTTAGCTGTGGGCTTTTCATAAATGGCCTTTATGATCTTTAAGTATGTTCCTTCTATCCCGACTTTCTCAAGGGTTTTTATTAAGAAAGGGTGCTGGATTTTGTCAAAGGCCTTTTCTGCATCGATTGACAGGATCATATGGTTCTTCTCATTTTTTTTGTCAATGTGATGTATCACGTTGATCGATTTGCGAATGTTGAACCAGCCCTGCATCCCAGGAATGAATCCCACCTGATCATGGTGAATAATTCTTTTTATATGCTGTTGAATTTGATTTGCTAGTATCTTATTGAGAATTTTTGCATCCATATTCATCAGAGATATTGGCCTGTAGTTCTCTTTTTTTACTGGGTCTCTGTCTGGTTTAGGAATCAAAGTAATACTGGCTTCATAGAATGAGTCTGGAAGTTTTCCTTCCCTTTCTATTTCTTGGAATAGCTTGAGAAGGATAGGTATTATCTCTGCTTTAAACGTCTGGTAGAACTCCCCTGGGAAGCCATCTGGTCCTGGACTCTTATTTGTTGGGAGATTTTTGATAACCGATTCAATTTCTTTGCTGGTTATGGGTCTGTTCAAGCTTTCTATTTCCTCCTGATTGAGTTTTGGAAGAGTGTGGGTGTTTAGGAATTTGTCCATTTCTTCCAGGTTGTCCAATTTGTTGGCATATAATTTTTCATAGTATTCCCTGATAATTGTTTGTATCTCTGAGGGATTGGTTGTAATAATTCCATTTTCATTCATGATTTTATCTATTTGGGTCATCTCCCTTTTCTTTTTGAGAAGCCTGGCTAGAGGTTTGTCAATTTTGTTTATTTTTTCAAAAAACCAACTCTTGGTTTCGCTCATCTGCTCTACAAGTTTTTTAGATTCTATATTGTTTATTTCTGCTCTGATCTTTATTATTTCTCTTCTTCTGCTGGGTTTAGGCTGCCTTTGCTGTTCTGCTTCTATTTCCTTTAGGTGTGCTGTTAGATTTTGTATTTGGGATTTTTCTTGTTTCTTGAGATAGGCCTGGATTGCAATGTATTTTCCTCTCAGGACTGCCTTCGCTGCGTCCCAAAGCGTTTGGATTGTTGTATTTTCATTTTCGTTTGTTTCCATATATTTTTTAATTTCTTCTCTAATTGCCTGGTTGACCCACTCATTCGTTAGTAGGGTGTTCTTTAACCTCCATGCTTTTGGAGGTTTTCCAGACTTTTTCCTGTGGTTGATTTCAAGCTTCATAGCATTGTGGTCTGAAAGTATGCATGATATAATTTCAATTCTTGTAAACTTATGAAGGGCTGTTTTGTGACCCAGTATATGATCTATCTTGGAGAATGTTCCATGTGCACTCGAGAAGAAAGTATATTCTGTTGCTTTGGGATGCAGAGTTCTAAATATATCTGTCAAGTCCATCTAATCCAATGTATCATTCAGGGCCCTTGTTTCTTTATTGACTGTGTGTCTAGATGATCTATCCATTTCTGTAAGTGGGGTGTTAAAGTCCCCTGCAATGACCACATTCTTATCAATAAGGTTGCTTATGTTTATGAGTAATTGTTTTATATATCTGGGGGCTCCGGTATTTGGCGCATAGACATTTATAATAGTTAGCTCTTCCTGATGGATAGACCCTGTGATTATTATATAATGCCCTTCTTCATCTCTTGTTACAGCCTTTAATTTAAAGTCTAGTTTGTCTGATAGAAGTATGGCTACTCCAGCTTTCTTTTGGCTTCCAGTAGCATGATAAATAGTTCTCCATCCCCTCACTCTCAATCTAAAGGTGTCCTCAGATCTAAAATGAGTCTCTTGTAGACAGCAAATAGATGGGTCTTGTTTTTTTATCCATTCTGATACCCTATGTCTTTTAGTTGGCGCATTTAATCCATTTACATTCAGTGTTATTATAGAAAGATACGGGTTTAGAGTCATTGTGATGTCTGTATGTTTTATGCTTGTAGTGATGTCTCTGGTACTTTGTCTCACAGGATCCCCCTTAGGATCTCTTGTAGGGCTGGTTTCGTGGTGACAAATTCCTTCAGTTTTTGTTTGTTTGGGAAGACCTTTATCTCTCCTTCTATTCTAAATGACAGACTTGCTGGATAAAGGATTCTCGGCTGCATATTTTTTCTGTTTAGCACACTGTAGATATCGTGCCAAGCCTTTCTGGCCTGCCAAGTTTCAAAGGAGAGATCAGTCACGAGTCTTATAGGTCTCCCTTTATATGTGAGGGCACGTTTATCCCTTGCTGCTTTCAGAATTTTCTCTTTATCCTTGTATTTTGCCAGTTTCACTATGATATGTCGTGCAGAAGATCGATTCAAGTTACGTCTGAAGGGAGTTCTCTGTGCCTCTTGGATTTCAATGCCTTTTTCCTTCCCCAGTTCAGGGAAGTTCTCAGCTATAATTTCTTCAAGTACCCCTTCAGCACCTTTCCCTCTCTCTTCCTCCTCTGGGATACCAATTATGCGTATATTATTTCTTTTTAGTGTATCACTTAGTTCTCTGATTTTCCCCTCATACTCCTGGATTTTTTTATCTCTCTTTCTCTCAGCTTCCTCTTTCTCCATAACTTTATCTTCTAGTTCACCTATTCTCTCCTCTGCCTCTTCAAGCCGAGCCGTCGTGGTTTCCATTTTGTTTTGCATTTCGTTTAAAGCGTTTTTCAGCTCCTCGTGACTGGTCCTTAGTCCCTTGATCTCTGTGGCAAGAGATTCTCTGCTGTCCTGTATACTGTTTTCAAGCCCAGCAATTAACTTTATGACTATTATTCTAAATTCACTTTCTGTTATATTATTTAAATCCTTTTTGATCAGTTCATTAGCTGTTGTTATTTCCTGGAGATTCTTCTGAGGGGAATTCTTCCGTTTGGTCATTTTGGATAGTCCCTGGAGTGGTGAGGACCTGCAGGGCACTTCCCCTGTGCTGTGGTGTATAACTGGAGTTGGTGGGCGGGGCCGCAGTCCGACCTGATGTCTGCCCCCAGCCCACCGCTGGGGCCACAGTCAGACTGGTGTGTGCCTTCTCTTCCCCTCTCCTAGGGGCGGGATTCACTGTGGGGTGGCGTGGCCCGTCTGGGCTACTTGCACACTGCCAGGCTTGTGTTGCTTGGGATCTGGCGTATTAGCTGGGGTGGGTAGGCAAGGTGCACAGGGGCTGGAGGGGCAGGCTTAGCTCGCTTCTCCTTTGGTGATCCACTTCAGGAGGGGCCCTGTGGCAGCGGGAGGGAGTCAGATCCGCTGCCGGAGGTTTGGCTCCGCAGAAGCACAGAGTTGGGTGTTTGCGCTGCGTGAGCAAGCTCCCTGGCAGGAACTGGTTCCCTTTGGGATTTTGGCTGGGGGATGGGCGGGGGAGATGGCGCTGGCGAGCGCCTTTGTTCCCCGCCAAGCTGAGCTCTGCCGTCCGGGGGCTCAGCAGCCCTCCCTCCCTTTGTCCTCCAGCCTTCCCGCTTTCTGAGCAGAGCTGTTAACTTATGACCTCCCAGACGCTAAGTCGCGCTTGCTGTCAGAACACAGTCTGTCGGGCCCCTCCGCTTTTGCCAGCCAGACTCGGGGGCTCTGCTTGGCTGGCGAGCCGCCCCTCCGCCCCGGCTCCCTCCCGCCAGTCCGTGGAGCGCGCACCGCCTCGCCGCTCTTCCTACCCTCTTCCGTGGGCCTCTCGTCTGCGCTTGGCTCCGGAGACTCCGTTCTGCTAATCCTCTGGCGGTTTTCTGGGTTCTTTAGGCAGGTGTAGGTGGAATCTAAGTGATCAGCAGGACGCGCGGTGAGCCCAGCGTCCTCCTACGCCGCCATCTTCCGGAACCATCAACAAGTGGAGTTTTGAAGAAAGAGGAAGAGGTTTGATGTTAAGAATGGGAGAACAAGCTGATGAAGAAAACATAATATGAATGCCTGACAATGTTGTGGGCCCAAATAAAATTGGCAAAGCTGAATTTTCAATAGCAACAGTCAACCTAATTATGTGATATTTATTTAAGTGTCTGTCAGTGTAGGTGTAGGTATAGAGAAGGTAGATAGTGATGGATTAAGATTTTGCCAGGTAGTTGTCAAATAAAGATAGTTGAGTAACAGGTTTTAGAATAATAAGAGAGGAATTAAAATAATGAACCAAGGATGGGCGCCTGGGTGGCTCAGTCAGTTAAGTGACTGACTTTGGCTCAGGTCATGATCTTGAGCCCCACATCAAATCCTGTCTCCCTCTCTCTGCCCTTTCCCCACTCGCACATGTGCCACACATTCTCTCTGTCTCAAAAGTAGATAAACATTAAAATAATGAACCAAGGAATCTAAGATGGGTGATAATAATAATTTCATTTATCGTTATTAAGTGATTACTATGTACCAGGCACTTAGGAAAGGATTAAAGAATAGGTAGAGAAAAATCAATGGACTAGTTAATGGACTGAAAAATCCAAGTGAGATAGAACAACTATACTAGAATAATTGAGTGAACACTCAAGAGGTAAAGGAGTTAGAAGAAAGTGGGATATATAACTTAGTGATCAGAAGGTAAGAACAGTTTGGGACAGTGATAAGATTTAAAGTGTAGCCAAGGGAGTGTGGAGCTGAAATGAAGTGTAGGATAAGACCATTGGAAATATCAAAGTTAAGGAATTTAAAGGTAGGTTTTCAATTTGCTTATTCACATGGATGCTGAACATCCAGCATGGTGGCACTGATTACTAGTAGAATGGAAGGTTTTAGGTTACTGTCAGATTTTACAATGAATGAAGTGGAGTGACTGGTCAGTGGATAATACCAACAATTTTCTGTGTGACCTTGTGTAAGTTGCTGTAAAATGAGAATAGCAGCAGTACCTATTTTGTATCTATTAGGATGAAACTATCAGAAGGTAAATACAAATAAATGTTATTTTAAGTATTTATTTTGAAATAATTTCAAACATATAGCAAAAGTATAAGAATAGTACAGTGGTGACAACACCAAATGTGAGGTTGTGGAGCAACTAGATCTTTCCTCTCATATATTATTGTTGGAAATAGCACAAACCAATTTGGAAAAAGGTCTGGCAGTTTCCTGTAAAGCTACATGTATACCTCCTTCTGACCTATCACTTCCACAGCTAGGTATTTACCAAGAAAAATGAAAATATGTCCACAAAAACTTTGTGTATGAGTGTTAATAACTTTTCATAATAGCACAAAACTGGAAATATCATCAGAAGGATGAAATATCAATAGGAGAATAAAGCTATAACAAAAACTATGATATATTCATACAACAGACTAATAGTAATAAAAGGAACAAACTACTGATATATACAGCAAGAGAAATAAATTTCAGAAACATTATGCTAAGTAAAAGAAGCTTTACTCAGAATCATATGTACAATATGGTTCCATTCGTATGAAATTCTAGAGTGGGCAAAGCTAACCTATGGGAAAAAAAATTAGAATAGTGGTTGTCACTGAAACAGGTACGGGGGTAGGATAGGGATTCACTAAGAAGTGGCCTGAGGGAACTTTCTGAGATGTTATGTTATCCCTTTGAAATACTGGTGGGGTCGTTTTTTTCCTGTTTGCATTCAGTTTTATAGTTCCTACCCCCCCCCCCATCTTTGTTGATTTAATTTTATGTGTTGAGTATGCAGAACATTAGAAACATGTTTGTGTAGTCAAAACTATGCAAATATACTCAAGGGGTGTTACTCTCTCCTTTACTGTATCCCTTTTACCATTGTAGTTAATTAATTTCTCTGGTTTCTGGTTTATTCTTCCTCTTTTCTTTTTGCAGAAATAAGCAGATACATTTATGTATTTTTATTTCCCAGCTTTTTCTCACACAAAAAGTAGCATGCTTTATTTTTATTAATAATTTTTTTATTGTTGAAATATAGTGGACATATAATGTTATATTAGTTTCAGGTGGACAGCATTCTGTTTGTATAATTATGTACATTATTTAGTGCTCACCATGATAAGTGTAGTCACCATCTGTCACCATACAATGTAATTCAGTGATGTCAACTATATTCTTTATGCTGTACTTTTCATCTCTGTGACTTATTTATTTTATAGCAAAGTTTGTACCTCTTAATCGCCTTCACCTATTTCACCCACCTTCCCCACAACCCTCCATCTGGCAACCACCAGTTTGTTCTCTGTGTTTATTAGTCCGTTTCCATTTGTTTGTTTATTTTGTTTTTTAGATTCCACATATAAGTGAAATCATATGGTATTTGTCTTTTTTTGTCTGACTTACTTCACTTAGCATAGTACCTTCTGGGTGCATTCATGTTATTAGAAGTAAAAGATAGCATACTTTATATACTTTTTGGAAATTTGCTTTTTTCTCCACTTAACAATATATGCTGGAAATCACTCCATATCAGTTAATAGAGATTTTTTTTTAAAACAACTACACAGTATCTTTATGTATGCATTATAGTACTGTATTCAGTACTGTTTATTCAGTCGGTCTCCTCTGGGTATTATTTTGCTGCAATAGATAACCTTGCACATGATTATGTAGGTATTATTGTAGAATAAATTCTTATTGGTGGGATTGCTAGGTCAAAGGATAAAACTGCATATGTAGCTTTGTAGTTATTGCCAAATTCCCCTTCAAAAGGGTTATAACCCCAGTTTCCATTCCCAGCAGCAGTTTATGAGTGCCTATTTCCACATAGACTCAGCAATAGAATGCGTTGTCATACTTTTTAAAAATTTTTTAATTTTTAATTAAAAAATTTTTTTTAACATTTTTTTTTGAGAGACAGAGAGAGGCAGAGCATGAGCAGGGGAGGAGGAGAGAGAGAGAGGTACAGAATCCGAAGCAGGCTCCAGGCTCCTAGCTGTCAGCATAGAGCCCAATGCAGGGCTCGAACTCACCAACTGCGAGACCATGACCTGAGCTGAAGTTGGACACTCAACGCTTTACGTAGTGAACCACCCAGGTGCCCCAATGTCGTCATACTTTTTAATTTTTGCCAATCTAATGGGTGAGAAATGGTAGTCACTATATTTAAACATTTTTTAAATATTTGTCTTATTTTTTTTAAGTTTAATTATTTTGAGAGAGAGAGAGCGAGCAAGAGCGTGTGTGGCACGAGCAGAGGAGGGGCAAATGGCAAGGGAGCTCTGCCAGCGCAGAGCCAGACACGGGGCTTGAACCCATCAACCGTGAGATCATGAGCCGAGCTGAAATCCAGAGTCCAACACTTAACTAACTGAGCCACCCAGGCACCTGTAAAGATTTTATTTTTAAGTAATCTCTACATACAGTGTGGGGCTCAAACTTAACAACCCCGAGATCAAGAATGGCATGCTCTTCCAACTGTGCCAGCCAGTCTCCCTGGTAGTCAGTATATTTTTAATTTGTATTTTAAAAATGGAGTGAAGGGGCACCTGGGTGGCTCAGTTGGTTAAGCGTTGGACTCTTGACTCTTGATTTCGGCCCAGGTCATGATCTCATGGTTCGTGAGGTAGAGCCCTGAGTGGGGTTCTGCGCTGACAGCATGGACCCCGCTTGAGATTCTCTCTCTCTCTCTCTCTCTCTCTCTCTCTCTCTCAAATAAGTAAGCATTAAAAAAATAAAAATTGAATGCATTTTTGTATCTTCCTTTATAAATTGTCTGTTCGGGTCTTTTCCCCATTTTTTCCCTCAGTATTTCAAAGGGCTTCTGAGGGTTTTTGGCTTCAAGTTATAGAAGGGTTTTTGTTTTTTCTCTGTTTTTTTTTAAATACATGAAATTTAGTGTCAAATTGGTTTCCATACAACACCCAGTGCTCATCCCAAAAGGTGCCCTCCTCAATACCCATCACCCACCCTCCTCTCCCTCCCACCCCCATCAACCCTCAGTTTGTTCTCAGTTTTTAACAGTCTCTTATGCTTTGGCTCTCTCCCACTCTAACCTCTTTTTTTTTTTTTTTCCTTTCCCTCCCCCATGGGTTTCTGTTAAGTTTCTCAGGATCCACAAAAGAGTGAAAACATATGGTATCTGTCTTTCTCTGTATGGCTTATTTCACTTAGCATAATACTCTCCAGTTCCATCCACATTGCTACAAAGGGCCATATTTCATTCTTTCTCATTGCCATGTAGTACTCCATTGTGTATATAAACCACAATTTCTTTATCCATTCATCAGTTATGGACATTTCGGCTCTTTCCATAATTTGGCTATTGTTGAGAGTGCTGCTATAAACATTGGGGCACAAGTGCCCCTATGCATCAGTACTCCTGTATCCCTTGGGTAAATTCCTAGCAGTGCTACTGCTGGGTCATAGGGTAGGTCTATTTTTAATTTTTTGAGGAACCTCCACACTGTTTTCCAGAGCGGCTGCACCAGTTTGCATTCCCACCAACAGTGCAAGAGGGTTCCCATTTCTCCACATCCTCTCCAGCATCTATAGTCTCCTCATTTGTTCATTTTGGCCACTCTGACTGGCGTGAGGTGATATCTGAGTGTGGTTTTGATTTGTATTTCCCTGATGAGGAGCGACGTTGAGCATCTTTTCATGTGTCTGTTGGCCATCCGGATGTCTTCTTTAGAGAAGTATCTATTCATGTCTTCTGCCCATTTCTTCACTGGGTTATTTGTTTTTTGGGTGTGGAGTTTGGTGAGCTCTTTATAGATTTTGGATACTAGCCCTTTATCCGATATGTCATTTGCAAATATCTTTTCCCATTCCATTGGTTGTCTTTTAGTTTTGTTGGTTGTTTCCTTTGCTGTGCAGAAGCTTTTTATCATCATGAGGTCCCAATAGTTCATTTTTGCTTTTAATTCCCTTGCCTTTGGGGATGTGTCAAGTAAGAAATTGCTACGGCTGAGGTCAGAGAGGTCTTTTCCTGCTTTCTCCTCTAGGGTTTTGATGGTTTCCTGTCTCACATTCAGGTCCTTTATCCATTTTGTGTTAATTTTTGTGAATGGTGTGAGAAAGTGGTCTAGTTTCAACCTTCTGCATGTTGCTGTCCAGTTCTCCCAGCACCATTTGTTAAAGAGACTGTCTTTTTTCCATTGGATATTCTTTCCTGCTTTGTCAAAGATTAGTTGGCTATACGTTTGTGGGTCTAGTTCTGGGGTTTCTATTCTATTCCATTGGTCATGTGTCTGTTTTTGTGCCAATACCATGCTGTCTTGATGATTACAGCTTTGTAGTAGAGGCTGAAGTCTGGGATTGTGATGCCTCCTGCTTTGGTCTTCTTCCTCAAAATTACTTTGGCTATTCGGGGCCTTTTGTGGTTCCATATGAATTTTAGGATTGCTTGTTCTAGTTTCGAGAAGAATGCTGGTGCAATTTTGATTGGGATTGCATTGAATGTGTAGATAGCTTTGGGGAGTATTGACATTTTGACAATATTTATTCTTCCAATCCATGAGCACGGAATGTTTTTCCATTACTTTATATCTTCTTCAATTTCCTTCATAAGCGTTCTATAGTTTTCAGCATACAGATCCTGTACATCTTTGGTTAGATTTATCCCTAGGTATTTTATGCTTCTTGGTGCAATTGTGAATGGGATCAGTGTCTTTATTTGTCTTTTGGTTGCTTCATTATTAGTGTATAAGAATGCAACTGATTTCTGTGCATTGATTTTGTATCCTGAAACTTTGCTGAACTCATGTATCAGTTCTGGCAGACTTTTGGTGGAGTCTATCGGATTTTCCATGTATAATATCCTGTCATCTGCAAAAAGTGAAAGCTTGACTTCATCTTTGCCAATTTTGATGCCTGTGATTTCCTTTTGTTGTCTGATTGCTGATGCTAAGCACTTCCAACACTATGTGAAACAACAGCAGTGAGAGTGGACATCCCTGTCGTGTTCCTGATCTCAGGGGGAAAGCTCTCAGTTTTTCCCCGTTGAGGATGATGTTAGCTGTGGGCTTTTCATAAATGGCTTTTATGATGTTTAAGTATGTTCCTTCTATCCCGACTTTCTTGAGGGTTTTTATTAAGAAGCTGAATTTTGTCAAATGCCTTTTCTGCATCGATTGACAGGATCATATGGTTCTTATCTTTTCTTTTATTAATGTGATGTATCACGTTGATTGATTTGCGAATGTTGAACCAGCCCTGCATCCCAGGAATGAATCCCACCTGATCATGGTGAATAATTCTTTTTATATGCTGTTGAATTCGATTTGCTAGTATCTTATTGAGAATTTTTGCATCCATATTCATCAGGGATATTGGCCTGTAGTTCTCTTTTTTTACTGGGTCTCTGTCTGGTTTAGGAATCAAAGTAATACTGGCTTCATAGAATGAGTCTGGAAGTTTTCCTTCCCTTTCTGTATTTTGGAATAGCTTGAGAAGGATAGGTATTATCTCTGCTTTAAACATCTGGTAGAATTCCCCTGGGAAGCCATCTGGTCCTGGACTCTTATTTGTTGGGAGATTTTTGATAACTGATTCAATTTCTTCGCTCGTTATGGGTCTGTTCAAGCTTTCTATTTCCTCCTGATTGAGTTTTGGAAGCATTTGGGTGTTTAGTAATTTGTCCATTTCTTCCAGGTTGTCCAGTTTGTTGGCATATAATTTTTCATAGTATTCCCTGATAATTGCTTGTATCTCTGAGGGATTGGTTGTAATAATTCTATTTTCATTCATGATTTTATCTATTTGGGTCATCTCCCTTTTCTTTTTGAGAAGCCTGGCTAGAGGTTTATCAATTTTGTTTATTTTTTCAAAAAACCAACTCTTGGTTTCATTGATCTGCTCTACTGTTTTTTTTAGATTCTATATTGTTTATTTCTGCTCTGATCTTTATTATTTCTCTTCTTCTGCTGGGTTTGGGGTGTCTTTGCTGTTCTGCTTCTATTTCCTTTAGGTGTGCTGTTAGATTTTGTATTTGGGATTTTTCTTGTTTCTTGAGATAGGCCTGGATTGCAATGTATTTTCCTCTCAGGACTGCCTTTGCTGCATCCCAAAGCGTTTGGATTCTTGTATTTTCATTTTTGTTTGTTTCCATATATTTTTTAATTTCTTCTCTAATTACCTGGTTGGCCCACTCATTCGTTAGTAGGGTGTTCTTTAACCTCCATGCTTTTGGAGGTTTTCCAGACGTTTTCCTGTGGTTGATTTCAAGCTTCGTATAGCATTGTGGTCTGAAAGTATGCATGGTATGATCTGAATTCTTGTATACTTATGAAGGGCTGTTTTGTGACCCAGTTGTGATCTGTCTTGGAGAATGTTCCATGTGCACTCAAAAGAAAGTATATTCTGTTGCTTTGGGATGCAGAGTTCTAAATATATCTGTCAAGTCCATGTGATCCAATATATCATTCAGGGCCCTTGTTTCTTTATTTACCGTGTGTCTAGATGATCTATCCATTTCTGTAAGTGGGCTGTTAAAGTCCCCTGTAATTACCACATTCTTATCAATAAGGTTGCTTATGTTTGTGAGTAATTGTTTTATATATTTGGGGGCTCCCGTATTCGGCGCATAGACATTTATAATTGTTAGCTCTTCCTGATGGATAGACCCTGTAATTATTATATAATGCCCTTCTTCGTCTCTTGTCACAGCCTTTAATTTAAAGTCTAGTTTGTCTGATATAAGTATGGTTACTCCAGCTCTCTTTTGAGTTCCAGTAGCATGATAGATAGTTCTCCATCCCCTCACTCTCAATCTGAAGGTGTCCTCAGGTCTAAAATGAGTCTCTTGTAGATAGCAAATAGATGGGTCTTGTTTTTTTATCCATTCTGATACCCTATGTCTTTTGGTTGGCACATTTAGTCCATTTATATTCAGTGTTATTATAAAAAGATATGAGTTTAGAGTCATTGTGATGTCTGTAGGTTTCCCGCTTGTAGCGATGTCTCTGGTACTTTGTCTCACAGGATCCCCCTTAGGATCTCTTGTAGGGCTCGTTTAGTGGTGATGAATTCCTTCAGTTTTTGTTTGTTTGGGAAGACCTTTATCTCTTCTTCTATTCTAAATGACAGACTTGCTGGAAAAAGGATTCTCGGCTGCATATTTTTTCTGTTCATCACATTGAAGATTTCCTGCCATTCCTTTCTGGCCTGCCAAGTTTCAGTAGAGAGATCCGTCACGAGTCTTATCAGTCTCCCTTTTATGTTAGAGCACGTTTATCCCTAGCGGCTTTCAGAATTTTCTCTTTATCCTTGTATTTTGCCAGTTTCACTATATGTCGTGCAGAAGATCGATTCAAGTTACGTCTGAAGGGAGTTCTCTGTGCCTCTTGGATTTCAGTGCCTTTTTCCTTCCCCAGATCAGGGAAGTTCTCAGCTATTATTTCTTCAAGTACACCTTCAGCACCTTTCCCTCTTCTTCCTCCTCTGGAATACCAATTATGCATAGATTATTTCTCTTTAGTGCATCACTTAGTTCTCTAATTTTCCCCTCATACTCCTGGATTTTTTTATCTCTCTTTTTCTCAGCTTCTTCTTTTTCCATAATTTTATCTTCCAGTTCACCTATTCTCTTCTCGGCCTCTTCAATCCGAGCTGTGGTTGTCTCCATTTTATTTTGCAGCTCATTTATAGCATTTTTTAGCTCCTCCTGGCTGTTCCTACTCTCTTGATCTCTGTAGCAATAGATTCTCTGCTGTCCTGTGTACTGTTTTCAAGCCCAGCGATTAATTTTATGACTATTATTCTAAATTCACTTTCTGTTATATTGTTTAAATCTTTTTTGATCAGTTCATTAGCTCTCGTTATTTCCTGGAGATTCTTTTGAGGGGAATTGTTCCGTTTCGTCATTTTGGATGGTCCCTGGAATGGTGTGGAACTGCAGGGCACTTCCCCTGTGCTGTCTTGAATAACTTGCAATGGTGGGCGGGGCCACAGTCAGACCTGATGTCTGCCCCCAGCCCACTGCTGGGGCCACAGTCAGAGTGGTGTGTACCTTCTCTTCCCCTCTCCTAGGGGTGGTATTCGCTGTGGGGTGGCATGGCCCATCTGGTCTACTTGCACACTGCAGGCTTGTGGTGCTGAGGATCTGGCGTATTAGCTGGGGTGGTTCGGCAAGGTGCACAGGGGCGGGAGGGGCAGGCTCAGCTCGCTTTTCCTTCGGTTGTCGGCTTCAGGAGGGGCCCTGCGGCACCGGGAGGGAGTCAGACCCACCGCTTGAGGGATGAATCCGCAGAAGCACAGTGTTGGGTGTTTGCGCGGTGCAATTAAGTTCCCTGAGAGGAACTGGTTCCCTTTGGGATTTTGGCTGGGGGATAGGCGAGGGAGATGGCGCTGGCGAGCGCCTTTGTTCCCGGCCAAATTGAGCTCTGTTGTCCGGGGCTCAACATCTCTCCCTCCCGTTGTCCTCCAGCCCTCCCATGCTCTCTGAGCAGAGCTGTTAACTTATAACCTTCCAGATGTTAAGTCCCGCTTGCTGTCAGAACACCCTCCATCCGGCCCCTCCGCTTTTGTAAACCAGACTGGGGGGCTCTGCTTTGCTGGTGGGCTGCCCCTCCGCCCTGGCTCCCTCCCACCAGTCCTTGTAGCGTGCACTGCCTCTCTGCCCTTCCTACCCTCTTCCGTGGGCATCTCATCTGCGCTTGGCTCCGGAGAATCCGTTCTGCTAGTGTTCTGGTGGTTTTCTGCGTTATTTAGGCAGGTGTGGGTGGAATCTAAGTGATTAGCAGGACGTGGTGAGCCCAGCGTCCTCCTACACTGCCGTCTTCCTCCCGAACCTTTTGTCTCAGTTTTTAAAAGGAGATCCAGATTTTGTTGTCTTCCCTCTTTTTTTTTTTTTTTTTTTTAATGTTTATTCACCCTTGAGAGACAGAGAGAGACAGAGCCTGAGCAGGGGAGGGGCAGAGAGAGAGGGTGACACAGAATCTGAAGCAGGCTCCAGGCTCTGAGCTGTCAGCACAGAGCCTGATGTGGTCCTTGAACTCACAGACTGTGAGATCATGACATGAACCTAAGTCAGATGCTTATTGTCATTTGTCTTTTGACTTTATGATGTTTGGGACCATACAGTTTTTTGTTTTTTTTTTTTGTAGTCAAGTGTAACAGTGTTGTCTTATTCATCTGGATTTTGTTTATAGTTAAAAGCTTCTCCTTATATCCTGGTTATAGAGAAATCTACCCATGTTTTCTTCTAGTACTTGTATATTGTATAGTTTTGCTCTTCTACATTTAGATCTCTGCACCATTTGAAGTTTGTTATTGTATATGGTATGAAAAGTAGGTCTAATTTTATCTTTTTTTCCCATTTGACTCAATATCATTTATTTAAAAGTCCATCTTTGTCCTTGTGATTTGAAATACCACTTTTATCATATACTTTCACATTGAGTCAGTTTCTGTACTTGATAATTTATTTCTTTAGTCTTTCTGTGTACTCATATGCCAGTACTATGCTGTTATATCTTTAAAGGCTTTGTGTATTTTATATATATCAGGTAGTAACACCTACTTATGGCTTTCCCTTTTCAGTGTTTTCTTAGCTATTCTTTTGTGTCTGTTTTTTCCATATGAACTTTAATACAATTTGTCTATTCCAGAAGAAAAGGTTTGTTGGTATTTCTATTTAGGTTGCATGAAATTATGTTAACTTAGGGAGTACTAAAATCTTGATGATGTTGAAATATCCTAAGAGTGAGATACATCTTTGAACAAGCATTTTTGTTCTTTCCAGAATGTTTTATGAGTTTCTTTATACAAACTCGAACATTTCTTAAGTTTATTCTGAGTATTTTGTCCTTTTTGTTGCTGTTGTAAAGGAGTTTTCTCTTATATTACATTGTGTTGATTTTTTTTTCAAAGAGCCAGGATTTTAATTTATTAATCTCATCAACTAATTTCTGTTCTCTACCTCATTAATTTCTGCTTCATCTTTATTATTTGCTGTGTTTCCTTTCCATTTACTTTTTGTTCTTTTTCTAGCTTTTTGGGATGGAAATTTAATTAATTTTAATTATTTTATTTTTATTGATATAGATGTGTAATGCTATGAATTTTTTTTCTTTGGATACTGCTTTAAATGGATCCCATAGATTCTGATACATAGTGTTTTTGTTATTATTTTTCAGAAATCCCATCATTGCTGTTTGTATTTCCTGTTTCACTCCAAAGTTGCTTAACAGAAGACTTTTTTCATTTTTAGGTCAAAAGGTCTTTTTGTTTCTTTAATTTTGTTGCTTTAAAATCAGAGCATTTTGTTTTAATATTACTACTTTCTGGAATTTACTGATGTTTTCTGATGAGTTTTTGTGAACATTCCATGTGCACTTGAGAAAAAAGGAATATTTTCTGTTATCAGAGTGCAGTGTTTTATTTACATTGATACCTACATCTGTGTTAATGAGATCTTATTGGTTATATTGTCAGATTTTTCTATATGCATTCTTATTGTTGGTCTACTTCACCTCTCTTTTACTAAGAGTGGTATGTTAAAGCATTCTACTAGTAGTGGTTTCTATCAATTTGTTATTTAATTTACTCTTATGGTGTTTCTGGTTTATATAGGTGGGTTTTGTCTTCATTTTTATATAGGTGGGTTTTGTCTTCATTTTTAATTTTGGCTTTTAATGTTTTAAAATTTTTTTTTTTATTTTAGAGAGAGAGAGCAAAAGAGAGAGCATGAGTTGGGGAAAGAGACAGAGAGAGGGAGAGAGAGAATTCCAAACAGGCTCTGTACTGTCGGTACAGAGCCCGATGGGATCAATGAGATATGACTTGAGCCAAGATCAGAGCCAGTGCTCATCCAACTGAGCCACCCAGGCACCCATTGAATTTTAACATTATAAAATATCCTGCTTTGTTTTATTTAATAATTTTAGCCTAATTCTACCTTGTCTCATAATAGGGTTGCTTTTGTATTGTTTCCATTTTCTTATATCTTTGTTTATCCCATTTGTTTATTTATTTATTATTTATTTTGAGAGAGAAAGCGCATGTGGGGGAGGTGCAGAGAGAGAGGAAGAGTGAGAACCCCAAACAGGCTCCACACTGCCAGTGCAGAGCCCCATGTGGGGTTCAAACCCACAAACTAAGATCACGACCTGAGCCAAGATCAAGAGTTGGATGCTTAACCGACCTAGCCACGCAGGCACTCTTTATTCCTTTTTTAAAGAGTATCTCTAAATCTCTGCATTTTAGGTGTATCTCTTATATACAACATAGATTAAATTTTCTTATGAGCCAGTTGAAAATCTGTTTCAAGTGAATTAAGCCCATCTCCACTTATTAATATGACTGGCATATTTGATCCAAATGCTGTTTTATTATTATTTTATGTTTTAATTACTGCTGTATTATTATTTCCTGGGAGCTTTTTTCCTATGCCTTTGTTATTCTTTTAAGATTTCTTTTGGGGGCACCTGGGTGGCTCAGTCGGTTAAGCGTCTGACTTCGGCTCAGGTCACGATCTCACAGTCTGTGAGTTTGAGCCCCGCGTCAGGCTCTGGGCTGATGGCTCAGAGCCTGGAGCCTGCTTCCGATTCTGTGTCTCCCTCTCTCTCTGCCCCTCCCCCATTCATGCTCTGTCTCTCTCTGTCTCAAAAATAAATAAAAACGTTAAAAAAAATTAAAAAAAAAAGATTTCTTTTGGCATATGAAATTTTTTTTTCGTTTTTTTTGTTTTTTTTAATCTAGTGGTTATCTTTATGTTTGTGGTTTTTATCATGCCCACAATAATCTTGTTTTAACTTTGTTTTTTACTTGTGGTTTGTCAGTTTTATTTTATTTTTAATTTTTAAGAATATTTTATTTTTAAGTAATCTCTATACACAATGTGGGGCTTGAACCCACAGCCCCTTGATCAAGAGTCACACATTCCAGGGGCACCTGGGTGGCTCAGCAGTTAAGTATCTAACTCTTGATCTCAGTTCAGGTCTTGATCTCAGGATGGGTTCAGGTCCCATGTTGGGCTCTTCGCTGGATGTGAAGCCTACTTAAAAAAAAAAAAAAAGTTGTAGGCTCCACCAACTGAGCCATCCAGGCACCTCTATGGTTCAGCAGTTTTAAATGGTATCCTTTGGGGGCACCTAAGTGGCTCAGTCAGTTAAACATCCGACTTCGGCTCAGGTCATAATCTTATGGTTCGTGAGTTTGAGCCCCACATTGGGCTCTGTGCTGACAGCTCAGAGCCTGGAGCCTGCTTCAGATTCTGTATCTCTCTCTCTCCTGTCCCTCCCCTGCTCGTGCTCTGTCTCTCCCTGTCTCCCAACAATGAATACATCTGTTATAAATAAATGAAAGCAAGATTTAACTCCTGTAATACTGTTAATACATTCTTTCACCTTAAATGTTTTTTTTTTAATTTTTAAGTAATCTGTATACCCAACATGGGACTCAGACTCACAACCCCAAGATCAAGAGGTGCACATTCCACTGACTGAGCCAGCCAGAAACCCCGTACCTAAAATCTTTGATTTATATATGTAATGTGTACCAATATGTAACACTACTCTTACCTATAAATCATAAATTTAACAATGTGGAATAGGGTTTATGTATACCTTATGTGGGCATAGTTGCTCTGTAAAGATCTATGCTAAATTGTATATTCAGTTGATGGCATTTATCATTAAGTCTGATAAAGTAGTATTATCTTTTAGTTAGTACTTGGAGATGACTGTGTTTTTAACAATTAGGTATTTTGAAGAGTTTGTTTTCTTTTGTCATTCTCCCAAGCAGCTGTGATCTTGTGGTATGTTGATACAAATTGACGGGAGAAAAAGTTAGTATAAATATTACAGGACAAGTGCTGTAAGTATTATAAGAGAAAGTGTCTGTTTGATGTATCATAAAAGGGTTCAGTGTCTACCTTTGAGAAAAGAGGGGCCACTGAACGTTAGCTGTCCAAGGGAGGCTATCACTGTGTATATCTTTGTCTGCTCCTTTTAGAGGAAACTTCATGATGCTCTAGAATATGCAGTTAGCAAAGCTTTGGATCTCACAAAAGCCTGAATACATCTTTGATTGGTTATATATTAAAGGAAATAGCCCACAGCATGATGCCAGACAAGTGTAGAGCCCAACCAATTTGATCCTTAAGCAGGGAGAAGAATTCTATTCATCATTAAGAGGTTAGATTGTAAAATGTTGTAATTATTTCAGCTTAAATTGGTTTAAAGCTGTTTTTTTTTTTCCCAATAAAACTTGTCTTCAAATTGCAAGGCAAGAAGACAGTTTTCATTTTGACAACCTTTCCTGCATTGTGTTTTTCTAAGTCCTCCCACCCTACCCTGTGGCCTACTCTGTTTACTGTTCAAAGCTGAATCATAATGTGCATCTGGAGGGATCATGAATCATGTGACTGACTTGAAGTGTCTCTTGTCATTTATTAACATTCTTTGAATATCTAATTTTGACAAAGTATTTGGTTATATCATGAAGAAACTTGCTCTTGCTCTTGAGGTGGGTGCCTATGTAAAATTATTTTTTCTCTTTTTTGTCTGTACACAATTATTTTGTTTTGTTTTTTAATTACAAAATGGAACAAAGAGTGACAGCCACATTGGGCCTTGACAGGGATCTTTTTACTTGAAGGACTACTCCTGTAATGAATGATTTTTATTCAAGTGAATATTCATATATTTCTCTGACTCTAATTTGTATAAAATGACAGCCTGCAGACCATTTTGTTTGATTACAGTCCCTTCACCTTCATTATCTTTTATGTCTATTTAAACTCTGGACTTGCCATATCCATCTTGACCCTCCCCCACATCTCTCTGTTTGTATTTTCTTTCATTGCAATTTTCCTCTTTTCTCTTCTGTGGGCATTCACAGATTGTTTTTGGAGTTCATTAAAAAAGGAGTGTGTTGTCTGGGTAGAAAATTACATTTGCATGCTTGAGAGAGGCCTAAGGGTTTTTATGGGGTTTGGCAAGGGTCCTGGCTTTTTTTTTCTTTTGGGAGGGAGGGATGAGAAAAGAGTAATAATTAGAAAGGATTTTTGGAAAGTAGAAAAGTAAGAGCTGTTGAGGTGATTTCTTCTGTCCCCATTTTTTCCTTTCCATATTATATACATCTAACTGATTTTCTTTTCTTTTTTTCTGCATGTATAAACCACTTGACTAACAATGGAACAGATTAGAGGCCCTTCTTAGAACTATTTTGAATGCACAGTAGAGTTCTGCAAAGCAGGAACCTTTCCTATGATGGTAATTGTACATTTACTAGTGAAGCTGGCAAGTTGCAATATATATATGTATTTTTCCCCTTTTCTTTGTGGCAATTGGAGTTGAGTTTATATAGGAAAAATATTTCTTGAATTAATATGAAATTTCGTGTAAACTGGTATCTACATAGAAAGTTTAGCCATGTTTTGAATTAGGATTTCTCACAGAATTTAGGTTTTAGGTATAATATTTAACTTTTTGAAGTTGATAATGTTCATCTTCTTTGGTGAAAGATGACATCGTCTTATCCAGAATTTGTCATTTATGCCCAAGGACTCTATTTTACAGCAATGAAAACTCAGAAAAATTCAGCTAAGTTCATAGTTAATCCCAGAAAGGTGGTGGTGTAGGACCAAGGATGATCATGTGGTAGGTCAGGAGTGGGAAGGGAAGTAGGGGAATTAATTTGTGCCAAGTTGATTTACCATAGAGTTGGCCAATAGAGTTGAATCCCCCCCCCCTTTTTTTAAAGTCTGACTCACTTACTACATACTTCAGCCATTTAGTAAATATTTTTAATTGAATACTGTTGTGTTCCATATATTCCCCTAGCTACTAGGACTGCAGAGATGAGTAAGACATAGTAGCTGTCCTTAGGGAGCTCATAGTCAGTATGAGTATGTATATTTGCAGTATGTGTATGATATCTGTGAAGTCTTAAATATATATACATATTTAAAATTGAAGAAGTCCTTCATGACAGGTATATTTGCCTGTGCTTCCAGACTTTTTGGTTACCATATGGGGTGTGTGTGTGGGTGTGTTTGTAAACAAATAGTTAATAGTGTAAGTGCTGAAAAAGCTGTATGCAAAATGATTTGGACTGCATCATTGACTTCATTCTCTTGGATATTCCCATTATCCGATAAACATACTTTTATTTCTTGCCTCTTAAAGAAAACCTTTTTTAAATTCTGCTAACTTCTCTCAGCTATTGTTCTGTTTCTTTACTATCCTCTGTAGCAAAACTTTAAGAGGTTTCTATACTTGTTAACTCCCAATTTCTTTCTTATTTTCTCTTAAACCCATTTCAGCCAGTGCTGACTATACTGTTCACAGTCTGTCCTCATCAAAGTCACGAATGACCTCTACATTGCTAATTGTCATTTCTCAGTCCTTGTCTAATATGACTATCAGTAGTACTGATCAGTAGTAGTACTATCAGTAGTAGTATTTGATCACTCTCTCACCCTTGATTTATTTTCTTCACAAGGTTTCCAGGATACCACATTCTCTTAGTTTTTCTCTTACTTCATGGCAACTACTTCTTAGTCTCTTTCACTTGTTCTTCCTCTTCTCTTTATTCCCTTAATTTAAAAGAATTTAGAAAAGATCACACAGTAGAAATGTTAACTGTTTTCCTTTCATGTACAGTTCTATGCATTTTAACGCATAAATAGATTTGTGTAACTAGTACTATAATCAGGATACAAACAATTCCATCACCCCCAAAATCTCCCTCATGTCATTTCTTATAGTCACAACTTTATCACCTGGAAACCACCATTCTCCATTATTATAGGGTGTAATCTTTCTAGATTGGCTTTTTATTTTTAATTAAAAAAAACTTTTTTAAGTTTATTTATTTATTTTGAGAGAGAGAGTACAAGCGGGGAAGGACCGAGAGACAGAATCCCAAATAGGCTGTGCACTGACAGTGCGGAGCTCGATGCGGGGCTCAAACCCACAAACCATTAGATCATGACCTGAGTGAGCTGAAACCAAGAGTCAAATGCTTAACCAACTGAGCTACCCAGGCGCCCCTAGATTGGCTTCTTTGACTCAACATAGTGCCTTTGGTCTTTTCTCTGAATTGTTGCATGTATCTAGTGTTTGTTTGTTTTCTTATTACTGACTGGTTTTGTATGGGTGTACCACAATTTGTTTATCCATTTACCTGTTAAAGGACATTTGGGTTGTTTCCAGTTTAGGTTGTTTTTGGCAATTATGAACAGAGGTGTTATAGACGTTGATAACTAGGTTTTTGTGTAACATAAGTTTTCATTTCCCTAGGGAGAAATCCCAGGAGTAGGATTGCTTGGTAATATGCTAAGCATATGTTTAACTTTGTAAGAAACTGCCAGGTGCTTTTCCAGAATGCCTGTACCATTTTGCATTCATACCATCAACACATGAAAGTCCCAGTTGTTCTGTACCCTCACTAGCACTTGTTATTGTCAATATTTTTTAATTTTATCCATTCTCTTTAGTATGTGGTAGTATCTCATCTTAGTTTTAATTTGGATTTCCCTAAGAGCTAATGGTGTTGAACATCTTTACATGTGCTTACTAGTCATTTGCATATTTTCTTTAGAGAGCTGTCCAGATCTTTTGCCTATTTGTTTATTTTTGAGAGAGAGAGAGATAGAGAGAGTGAGCACAGGGGAGGGGCAGAGAGAGAGAGGGAGACAGATGATCTGAAGTGGGCTCTGTGCTGACAGTGGAAAGCCTAGTGTGGAGCTCAAACTCACGACCCTTGAGATTATGCCCTGAGATGAAGTTGGACTCTTAACTGATGGAGCCACCCCGGTGCCCCTCTTTTGCCTATTTTTGAATTGTTTGTTTTCTTATTTTGAGTTTTGAGAGTTCATTATGTATTCTGGATACAATTCCTTTGTTGGATATGTGTTTTGCAGATATCTTCTCCTACTCTGTGACTTGTTTTTACATCTTTTTAGTGGTATCTTTGGTAGAGCAAATATTTTTTTTTTAATTTTTTTTTTCAACGTTTTTTAATTTATTTTTGGGACAGAGAGAGACAGAGCATGAACAGGGGAAGGGCAGAGAGAGAGGGAGACACAGAATCGGAAACAGGCTCCAGGCTCCGAGCCATCAGCCCAGAGCCTGACGCGGGGCTCGAACTCACAGACCGCGAGATCGTGACCTGGCTGAAGTCGGACGCTTAACCGACTGCGCCACCCAGGCGCCCCAATTTTTTAAATATTAATGGAGTCCAACTTACCAGTTTCTTCTTTTTATGGATTGTGCTTTTGTTGACATATCTAAAAATGCTTTGCCTAACTCCAGGTTACAAAGATTTTCAGTGTTTTAATCTAAACATTTTATACTTTTACCTTTTGTATTTAGTCTGTAGTTTATTTTGAATCAGTTTTTGTACAAAAGGTGAAGTTTAGGTCAAGATTCTTTTTTTTTTTCATATAGATGTTCAGTGTCCAGCCCTATATGTTGAAAAGACTGTTCTTTTTTCACTGAATTGCTTTTACATCTTTATCAAAAATCAGTTGACCATATTTGTGTGGATCTGTTTCTAGATTCTCTGTTCTATTGATTTATGTATTTATCCCATTACCATTACTACACTGTCTTGATTACTGTATTTATAGTAAGTCTTAAAATCACTTAGTGTTATTCTTCTAACTTTATTATCTCTCAGAATTATTTTAGCTGTTCCAGTTCCTTTTAGAATTAGATTATCTATATTAAAAAAAAAATGTAGGGGTGCCTGGGTGGCTGAGTTGGTTGAGCGTCCAACTCCTGATTTCAGCTTAGGTTATGATCCAGGGTTGTGGGATCGAGCCCTTTGTTGGGCTCCATGCTGAGTGTGGAGCCTGCTTGAGATTCTTTCTATCTCTTTGCCACTCCTCCCTCACTCTTGTGCTCTCTCTCTAAAATAAAAATTCAAAAATAAAATACAGTAAAATTCTACTAAATTTGACTGGTATTAAACCTATATATCAGTTTTGGGAAAATTGAAATCTTTACTGTGTTGAGTCTTGAATCTGTGAATATAGTAGGTATCTCTATTAATTTAGGTCTTTCTGGATTTCTTTCATCACTTTTTTGTAGTTTTCAGCATATAGATCCTGTACATGTTTTGTTAGACTCATACTTAACATATTTTGCTTTTTTGAAGTTTTTATAATTGGTTATTTTTAAAAATTTCAGTTTCCACTTATACATTGCTAGTATAAAGAAATATTGATTTCTGTATGTTGACATGTAACCAACTCCTTGCTAAATGCACTTAGTAGTTCTAGCAGTTTTTTGTAAATTCCTTGGGAGTTTCTATGTAGACAGTCATGCCACCTTTCAAAAGTGATAATTGTATTTCTTCCTTTTCAATCTATAGACTTTGTATCAGTTTTTCTTGCCATGTGGCACCAGCTAAGGTTTCCAGGATAATGTTGAATATCAGTAGTGAAAGTATATATTCTTGCTTTTTTCTGGATCTTAGAAGGAAGGCATTGAATCTTTCATCAGTTGGTATGATGTTGGCTGGAGGGTTTTTATAGATAATACCCTTTATCAGGCTCAGGAAATTCCTTTCTATTTCTAACTTGCTAAGAGATTCTTTTTTATTTATTTATTTTTATCATAAATGGATGTTGTATTTTGTCAAATGCTTTTTTCTGTATCAATTGGTATGATCATATTTTTTTAAATCTAGACTATTAATATGGTGGATTATATAGACTGATTTTCAAATATTGAACCAGCCTTGCATTCACAGGATAAAGCCCACTTTGTTGTGGTATATTATTCTGGATTCAGTATGCAGACATTTTGATGAGAATTCTTGTGTCTGTGTTCATGAGGGATATTGGTCTGTTTTCTTCTCTCCTTCTTTCTCTTCTTTCCTTTATCTGATTTTGTCTGGTTTTAGTAACCCAGTAGTGCTTGCCTCATAACATGAGCATGGAAGTGTTTCTCCCACTTCTGTTCTCTGGAAGAAATTGTACAATACTGGTGCCATTTATTCTTTAAATGTTTGGAAAAATATGCCTGGGAAACCGTCTGTTCTTGGAGATTTATTTTTCAGAAGGTTTTTAACTGCACAGTTTTTAATTTTTTTTGCATTTTATTTAAACATTTTTTAAAAGTTTATTTTGAGAGAGAAAGAGAGAGCTTGAACAAGTGGAGGAGGGTGCAGAAAGGGAAGAGAGAGAATCCCAAGCAGACCTGTGCTTTGGCTGAGCCTGACACTGGGCTTGATCTAACAAATCTGGGAGGTCATGACCTGAGCCAAAATCAAGAGTGGGAGGCTTAACTGACTGAGCCACCCAGTGCTCCTTAACTACATATTTAATTTCTTTAATAAATTTAGAAATATTTGGGTTACTTATTTAATCTTTGGTGAGTTTTAGTAGTTTGAGTGTTTGAGAGATTCATTCATTTAATCAAATTTGTGTGTGTAGAAGTATATGTAATCATTCTTCATAATCCTTTTAATGTTTACATGGTCTGTAGTGATACTACCTCTTTCATTCCTAAAATTGGTAATTTGTGTCTTTCTTTTTTTCTTTGTCTGTCTTGGTAGAGGTTTATCTTTTTTATTAATTCTCCGGAAAACCAACTTTTGGCTTCAGTGATTTTTCCCTATTGTGTTTCTGTTTTAAACTCTCCAAGAGTTTGGAGATTTTCCTTTTTTAAAAAAAAAAAATTCATTGAAGTATAGTTGCCATATAATATATTATTAGTTTCAGGTGTACAACATAGTGATTTGACAGTTGATCCTTCAACACAGGGTTAGGGGTGCCTACCTCTGCACAGTCAAAAATCCACTTACACTTTAAAAAAAAATTTTTTTTTTAATGTTTATTTATTTTTGAGACAGAGAGAGCGCATGAACGAGGGAGGGTCAGAGAGAGAGGGAGACACAGAATCTGAAGCAGGCTCCAGGCTCTGAGCTATTAGCACAGAGCCTGACGCGGGGCTCAAACTCATGGACTGTGAGATCATGACCTGAGCTGAAGTCGGTTGCTTAACCGACTGAGCCACCCAGGCACCCCCACTTACACTTTTGACTACCCTAAAACTTAACTACTAATAGCCTACTGTTCACCGGAGGCCTTACTGATAATAAAAAGTCAATTAACACATATTTTATATATGTATTATATATTGTATTCTTATAATAAAGTAAGCTAGAGAAAAAATGTTATTAAGAAAATTATAAGGAGGGGTGCCTGGGAGGCTCAGTTGGTTGAGTGTCTGACTTTGGGTCAGGTCATGATCTCGCAGTTCGTGAGTACAAGCCCCACACTGGGCTTGCTGCTCTCAGCATAGTGCCTGCTTTGGATCCTCTGCCCCCATCTCTTGCTGCCCCTGCCCCCCCTCAAAATTATCAGGGGGGGGGTACCTGGCTTGGCTCAGTGAGTAAAACATGCAACTCTTATTTTTTTTAAGTTTATTTATTTTGAGAGAGAGAGACAGAGACAGTGCAAGTGGGGGAGGAGCAGAGGGAGAGGAAACAGAGAATCCCAAGCACGCTCCATGCTGCCAGTGCAGAGCTCAATGGGGGGCTTGAATTCACAACACCTCGAGATTGTGATCTGAGCTGAAACCAAGAGTTGGACGCTTAACGAGCCCCACCTAGGCGCCCTGAGCATGCAACTCTTGATCTTGGAATTGTGAATTTGAGCACCACGTTGGGGGTATAGTTTGCTTAAAAAAAAAAGTTGAAAAAAAAGGAAATTATAAGGAAGAGAAAATACATTTACAGTACTGTACTGTATTTAATGGTACTGTAAGTTTATATCATCTGTTTACAAAATAAATTGTCAGTACCTACATCAATATTGTTTTACATGATGCAAAACACTGTAGATATTCTATGTATTACTCACCACAAGAAATCAAAAATGAAAAGGTAATGTGAAGAAGAGATTCACATTTATTCTTGCATTGGTAACAAAGAAACAGTATAATTGCTTTTCATGGTAGCCTAGTGTAATCCACTTGATTGCTTCATGGTAGCCTGTACACTAATGAATGGTTATAAAAATTTTTTAAGTTTATTTATGTTGAGAGAGAGGGAGAGAGAGAGAGAGAGAGAGAGAGAGAGAGAATTCCAAGCAGGCTCCATGATGTTAGCACAAAGCCCTATAAAGGGCTCAAATGCACAAACCATGAGATCATGACCTGAGCCAAAATCAAGGGTAGGACCTTTAACCAATTGGGCCACCCAGGCACCCCTGTTATAAAATTTTTGTGGCATACAGTATCACAGTCATATTCAAAATACAGTATTGGAAACATTGTTACATTAAAAAAACCCACTTACCTGTGATGATAGGCTGACATACAGTTTCTCCAGTTTAGGGGTGAGGGGGAGAGAGAGATGTATATACGATACATTAATGTTGAAGGTAAAATTATAAAATAGAAAACTAACACATTATTAATTTTATATTAAATATCACTTACCTTATGCTTGTGTAGGGGTAGGCTATTTCCATACAAGCCTTGCATATGATGTTTGTTCTACATGATCAGTACTTAAGCACTGCTGCTGCTAATGACACAAAAACATCCCATACAATTCTTTTGTGTGTGTGTGTGTGTGTTTATTTTTGAGAGAGACAGACAGAGCATGAGTGGGGGAGGGGCACGGAGAGAGGGAGACACAGAATCTGAAGCAGGCTTCAGGCTCCGAGCTGTCAGCACAGAGCCCGACGTGGGGCTCAAACCCACGAACTGTGAGATCATGACCTGAGCTGAAGTCGAATGTTTAACTGACTGAGCCACCCAGGAGACCCCCATACAGTTCTTTCTGTACAGTTATTCATACAAAGATACACACATACACAACAGATAAGTTTATTAACACTACAGCATGATGATTATTTACTATTCATTAAGTGGAAGTGGATCATCATAAAGGTCTTTATTCTCATCATCTTCACATTGAATAGGCTGAGGAGAAGAGGGAGGTTTGGTCTTGCTGTCTCAGGGGTGGCAGAGGCAGAAGAGGTGGAGGAGGTAGAAGGGGAAGCAGGAGAGGCAACACACTCAGTATAACTTTATAGAAATACATCATAATTTCTGTCAGGCTCTTTTGTTTTCCTGAAAATGTTTCTATATGGTACCGATCCTTCTTCCACCATTTGCTTTGTTTTAGTGCTTGTATCATTCAAGGGTCCATGTCATAAATGAAGTCAAAAGTAGTCTTGAATAATTGGAACCCTTCTGCCAGATTGTCTAACTTCAATTTATTTTCTGGAACTACTGCATCTGATATTGGTTCGGAAGCACTCATCTCCATTAAGTTGTCTTCTGTTAATTCCTTTTATGTGGTGTCACTTAGCTCTTGAATTTCTCCAAGAAACATATCGTGAAACCCTTTACCCCCTGCCCCAGCCTTTTTTGCTATATCCACAATGATTTCCTTGATCGGTCCTGTCGTAAATCCTGTGAAGTCACACACAAGATCTGGATATAGTTTTCTGCAACAGGAATTTGTTGTTTTGGGCTTGATGGCTTTCATGGCTTTTCCTATAAGAACAATGGCATTTTCAGTGGTGTAATCCTTCCAGATATTCATGATGTGCTCTCTATTGAGGTTCTCTTCCTTAATGTTGACAGTCTTTTCCATAGAGTACTGCATAATGAGCCTTAATGGTCCTTATGACCCCTGATCTAGAGGCTGAATTGGAGTTGTATTTGGGGGCACGTAGACCACTTTGATGCCTTTGGTGTTGAACTCATCAGATTTTGGCTGGCCAGGGGCATTGGCCCAACATGAAAAGAAATTTTATTTTAGGGGCACCTGAGTGGCTCAGTCTGTTAAGCAACTGACGTCAGCTCATGTTGTGATCTCACGGTTCGTGAGTTTGAGCTCCGCGTTGGGCTCTATGCTGACAGCTCAGAGCCTGGAACCTGCTTGGGATTCTGTGTCTCCCTCTCTCTCTGCCCCTCCCCTGCTCATGCTGTGTCTGTCCGTCTCTCTCAAAAATAAATAATAAACATTAAAAAATTTTTTAAAGTTTTTATTTTTATTTTTTACTTTATTTTAATTAAAAAAATTTTTTACATTTATTTATTTTTGAGAGACAGAAAGAGACAGAGCATGAGCAGGGGAGGGGCAGAGAGAGAGAGGGAGGCACAGAATCTGAAGCAGACTCCAGGCTCTGAGCTATCTGCACAGAGCCCAGTGCGGGGCTCAAACCCATGAACCGTGAGATCATGACCTGAGCTGAAGTCGGACGCTTAACTGACTGAGCCGCCCAACCACCCCTAACTTAATTTTTTTAATGTTTATTTTTGAGAGAGGGAGGGGCAGAGAGAGAGGGAGAGACACAATTGGGAAGCAGGCTCCAGGCTCTGAGCTGTCCCCATAGAGCCCGATGCGGGCCTGAACTCACAAGCCTCGAGATCATGACCTGAGCCAAAGTTGGATGCTTAATTTACTGAGCCATCCAGGTGTCCCTCAAAAGGATTTTAAAAGGCAGTCCTTTACTATCAAGGTACTCCTGACTTCAGGGACAAAACATTGATGGAACCAATCCAGAAAAAGGGTTCTCATTGTCCAGGTCTTCTTGTTGAATAACCAAAAGACTGGCAGCTGGTGTTTATCTTTTCAAGGCTTGGGGGTTAGCAACTTTATAGATAAGGGCAGTCCTGATCATAAACCTGACTACATTTGTACAAAACAGTAGAGTTAGCCTATCTCTTCCTGCCTTAAATCCTGGTGCTTACTTCTGTTTCTTACTAATAAATGTCCTTTGTGGCATTTTTTTTTTCCAGAAAAAGGCACTTTGTCTTCATTAAAAACCTGTTCAGGTAGATATGGTTTCTCCTCTATGATTATTTCAGTGGTGTCTAGGAACTTACCTGCTGCTTCTTCTGTTACCTTGACATTTTTTAGGCCAAACCTCTTTCTAAAATTATCAAACCTTTGCTGGCATTAAATTCTCCAGGTTTAGATCCTTCACCTTTTTGCTTTAAGTTGTCATATAATGACTTCACTTTTCTGGAATCATGTTAGAGGCTTATAGGTAGGCCTTTCTTTAGCAGTCCTGCACTCACATAAAAGCTACATTTTCAATATGAGGTAAAAAGATATTTTGCACAAAGTGCAAAGTTTTCATACCTGCTGGTATAACTGCAGCAACAACTTAATGAATTTCCTTTTCTTTTTTTCCCATGGTCCTTAACCAGATTCATTTATCTTGAAATGATAGACAACCACAGCTGCTAATCTTAATCTCTGGTATATATCAAGCAATTCACCTTTTTCCTAAAACCTCATGACTTTTCTCTGCTTCTTGGTAGCACTTCCAGCATCACTAGTGGCACTTTGTGTTACTCAAGTTTTATGATATTTCACTAAACACAATAAAAAATATGTGAGAACCATGATAGATCACTCTTTACTGCAATACATGCAGTTTACTAGAGAAATCAACTGCTCACACTGTGGTGATTAGTGTCACATGGTGTTTTAAGTAGGTACTTGCAATACTTGAGTTCACCACAAGAGCAACAGGAGGTGGCTATGAAATTGTCACAGTAGCAATATGGACCACAATTAATTTTATGCAGTTATGATTTAATCCTTTATCTTTACATTTGCTTACATTTATCTAGACTGCAAATGACACCATATATAATTTGTAAGTGTGTGCTTAAGTTTTGATAAATTTTAACTTTTTATAATAGATTTATGTGTATTATATAGTAGTAAATGATAAAACAGACAAGTATTTACATATGTTTTATATTTATGACATACCTAACTTCTTAATTTTTTTTTTTTTTAGTTTTTCTAGGCTATGCAGTTCTTCTTTGAGTTTTTTCAAATTATGGCAAATCTCTAAAATGTTTTTCAGCATATGTTGAAAAAAATCCTTGTGTAAGTGGACCCATGCAGTTCAAACCTATATTGTTCAAGAGTCACCAGTATATATATACTATGAAATGCTCACCATGATAAGTGTAGTTACTTTTTGTCACCATACAAAGTTATTTCAGTATTATTGACTATATTCCTATTTTTTATAAAATATTTTTATTTGTGGGGCACCTGGGTGGCTCAATCGGTTAAGCCTCCAACTTCAGCTCGGATCATGACCTCACAGTAGTGAGTTCGAACCCCACCTTGGGCTCTGTGCTGACAGTGCAGAGCCTGGAGCCAGCTTCCAGTCCTGTGTCTTCCTCTCTCTGCTCCTCCCTGCTCATGCGCTCTCTCTCTCTCTTTCTCTCAAAAATAAAACATTAAAACATTAAAACATTTTTTTTAGAGACAGAGCACAAGTTGGGGAGGGGCAGAGAGAGAGGGAGACACAGAATGGGAAACAAGCTCCAATCTCTGAGCTATCAGCAGAGAGCCTGATGGGTTTGAACCCACAAGCTGGGAGATCATGACCTGAGCCAAATTCGGATGCTTAACCAACTGAGCCACTTAGGCACCGTACTATATTCCTGTTATCTTTCTATATTGATTTCTAATTTAATCCCATTATATAAAAACATTCTTTGTATAATTTCAATTCTTTAAAAAATTGTTAACGTTTATTTTATGACCCTGGATATGAATGTTCCACACGTTTTTGAAAAAGAATGTGTGTTTTGTTGTTGTTGAGTGCTATTCTAAAAATCTCAGTTACATTCAGTTGGTTGGTGGTGTTGTTCAGCTGTCTATATCTTGCACATTTTCTCTGTACTAGTTCTGTTTATTACTGATAGAAGAGTGTGGACACCTCTGGCTAAAATTATGAATTTGTGTATATCTCTCCATTTTTCATTTTGTATGTTTTGAAGCACTGTTAGGTGAATACACATTTAGGATTGTTGTTTTCTTGGTGAATTGAACCTTTCATCATTACATAATATTCTTCATTGTCTGTGATTTTTTTTCCCCAAAGTCTACCTTGTCTCATATTTACTATAGCCATTCCAGCTTTATTTTCATTAGTGTTTCAAAGTATATTTTCCATTTTTTTTTTTTTTACTTTTAATCTTTCTGTACCATTATATTTGAAGTGAGCTTCTTATAGTCATTTGGATCTTGTTTAAATTTTATGGAGAATGTCGATATCCTAACTTAGGTTTGGGCCTCAAGTTCCAACCAGGATTCTGTGGAATAACCTGACAATGATTCTAGTTTCTAAACAGTTTTTTAAACTGTTTAAAAATTTAAACAGTTTTTAAAGCAAGTATGTGTGCCACTCAGTGACCAACTTGGAACTTGGGCAGTGGTCTGTTTATTAGTTCAGTTCTCAAAGTCTTTGGTATGCTGAATGGGATCAGGTCCACATGTTTTTAGCTTAGGGCTGAGCCCATGAGTTTATAAACCTTTATGGGGTTACTCTTCTCAGTTCCTCCATCTCAGTGATCTTCCTGGTTCTCTGGGACTCTACTTTTCTGTTCTGCAGCCAGAAATCTGAGGCACTCGTTAGCCCTTTTCTGCTATATGTTTCCACATCCAGGTCCAAGCAGCGTGAGAACAGAAAAAGGAAAAACAATGGGGGTTTGTCCCACCCTGTTAGAACCACAGCTTCTACCAAATAGGAAGGTCCTTCTCTTTAGTTTTGGCTTCTGATAATTCTTAGTATCACTAGTTTTGCTGCCACCGCCTTCACTACTGTCAGTGTACGATTGCCTAGGGGTTGGGGTGTGAGAGAGAAAAGAAAGAGAAGAAATGGAGGATTTTCACACTCTCTGAGTATTAGGAGTTTCCTTTTCTGCTCTGAGCCAAAACAAAAGGGCTTCTCTTGGAGCTCTCTCTAGGTGCACCCCAGTGTTCGCTGATAGATTTCTTTTGATGTGTTGAATTCAGGCTTTAGGATACTAGAGGGGGAAAAAAAACAGATATCTTAGAATTCTGGTCTTCCCCAGTCTGCCTGCTTAATAGTGACTTTTCACAGTCCTGAAATACTATTACATGCATTCTGTCCAGGTTTTGCAGCTGCATTTCAGTAGGAGAGATAAAGTATGCTTAGTCTATCTTTACCCAGCTCCAGAATCCCTATCATTTTGTTTTAACCTATTTATATATATTTTAATGGGTTTCTTGAAGGCAGCATATGGTTGAGTCTTACTTTTTTATCCAATCTGATAGTCTTTGCCTTTTTAGTAGGATATTTAGACCATTTATTGAAGATTATTGATATGGTTATGATTAAATCTACTAAGTGCTATTTTCTATTTGTCCCATCAATATTTTGTTCTCTTTTTCTTATTTTTCTACCTCCTTTTTGGGTAAATATCTTTTATGTTTCCATTTTATCTCTTTTTTTGGCTTATTAGCTGTAAATCTTTTTGTGCTTGTTTGAGGGTGTATATAGTATATATGAGAGATCAGCAAACTTTTTCTATTAAAGTCCATATAGTAAATATTTTAGGTTAGGTGGACTATACCTATCTCTGTTATAACTATTTGACCCCTATGTTGTTTTACAAAAGCAGCCAGAGACAATATGTAAATGAATGACTGTGGCTGTGTTCCAATAAAACTTAATTTATGAAAACAGGTAGCAGGCCACATCTGGCCTGCAAGCTATAGTTTGCCAACATCTGGTCATATCTTTAATTTAACATGATCTACTTTCAAGTGATATTTTGCTACTTATAGGATTATAACCTTTCCACAATACACTTCCATTTCTTCCCCACCAGCCTTTGCAAAATTGTTTTCTTACATTTTACCTACAATATAAATTTTATAGCATATGTATAGGTAACATTGTTATTGTTTTTTCCTTGAACAGTCAATTGTATTTTCAGGAGATTTAAATAAAAAATGAAATCTTTTAAATTTATCTACATTGTTAGTTTCTAGTGCACTTTGTTATTAATCTGCTATAATTTTTCTTCTGCCTGAAGGACTTCATTTAAAATTTCTGCTGCTGAATTCTTTTAGCTTTTGTAAGTCTGTAAAAGTATTTCACTTTTATTTTTGAAAGATATTTTTTGTTGGGTATAGAATCAAAGGTGACTTTTTCCCCCCACTTTCAGTACTTTAAAGATGTTTTTCCATTCTCTTCTGGTATGCATTGTTTCTGTTAAGAAAGCTACTGTTATTTTTTATCTTTGCTCTTTATTTTTCTGGCTCTTGTTAAGATTCTCTCTCAATAGAAATAACAGCTTTATTATCTATCTATCTATCTATCTATCTATCTATCTATCTATCTATCTTTTGGCGAGAGAGAGAGTGCGAGCATGGAGGGGACGGGCAGAGGGAAAGGGAGAGAGAGAATCTTAAGCAGGCTCCACACCCAGTGCAGAGCCCAACTTGGGACTCAATTTCATGACCATGAGATCATGACCTTAGCCAAAGTCAAGAGTTGGACACTTAACTGACTGCCCCCCAAAATAACAGCTTTATTGAGATATAATTCAAATACTATAAAACTCACCTATTTTTAAGTGTACAGTTTATTGAGTTTTAGTATATTCACAAAGATGTGCAACCATCATCACTAATTTTAGAACATTTTGTCACCTAAAAATGAAACCCTATGCTTATTAGCAGTTACTCTCAATACTACCCCACTTGCAGCCATTAATCTAAATTCTGTCTGTGGATTTGTCTTTTCTAGACATGTCTTATTTATGGAATGATATAATATGTAGTCCTTTGTGATGGATTTCTTTCACTTGGCACAATATTTTCAGGGTTCATTCATGTTGTAGCAATACTTCATTCCTTTTTTAATGCCAGATAACATTCCATCATACGAATGTATCACATTTGTTTATCTACTCATCAGTTTATGGACATTTAGCTTGTAGTCATTTCTTGGCTTTTATGAATAATGTTGCTATGAACACTCATATATAAATTTTTATGTGAACATATGTTTTCATTTCTCTTGGGTAGATATCTAGGAGTAGAATTGCTGGATCAATATGGTAACTCTGTATTTAACATTTTCAGAAACTGCCAGTGTTTGGAAGTGGTTACAGCATTTTTCATTTCCATCAGCATTGTATGAAGTTCCACCGTCTCTGCATCCTTGTCAACACTTATTATTGGCTGTCTTTTAATATTAGTCATCCTAGTGGATGTGAAGTGGTCTCTGTGATTTCGTTTGGCATTTTCCCATGACTAATAATGTTGAGCATTTTTTCCATGTGCTTATTTCTATTTGTATAGAAGATATACAAATATCTGTTAATGTGTATTCACATAAATCTTTTGCTCAATTTTAGCATCGATTTGTTGTTTTATTGTTGAGCTGTAAGATTTTTTCATATATTCTGGGTACATATATTCTATTTCCTATGAGAACTAGGATTTACAAAGAATTCTTCCATTATGTGTTGTCTTTTCACTTTCTTAATAGTATCATTTGAAGCCAAAAAGGTTTTAATTTTGATGAAGTGCATTTGCTTACTTTTTTTTCTCTTGTTGCTTGTGCTCTTGGTGTCATATCTAAGAAATTATTGCCTAAGCCAAGGTCACAGAGACTTCTCTGTTTTCCTTTAAGAGTGTTAGAGTTTCGGGGCACCTGAGTGGCTCAGTCAGTCAAGTGTCCAACTTCAGCTCAGGTCATCATCTCATGGTTCGTGAGTTTGAGCCCCACATCGGGCTCTGTGCTGACAGTGCAGAGCCTGCTTGTGATACTCTCTCCCCTCTCTCTGTCTCTACCCCATTCACACACACACTCTCTTTCTTTCTCTCTCAAAAATAAACTGTAAAAAAAAAAAAAAGGATGTTAGAGTTTTAGCTTTTGCATTTAGGTCTGTGGTTCATTTTGAGTTAGTTTTTGTATGTGGTATAAGGGTTTAGTTTAACTTTATTCTTTTGCATGTATATATATTTTTCCCAGTACCATTTATAGAAAAAGATTATTTTTTCCCACATTGAATGGTCTTGGCACCTTTGTTGAAAATCAGTTTACCATAAATGTGAGTTGGTTCCTATGCTCTCAGTTCTAGTCCATTTAAACAAATGCCTGTCTTTTTGTCAGAATCACAGTGTCTTGATTACTGTACCTATGTAGTAAATTTTGAAATTGAGAAGTGTGAGTTTTCCAATTTTGTTCTTTTTCAAGATTGTTTTGGCTATTGGGGGTGCTTTGCATTTCTACATGAATTTTAAAGTAAAATTTGTCTATTTCTCCAAAAAAGACAGCTGAAATTTTGACAGGTATTACAATGAATATATAGATCAATATGGGTAGTATTGCCATCTAAATACAGTATATAAGCAAAAGTCCATTTACATTGCTTTTAATATTTACCTATGTAGTTACCTTTATCAGTGCTTTTTTACTTTGGTTCATTTGAATTAATATGCAGTGTCCTTTCATTTTAATCTAAAGAACTCCCTTTACTGTATCTTTTTTTTTAATGTTTATTTATTTATTTTGAGAGAGAGAAAGAGCAGGGGAGGGGCAGACAGAGAGGGAGAGAGAGAATCCTAAGCAGGTTCCCCATTATCAGCATGACATGGGGCTCAATCTCATGAAACATGAGATCATGACCAGAGCCAAGATCGATTTGGATGCTCAACTGACTGAGCCACCCAGGACCCCTTTACCATGTCTTATAGAACAAATTTGCTAGCAGTGAATTTTGTTTTGTTTATATGTAATTGTCGTAATTTCTCCTTCCTTTTTTTTTAATTGAAAATTTTTTGTTGTGGTAAAATACATATAATATAAAATTTACTGTCTATTTTTAAGTATATAGTTCAGTGGTATTAAATACATTCATAATGTTGTGTAACTGCCTCAGCCATACATGTCCATAAATCTTTTCAGCTTGTAAAACTGAAACCTTTATGCCCATTAAACAAAGCTGCCCTTCCACCCATCTTTCTAGCCCCTGGCAACCAAAGTTTTATTTTCTGTCTCTGTCATTTTGACTTATACCTCATGTAAGTGAAATCATACAGTATTTGTATTTTTGTCAGTGGCTTATTTTACTTAGCACATCTTCAAGGTTCATCCATTTGTAGCATATTGCAGACTTTCCTTCCTTTTTAGGACGGAGTAATATCCCATTGTATGTATATCTACATTTTGCTTGATGGATACTTACCCATGTTTTAGCAATAGTGAATAATACCACTATGAACATGAGTATACAGATACCCCTTTGAGAAGTGTAATTGCTGGATCATATGGTATTTTTTTTGCTGTCTATAAGAGACTCATTTTATTTGAGATATAACTGACATGTAATATTGTATTAGTTTTAGATATACAATATGATTTGAAATATGTATATATTGCCAAATTATTACCTCAATATGTTTATAATTAACATCCATTACCACATAGTTACACAAATTTTTTTCTTGTGATGAGAACTTGTAAGATTGACTCTCTTAGCAACTTCCAAATATATTGTTAACTATCATATTTGTTAACTAATATTGTTAACTAAAATATTGTTAACTATCATCATTATGCTGTACATTACATCCCCAGGACTTATTTATCTTACAACTGGAAGTTTGTATCCTTTGATCACCTTTACCCATTTTACCCACTTGCCCACACCTTACCTTTGGCAACCACCAATCTGTTTCTCTATATCTAGGAGTTTGTTTTATTTTTTTTAATTGAAAAATTAGTTTTTAGTAATCTCTACACCCACCATGGGGCTCAAACTCATGACCCCAAAAATCAAGAGTTGCATGCTCTTCCAACTGAGCTAGATAGGCACCTCTGAGTTTGTATTTTTTTTTTAGATTCCCATGTAAGTGAGATCATACAGTATATGTATTTCTCTGTGTTATTTCACTTAGGATCTATCCATGTTGTTACAAATGGCAGGATTTCCTTTTTTTAAGCTGAATAATATTCCATTGTATATTTGTATGTATATCTTACACCTTCTTTATCCATTTATCTATCAGTGAACACTTTGGTTGTTTCCATGTCTTGGCCATTGTAAATAATGCTGCAGTAAACATGGGAGATATCTCTGAGAGATAGTGATTTCATATCCTTCAGATAATATACCCAGAAGTGAAATTGCTGGATCATATGTTCTATTTTTAATTTTGAGGGGAGCTTTAATATAGTTTTCCATAGTGGCTGGGGGCGCCTGGGTGGCTCAGTCCATTAAGCGTCTGACTTCGGCTCAGGTCATGATCTCACGGTCGTGAGTTCAAGCCCCGCATTGGGCTCTGTGCTGACAGCTCAGAGCCTGGAGCCTACTTCAGATTCTGTGTCTCCCTCTCGCTCTGCCCCTCCCCTGCTCGTGCTCTCTCTCTCTCTCTTCTTCAGAAATAAATAAAAACATTAAAAAAAATAGTTTTCCATACTGGCTGTATCAATTTATATTCCCACCGACAATGCACAGGGATTCCCTTTTCTCCACATCCTTGCCAACACTTGTCTTTTTGATAATAGCCATTTTAGTAGGTGGAGGTGGTATCTCATTGTGGTTTTGATTTACCTTTCCCTGATTATTAGTGATGTTGAATACCTTTCCATGTACCTGTTGGCCATTTGTATGTCTTCTTTGGAAAATGTCTATTCAACTTCTTTTCCTATTTCTTAATCTTTTTGTTTGTTTGGCTGTTGAGTTGTATGAGTGCTTTATATATTTTAGATATTAACTGCTTATCAGATGTGATTTGCAAGTATTCTTTCCCATTTTGTAGGTTTGCCTTTTTATTTTATTGATTGTTTCCTTTTTGAGCAGAAGCTTTTTAGTTTGATATAGTCCCACTTTTTTTTAGAAAAATTTTTTTAGAATTCTTAAAAAAATTTCTTTTAATCTCTTAAGAGCGTGAGAGAGAGACAGAGCGTGAGTGGGGGAGGATCAAAGAGAGGGAGACACAGAATCCAAAGCAGAGCTGTCAGCACAGAGCCCGATGTGGGGCCCAAACCCAAGAACCATGAGCTTATGACTGAGCCAAAGTCAGGAGTTCAACCGACTGAGCCATCCAGTCAGTCTGATATAATCCCACTTGCTTATTTTCCCTTTTGTTGTGTTTACTTTTGGTGTCAAATCTGAAAAATTATTGTGGAGCCTGATATCTAGCTCCATATTTTCTTCTTATATGGAGCTCATCTCCATATTTTCTTCCAGGATTTTTATGGTTTCAGGTTGTACATTCAAGTCTTCGTTCCATTTTGAGTTAGTTTTTGTGCGTGGTGTAAGATAGTGGTCCAATTTCTTTCTTTCTTTCTTTCTTTCTTTCTTTCTTTCTTTCTTTCTTTCTTTCTTTCTTTCTTTCTTTCTTTCTTTTTCTTTGGCATGTGGCTGTCCAGTTTTCCCAGCATAATTTATTTGAAGAAACTGCTCTCTCCCTATTGTATATTCTTGGCTCTATTGTCATAAATAAATCATATATGTGTGGGTTTATTTCTAGTCTCTCTGTTCTGTTTTATTGATCTATGTGACTGTTTAAAAAAATGTTTATTATTTTTGAGAGAGAGAGAGAGAGGGCACAAGCAGGGGAGGGGCAGAGAGAGGAGGACACGCGGGCTCCACACCAACAGCAGCTAAGCCCAATGTGGGGCTTGAACTCACAAACCGTGAGATGTGACCTGAGCTGAAGTTGGATGCTCAACCAACTGAGCCACCCAGGGGCCCCAGTATGGCTGTTTTGATGCCAATACCATACTGTTTTGATTATCATAGCTTTTTTTTTTTTTTTACTAGTTTTGTAATATAGTTTGAAATCAAGAACTGTGATGCCTCCAGTTTTGTTTTTCTTTCTCAAGATTGCTTTGGCTGTTGCTTTTGCTATTGTTTTTGGCTTTTGTGGTTTCATACAAGTTTTAGGATTGTTGGTTCTGTTTCTGTGAAAATGCCATTGGAATTTTGGTAGGGATTACACTGAAGCTGTAGATTGCTGTGTGTAATATGGACATTTTAACTGTATTAATTATTCCTATTCATGAGCATGGAATATCTTTACTTTATATGTATCTTCTTCAGTTTCTTCATCAGTGTCTTATAGTTTTTGTTGTGTAAGTTTTTCACCTCTTTGATTAAGTTTATTTCTAGGTATTTTATTCTTTTTGGTGTAGTTGTAAGTGGGATTGCTTTATTAATTTCTCTTTCTGGTAGCTCTTTATTTCATGTATAGAAATTTAGCTGATTTTTGTATTTTGATTTTGTATTCTGCAACTGTACTGAATGTGTTTAGTTCTAACAGTTGTTTGGAGTCTTTTTTGGGGGGTTGGGGTGAGTCACATCTTTTTTTTTTAAATTTTTTTTTACGTTTATTTATTTTTGAGACAGAGAGAGACAAAGCATGAATGGGGGAGGGTCAGAGAGAGGGAGACACAGAATCCGAAACAGGCTCCAGGCTGTGAGCAGTCAGCACAGAGCCCGACGCGGGGCCTGAACTCACGGACCGTGAGATCATGACCTGAGCTGAAGTCGGATGCTTAACCGACTGAGCCACCCAGGCGCCCCTCTTTTTTTTTTTTAAGTAGGCTTCATACCCAGTGTGGAGCCCAACATGGGGCTTGAACTCCTAACTCTGAGATCAAGACCTGAGCTGAGATCAAGAGTCATATGCTTAACCAATTGAACCACTGAGGTGCCCCAGTTTTTTTTTTTTTTTTTGAGTCTTTGGAGTTTTCTATATATGATATCATGTCATCCGCAGATAGAAACAGTTTTGCTTTATTTATTTATTTATTTATTTATTTAATTTTTGAAAGAGAGAGAAAGAGTAGGGAAGAGGCAGAGAGAGAGGGAGACAGAGGATCCGAGACAGGCTCTGTGTTGACAGCAACAGCCCGATGTGGGGCTGGAACCCACAAACGTGAGATCATGATCTGAGCTGCAGTCAGACGCTCAACCAACTGAGCCACCCAGGTGCTCCTGCTTCTTCTTTTCTAATATGGATACCTTTATTTCTTTTTCTTGTCTAATTAAGACTTTCCAGTGTTATGACGAGTAAGAGTGGCAAGAGTGAGCATATTTGGCTTGTTCCAGATCTTAGAGGAAAAGCTTTTAATTTTTGACTTTTGAGGATGATGTTAGCTGTGGGCTTGTCACAGACGGCCTTTATTATGTTGAGGTATGTTCTCTCTAAATCCACTTTGTTGAGAGTTTTTGTGAATGGATGTTAAATTTTGTCAAATGCTTTCTCTGCATCTATTGCAATGATTATATGATTTTTATCCTTCATTTTGTGGATGTGGTGTATCATGTTGATTGATTTTTGGGTCTTGCATCTCTGGAATAAATCCAACTTGATCATGGTGAATGATCCTTTTAATAATTTAAAAATTCAGTTTGTTTATATTTTGTTGAGGATTTTCACATCTATGCTTATCAAAGATACTGGTCTGCAATTTTCTTTCTTCATAGTTCTCTTTGGTTTTGGTATCAGGGTAATGCTGTCCTCCTGGAATGAATTTGGAAGCATTCCTTCCTCTTCTATTTTTTGAATAGTTTGAGAAATATAGGCATTAACTCTTCTTTAAATGTTTGGTAGAAGAAAATGATAGAATTCAGTTTTGAAGCCATCTGGACTTTAGTTTGTTGGGAGTTTTTTTATTCAATATTGTTTCAATTTTATTACCAGTAAATTGTCTGTTTAGATTTTCTATTTCTTCCTGATTTAGTCTTGGAAGATCTTATATTTTTAGGAATTTATTTATTCTTCTAGTTTGTCCAATTTGTTGGCATATTGTTTTTTGTAGTAGTCTTTTATAATCCTTTGTATCCTGTGTTGTCGGCTCTTTTTGGAGGGAAGCTGTGTTAGGAGTAGGGGTAAGAGAAGGCACAGGTTGAGATCAGTAGAACAGATATGTTAAGTATGATGTGCTTGTGAGACATTAAGTGGTAACAGTCAAGTAGGCAGTTGAATATAAGAAAGTTTAGAAAAGTGTCTTAAACTATAAATATAAACAACACATGTGGTGTAGTCAATATATTACCTGCAGCTTCAGTATAAAACATAATTCAGAGCACAGTTGAATAAAACACCTCAACACACTTGCATGCTTCATCATAAGAAATCTTCCACTGTTGTGATTTAACCTTGGCTTTACTCTGGCATTACAAGAATTCTGACTTTTCTTCTCATTAGTAGCAATGAAAAGGTAAGAGAAAGTACTGCTCCCAGTTGCTGTTATGCTACTGGGTCTCACTAGAAGCTGTGTCTCTTCTGCTCCCCTCGCTCAGGTTTTGCTTCCTTCCTAGCATCTTTCAGCATCCTGCTTTTTTCCAGTCTAAACCAGAAAGAAGGGAAATGATTCTGTTTACATATGCCGTATTTTCCTAGGATTACCCTCTGCTGCTGTTTTCCAGTCTGGATGGAAATTCTTCTTTGAATTCTTCTCTGCTGCTTCCTGTTCTTTGAGGCTGAAACTGTTGTAAAAGCTAATTGGCATCAGACACAAAAGATTATTCATTAACTTTTCTCTAAGACCTACAGCCCCTTCCAAGCCTGATTCTAATTTTTTAAAGGAACTATTTCTTTTCTTCTGAACAGACATACTAGAATACATTTGAACAGGCCATGCACAATTTTAAAACAATTGCTTTATATACCATATTTAGTTTGAAAGTTATTTTCCCATAGAAACTATAATATAAATGGTGGGTTGTTTTCCCCAGCTAACTCCAAAGCCTTTTACATTTGTATCAAATGGTATTTCATTTATAATTGACAATAGCTACACCCATGTGTCTTGAACACACTGACACGTTGCCCTTAAATTATTCTAGAATAGGATTGAGACAAGAAACAAAGAGTATACATACAGGGTCCCAATAATTTGTTAAATTTTCTACACTAACAGCATAGAATCATAGACTGTAGGAGTTAGGAGGGACATTAGAGATAACATAATCCAAACTAGTTATTTTATGCGGGAGAAGACATAAGCCAGGAAACATATATGACTTTTCTTTAGTAGCATTTTCTTACCTTATATTACTGAAATTTTTATATATTGTCTAAAATTCCAGAAAAACTCCTGGGGCGCCTGGGTGGCTCAGTTGATTAAGTGTCCGACTCTTGGTTTTGGCTCAGGTCATGATCACATGGTTCGTGGGACCAAGCGCCATGTCAGGCTCTGTGCTGGCAGCACAAAGCCTGCTTGGTATTCTTGCTCTCCCTTTCTCTCTGACCCTCCTCAACTCGCAAACACTCTCTCTCAAAATAAATAAATAACTTAAAAAAAAACAATAAATAAAATTCCAGATAAACTCCTTAGTGTTTATCAAGGTTCAATTCTTCTATGAAACTTTCTGTGTTTACCCTAATCCCTTTGGATACAGTCAGTCACTCCAATCTCTTTTCTCTCTATACTTTACATATAACATTGTATATAATTTTTATAGTGCTAGTTAGCTACAAGTTGTGTGCCCTTGTGCAAGTCATCACACATTTTGGTACTTAAGTTTTTTCATCCACAAAATAGTAATAATGCCTACTTCATAGGGGTGTTGTGAAGATAAAATTAGTTAATATAGGTAAAGACCTTATGACACTGTTTGGTACACAGTAAATTTTATATAATTATTAGACATTATTCTTATAATGAATTATGACTTTTGACTGTTATTAGCTATTATCATAATGAATTGTGATTTTTGACTCGAATACTTGTCTTCCTTACTGATCTGTGAGCTCATTACCTCACCAAAGTAAAAAATATATATCACTTATCTTTGGGAGCATTATATAAATTTTTAATGAAAATTTTTATTTTGAGATCATTGTAAATTCACATGTACTTGGAAGTACTCTTTACGTCATTGCCCCTGGTAGTAACACCTTGCAAAACTATGGAACAGTTTCTCAGCAGGATATTGACATTGATACAGTCAAGTTTCAAAACATTTTCATTACCACAAGTATCCCACATACTGTCCTTTTATAATCACACCTATTTCTTTCTCATAACCCTCCTCCAACCAACATCTTTAACCCCTGGCAACCAATAGTCTATTCTCCATTTCTATAATTTTGTTATTTCAAGGATATTGTATAAGTGGAATAACATAATATGTAACTTTTGGTGATTGTTTCTTTTCACTCAGCATAGTTCTCTGGAGATTTATTGCAAGTTGTTGTATCAATCATTTTAAAAGTTATTGTTGAGTAGTATTTCATGGTATGAATGTATATACTAAAGTTTAACTAGTCACCCAATGAAAGACATCTGAATTGTTTCCAGTGTTTAGCTCTTGTGAATAAAGCTTCTTTGAACATTCACATACAGGTTTTTGTGTGAACATATGTTTTTATGCTCAGGAGAGCAGTTGCTGGATTGTATGGTAGTTGCATGTTTAGTATTTTAAAAAATTGCTGGGGTGCCTGGATGGCTGGGTCGGTTATGCATCCAACTTCGGCCCATGTCATGATCTCACAGTGCATGAGTTTGAGCCTTGCGTTGGGCTCTGTACTGACACCTCAAAGCCTGGAGCTAACTTCAGATTCTGTGTTTCTCTCTCCTTCTCTGCTTCTCCCCCTCTTGTGCTCTCTTTTTCTCAAAAATAAATAAATACACATGAACAAAAATTGCCAGACTGTTTCCAGAGTGCTGTACCATTTTACATTCCCACCAACAACTATGAATGATCCAATTTCTCCCCATCTTCATCAGTATTTGGTGTTATTGCTATTATTTTATCTGCTCTGAAAGGTGAGATCTCATTATGGTTTTAATTTGCATTTCCCTAATGGCATATGATGTTGAACATCTTTTCATGTGCTTATTTGCTATTTTTATATCCTTTTTGATGAAATATCTCTTCATGTACTTGGCTCATTTGCTGATTTTTTTTTTTAATTTAAATTGAAGTTAGTTAACATACAGTGTAGTCTTGGCTTCAGGAGTAGAACCCAGTGACTCATCTCTTATATATGACACCAAGTGCTCATCCTGAAAAGTGCCCTCCTTAATGCCCATCACCTATTTATTTATTTATTTATTTTTAATGTTTTTATTTATTTTTGAGACAGAGAGACGGAGCATGAGCAGGGGAGGGGAAGAGAGAGAGGGAAACACAGAATCCGAAGCAGGCTCCAGGCCCTGAGCTGTCAGCACAGAGCCCGACACAGGGCTCGAACTCACAGACCGTGAGATCATGACCTGAGCCGAAGTCGCACACTCAACTGACTGAGCCACCCAGGCGCCCCACCCATCACCCATTTAACCCATCCCCCCACCAATCTCCCCTCCAGCAACCCTCAGTTTGTCCTCTGTATTTAGGAGTCTCTTATGGTTTGCCTCCCTCTCTGTTTTTGTCTTATTTTTCCTTCCCTTCCCCTGTGTTCATCTGTTGAGTTCCTCAAATTCCACATGTGAATTAAATCATATGATATCTGTCTTTCTCTGACTTGACATGTTGTCTCCAGAGGCAAGGGAAATAAAAGCAAAAATGAACTATTGGGACCTCATCAAGACAAAAAGGTTATGCACAGTAAAGGAAACAACCAATAAAACTAAAAGGCAACCAATGGAATGGGAGAAGATATTTGCAAATAACATATCAGATAAAGTGTTAGTATCCAAAATCTATAAAGAACTTATCAAACTCAACACCCAAAAAAACAAGTAATTCAGTGAAGAAATGGGCAGAAGACATGAATAGACACTTTTCCAAAGAAGACATCTAGATGGCTAAAAGATATATGAAAAGATGCTCAACATCACCCATCATCAGGAAAATACAAATCAAAACAACAATGAGATACCACCTCACATCTGTCAGAATTGCTAAAATTAACAACTCAGGAAACAGCAGATGTTGGTGAGATTGTGGAGAAAGGAGAACCCTTTTGAACTGCTGGCGGGAATGCAAACTGTTGCAGCCACTCTGGAAAACAGTAGGGAGGTTGCTGATTTTTTTTTTAAACTGTTGAGATTAATAATTCTTATGTATTCTAAATACTAGTAGTCCTTTGTTGGTAATGTGGTTTATATATATTTTCTCCTACTCTGTAGCTTGTCTTTTCTTTTTATTAATAGGTTTTTTCATAGAACATGAATTTATAATTTTTAATCTTTGCCTGGTGCTCAATACTGAAGATTTTAAAGTATTTTCTAAAAGTTGTATAGTTTTACATTTTGCATTTAAGTCCTTGATCCATTTTGAGTTAATAATTATATAAGGTGTGAGGTTTAAGTCAAAGTTTATTATTATTACTGTCTTATGCCTATAGACATCCAGTTGTATCATTTGTTTAAAAGATGTTCTTTCTGCTGAGGAGGGGAGGATGGAAGCGAGTAGGAGGACCCTAGGCTTGCCTTGTCCCATGAACACAACTACATAACTATCAAATCATCCTAAATACCCTAGAAATCTATCTGAAGCCTGGCAGAACAAACTCCACAACTAAAGGTAGAGAAGAGACCACATCAAGGAAAGTAGGAGCAGAGAGGTGGCTTGGAAGAAAAGCAGGTCCTGGCTGCTCTGGTGGGGAGGGAGCCATAGTCATGGAGAAGGGCAGGAGACAGACTAGCACACAGGAGTGCACACAGGGAAAATGAATCCCCATGGCAATTGACTTGGAAAGTGAGAGGGTCAACTAGCAGGGCTTAGAACCTGGAGTTTTAAAGATCAGTGGGCTTGGCTCTAGGAAAGCTCAGAGGACTTTGGGTCTACTTTTGGGGGAAAAGGCAGGGCAAACAGCTTACAACATATAGCATGGAAACTGCAATCTGAAGAGCTCCAGGGGCACACACTGGGCAGGTTAGTTGCTCATCTCAGAGCTTGTCCCATAGAAATATATTGTTCATGAGAGACTCCTCCAGGAACAAAGGAACTGGCAGGCACCATATCCTTCTCTGCCCCTTGGCTTAAACACAGAGCCGCCTATAGAAACCAGTACAGAACACTCTCTACTTAACTTGCTTACACCAAACCCTGCCCCCCCCCACCCCCCCGCACTCTGGAAGAACTGCCCTTCCCAGTCACTCTTGCATTAGTCCCAGGGCAGTGGGTCCCTTCCCCTGGAAGGTATTTATCCCAAATGAAAGAACAGGATAAGGCCACAGAAAGGGATCTAAGTGAAACAAATATAAGTAACATACCTGAAGGAGAATTTAAAGAAATTATAAGGATATTCACTGGACGTGAGAACAGAGTGGAGGACATCACTGAGACCCTTAAAACAGAGATAAGGAACAATAACAGATAAAAGATCAATAAACAAATGAGAAACGTACTTAATAGAATGAACAGCAGGCTGGACAAAGCAGAGGAATGAATTAGTGACCTAGAAGACAGAATAATGGAAAGTAATCAAGCTGAATGAAACTAAAGGAGTTCGTGACCTCTAAACCAGTGCTGCAAAAATATTAGAGGGGACTCTTTGGAAAGCAAAGACCACAAATGACAATGTGAAGGTAGGAACCACAAAAGCAGTAAAAATGAATATTTCTGTAAAAAAAATCAGTCAAGGAACTCACCAAAGAAAAGGATGTGAACATGACACCATGTACCTAAAACATGGGAGCAGAGGAGTAAAGAAGGGGTTCAAGCTTAAATGACCATCAATTTAATATAGACTGCTCTATGCAGAAGATGTTATATATAAACTGAATGGTAACCATATATCAGAAACCACTACTAAATATGCAAATAATAAAGAGAAAGAAATTCAAATATATCACTAAAGAAAACGAGCAAGCCATGAGAGAAAGACAAGAAAGGATCAGAGAAAATCTTCAGAAACAACCACTAAACAAATAATAAAATGGCAATAAGTACATATGTATCAATAATTACTTTGAATGTAAATGGACTAAATGCTCTCATCAAAAGATATAGAGTGACAGAATGGATGAAAAAAAGAGACTCATATATACATTGCCTACAAGAGACTCATTTTAGACCAAACACACCTGGAGATTGAAAGTGAGGGGATAGAGAAACATCTATCATGCCAATGGATGTCAAAAGCAAGCCAGAGTGGCAATACTTACATCGGATGAAACACACTTTAAAGCAAAGACTGTAACAAGAGACAAAGAAGGACACTATATAATAATAAAGGGAACAATCCCACAAGAAGATATAACAATTGTAAATATTTATGGGCCCAACATGGGAGCACCCAAATACACAAAACAGTTAATAGAAAACACAAAAGAACTAATAAATAATAATACAATAGCACTAGAGGACTTTAACACCCCACTTACATCAATGGACAGATCATCTAAACAGAAAATCACTAAGGCAACAGTGGCTTTGAATGACACAGTGAAACAGATGGATTTAACAGATATATTCAAAACATTCCATCCTAAAACAGCAGAATACACATTCTTTTCAAGTGCACATGGAACATTCTCCAAAATAGATCACATATTAGGCCATAAGGCAAGCCTTAACAAATTTAAAAAGATGGAAGTTATGCCATGCATCTTTTCTGACCACAATGCTATGAAACTAGAAGTCAACCACAAGAAAAAATTTGGAAAGACCACAAATACATGGAGGTTAAATAACATGCTACTAAACAATGAATGGGTCAACCAGGAAATAAAAGAAGAAATTAAAAAGTACATGGAAACAGGTGCCTGGGTAGGTCAGTCAGTTAAGCATCTGACTTCAGCTCAGGTCATGATCTCAAGGTTCATGAGTTTGAGCCCCACATCAGTCTCTCAGTGCCAGAGCCCGCTTCAGATCCTCTGTCACCCCACACTCTCTGCCCCTCCCCACACTCTCTCTCCCTTTTTCTCTCAAAAATAAAAATAAAACATCAAAAAAAGTACATGGAAGCAAATGAAAATGAAAACACAACAGTTCAAAACCTTTGGGACAGAGCAAAAACAGTTCTAAGAGGGAAGTTTATAACAATACAGGCCTACCTCAAGAAGCAAAAAAAATCTCAAATAAACAACTTAACCTTACACCTAAAGGAGCTAAAAAAGAACAACAAGCAAAACTTAAACCAGCTGAGAAAGGAAATAATGAATATTAGAGAAAAATAAATGATAGAGAAACTAAAAAAATAGTAGAACACATCGATGAAACCAGGAGCTGTTTCTTTGAAAAAAATCAATAAAATTGATAAACCTCTAGCCAGACTTAATAAGAAAAAAGAAAAGAGAAAGGACCCAAATAAATAAAAGAACAAATGAGAGAGGAGAAGTAACAACAAACATCACAGAAATAAAATTATAAGAGAATGTTATGAAAAACTATATGCCAACAAATTGGACAACCTAGAAGAAATGGATAAATTCCAGAAACATATAATCTAACAAAACTGAAACAGGAAGAAAGAGAAAATTTGAACAGATTAATTACAAAGAATTGTAGTCAGTAATAAAAACAAAAACAAAAACAAAAACACCCAACAAACAAAAGTTCAGGACCAGATGGCTTCACAGACAAATTCTACCAAACATTTAAAGAAGAGTTAATACCTATTCTTCTCAAACTATTCCAAAAAGTAGAAAAGGAAAGTTTCCAGATTTATTCTATGAAGGTAGCATTATCCTGATACAAAAACCAGATAAAGAAATCACTAGAGGGGAGCCTGGGTGGCTCAGTCAGTTGAGCGTCCACCTCTTCATTTCATCTCAGGTCATGATCTCACAGTTTCGTGGGTTTGAGCCCCATGTCGTGCTTTGCACTGACAGTACAGAGCCTGTTTGGGATTCTCTGTCTCTCTCTGTCTCTCTGTTTCTGCCCCTCCCCTACTCGTGCTCATACTCTCTCTCAAAAATAAATAAATGAACTTTTTTTTAAAAAAAAGATATCGCTAGAAAAGAGAGCCACATGCCAATATCCCTGATGAACATAGATGCAAAAATCCTCAACAAGATACTGGCAAACCAAATCCAACAATATGTTAAAACTATCATTCACCACAATTTAGTGAGATTTCCTCCGAGTTTGTAAGGATGGTTCATTATTTGCAAATCAATCATTGTGATACATCACATTAACTAGGGCAGGGATAAGAACCACATGATCGTTTCAATAGATGCAGAAAAAGCATTTGGCAAAGTACAGCATCCATTCATGATTAAAACCCTCAACAGAGTAAGTTTAGAGGGAACATACCTCAACGTAATAAAGGCCATTATAAAAAAAACCCAAAGCTAACATCATCCTTGATGGGGAAAAACTGAGGGCTTTGCCCCTAAGGTCAGGAACAAGACAAGGATCTGTACTCTCACCATTTTTATTCAACATCGTACTGGAAATCCTAGCCACAGCAATCAGACAACAAAAAGAAATAAAAGGCATCCAAATCAGTAAGGAAGAGGTAAAACTTTCACTATTTGCAGATGGCATGTTATTCTATATAGGATACCTGAAAGACTCCACCAAAAAACTGCTGGAAATGATAATTCAGTAGAGTTGCAGGATATAAAAATCAATGTACAGAAATCTGTTGCATTTGTGAACACCAATAGTGAAGCAGCAGAAAGAGAAATTAAGAAAACAATCCTGGGGCACCTGCGAGGCTCAGTTTGTTAAGCATCCGACTTCAGCTCAGGTCATGATCTCACGGTTCATGAGTTCGAGCCCCGCGTCAGGCTCTGTGCTGACAGCTCAGAGCCTGGAGCCCGCTTCAGATTCTGTGTCTCCCTCTGTCTGCCCCTCTGCCGCTTGCACTCTGTCTCTTGCATTGTCTCAAAAATGAATAAACATTAAAAAAAATAAAAAATAATAATCCTATTTATGGTTGCACCAAAACTAATAAGATACCTAGGAATAGGTCTAACTAAAGAGTTAAAGACCTGTACTCTGGAAATTAGAAAACACTGATGAAAGAAACTGAAGATGACACAAAGAAATGGAAAGACATTCCATTCTCATGGATTGGAAGAACAAATTTTGTTAAAATGTCTTTACTACCCAAAGCAATCTACACATTTAATGCAATTGCTATCAGAATACCAATAGCATTTTCACCGAACTAGAACAAATAATTCAAAAATTTGTATGGAACCACAAAAGACCCTGAATAGCCAAAGCAACCTTGAAAAAGAAAAGCAAAGCTGGAAGCATTACAATTCCAGACTTCAAGTTATATTACAAAGCAATAGTAATCAAAACAGTATGGTATTGGCACAAAAATAGATACATTGATCAATAGAACAAAATAGAAAGCTGGAAATAAACCCAGAATATTTGGCCAATAAATCTTCAACAAAGCCAAAAAGAATATCTAGTGGGAATAAGTCAGTCTCTTCCATGAATGACCAGTTGGTAAAACTGGACAGCAACATGAAAAAAAAAAAAAAAAAAAACAAAAACAAAAACAACCAGAGCAATAGGTTCAAAGACCTAAATGTGAGACCTAAAACCATAAAAATCCTAGAAAAGAGCTCAGGCACTAATTTCTTTGACATAGACTGTAGTAATACTTTTCTAGATATGTCTCCTTAGGCAAGGGAAACAAAAGCAAAAGTAAACTATTGGGACTACATCAAAATAAAAAATCTTCTGTACAGCAAAGGTGAAACAATAAAACTAAAAAGCAACCTATAGAATGGGAGAAGATATTTGCAAATGACATATCTGATAAGGGTTAGTATCCAAAATATATAAAGAACTTATAAAACTTAACACGCAAGGGAAGCCTGGTTAGCTCAGTTGGTTAAGCATTCAACTCTTGTTTTCATATCAGGTCACGATTTCACAGTTCGTGATTTTTGAACCCTGTGTCAGGCTCTGTGCTGACAGCAGCAAGGCTGCTTGGGATTTTCCCTCTCTCTCCCTCTCTCTCTGTTCCTCCCCCATGTTCTCTCTCTTTCTCTCTCCCTCTGACAAAATAAAGAAACTTAAAAAAAATCCTAAAACCCAAGGAAGAAATAATCCAATTAAAAAATTGGCAGAAGATATGAACAGACATTTCTCCAAAGACGACATACAGATGGCCAACAGACACATGAAAAGATGTTCCCCATCACTCATCATCTCCACATCACTCATTACTAGTGAAATGCAAATCAAAACCACATGAGGTATCATCTCATACCTGTCAGAATGGCTATATCAAGAATACAAGAAACAAGCGTTGGTGAGGATATAGAAATAGAGGAATATTCATTCACTGTTGGTGGGAATGCAAACTGGTATAGCCACTGTGGAAAACAATATGCAGTTTCCTCAAAGAGTCAAAAATAGAACTACCCTATGATGTAATAATAGCTCTACTAGGTATTTACTCAAAGAATACAAAAACACTAATTCAACGGGATACCTGCACCACCCCTATGTCTATAGTAGCATTATTTACATTAGCCAAGCCATGGAAGCAGCTGAAGTATCCATTAGAGATGAACTGATTAAGAATACATACATATATGTACACACACATACAATGGTGTGTGCGTGTGTGTGTGTGTGTGTGTATGGTATATATATAGTGTATACATACACACAGTGGAATATTATTTGGCCATAAAAAAGAATGAAATCTTGCCATTTGCAGCAACATGTATGGAGTTAGAGTGTATTATGCTAAGTAAAATAAGTCAGAGAATGACAAATAACCATATGATTTCACTCATATATGGAATGTAAGAAGGAAAACAAAGAACATGGGGGTCGGGAAGAGAGGCAAACCATGAAACAGACTAATAAGAACGAATTGAGGGTTGCTGCAGGGGAGGTGGGCCAGGGGATGGGTTAATTGGGTGATGGGTATTAAGGAGGGCATTTGTTATGTTGAGCACTGTATGTAAATGATGAATCACTAGATTCTACACCTGAAATTAATATTAAAAGAAAAAATTGGGGGTGCCTGGGCAGCTCAGTCAGTTAAGCGTCCAACTTAGGCTCAGGTCATGATTATGTGGTTCGTAGGTTCGAGCTCCACATCAGGCTCTGTGCTGACAGCTCAGAGCCTGGAGCCTGCTTCGGATTCTGTCTCCCTCTCTCTCTGCCCCTCCCCTGCTCAGGCTCTGTCTCTCTCTCTCTCTCTCTCTCTCTCTCTCAAAAATAAACGTTAAAATTTTTTTTCTCATAAAAAAAATCATGTTTAAAAAAAGAGAGAGACAAATCAAGAAACAGACTCTTAACTATAGAGAACAAATTAATAGTTACCAGAAGTGAGTGGGCAGATGGGTGAAATATGTGATGAGGACTAAGGAGTGTATTTATCATCATGAGTACCAACCAGATGATTAAAACAAAACTTAAAAGAAGAGGAAAATGTTCTTTCCTCCATTAACTTGCTTTTGCACTTTGTAAAAAAATAATTTAGCATTCAGTCTACACAAAAATGAACTCAAAATGGATTAAATACCTAAATGTGAGACCTGAAACTATAAAAATCCTAGAAGAGCGCACAAGAGGTAATTTCCCTGACATCAGCCATATGTCAGGGAAACACTGACATAGCAACACTTTTCTAGATATGCCTCCTAAGGCAAGGGAAACAAAAGCAAAAGTAAACAATTGGGACTACATCAAAATAAAAAGCTTTTGCACAGCAAAGGAAACCATCAACAAAACAAAAAGACAGCCTACTGAATGGGTGAAGATATTTGCAAGTGGTATATCCAATAAGAGGTTAGTATCCAAAATATGTAAAGAACTTATGGAACTGAACACCCAAAAAACAAAAAATCTAATTAAAAACCGGGCAGAGGACCTGAATGTACATTTTTCCAAAGAAGACATACAGATGGCCAAAATTGTTCAACATCATTCATCATTAAGGAAATGCAAATCCCACAGTGGGATATTACCTCACACCTGTCAGAATGGCTAAAATTAAAATGACAAGAAAGAACAAGTGTTGGCAAGGATGTGGTGAAAAACCCTCATGCAGTGTTGGTGGGAATGTAAATTGGTACAGCCACTGTGGAAAACAATATGGAGGGTCCTCAAAAAAATAATTAAAAGTAGAAATACCACATGATCCAATAATTCCACTTTTGGGTATTTACCTAAAGAAAATGAAAACACTAACTCAACAAGTATATGCATGTTTGTTTACTGCAGCATTTACAATAGCTAAGACATGGAAGCAACTGAAGTGTCCATTCACAGACAAGTGGATAAGGAAAATGTGGTAAATGTATACAATATAATATAATGCAGTAATAAAAAGGATGAGATTGAGGCACGTGGGTGAGGCAATCAGTTGAGCATCTGATTCTTACATTCAGCTCAGGTCATGATCTCACAATTCATGAATTCAAGGCCCACATTGGGCTCTGTGCTGATGGTGTGGAGCCTGTTTGGGATTCTGTCTCTCCTCTCTGTCCCTCCCCCACTTGTGCTCTCTCTCTCTCTCTCTCTCTCTCAAAAATAAATAAATAAACTTAAAAAATATTTTAAAAATTAAAAAAGGGTGAGATTGTGCCATTGGGACAACATGGAACATGGATGGACCTAGAATGCTAAGTGAAATAAGTCAGACTGAGAAAGACAAATACCATATGATTTAACTCATAAATGGAATCTAAGAAAAAAAAAAAGAATAAACCAAGAGCAGAATCTGACCTATAAATACAGAGAACAAACTAGTAGCTGCCAGAGGGGAAGTGGAGGATTGGGCAAAATGGGTGAAAGAGAGAGGGAGATACAGGCTTCCAGTTATGGAATGAGTAAGTCACAGGAATAAAAAGCAAAGCATATACAGTCAAAGATACTGTAAATAACAGTGTAACAGGACAGATGACAGCTATGCTTGTGGTGAAATTAGAATAATGTTTAAACTTTCAAATCACTAAGTTGTATACTTGAAACTAATGTTTGTGTATCAACTGTACTCCAATTAAAAATTTTAAAAAATAAGTTAGGATTATAGCAAAATTGCAGAAAACAAGGTTAATACTAAAAAGCCAATTGCTGGGGCACCTGGGTTGTTCAGTCTGATGAGCGACCGACTTCAGCTCAGGTCATTATGTGAGTTCAAGACCCACGTTGGGCTCTGTGCTGACAGCTTAGAGCCTGGAGCCTGCTTAAGATTGTGTCTGCCTCTCTCTACCCCTTCCCCGCTCGCGCGCTCTCTCTCTCTCGAAAATAAATAAAACATTGAAAACTTTTAAAAAGGGGGGCGCCTGAGTGGCTCAGTCGTTTAAGTGTCTGACTTTGGCTCAGGTCATGATCTCACATTCATGGGTTTGAGCCCTGCATCGGGCTCTGTGCTGACAGCTGAGCCTAGAGCCTGCTTCAGATTCTGTGTCTCCCTTTCTCTCTGCTGCCCCACCCCTGCTTGCCCTCTAGGAAAGAAGATTTCTGGATCTGTGCCTTTCCATATAAACTTTATAATCAGTTTGTCAGTATCCACAAAGTAACTTGCTGGGATTTTGATTGTGATTATATTGAATCTAGATCAAGTTGGGAATGTTTAGAGCAGTTTTTTTTCATAGTTGCCAAATTTCAGAAGCAAACAAAATGTACTTCAGAAGGTGAGTTGATAAATAAACTGTGGTACATCCATACGAAGTATTTTTCAACATAGAAATGGGATAAGCTTTTGACCCATGGAGGAACCTTAAATGCTTATCATTAAGTGAAAGGCCCATCTGGCAAGCCTTAAACTGTATGATTGCAAGTATATGACATTCTGGAAAAGGCAAAACTGATAGAAACAGTAAAAAAATATCAGTGGTTGTAAGGGGTTTGGGGGAGTGGTGGAGTTGGGAAGGGTGAATTACTGGAGCACAGGAGATATTTACGGCAGTGAAATGACTCTTTATGATGCTATAATGATACATGACATTAGGTGTTTGTCAAGTCAGAGTGAACCCTAAACTATGAACTTTAAAACAAATATCATTTGGGCATATTTGTGTAGGCCTGTTTTTGGGTTCTCTGTTCTCGTCCATTGATCTTTGTGTCTAGACCGTCCAGTGCCCCACAGTCTTCTTAAAATACGGCAGGCTGTTTCCTCCTAATTTATTCTTCTTTAAAAGGAATTGTTTTAGGTCTCTAGTTCCTTTGTCTTTACATATAAAGTTTAGAATAATCTTGTCTAAAGCCATAAAAAATCTTGCTTGGATTTTAATTTTAATTCCAGTATAGTTAACCTACAGTGTTATATTAGTTTCAGGTGTACAGTGTAGTGATTCAGCAATTCTATACATTTCTCAGTGCTCATCATGGTAAGTGTACTCTTAACCCCTTCACCTATTTCACCCATCCTCCCCACCCACCACCCCCATCTGGTAACCATCAGTTTGTTCTCTATAGTTAAGAGCCTGTTTCTCTCCCTCTCCCTCTCTCTCTCTCTCTCCCTTTCTTCCTCTCTCTTTCTCTCTCTCTCAAATTTTGCTGGGCTTTTGATGGCAATTGCATTAATTGCATGGGTGGCATTGATGTCTTTACTATGGTGGGAATCTTCCAATCCATGAATAATGGAATCTCTCTCCATTTATTTAGATCTGTATTTTCTTTCATCAGTGTTTTGTAGTCTTCAGTATGTAAGTCCTGCATATGTTTTATTAGATTTACATCAAAGTATTTTTTTTAGTGATTAGAAGAAGTATATTGTGTTTTTGATGTTGGCTTCTAATTGTTCATTGCTAGTATATATAAATGCAGTTGATTTTTGTATGTTTATCATGTATAATGTGTGAACTTATTACCATTACTTTGTAGAATAAGAGTGATGAGAGCTGACATCTTGGCTTCTTCTCTGTCTTAGGGGAAAGCTCTTAGTCTGTCACCTTTAAGTGTAACACTAGCTGTATTTTTTTGTTAGACACTCTTTATTACATTGAGGAGTTTCTCCTTTATTCCTACTTTTTTCTGAGGGTTTTTATCATGAATATGTGTTGAATTTTGTCAAGTGCATTTTCTGCATCAATCAATGATTGTGATTATTGTTTAGCCTGTTATATGGTGGATTGCATTGATTAATTTCAAATATTGAATTGTTTTCACATATTGAATCAGCTTTGCATTTCTGGAATTTACTTTACTTGTTCATGGTGTATAATTCTTATATATTGCCAAATTCTGCATGCTCAAGTTTTGCTAAGGATTTTTGTGTCATATTTATAAGGGATATTGGGCTTTAGTTTCCCTTTTTTTGGTATTGTCTTTGGTTTGGTATCAAGGTAATATTAACTTAATGAAATGATTTGGGAAGTGTTTCTTTTACATTTTTTTATAAGAGATTGTGTAGAATTGATGTTAATTCATTTTTAAACATTCAGTAGAATTTTCTAGTAAAATATCTGGGCATATGGATTGCTCTTTGGGAGTTTTAAAATTATGAATTTATTTTCATTAACAGTTCATTAACATTAATCTATTTATATTGGATATGTTGGGTTAGTTTGTGCTTTTTGAGAAGTTGGTCATCCATGTTGTCAAATTATGTGTATATTATTCATATACATGGTATATGTATGAATTCATAGTATTCCCTTATTATCCTTTTGTTGTGTGCAGGTTTTGTATAATATTCCATGTTTCATTCTCTTTATTGATGTTGTGTCTTCTCTGGGTTTTTTGTCAGTCTTGCTAGAGATTTGCCAACTTTATTGATCTTTTCATGAACCAGCTTTTTGTTTCTTTGATTTTTCTTTTTGATTTTCTGTTTTCAGTTTCATTGATTCATGCTTTTATTTTTATTATTTCTTTCACTCTGCTTGTTTTGGGTTTATTTTGCTCTATATATTCTAGATTCTTGAGGGGGAAGCTCATGCTATTTATTTGAATAGTTTTTTAAGTTTATTTATTTTGAGAGAGAGAGTGAGGGAGGGGCAGAGAGAGAGGGAGAGAGAGAGAATCCCAAGTAGGCTCCATACTGCCAGCACAGAGCCTGATGCTCAAATTCACAAAAAATGAGATCATGACCTGAGCTGAAATCAAGAGTTGGTTGCTTAACCGACTGAGCTACCCAGGCACTCTGGAAGCTCATGCTATTATTTTGAGACTTTTACTCTTTTAAAAAATGTAAACATTTCATGCTATAAGTTTCTTTCTCAGTGTTGTTTTCAGTGTATTCCACAAATTTTTATATGTTGTATTTTCACTTTTATTCAGTTTGGTGTATTTATAAATTTTCCTTGAGATTTCCTCTTTGACTCACAGATTATTTAGAAATGTGTTTAGTTTCCAAGTGTTTGGTGCTTTTCCTGTTATGTTTCTTTGTTATTTGATTTCTAGTGATGTTATTTCTTTTATTTCTTCTATTGCAGTCATAGAACACTGTATAATATATTTTAAATTTGCTTTATGGCCTAGATATAGTCTATTTTGGCATATGTTTCATGGGCACTTTCGACAAATGTTTATTCTGCTGTTTTGGGGTAGAATATTTTATAAATGTCAATTACAATCTGTTGGTGGATATTGTTGTTGTATTTTTCTAGATTCTTATTTATTTTCTTACTCTTTGTTCTGTCAGTTCCTGAGAGAGGGGTTGTTGACTGCAGTTGTGGATTTGTCTATTTGTTCTTTCTATTCAGTAAGGTTTTGCTTTACACAGTTTGCAACAGGTTGTTTAGTTCATAGAAATTAAGGATTGCTGTGTCTTATGAATAGACTTACTCCTTTATCATTAGATAATATTCCTCTTTGTTTCTGATAATTTTCTTTTTTTAGAAGTCTATCTGATATTAATATAGCTGCTCCTGCTTTTTTTTTTTTAATTTTTTTTCAACGTTTTTTATTTATTTTTTTGGGACAGAGAGAGACAGAGCATGAACGGGGGAGGGTCAGAGAGAGAGGGAGACACAGAATCGGAAACAGGCTCCAGGCTCCGAGCCATCAGCCCAGAGCCTGACGCGGGGCTCGAACTCACGGACCGCGAGATCGTGACCTGGCTGAAGTCGGACGCTTAACCGACTGCGCCACCCAGGCGCCCCATTTTTTTTTAATGTTTATTTACAGAGAGAGAGCAGGGGAGGGGCAGAGAGAGAGGGAGAGAGAGAATCCTAGCAGGCTCCGTGCTGTCAGTGCAGAGCCCCATGTGGGCCTCAGTCTTACAAACCATGAGATCATGACCTGAGCCAAAATCAAGAGTCAGAAGCTTAACTGACTGAGCCACCTAGACACCCCTACTCCTGCTTTCTTTTGATTAGCATTTGCATAGTATATCTTTTACGGTCAACCTACTTACATTGTTATGAGTTCCTTCTACATGGGATATATTTGGGTAATGTTTTTTTCTTTTTTAATATGCATTATCTGTTTCTGTCTTTTAATTGATATGTTTAGATATTTTATATTTAATGTAATTATTGGTATGTTATGACTTAATTCTTTCATTTTTTGTTTTCAGTTTTTTCTTACTATTTCCTGTTTCTCTGTTTCTTTTTCTGAGGGTTGAACATTTTTTAGAATACAGTTTTATTTTTGGTGTTTTTGAGGGTATCTAGCATAATTTACTGCTGTTGACATTTTATCACTTCAAGTGAAATGTGGAAATCTTACCTTTCTTTACAGTTCTTACCTTCCCCATTTATATTATAAACTGTCTTACATATTCCCGCTACATGCATTTAGAAGCACATCAGTGTTATAATTTTTTTCTTTAAGCAGCAAAAATAATTTAGAAAATTCAACAAAAGAGGAAAAGCCTTTTACTTACCCGTATTTTTGCTTACTGCCTTCTTCTTAGTGTTCCAAGATTCCTTCTGGTATCATTTTATTTCTTTGTTTTTAAAAATTAATTAATTAGTTAATTAATTTTAAATTTACATCCAAGTTAGCGTATAGTGCAACAATGATTTCAGGAGTAGATTCCTTACCCAATTAGCCCATCTCCCTCCCACAATCCTTCCAGCAACCCTCTGTATGTCCTCTATATTTAAGAGTCTTATGTTTTGTGCCACTCCCTGTTTTTTTAATTATTTTTGCTTCCCTTCCCTTATGTTCATCTGTTTTGTCTCTTAAATCCTTATAGGAGTGAAGTCATGTGATATTAGTTTTTCTCTAATTTCGCTTAGCATAATACCCTCTAGTTCCACCATGTAGTTACAAATGGCAAGATTTCCTTCTTTTTGATTGCCGAGTAATACTCCACTGTATGTAGACACCACATCTTCTTTATCCGTTCACCAGTTGATAGACATTTGGGCTCTTTCCATACTTTGGCTATTATCGATAGCACTGTTATAAACATTGGGGTACATGTGTCCATTTGCAACTGTACCCTTTGGATAAATACCTAGTAGTGCAATTGCCGGGTCATAGGGTAGTTCTATTTTTAATTTTTTGAGGAACCTCTATACTGTTTTCCAGAGTGGCTGCACCAGTTTGCATTCCCACCAATAGTGCAAAAAAGATCCTCTTTCTCTGCATCCTCTCCAACATCTGTTGTTGCCTGAGTTGTTAATTTTAGGCATTCTGACTGGTGTGAAGTGGTATCTTATTGTGGTTTTGATTTGTATTTCCCTGATGATGAGTGATGTTGAACACTTTTTCATGTGTCTGTTGGCCATCTGGATGTCTTCTTTGGAGAAATGTGTATTGATGCCCTTTTCCCATTTCTTCACTGGATTATTTGTTTTCTGGGTTTGAGTTTGATAAGTTCTTTATAGATTTTGGATACTAACACTTTATATCTGATATGTCATTTGCAAATATCTTCTCCCATTCCATCAGTTGCCTTTTAGTTTTGCTGATTGTTTCCTTCACTGTGCAGAAGATTTTTATTTTGATGAGGTCCCAGTAGTTCATTTTTGCTTTTGTTTCCCTTGCCTCCAGAGTCGTGTTGAATAAGAAGTTGCTGCAGCCGAGGTCAAAGAGTTTTTGCCTGCTTTCTCTAGGATTTTATGGCTTCCTATCTTTCATCCATTTTGAGTTTATTGTTGTGTACGGTGTAAGAAAGTGGTCTAGGTTCATTTTTCTGCATGTCAGTATCCACTTTTCCCAGCGTCATTTGCTGAAGAGACAGTCTTCATTCCATTGGATATTCTTTCCTGCTTTGTCAAAGATTAGTTGGCCATACGTTTCTGGGTCCATTTCTGGGTTCTCTATTCTGTTCCATTGATCTGAGTGTCTGTTTTTGTTCCAGTACCATACTGTCTTGATGATTACAGTTTTGTAATACATCTTGAAGTCCAGGATTGTGATGCCTCTAGCTTTGGTTTTCTTTTTCAATATTGCTTTGGCTATTTGGGGTCTTTTCTGGTTCCATACAAATATTAGGATTGTTTGTTCTAGCTCTGTGAAAAATGCTGGTGTTATTTTGATAGGGATTGCATTGAATATGTAGATTGCTTTGGGTAGTATCGACATTTTAACAATATTTGTTTTTCCAATCCAGGAGCATGGAATATTTTTCCATTTTTTGGTGGCTTCTTCAGTTTCTTTCATAAGCTTTCTATACAGTGTATAGATTTTTCACCTCTTTAGTTAGGTTTATTCCTAGATATTTTGTGGGTTTTGGTGCATTTGTAAATGGGATTGATTCTTTGATTTCTCTTTTGTTGCTTCATTATTGGTGTAGAGGAATGCAACCAATTTCTGTGCATTGATTTTATATCCTGTGACTGCTGAATTCATGGATCAATTCTAGCAGTTTTTTGGTGGAATCTTTTGGGTTTTCCATATAGAGTATCATCTGCAAAGAGTGAACGTTTGACTTCCTGGCTGGTTTGGATGCCTTTTATTCCTCTGTGTTGTCTGATTGCTGAGGCTAAGACTTCCAATACTGTGTTGAATAACAGTGGCGAGAGTGGACGTCCCTGTTATGTTCCTGACCGCAGGGGGAAAGTTCTCAGTTTTTCCCCCATGAGGATGATATTAGCGGTGGGGCTTTCATATACGGCTTCTATGATCTTGAGGTATCATCCTTCTATTCCTACTTTATTGAAGGTTTTTATCAAGAAAGGATGCTATATTTTGTCAAATGCTTTCTCTGCATCTGTTGAGAGTATCATGTGGTTCTTGTCCTTTGTTTTATTAATGTGATGTATCACATTGATTGTTTTGTGAATAGTGAACCAGCCCTGCATCCCAGGTATAAATCCTACATGTTTGTGGTGAATAATTCTTTTAATATATTTTGGATCCTTGTTGAGGATTTTTACATCTGTGTTCATCAGGGACATTGGTCTATAGTTCTCCTTTTTAATGGGGTCTCTGTCTGGTTTTGGAATCAAGGTAATGCTGGCTTCATAGAATGAGTTGGAAAGTTTTTCTTCCATTTCTATTTTTTAGAACAGCTTCAAAAGAATAGGTGTTAACTCTTCTTTTCTTTAAATATTTGGTAGAATTCCCTTAGAAAGCCATCCAGACCTAGATTCTTCTTTTTTGGCAGATTTTTTATTACTAATTCGATGTCTTTACTTGTTGTGGGTCTGTTCAAATTTTCTATTTCTTCCCATTTCAGTTTTGATAGTTTATATGTTTCTAGTAATTTGTCCATTTCTTCTGGATTGCCCATTTTATTGGTGTATAATTGCTTATAATATTCTCTTATTATTGTTTGTATTTCTGCTGTGTTGGTTGTGATCTTTACTCTTTCATTCTTGATTTTATTTATTTGGGTCCTTTCCTTTTTCTTTTTGATCAAACTGCCTAGGGGTTTATCAGTTTTGTTGGTCCTTTCAGAGAACTAGCTCTCAGTTTCATTGATCTGTTCTACTGTTTTTTGTTTGTTTGTTTTGATAGCATTGATTTCTGCTCCAGTCTTTATTATTTCCTGTCTTCTGCTGTTTCTGGGTTTTATTTGCTGTTCTTTTTCCAGCTTTTTAAAGTGTAAGTTTAGGTTGTATATCTGAGACCTTTCTTCCTTCTTTAGGAAATTTTGGATTACTATATACTTCCCTCTTATAACTGCCTTTGCTGTGTCCTAGAGGTTTGGGACTGTGGTGTTATCATTTTCATTGACTTCCATGTACTTTTTAATTTCCTCTTTGACTTCTTGGTTAACCCCTTCATTCTTTAGTAGGATGTTCTTTAGTCTCTAAGTATTTGTTATCTTTCCAAATGTTTTCTTGTGGTTGATCTCAAGTTTCATAGCAATGTGGACTGAAAATATGCACGGTATGATCTCGATCTTTTTGTACTTGTAGAGGGCTGATTGTGTCCCAGTATGTGATCTATTCTGGAGAATGTTCCATGTGCACTGGAGAAGAAGGTGTATTCTGCTGCTTTAGGATGAAATGTTCTGAATGTATCCATTAAGTGCATCTGGTCCAGTGTGTCATTCAAAGCCATTGTTTCCTTGTTGATTTTTTCATTAGATGATCTGTCCATTGCTGTAAGTCGGGTGTTGAAGTCCCCTACTATTATGGTATTAATGAGTTTCTTTACATTTGTGATTAAGTGATTTATATATTTGGGTGCTATCACATTTGGAGCATAAATGTTTACAATTGTTAGATCTTCTTGGTGAATAAATCGCTTAATTATAATATAATGCCCTTCTTCATCTCTTGTTACAGTCTTCATTTTAAAATCTAGATTGTCAGATATAAGTATGGCTACTCTAGCTTTCTTTCAGTGATCGTTAGCATGATAGATGGTTCTCCATCCCCTTACTTTCAATCTAAAGTGTCTTTAGGTCTAAAATGGGTCTCTTGTATACAGCATATAGATGGATCTCGTTTTCTTATCCATTCTGTTACCCTATGTCTTTTGATTTAGAGCATTTAGTCCTTTGACATTTAGAGTGAGTACTAAAAGATATGAATTTATTGCTATTATTTATTGCCTATAGAGTTGCCTATAAATAAATAAATAAATTTATTTATTTATTGCTATTATTTATTGCCTATAGAGTTGGTGTTTCTGGTGGTGTTGTCTGGTCCTTTCTAGTCTTTGTTGTTCTTCCCTCCCCCCCACCATCTTTTCTCCCTTCAGAGAGTCCCCCTTGAAATTTCTCTCAGGGCTGGTTTAGTGGTCACAAACTATTTTAAGTTTTGTGTGGGAAACTTTTTAGCTCTGCTTCTATTTTAAATGACAGTCTTGACGGATAAAGAATTTTTGGCTGCATATTTTTCTGATTCAGCACATTGACTACATCCTGCCACTCCTTTCTGGCCTGCCAAGTTTCCGTGGATAGGTCTGCTGCAAACCTTGTAGGTAGGTCTTCCCTTGTAGGTTAAGGACTTTTTTTCCCTTGCTGCTTTCAGGATTCTTTCTTTGCCTGAGTATTTTTTGAATTTGACTACGATATGCCTTGTTGATGGTCAGTTTTTGTTGAATCTAATGGGAGTCCTCTGTGCTTCCTGGATTTTGATGTCCGTGTCTTTCCCCAGGTTAGGAAAGTTTTTCACTATGATTTGCTGGCATAAACCTTCTACCCCTTTTTCTCTCTCTCCGTCTTCTGGGACTCCTATGATTCTGATGTTATTCCTTTTAATGAGTCACTGAGTTCTCTAATTATATCATGCTCTTTTGCCTTAGTCTGCCTCTTTTTTTCCGCTTCATTATTCTCCCTAAGTTTGTCCTCTATATTACTGATTCCATGCTCTGCTTCATCCATCCTTGGTGGTGTGGCACCATTAGAGATTGCAGCTCAGTTATAGCATTTTTTTATTTCATCCTGACTAGCTTTTCTTTTATCTCCACAAAAGGGATTCTAATCTATTTTCAACCCCAGCTAGTATTCTTATTATCATGATTCTAAATTCTGGTACGGACATCTTGCTTGCATCTGTGTTGATTAAATCCCTGGCTGTCATTTCTTCCTGTTCTCTCTTTTGGAGTGAATTCCTTCATTTCATCATTTTGATGGAAAAAAAGAATTAATAAAGTAAAAAAATTAAAAATTATAAAATTAAAAGCAACACAAAAAAAATCAAATAAGAGATGCTAGACCCTAGGAGTGTTTTGGTTTAGTTGTTGAAAGAAGCTTGATAGATTAGAGAAAAAAGGGAAAGGTAAGGAAAAACAAAGAAAAATTAAAAGGGAAAACGCTTAAAAATTTGAAAAAATGAATACAATAAAATAGAATAAAATGAAATCATGGAAGTAAAATAGAATTTTTTAAATTTACAAAAATAAAAAATATAGAAAAAATTAAAGAAAAATGTTTGTAATAAAAATGGAAAATAAAAAAAATTTTTTTCCTCTTTCTGTATTCAAGAATAAGAAAAGAAAAAAACAAAAAATTGAATAGATGGACCAGTGAACAGAATGAAATATGATTGAAATTATATCTGGTGTCCCCTAGAAGTCAAACTATGAAGCACTTTACAGTCCGTAAACTAAGCAGGTGGAAAGACTTGTGTTCCTCAAGAGCACAGTTGGATCAGTTGGGCGGGGCTTAGTGTAATGGCTCTGTTCTCTACTAGATGGCACTGCTTAGCTTACAGGGGTAGATTGTTATGTCGCATATAGGCGTGTATGTGCATGTGCAGGAGGGGTGAAAATGGCATCACCCAGCTAACCAGTCTCTGGTATTAGAACTCTGTGCTTTCCCGGCAATCAGGCACCCCTCCTTTGTCTCCAGCTTCTGTCCACTCCCCGCTTTTACAGTGTCCGTGACCAAGCCGTCAGGCTGTCAGAAGGCACCTCCCTCCTGAGTTTTATCTCAGATGGGGCTGGGTTTCCAAATCCCTCACTTCTGAGGGACTGTGGCTTTGACCCTTCCTGACCCTCTGGAGGAGGGTCTCCCTGAGCATTGCCCGGGTGCTGGCCTGCCCCTAGGATCGTTGGAGAGACCATGCTGCTGCTGATGCCCAGAGACTGCAGCTGGGTGCCAGGTCACCCCAGAAAAAACTTCGGATAGTCATGTTGCAGCAGTGTTTCAGGGATTATGGTAAATCACAACGCACATCTGGCACCAGGCTTCATCCTTAACATCCTTGTTCCAACACCAGCAAAAGTGGTTGTTCTCTGGGGTCCTCTGGGACCTTTGCCTGTGGGGAGGCCGCCCAGCCTCTACCAAATGTCCTCCCAGCAGGGGAACCATCTCTCTCCATGTGGCCTGAGGACAACTCAGACCTTGCTCTCTGCTCCTGGGGATCTGCCCTTCCCATCAGAGCACTGCCAGGTATCGAGCTGCAGAGTTTCAGACTTTGCTCTTCCCTTGTTTGTAGTCTTACTGTAATTTAAACTCTCTTCTTTCTCCTTTCTCCCTTTTTTGTTCATTCCTTTGCAGCTATTTCCACTCTTCCTCTCTCTCTCCACCTGCTTTCGCGGTGGGGGGTGCTTTACCTGTACTTCCCCCCACCCTGCATCCATCCTCTCTCCGCTAGCAAAAATTGCTCCCTGCCCTCCATGACTTCTCTCTCCCCCAGTTCACCTGTCCGCACTGGGTACCTGCTGCGTTCTGTGGTTCAGGTTGTGCAGATTGTTGTGTTATCCTCAAATCAGTTTTCTAGGTATCCAAGATGGTTTAGTGTTGATCTGGCTGCATTTCAGGGATGAGAGATATAAAAAAAAAAATCTTCCATACTGTTCCACCATCTTAGCCCCTCTACCTCATTTTATTTCTTTTTAGAGAACTTCCTTTAAGTATTCTTTTATTTATTTCTTTTTTCTTTCTTTTTTTTTTCAATATATGAAACTTATTGTCAAATTGGTTTCCATACAACACCCAGTGCTCATCCCAAAAGGTGCCCTCCTCAATACCCATCACCCACCCTACCCTCCCTCCCAGCCCCCCATCAACCCTCAGTTTGTTCTCAGTTTTTTAGAGTCTCTCATGCTTTAGCTCTCTCCCTAGGTATTCTTTTAAAGTAACTATCCTGGAAACAGATTTCTTCTGGTTTTACTTCATCAGACAATGTCCTGATTTCTCTTTCAGTCCTGAAGGATATTTTTACTGTACATAAAAGTCTGGGTTTAACAATAAAACAAATAGAAAAAAATATAGCAAGTGTTCTTCAACAATGGAAAAATGTCATGCCACTTCCTTCTGGCCTCCATGGTTTCTGATGAGAAATCTGCTGTTATTTGAGTTGTTTTCCCCCTGTAGATAAGGTGTTGTTTCTCTTGCTGCTTTTAAGAACTTTTTTCCATAACTGTTATGTATTTTGTGGATTTTGTTGGGTATATAGTTATTTAGAATTCACTCAGTTTCTTGAATTTATAGGTTTATGTCTTTTATCAAATTTAGGAAGTTTTAAGATATTATTTTTTCAAGCTTTGCCCACTTCTCTCTTTATGGGGCCCCAATGATGTTAGATATTTGGTTACAGTTCAACAGTTCCCTGAGGCTATTTGGTATGTTGGGGTTTTCTTGTTTTGTTTTGTTTTCTCTCTGTCAAGTTGGGTAATTTCTATTATTGTGTCTTCATGTTTACTGGTTGTTTTCCCTCTTCCCTTTATTCTGCTGTTAAGTCTATCAATTGAATTTTTAATTTTCAGTTATTATATTTTCTAGTTCAAAAATTTCTGTTCAGTTCTTCTTTATGTCTTATATTTCTTTCCTGAGAGTTTTTATTTTATTAACTTACTCCAAGCGTGTTTATAATTGCTTTTTGAAGCATTTAATTGGCTTCTTGAAGATTGTCAAACAATTTTAATATTTCTATTATTTTTTGGTTTATTTTCTTTTTTTAGTTTAAATTTTAGTTACTTAATATACAGTGCAGTGTTGGTTTCAGGAGTAGAATTTAGTGATTCATCACTTACATACAACACCCAGTGCTGTACGGGTGACATACACCCAGTGCTGTATGGGTGTATGGGTGGCAACACCCAGTTGCCCTCCTTAGTACACATCACCCATCTGGGCCATCTCCCACCCACTTCCCCCTGTCAACCCATGGTTTGTGCTCTATCATTAAGAGTCTCTTGTGGTTTGTTTTCCTCTCTTCTCTCACCCTCCCACCCTCACTTCTCATGTTCATCTGTTTTGTTTCTTAAATTCCACATATGGTATTAATCTTTCTCTGACTTATTTCGCTTAGCATAGTGTACTCTAGTTCCATCCACATCATTACAAATGGCAAGATTTCATTCTTTTTGAGGGCTGAGTAATATTCCATTGTATACATATACCACTTCCTCTTTATTCATTCATCAGTTGATGGAAGGGGTGCATGTACCCCTTTTGAATCTGTATTTTTGTATCCTTTGGGTAAATACCCAGTAGTGCAATTGCTAGGTCATAGGGTACTTCTATTTTTAGTTTCTTGAGGAACCTCCATGCTGTTTTCCAGAGTGGCTACCCCAGTTTACATTCCCACCAAAAGTGAAAGACGGCTCACCTTTCTCCACATCCTCCCCAACATCTGTTGTTTCCTATGTTCATTTTAGTCATTCAGAGGGGCACCTGGGTGGCTCAGTTGGTTAAGTGTCCAACTTCTGCTCAGGTCATGATCTCATGGTCCATGAGTTTGAGCCCCATGTTGGGCTCTGTGCTGACAGCTCAGAGCCTGGAGCCTGCTTGTGATTCTGTGTCTCCCTCTCTGCCCCACCCCCCCTTCCCTCTCTCCCTCTCTCTCTCTCTCTCTCTCTCTCTCTCTTGCTCACTCTCTCTCAAAAATAAGTATTTAAAAATTTAAAAATTTTAGTCATTAAGACAGGTGTCAAGTGGTATCTCATGGGTTTTTTTGTATTTGATGCTGAGTGATGTTGAGCAACTTTTCATGCATCTGTAAGCCATCTGGATGTCTTCCTTGGAAAAGTGTCTCTTCATGCCTTCTGCCCATTTCTTAACTAGATTATTTGTGTTTTGGTGTTTGCTAAGTTCTTTATAGATTTTGGATACTAACCCTTTATCTGATCTGTCATTTGCAAATATCTTCTCCATTCCATCGGTTGCCTTTTAGTTTTGTTGAATTTTTACTGCGCTGTGCAGAAGCTTTTTATCTTGATGAAGTTCTAATAGTCCATGGTTGCTTTTGTTTCCCTTGCCTCTGGTGATATGTCTAGTTAGAAATTGCTCTTGCCAAGGTCAAAGAAATAACTGCTTGTGTTCTCTTTGATTTTTGATGATTTCCGGTCTCACATTTAGGTCTTTCACCCATTTTGAATTTATTTTTGTGTATGGTGTAGGAAAGTGGTCCATTTTTCTGCATATCACTGTCCAGTTTTCCCAGCACCATTTGTTAAAAAAAGATTGTCTTTTTCCATTGGATATTCTTTCCTGCTTTGTTGAAGATTAATTGACCATATAGTTTTGGGTCCATTTCTGGATTTTCTGTTCTATTCTATTGATCTGTGTTTGTTTTTATGTCAGTACCATGCTGTCTGAATGACTGTTTCTATTATTTTTGTGTTGATGTGTAATGGTTGACTTTTTTCATTCAAGTGGAGATTTTCTTGGTTTTTGGTATGAGTCATTTTCAGTGGAAACTTGGGCATTTGGGGTGTTATGTTTTAAGACTTTGCATTTTATTTTAAGCCTTCTGTTTTAGCTGGCTTCTTCTGACACAGCTATGGCAGTGGTAGGAAGGGAGCTGCCTCATTACTGCCAGGTGGGAGTATGATTGACAAATAAGACAATGTAATGTATCATTTGTGTAATACAGATAATAAAGATCAAACAGGTTAGCAAACAGAGAAAACAATATAATTTGATATAATCGAAAAAGATATCTTAGAATTAATGGGATTTTAACTGGTCAAAAGAGATGAATGCAATTTGTATATACATTGGAAGACAATGATTATTTTAGTATGATCAAAGGCACAAAAGTAGAAATGAGCTAGTCTGTGTTTAAGGGGAGCAGAAAGATACTGATAAGATAACCATACTTTCTTAACTTGATCACTTAGACCACTATCTGATACCATAAACAAAAATTAACTCAAGATATGCTAAAGACATGACCTGAAATCATAAAACCCCTTCAAGAAAACATAGGTGGTAAGCTCTTTGACATCAGTCTTGGTGCTGATTTTTTGGATTTGACACCAAAAGCAAAGATAACAAAGGCAAATATAAATAAGTGGAATTCCTCTCAAACTATAAAGTTACTGGATGACAAAAGACACTACCAGCAAAATGAAAAGATAGCCTACTAAATGGGAGAAAATATTTGCAAATCATATATCAGATAAAGGGTTAATATCCAAAATATATAAAGAACTCATGCAACTCAATAGCAAAAGCAAACAAAAACTCAATCTGATTTAAAAATGGGCAAAGGATCTGAATAGACATTTTTCCAAAGAAGACCTATAGAGCCAACAGACACATGAAAGATCTTCAACATCACTCATCATCAGGGAAACGCAAATCAAAACCACAATCAGATATCACTTTACACCTACCAGAATGGCTAGTATCAAAAGGATAGGAAATAACAAGTGTTGTCAAGGATGTGGAGAAAGGGGAACCCTTGTGAACTGTTGGTGGGAATGTAAAATGGTATAGCCACTATAGAAAACAATATGGAGGTTTCTTAAAAAATTAAAAACAGAAATACTATATAATACAAAAATTCTCCTCCTGGGTATTTACTCAAAGAAAACAAAGCACTAATTCAAAAAGATATGTAAACCCTTATGTTTATTGCAGCATTATTTACAATAGACAAATTATGGAAGCAATCTAAATGTCCTTCAATAGATGAATGGATAAAGAAGATGTGGTAGACGTATGCATAATGTAACATTACTCGGTCATAAAAAAGAATGAAATCTTGGGACACCTGGGTGGCTCAGTCAGTTAAGCGTCTGACTTTAGCTCAGGTAATGATCTCACAGTTGTGGGTTTGAGCCCCACGTTAGGCTCTGTGCTGATAGTGCAGAGCCTGAAGCCTGCTTCAGATTCTGTGTCTCCCTCTCTCTCTCTGCCCCTCCCTGCTCACGCTCTGTTTCTCTCTCACTCTCAAAAAGTAAATAAACGTTAAAAAAAATAAAGAAAAAAGAATGAAATCTTGCTATTTACAACACCATGGATAGACCTAAAGGGTATTATGCTAAAGGAAATAAATCAGAGAAACATAAATACCGTATGATTTTACTTATATGTGGAATCTAAAAATCACAACAAATGAACAAACAAAAAATAGAAACAGATGCATAAATACAGAGAACAAACTGGTGATTGCTAGAAGGGAGCAGGTGGTGACTGGGATTAAAATGTATAAAATTACATTTATAAAATAAATAAGTCACAGGGATGAAAAGTACAGCATAGGGAATATAGTTAATAATGGTATAATAATCGGGGCACCTGGGTGGCTCGGTCAGTTAAGTGTCTGGCTCTTGATTTCGACTATGGTCATGATCTCACAGTTTGTGAGTTTGAGCCCTGCATTGGGCTCTGCGCTGATGGTTTGGAACCTGTTTGGGATTCTCTCTCTCCCCCTCTGTCTGTTCCTTCCCCACTTGTACTCTGTCTCTCAAATAAATAAAAACTTAAAAAAAATAATATTGTAATAACATATGGTGACAAATGGTAACTACACTTATCATGGTGAGCATAGTGTAACATATATAATTGTTGAATCACTGTTTTACACCTAAAGCTAATATAACATTGTGTGTCAACTATACTTGAATTAAAGGAAAAACTGATTACCATACTAAAAGCCTAAGTGCCAGGTGCTAGTTATATTTCCTATGTGCTCTTGGAGAAAAAGCTGAGGAATTGAAACTAGTTCCTTATTCCTAATTTTCTAAGTCATGGAATGAATAAAACTCATTGCTGTGATATAGTGAACTTCATTGAACAGAGTAATACAGGATTCATATATTTGGCTACAAAAAAAGAATACAAACATAGAATACAGACACGCTGTACACAAGACTGGACCAGCCATCAGTTAAAAAGAGAGAACTATACATTCTTGTTTGTCAGTTACTGACAAAAGAGTATGGAACTCTCTAACATTATTAATTTGCCTGTGTTCTTTCAGTTCTGTCAGCTTTGGCTTCATATTCTTTGGAATATGCACCTATTATTAGGTGCATCTACATTTATGATTTTTGTATCTTCCTGTTGTAATTATTTTTTAAATTCTTTTCCTGATCTTCAGAACTTTCATAATTCTGGGCTTCTCCTCACTGCAGCCAAAATAGCATAGAGAAACAGGTCTTTGATTGCTTGAGTCTGTTCCTATGTACCTAAGTAGTAAAGATGCCAATCAAGGGAAATCTCAGTTGTGGAGTGCCAACACTCCACCTGTATGTTTACTTTCAAGACTGTACAGTGGCTTTTGAATATTTCTCCACTGTTTCTGTGAAACTTTTCCTTAATAACACCATCCTTGACTTGATACCATCCTGACCTCCTGAAAACAAGGTATGAATTCTCTTGGGTTCCATCTATAACATACATTCAAGGTAATGATGGTCCTTGTTAGTTCTTCCTGCGTTAACTTTTCCTAAAGTCCTAGAATATCTGAAGATATTTGTAGATGGATATTTTTAGAATTCTGGAAAGAGCAGTTCTTCCAAAGGACTTACAGAGCAATGACCTACTGCCTCTTGTATACTTCTCTCACTAACTGATGTGACTGAAGTCATTTATTCTCAGTCTGTCAGATCCAATATGCCCCTTTTTAATTTTTTTTTCCTAGTCAAATAGTTTTTATTTTCTTCAAATAATAGCTTTGGTATTTGCCCTCCCTTCCCTCGTTTTAACAAATATTTTATAAGGCTCCTTTCAGTCTCCTGAAATTCAGTTAATAGAAATTCATAATATAACCTACTCACCATGTAATATCTAAAAAATAAATATATCCTAACAATGTATAAAACAAAAAAGAATAATTTATTAGATGACATGTTTCTATATATGAACATGTGAACATTTGAAAGAGATTAGAACACATGATAAAGTGTTCACATATTTTTACCTATCTATAATTTAATTCATCAATATATTGAGCCCTTACTGTGTGCCATGCTGCCATTCACTAAGTGCTAAGAATGTAGCAGAGTACAAAATAGGTTTAAAAAAAAAACAAGACAAAACAGAGGCGCCTGGGTGGCTCAGTCAGTTAAGCATCTGATTCCGCTCAAGTCATGATCTCGCAGTTCGTCAGTTCGAGCCCTGCGTTGGGCTCTGTGCTAACAGCTCAGAGTCTGGAGCCTGCTTCAGATTCTGTGTCTCCCTCTTTCTCTCTGCCTCTCCCCTGCTTCTGCTCTCTTCCTCTCTCTCTCTCTCTCTCTGTCTCTCTCTGTCTCTCTCTCTCTCTCTCTCATAAATATTCAAAAAATTTTTTTAAAGACAAAACAACTTTAAGCTCATGGAGCACTTGTTCTATGGGGGGTAGATAAATAATAAACAAGAATACAAGAGGTAGTAAATATTAAAGACAAACTGAAATGCCCTAATAAGAAATTGAATTTGTAGTTAGAAATCATTCTACTAAAAAATACCAGGCCCAGATGGCTTCACTGGTGAATTCTAAAAAACCCTTAAGGAAGAAATAATACTAACTCTACACAAATACTTACAAAAATTTGAAAAGGAAGAAATACTTTCCAATGCATTTTATGAGGCCAGCATTACACTGCTATCAAAACCAGACAAAAACATTACAAGAAAACTATAGACCAATAATCCCCTATAACCAAAGATACAAAAATTATGAACAAATTTTAACAAATCAAATCCAATAATATATGAGAAGGATAATGAATTACAATGAAGTGAGAATTTTCTCACTCAGGAATGCAAATTTAACATTCAAAAATTAATAAATTTAGTTCATCATATTAACACATTTTAATGATGTAAATAAAACATTTTACAAAATCCAGCATGATTTCTTGATAAAAACAAAAAAATGTAAAAAGGAGATTAATTTCCAACTCATTCTGTGAAACTAGCATTATCCTGGTAACAAAATTACACAAAGATATTGCAAGAAAACGATAGACCACTGTCATGAACATCAGTCCAAAAATTTTAACCCAATTTTAGCAAATCAAATTCAGCAATATATTAACAAAATAATATATTATGACTAAGTGAGGTTTCTTTCAGGGATGCAGGGTTGATTCAATGTTTAATAATCAACTAGTGACCTGTAATTCCACTTTTAGGTATATACCTGTCTTAGTCTGTTTGGGCTACTGTAACAGAATACTGTTTACTGGGTGGCTTATAAACAACAGAAATTTGTTTCTCACAGTTCTGGAGTCTGGGAAGTCCAAAAGCAAAGTGCCAACATGTTTGGGTTCTCATGAGGACCCTCTCCAAATTGTAGACTGTCAACTTCTCATTGTATCCTCACATAGTGGTAGGGCAAGGAATCTCCCTGGGTCCTCTTTTACAAGGGCACAGATCTCATTCTGAGGGTGGAGCCCTCATGACCTAATCACTTCTCAAAGTCCTCACTTCCTGGTATCATCACCTTGGGCATTAGATTTTCAATATATGAATTTTGGGTGGACACAAACATTTAATCTATAGCAGAACCCAAGAGAATTGAAAACACATGTTTACACAAAAACTTGCACATGGATGTTCACAGTAGCCTTACTCATAATAGATAAAAAGTGGAAATAACTCTTATGTTTATCAGCTGATGAATGAAAAAATAAAATAAGGCATATTTATACAGTGAAGGTATCACTTAGCAATAGAAGAATGAAGAAGACACTATTAAAGGAGTGAAAACTCACAGAATGAAAAAGAATATTTATAAATCACTATGTGTAAAGATGGCCAACAGTCACATGAAAAGGTGCTCATTATCACAAATCATCAGGGAAATGCAAATCAAAACTACAATGAGATATCATCTCACACCTGTTAGAATGGCTATTAGCAAAAGACAAGAAATAAGAAAGAAGTGTTGGCAAGGATGTGGAAAAAAAGGAACCCTTGTGCACTGTTGGTGGGAATGTGAATTGGTGCAGCCACTGTGGAAAACAGAACAGATACAACTAGATAACAGCTAGCTACATCAGTGTAAATAATCCAGAAACAACCCGATGACTGATGGAACAAACTCACCACAGCTAAAGGTAAAGAGGCCACATCAAAGAGGGTAGGAAGAGTGGAGATGTAGTGGGGAACTAAATGGATTTCTCACACTATAGTGGGAAGGAGGGCCACTGCAGGCACAGAGAGGGGAGTAAACAGGCTTTCACACCAGGGAGTCTGCATGGGAAGGATGAATCCCCATAACGTTTGGTTTTGAAAACCAGAGGGGTCGAATTTTATGAGTTCTTATAATCCGTGAGGCTTAAAACCTAGAACTTTAAACATAGGCAGGCTCATGGGAGAGCAGGAAGGGCCAGCAGAAACAGAGTCCCTGATTTTTTTTTTAATTTTTTTAAATGTTTATTTCTGAGAGAAAGAGACACAGTGTGATTGGGAGAGGGGCAGAGAGAGAGGGAGACACAGAATTGGAAGCAGGCTCCAGCCTCTGAGCTGTCAGCACAGAGCCTGACATGGGGCTCGAACTCACAAGCGGTAAGGTCATGACCTGAGCTGAAATTGGACACTTAACCAACTGAGCCACCCAGGCACCCCTAGAGTCCCTGCTTTTAAAGATTTGGGACAATAGCCCCCATGGCAATACAGCATAGAAGCAGCAGTTTGAAAAGTCTGGGGTATACCTGAGGGAGATTTGTTTACTAATCTCAGAGTGTATGCTGAAGGGGCAGGGATCCTTGGGCAACTTCTCCAGGAGCTGGCAGGCACCACTTCCCTCTCTGGCCCCCCAGCCTTGACCATGGACACCTGCAGGAACCAACCCAACTTACAGCATGCCCCACCCCTGAGTTCTGTGAACAAGCCCTCTCCAGCCAGGCCTGAGCTGCAGGTCCCCTCCTATAGCAGACCTGCACAACCTTTGTTAACATCATGTGTCCCACCCCCGTGCTTTGGTAGATCTTCCCCCTTCAGCCTGGCCTGCCTTGGTCTGGGCAGCTTCAGGGCCCCTCCCACTGGCACAGATTTTTCTGGCACCGCAGGCTCTGCCCCTGTGATCTTCTGCAGTTCAGTGCCACTGCATTTCTTGTAAACACAAGACTGGCCCATTTACAACTCAGGGACCAAACCCTGCCCACAACAGGCAAAGAGCCATCTCAGACAACTGGAATGAAAGCAAAAGCAGCTCAGCCACAACAGCAGGACAAATGCAACACACATAGGAGACACCCCTGAAGCACTGGATTCTGGTGAACAGGGAACATTGTACTGCAGGGCACTATAGGACCCTTTCTTCATAAGGCCACTACTTTCAAGAGTAGGAGACATAGTTAGGAAAGACCTAACATATAGAAAAAAACACAGACAAAATGAGGAGAGAGAGGAATATGTCTCAAGTGAAAAATCAGGACATAAATGACAGCAAGAGATCTAAACAAAACAGAGATGAGGAATATGCCTAATAGAGACTTTAAAGTAATGGTCATAAAGATACTCACTGGACTTGAGAAAAGAGTGGAGGACCTCAGTGAGACCCTCAACAAAGAGATAGAAAACATAAAAACAAATCAATCTGAGATGAAGATCTCAATAAATGAAATTAAAAATACACTAGAGAGAATAAATAGACTAGAGGAAGCGGAAGAATGGATCAGCAAGCTGGAGGGCAGAGTAATGGAAAGCAATCAAGCTAAACATGAGAACAGACTTAGAGAACTCAACAACATCATAAAGCATAATAACATTAGAATTATAGGGATCCCAGAAGGAAAAGAGAGAAAAGGGGGTGAAAATGTATTTGAACAAATGATAGCTGAAAATTTCCCAAATCTGGGGAAGGAAACAGAAATCCAGATCTAGGACTCATAGAGAACCTTCAAAAAAATCAACCCAAAGAGGTCCACACCAAGATACATAGTAATTAAAATGGCAAAAAGTACTGACAGACAATTTTCAAAGCAGCAAGAGAAAAGAAAACAGTTAACATACAAGGGAAATTCTATAAGGCTATCAGCTGATTTTTCAGCAGAAATTTTGCAGGCCACTAGGGAGTAGCATGATGTATTAAAGTGCTGAAAGAAAAAAAATCTGCAGCCAAGAATACTCTATCCAGCAAGGCTGTCCTTCAGAATAGAAGAGATAAAGAGTTTCCAGACAAAAGTTAAAGGAATTCATGACCACTAAATCAGCCCTGTAAGAAATGTGAAAGGAGACTCTTTGGGAAGGGAAGGCCATAGGTAGGAGTAAGAAAAGTAGGAAACACAAAAGCAGTAAAATTAAGTATATCTATAAAAATGAGTCAAAGGATTCACAAAATAAAAAGGATGTAAAGTACAACAATGTATACCTAAAACATAGGTGGGAGAAGAGTAAAGAATGGGTTTAAATTTGGGGCACCTGGGAGGCTCATTGGTTAAGCGTCCAACTCTTGTTTTCAGCTCAGGTTGATCCAAGGATTGTGTGATCGAGCCCCATGTCAGGCTCTGCACTGAGCATGGAGCCTGCTGAAGATTCTCTCTCTCCCTCCCTCTCTCTCTCTCTCTCTCCCTCTCTGTCTCAAAAAAAGAAAAAAAGGAAAGAAAAAGAAAGAATGGGTTCAAACTTAAGCAGCCACCAATTTAATATAACTACTATACACATAAGATGTTATGCACAAATCTAATGCTAACCACAAATCAAAAACCAGTAATAGATACGCAAAAAAAAAAAAAAAAAAAGCAAAGAGAAAAGAATCTCAGTGTATCTCTAAAGAAAGCCAACAAACGGTGAGAAAAGAGAGCATGAGAAGAAAGGGACGGAGAAGAACTACAGAAACAACCATAAAACAAATAATGGCAATAAATATATATCACTATCAATAATCACTTTGAATATAGGTGGACTAAACTAATCAAGATAGGGTGACAGAATGGATAAAAAAGCAAGACCCATTTATATGCTGCCTACAAGAGACTCATTTTAGACCTTAATACACATGCAGATTGAAAGTAAAAGATGAGAAAAGCATTTATCATTGCAAATGGAGGTGAAAAGAAAGCCGGGGTAGCAATGCTTATATCAGACAAAATAGACTTTAAGACAAAGACTGTAACAAGAGACCAAAGTAGACACTATATAATGATAAGGAAACAATCCAACAAGAAGATATCACAATTGTAAATATTTATGTACCCAACATGAAAGCACCCAAATACGTAAAGCAGCTAATAACAAATATAAAGGAAGTAATCAATAGCAATACAATAATAGTAGCAGACTTTAACACCCCACTTACATCAATGGACAGATTATCTAAATAGAAAATCAACAAGGAAGCAGTGGCTTTGAATGACACATTACACTAGATGGATTTAACAGACATGTTCAGAACATTCCATCCTGAAACAGCAGAGTACACATTTTCAAATGCACATGAAACATTTGCCAAAATAGATGATAGGCCAAAAGACAAGTTTTAACAGATTTAAGAAGACTGAAGTAATACTATGCATCTTTTCTGACTACTATCAAACTAGAAATAAACCACAAGAAAAAGTCTGGAAAGAGCATTAGTACAGGGAGGTTAAATAAGACACTACTAAACAGTGAATGGGTCAACCAGGAAATCAAAGAAGAGATTAAAAAAAAATACATGGAGACAAATGAAAATGAAAACACAATGGTTCAAAATCTTTGGGATACAACAAATCTGTTCTAAGAGGGACAGTTATAGGCCTACCTCAAGAAGCAGGAAAAATCCCAAATAAACAACCTATCCTTACACCTGAAGGAGCTAGAAAAAGAATAACAAACAAAACCCCAAACCAGTAGAAGGAAGGAAAGAAAAAAAGATTAAAGCAGAAGTAAATGAAATAAAAACTAAAAAAACAAAGTAGATCAGTGAAACCAGGAGCTGGTTCTTTGACAAGATCAACAAAATTTATAAACCTTGAGCCAGACTCATACGAAAAAGAAAGAAAGAAAGAAAGAAAGAAAGAAAGAAAGAAAGAAAGAAAGAAAGAAAGAGTGAGAGGACTCAAAATCAAAAAATGAAAGACGAGAATAGAAACCCCAGAACTAGACCCACAAACGTATGGCCAACTAATCTTTGACAAAGCAGGAAAGAACATCCAATGGAAAAAAGATAGTCTCTTTAACAAATGGTGCTGGGAGAACTGGACAGCAACATGCAGAAGGTTGAAACTAGACCACTTTCTCACACCATTCACAAAAATAAACTCAAAATGGATAAAGGACCTGAATGTGAGACAGGAAACCATCAAAACCCTAGAGGAGAAAGCAGGAAGAGACCTCTCTGACCTCAGCCGTAGCAATCTCTTACTCGACACATCACCAAAGGCAAGGGAATTAAAAGCAAAAATGAACTATTGGGACCTCATGACGATAAAAAGCTTCTGCACAGCAAAGGAAACAACCAACAAAACTAAAAGGCAACCAATGGAATGGGAAAAGATATTTGCAAATGACATATTGGACAAAGGGCTAGTATCCAAAATCTATAAAGAGCTCACCAAACTCCACACCCGAAAAACAAATAACCCAGTGAAGAAATGGGCAGAAAACATGAATAGACACTTCTCTAAAGAAGACATCCGGATGGCCAACAGGCACATGAAAAGATGTTCAACGTCGCTCCTTATCAGGGAAATACAAATCAAAACCACACTCAGATACCACCTCACGCCAGTCAGAGTGGCCAAAATGAAGAAATCAGGAGACTATAGATGCTGGAGAGGATGTGGAGAAACGGGAACCCTCTTGCACTGTTGGTGGGAATGCAAATTGGTGCAGCCGCTCTGGAAAGCAGTGTGGAGGTTCCTCAGAAAATTAAAAATAGACCTACCCTATGACCCAGCAATAGCACTGCTAGGAATTTATCCAAGGGATACAGGAGTACTGATGCAGAGGGGCACCTGTACCCCAATGTTTATAGTGGCACTCTCAACAATAGCCAAATTATGGAAAGAGCCTAAATGTCCATCAACTGATGAATGGATAAAGAAATTGTGGTTTATATACACAATGGAATACTACGTGGCAATGAGAAAAAATGAAATATGGCCTTTTGTAGCAACATGGATGGAACTGGAGAGTGTGATGCTAAGTGAAATAAGCCATACAGAGAAAGACAGATACCATATGGTTTCACTCTTATGTGGATCCTGAGAAACATAACAGAAACCCATGGGGGAGGGGAAGGAAAAAAAAAAAAAAAAAAAAGAGGTTAGAGTGGGAGAGAGCCAAAGCATAAGAGACTGTTAAAAACTGAGAACAAACTGAGGGTTGATGGGGGGTGGGAGGGAGGGCAGGGTGGGAGGGAGGGCAGGGTGGGTGATGGGTATTGAGGAGGGCACCTTTTGGGATGAGCACTGGGTGTTGTATGGAAACCAATTTGACAGCAAATTTCATATATTAAAAAATAAAAAAAAATAAATAAAGTGTACTTTTACATTTCCAAAAAAAAAATAAATAAATAAAAATAAAAATAATTTTGTAAATTCTGTATTAAAAAAAAAAAAAAAAAAAAAAGAAGACATCCGGATGGCCAACAGGCACATGAAAAGATGCTCAATGTCGCTCCTCATCAGGGAAATACAAATCAAAACCACACTCAGATATCACCTCACGCCAGTCAGAGTGGCCAAAATGAACAAATCAGGAGACTATAGATGCTGGAGAGGATGTGGAGAAACGGAAACCCTCTTGCACTGTTGGTGGGAATGCAAACTGTTGCAGCCACTCTGGAAAACAGTGTGGAGGTTCCTCAAAAAATTAAAAATAGACCTACCCTATGACCCAGCAATAGCATTGCTAGGAATTTACCCAAGGGATACAGGAGTACTGATGCATAGGGGCACTTGTGCCCCAATGTTTATAGCAGCACTCTCAACAATAGCCAAATTGTGGAAAGAGCCGAAATGTCCATCAACTGATGAATGGATAAAGAAATTGTGGTTTATATACACAATGGAGTACTACATGGCAATGAGAAAGAACGAAATATGGCCCTTTGTAGCAACGTGGATGGAACTGGAGAGTGTGATGCTAAGTGAAATAAGCCATACAGAGAAAGACAGATACCATATGGTTTCACTCTTTTGTGGATCCTGAGAAACTTAACAGAAACCCATGGGGGAGGGGAAGGAAAAAAAAAAAGAGGTTAGAGTGGGAGAGAGCCAAAACATAAGAGACTGTTAAAAACTGAGAACAAACTGAGGGTTGATGGGGGGTGGGAGGGAGGGGAGGGTGGGTGATGGGTATTGAGGAGGGCACCTTTTGGGATGAGCACTGGGTGTTGTATGGAAACCAATTTGACAATAAATTTCATATATTGAAAAAAAAATTGTGGTTTATATACACAATGGAATACTACGTGGCAATGAGAAAAAATGAAATATGGCCTTTTGTAGCAACATGGATGGAACTGGAGAGTGTGATGCTAAGTGAAATAAGCCATACAGAGAAAGACAGATACCATATGGTTTCACTCTTATGTGGATCCTGAGAAACATAACAGAAACCCATGGGGGAGGGGAAGGGAAAAAAAAAAAAAAAAAAAGAGGTTAGAGTGGGAGAGAGCCAAAGCATTAGAGACTGTTAAAAACTGAGAACAAACTGAGGGTTGATGGGGGGTGGGAGGGAGGGCAGGGTGGGTGATGGGTATTGAGGAGGGCACCTTTTGGGATGAGCACTGGGTGTTGTATGGAAACCAATTTGACAGTAAATTTCATATATTAAAAAAATAATAATAATAAAATAAAAATGTAATAGAAATAAAGGGAAAATTTCAAAAAAAAAAAATCTTCAACAAAGAAGGCAAGTATATGCTATAGGAAAAAGTCTGTTAAACAAATGGTGCTGGGAAAATTAGATAGCTATGTGCAAAAGAATGAAACTGGACTATTTTCTCAGACTATGCACAAAAATAAACTCAAAGTGGATTAAAGACCTAAATGTGAGACCAGAAACCATAAAAATCCTTGAAGAGGCAGTAATTTCTCTAACATCAGCCATAGCAACATTTTTCTAGATAGGTTTCCTGAGGCAAGTGAAGCCAAAGCAAAAACAAACTATTGGGACTACATCAAAATAAAAAGCTTCTGCACAACAAAGGAAACAATCAATAAAACTAAAAGGCAATCTACAGAATAGGAGAAGACATTTTCAAATGACATATCCAATAAAGGGTTAGTATCTAAAATATATAAAGAACTTACGGGGGCACCTGGGTGGCTCAGTTGGTTAAACATCTGATTCTTGGTTTCAGCTCAGGTCATGATCTTACGGTTCATGAGGTCAAGCCCCACATCGGGCTCTACACTGACAGTGCAGAACCTGCTTGGGATTCTCTCTCTCCCTCTCTGCCCCTCCCCTGCTCTTTCTCACTCTATCTCAAAATAAATAAATAAACATTAAACAAAAAGAACTTATAAAAACTCAATGCCCAACAAGGAAATAGTCCAATTAAAAAATGGGCAGAAGATGAACAAACATTTCTCCAAGGAAGACATACAGATGGCCAACAGACACATGAAAAGATGCTCCACATCACTCATCACTAGGGAAATGCAAATCAAAACTACAATGACATATCCCTTCACACCTGTCAGAATGGCTAAAATCAAAAACACCAACAACAGGTGTTGGTAAGGATGTGGAAGAAGAGGAACACTTTGTGTGCTGTTGGTGGGAATGCAAACTGGTGCAGCCACTGTGGAAAATAGTATGGAGGTTCCTCAAAGGGTTAAAAATAGAACTACCCTATGATCCAGTAATCACACTACTAGATATTTACCAAAAGAATACAAAAACATGAATTCAAAAGACTATATGCACCCCTTATGTTTATGGCAGCATTATTTACAATAGCCAAAATGTGGATGCAGTCCAAGTGTCCATTGATAGATGAATGGATAAAAAAGATGTGAAATATATATATATATATATATATATATATATATATATATATAGTAGGTAAAAATGGATAAAAAAGATGTGAGATATATATATATATATATCACACATCTTTTTTATCCATTCATCACCTACTATACTCTCTAGCTCCAACCATGTTGATATATATATTTGATATATATGTATATATATGGTTGATATATATATATAACCATATATATACATATATATCAACATGGTTGGAGCTAGAGAGTATAGTGCTAAGCAAAATAAGTCAAAAAAAGACCAATACTGTATGATTTCACTCATGTGGAATTTAAGAAACAAAGAAAAAAATAAGAGACAAACTAAGAAACAAACTCTTGGTTAGAGAACAGACTGGTGGTTACAGGAGGGGAGGTGGGGTGGGAAGAATGGGTGAAGTAAGTGTTGGGATTAAAAAGTACATTTATGATGATTTGCTGTTGATACATGAATCTCAAAGTAATTATGCTAAGCAAGTTAAACCAGACAAAAAGGGTACATATTGTAATGATTCCGTTTATGTAAAATTCTGGAAAATACAGCTAATTTATAGTGACAAAAAATAGAGCAATGCTTGCCTGGGGTTCAAGGGAGCAAGAAGAAACATGAGGCGGTACTACAAAGAGGTGTGAAAAACTTTGGGGGATGATGGATAGGTTCATATCTTGATTGTGGTGATGATTTCACAGCTGTAAACATATGCCAAAACTTACCTAATTATATTCTTTAAATGTGAGCTTTTATTGTATGGTATGTCTTGGTAAACCTACTAAAAATAAACTTTACAAACTAGGAATGTTATTAACTAATGCTTTTTGAGTGAATGATATCTTGTACTCCCTGTGTACATGCACTATTTATTTATCCCACTTAATCCTCACAGTAACCTTGTGAGGTGAGTGAGGTGATTCTTATCTCCATTTTAGATGAGAACACTGAGAATAAAGGCTCAATTACAACGTTCAGTCCTGTGCAGTAGAGCAGTCCTAAAATTTCAGGGGAAAATTACCCATATTCACCCAACCAGAACTGGAGGAGTCAGCATCCAAACCCTGGCCACTTTTTCAGAATCCATGATTTTTTTCATTACACCAAATATTTTTTTAAGTAGTAGTAAAACCCTTTAAAGAAAAATGCTTATTTATTTTTGACAGAGAGAGCAAGCAAGGGAGGGGCAGAGAGAGGGAGACAGAGGATCTGAAGAAGGCTCCTAGCTGAGAGTGCAGAGCCTGATGTGGGGCTCAAATTCACTAACTGTGAGATCATTACCTCAGCCAAAATCAGACGCTTAACTGACTGAGCCACCCAGGCACCCCTAGTAGTAAAACCCTTTTTTAAAAGATAGCACTTTATATAGATCAGTAAAATTGGAGCTGCTCTGGGACCTCTGCTGCTGCCTCCCTTGGCAGCTTTTGAAGCAATTCCTATGGAACTTTAGAGAAAAGTAGTAATACTTTAGAGAAAGTAGTAAATACTAAATGAATACTTACCTACTAATTCTAAGCCAGTCACTGTCCTTCAATTAATCAAAAATTACTTAAAGATGATAGTTGACCAGGATCAACAGGTTAGTATAATTTTCTTCCACTACAGAGTTGAAAATGTAAAGAGAGAAAATCAAATAAAACTACTCTGAAACTTAGTCTTACTGATGAGGGAACTTGATAGTAACTTTTTCTGAGGTCACTAAGTTAATTACCGGCAAAGCTAGAACAAGAAGTCAGATCGCCTGAAATTTGCTCATGATAGTTTAAAATTCACTTTGGGGTAGTAATAACTTCAGACAGTCTCCTAAATATTTTTAGGTAATTGTCACTTGGCTTATTGCTTAATGTGAAAAAGTCTTTCTTGTTCCCTTGTTCTGCAGTAGCTTAAGAGCCAAAACAATTCTTTAGTGTTATGAAAATCACACAACGTAGAAAAACAGTCCTCTGTGTGAATAATTTGGCATTAATTGATAGCCAGTCTTCTCTGTGTAAGTCGTATTGCCTTGGGCAAACCCTTTCTTTGTCAATTATATTTAAGTTTTATTTTATAGAAAAAGGAAACATAAATCAATGATTTATAAAATGCAAACCTGTCATACTAGAGATATGGGATTTTTTTTAATCAAGTTGACTTTTTTTAAAAAAATTTTTAACGTTTATTTATTTTTGAGACAGAGAGGGACAGAGCATGAATGGGGGAGAATCAGAAAGAGAGGGAGACACAGAATCTGAAACAGGCTTCAGGCTCTGAGCTGTCAGCACAGAGCCCGACGCAGGGCTCGAACTAATGGACCACGAGATCATGACCTGAGCCGAAGTCAGACACTTAACCAACTGAGCCACCCAGGCGCCCCGACTTTTTTTTTTTAAGTAGGCTCCACACTCAGCATGGAGCCCAATGCAGGGCTTGAACTCACGACCCTGAGATCAAGACCTGAGCTGAGATCAAGAGTAGGATACCCAACTGAGCCACCCAAGCACCCCTCAAGTTCATTTTTTTAAAATGAACTTGTAACATTAAAGTCAAATACTAGTTTTCTAATGTTTGTGAAAGTAATCCATTTTCATGTTGACTTTAGTCTATGTGAGAAATACAAGGGAGGAGTTTAATATTAGATTAAATATTTGCTCAGTGCACCTTAGAGGTGTTATAATTTGGGGAGAAACAGAAGATGCCTAGTTATATAATTTTTAAATTCTTTATGTTTATTTATATTTGAGAGAGAGAGATAGTGTGAGCAGGGGAGGGGCAGAGAGAGAGGGAGACATAGAATCCAAAGCAGGCTCCAGGCTCCAAGCTGTCAGCATAGAGCCCGATGCAGGGCTTGAACCCACAAGGGTGAGATCATGACCTGAGCTGAAGTTGGATGCTTAACCAACTGAGCCACCCAGGTACTCCATCTTTAAATGTTTTTATAATTCACTGTTGAGATTAGAAGAGAATAGCTAGTATAAGATATTGTTAAAACATTTTTTTTTTTCATTTTAAAAAGGGGGCATTGGGGCACTTGGATGACTCAGTTGGTTAAGTGTCTGACTTCAGCTCAGGTCATGATCTTGCAGTTCGTGGATTCGAGCCCTGCATCTGGCCTGACAGGTCAGAGCCTAGAACCTGCTTTGGATTCTGTGTCTCCCTCACTTTCTGCCCCTCCCCCATTTGCTCTCTGTCTCTCTCAAAAATAAACATTTAAAAAATAATAATAAAAAAAGGAGGGTGCCTGGGTGGTTCAGTTGGTTAAGCATCTGACTTTGGTTCAGGTCATGATCTCATGGTTTGTGAGTTCGAGCCCTCCATTGGGCTCCGTGCTGACAGCTCAGAGCCTGGAGCCTACCTCAGATTCTATATCTCCCTCTCTGTCTACCTCTCCCCTCCTCCCACTCTGTGTGTCTCTCTCTCAAAAATAAGTAAACATTAAAATTTTTTTAATAAAATAAAATACTGTTAAAATATATTAGATTCAAATAAATGTATATAACACCAAAAGACTAATCTACAAATTGGACTCTCTTAGCAAAAAAGAAGGCAGTTTATAAAAAGTGAGTTGAGAAAAAGATGATGAGGTAAGGTAACTCGCCCAATACTCAGACATGTTCCACTTCTGAATACAAGATTCTTTATGTACCACATCAGGCTTCCTTTTGGTTGATTGATCACTTCAGACTTGAATCCCTATAAATGTTTTTTCCTCTGAAGCAAATCAACATTCAGGCCACTGGCTCCTAGCATCATCAGGTCTCTGGCTGCATTAGCAGAGAATCAGAGGTAGACCAACTAATCTCACCATGCCTTTCATTTTTAATGCCTTTAGTTATTACCCTGACTACAGGTCTGCTGCTCTTCTATCCCAGATCAGATTATTTCCAAGAATAGTAATATCCGGTGGGCCAATAGTGTTTATTCTTCCAGTATTTATCACAAGGTACAGGAAGATAGAGTCGGCATTCTTCCACTTCTTAATTGTACTTCTAGATCATTTCTCCTATCCTCAGTAAAACCTTGCTTTTTATTTTAATTCCAGTTAGTTAACATATACTGTTATATTAGTTTCAGGTATATAAGATAGTAATTAAATACTTCCATACCTCACCCTATGCTCATCACAACAAACGTACTCCTTCTTAACTCCCACCACCAATTTAACCCATCACAACACCCACCTCCCCTCTGGTAACCATCAGTTTGCTCTCCATGGTTAAGAATCTGTTTCTTTTTTTATTTTTTTTATTTTTTCAATATATGAAGTTTATTGTCAAATTGGTTTCCATACAACACCCAGTGCTCATCCCAAAAGGTGCCCTCCTCAATACCCATCACCCACCCTGCCCTCCCTCCCACCCCCCATCAACCCTCAGTTTGTTCTCAGTTTTTAACAGTCTCTTATGCTTTGGCTCTCTCCCACTCTAACCTCTTTTTTTTTTTTTTTCCTTCCCCTCCCCCATGGGTTTCTGTTACGTTTCTCAGGATCCACATAAGAGTGAAACCATATGGTATCTGTCTTTCTCTGTATGGCTTATTTCACTTAGCATCACACTCTCCAGTTCCATCCACGTTGCTACAAAAGGCCATATTTCATTCTTTCTCATTGCCACGTAGTACTCCATTGTGTATATAAACCACAATTTCTTTATCCATTCATCAGTTGATGGACATTTCGGCTCTTTCCACAATTTGGCTATTGTTGAGAGTGCTGCTATAAACATTGGGGCACAAGTGCCCCTATGCATCAGTACTCCTGTATCCCTTGGGTAAATTCCTAGCAGTGCTATTGCTGGGTCATAGGGTAGGTCTATTTTTAATTTTCTGAGGAACCTCCACACTGCTTTTCAGAGTGGCTGCACCAATTTGCATTCCCACCAACAGTGCAAGAGGGTTCCCGTTTCTCCACATCCTCTCCAGCATCTATAGTCTCCTCATTTGTTCATTTTGGCCACTCTGAAAGAATCTGTTTCTTGAAAGACCTAAATGTAAGACAAGAAACCTTCAAAATCCTAGAGAAGAACACGAGCAGCAACCTCTTTGACTTTGCCCAGGGCCCCTTCTTACTAGACACATCACCAAAGGTAAGGGAAACAAAAGCAAACATGAACTATTGGGACTTCATCAAAATAAGAAACTTCTGCACAGCAAAGCAAGCAATCAACAAAACTAAAAGGCAGCTTACAGAATGGGAAAAGATATTTGCAAATGACATAGCTAATAAAGAGTTAGCATCCAAAATCTATAAAGAACTTAATCAAACTCAAAACCCAAAACACAAATAATCCATTTAAGAACTGGGCAGAAGATATACACAGACATTTTTCCAACCAAGCCATCCAGATGACCAACAGACACATGAAAAGATGTTCAGCATCATTCATTATCAAGGAAATACAAATCGAAACCATGATGAGATACCACCTCACACCTGTCAGAATGGCTAAAACTAACAACTCAGGAAACAACAGATCTTGGTGAGGATGTGGAGAAAGGAGAACCCTCTTGCAAGGAGGGGAACCCTCTTGCAAGAACCCTCTTGGTGGGAATGCAAACTGGTGTAGCCACTCTGGAAAACAGTATGGGGGTTCCTGACAAAAGAACTACCCTATGACCCAGCAATTGCACTACTAGGTATTAACCCAAAGGATACAAAAATATAGATTCAAAGGGGCATATACACCCCATGTTCATAGGATCGTTATCAACAATAGGCAAACTATGGAAAGAGCCCAAATGTCCATCAATGATGAATGCATAAAGAGGAAGTAGTATACATATACAATGGAATATTACTCAACCATCAAAAAGAATGAAGTCTTGCTGTTTGTAATGACGTGGATAGAACTAGAGTGTATCATGCTAAGTGAAATAAATCAGTGATAGAAAGACAAAATCCACATGATTTCATTCATAGGTGGAACTTAAGGAAAAAACCAAATGAACATAGGGGAAAGAAAAAAAGAGAGAGAGGGAAGCAAACCATAAGAGACTCTTAGCTATAGAGAACAAACTGAGGGTTGATGGAGGGAGGTGGGTGGGGGATAGACTAAGTGGGTGTCGGGTATTAAGGAGGGCATTTGTTATGATGAGCACTGGGTGTTGTATGTAAGTGATGAATCACCAAATTCTACAACTGAAACCAATTTTACCATATATGTTGAAAACTATAATTTGAATAAAAACTTGGAAAAAGAAAAGAATCTGTTTCCCAAAAACCTTTCTTTAATTTGGGACTCCTACCTTGCCTAGCATCATACTTTTCCCCTGTGCTGCCTGCTGATTAACATCTTTTGATATTTGTATTAGTTTTCTGTTGTTGCTGTAACAGATTACTGTAAACTTTAATGGCTTAATGGCTGTAACAAATTACCACAAACTTAATACCACAAACTTAGAACAATACAAATTTATTATCTTGCAGTTCTGTGGTTCAGAAATTACACAGGTCTCATTGGCTAATGTTAGGGACTATACCTTATTCATCACTAGATTTTTAACACTTTCCATGGGATCTTGCATGAAAATAATGATTAAAATGAATAAAATAGGTGGTCATATTTTCTTTAATATCTCCAATGACGGGGAACTTTTTATCTTTAAAGGTAATCAGATAAAAGACAACCAACTACTTCATTCATTTAGTCTAACATTTCAAATGGTGATGCAGTGATCTGTGAGTGTCTGAGTGAAATATTATGAGATCTTCTTACAATTTCAAGACTCCCAGTCATCTCCTTGTACCCCAGAGGTGATCATGGAAAGTTCCATAGGTTATGTAGAAGACAATTTGAAGTAAATAAAAAATCTGTGTAGCAGTTGATCATAAGCCAAACACTGAATAGGCCAACAAGTCTTCTGCTGCCGCAGAACTGGAAATAATTCATTGTACTATGACATTAAGACTTGGGGTCAAGAGCTGCTGCTAGACCTAGAATTAAGATTTTTAAAAATCTTTAGAGAATCATTTAGAGAATGCTTGGGGTGCCTGGCTGGCCTAGTTGGTAGAGCATGCAATTCTTGATCTTGGAGTCATGAATTTGAACTCCACATTGGGTATAGAGCCTACTTAAAATTTTCTAAAAATTTTAAGTATAGAGCAGAAGAAATCTCTGACTTTTAAGGGCTTAGTATCTAAATTGGGTCTTAGAATAGAAAGATGAGAGATTCTAGGAAGAATGGAACTAAAATAGCACCTATAAATCTTGATTGCTTTTATTTGTTAAATATCTCCCCATAGTAGACTGTGCCCTCCTTAAAGCCTGGACTGGCCAAATGCCAGGCACAGCATAAGCATTTAGTGGATGTGTAGATGATTAAGCAAACCATCCTAAGATGATGAATTAAGCAAGCCACCCTGCAGTTCTTTATTGTTTTGTCTCACCAGACCTTAAGTGTTATGATAAAATTGCTGTGATGAGGAATACTTCACCTCAATTAATAGTAATAATAACAGTAGCAACAACAACAATAGCTAACATTTCTATAATGCTTACTATATGCCAGGCCCTTCTCTAAGTGTTTTTATATGCATTAAAACCAATTTAATACTTATTACAACTCTATGAGTTAGTTACTAGTTTTATCCTTGTTTTACAGGTGAAGAAACTGAGGCAACAAAAGCATAAATAATTTGCTTGGGGCCTCAGAGCTAGCAAGAGGCATGGCTGGAATATAATTCATGCTTCCTTATTCCAGAGTCTGTCTGTTAACCACCCTTAACTACTTACTACTCTACAGTTACCTCCAGTTGTGCTGTTTTGCCTGTCCAGTATACTTCCCCTTATCTCTTTTGGTAATGCTGTCCTTCATTCTTGTGAGGAAATAATTTCATGTCGTTCAGATAGAGTTAACACTTCTCTTCTTAACTCCACATGAAGGTACATGAGAGGCCTGGCTGATTGAATACACCACCTCTTCACTAGGATGATTGATTCAGGATTCAGTCAAATGCTTGTGCTTTTTGGCTGGTGGTATTAGTCATAAGGGTTCCATGAGCCTAAAATAACCAATAGCAATAATTTAACATTTAACAAGTATTAACTGAATGCCAAGCATTCTAGGCACATGAGATATATTAATGAATAAATCAAAGATCCCTGCCCTTGTGGTGGCTTACATTGTAGCAGAGGAAAGCAATGATAAACATAGTAAGCAAGTACATTACAATAGTATATCAGAAAGTAGTGCTGTAGAAAAAGGGAATGGGAGGGGCGCCTGGGTGGCTCAGTCGGTTGAGCGTCCGACTTCGCCTCGGGTCATGATCTCTCAGTCTGTGAGTTCGAGCCCCGTGTTGGGCTCTATGCTGACAGCTCAGAGCCTGGAGCCTGCTTCAGATTCTGTGTCTCCCTCTCTCTCTGCCCCTCCCCTGCTCACTCTCTCTCTCTCTCTCTCTCTCTCTCTGTCAAAAATAAACAAACATTTAAAAAATTTTAAAAAGAAAAAGGGAATGGGAGAATAGCGTTTGAAGGAATTCAGAGTATAGGAATGGTGGCAGGGAGATAGGACAGTTTAAGTATTTAATGGGATGATCTGGGCAGACCTCACTGAGAAGGTAACATCTGAGGAGACTTACTGAAAGAAGGGAGGGGTGTACCAAGCAGATATTTGGAAGGAACAGCTAGACCAGAGGCTTTGTGGTATGGCTGTGCCTAGTATGTTTGAAGAGCAGCAAGGACTGTAAGGGGCAGAGTAATAAAAAGAAGTCAGAGATATAAGCCTATGTAGACCATTGTAAGACTCTCAGCTTTGAATGAAATGGGAAACCACTGGAAGTATCTGAGTAGAGGAGTGTCAGGATCTGATAGACTTTTAAAAGATCATTCTGAATGCTATGTGGAGAATAAATTTCAAGAAGGAGTAGAAAGGTAGAGCAGGTACCTGCGCCTGTTAGGAGGCTAGTGAAATAATCCAGGCTTGGACCAGAGTTGAAATAGTGGAAATGTTGAGAAATTGTTTTGGAACTATTTTATAAGTGGAACAAGTATAATTTCCTGATGGATTGGATATAGGATGTGGAATCAAGGATAACTCCAAGCTTTTGGGTCTGAGCAATTGGAGGAGTGAAGTTTGCCATCGAGATGGGGAAGGGTGTAGGTGAATTAGGTTTTGGACTTGTTAAGTTTGAGATGCTTATCAAGACCTCCAAGGGTTTTATGGAGACCTCTAAGTAGGGAGTTGGATGTATGAATCTGGATTTTGGAAGAGAGATCCTTATCTGAGATAAAAATTTGCGAGTCATTGGCATACAGATACTATTTAAAGCAAAGGCACTAATTGAAATAACCAAGGGAGTAAGTATAATTAGAGAAAAAAGGTCAAGGACTGAGAGCCCTAGGGCATTCTGACATTGAGAATTGGAGAAAGAAGGAGGAGGAACCAGCAAAGAAAACTAAAAATGGGGGAATCCAATAAGATAAAAGGAAAACCAAGACAGTGTGTTGTCCTGGAATCCAATGAAGAAAATAATCAAAGATGTGGGAGTTGTTAATTGTGTCAAAGGTAAACTAAGGACTGAGAAATACTGATTGAATTTAGCAATATGGAGGTCATTGGTGACTTGGATGAAGTCCTTTTTTTTTGGAAAACTTTTTTTTTTAATTTATGAATGAATGAATGAATTTAATTTTAGAGAGAGAAAAAGCAGGGGAGAAGGGCGGTGGGAGAGAGAGAGAGAAAGAAAGAGAATCTTAAGCAGGCTCCACATTGAGTGCAGAGCCCAACTTGGGGTTTGAACCCACGATCCTGGGATCATGTATGACCTGAGCCGAAATCAAGAGTCGGACTCTCAACTGACTGAGACTCCTGTGCACCCCTGAAATCATTTTCATTGGAAAGGTAGGTGCATCTGTTTGGAATGGGTTCAGAAAGACTGGAAGGAAAAGAATTAGAAACTATGAACAACTCTAGTCTTGCTCTAAAGGGAACAAAGAAATGAAATAGTGGGGCAGGAAAAGTGGAGCTTTTGTTTTTAAAGATGGGAAAAATTACATTGTTTTTATGTTGGTAGGAATGACTCATCTTTGCCTATCATGAAACCAAAGCCAAGACAGATTTTCCATGACACTACTTGAATCACTGCATCTAGCCATGCCTGAAGTTGGAGTCATCCACTTGAACTTCCAGGATAAATGAGCCAAGACATTCCCTTTCTTGTTAAGTAGTTTAAGTCAAATGCCACTTTCAGTGAAGAGTCCTACACTACGTTTTCTTCCTGTCTTCAAGATGGTCTTCATGCCATTTTCAGGGTTAACTTTCACTGGGTTTCTAATATAATTTATGAATATATTAATTATTATACATTTATATACATGCACTTATCTTCTTATTAATAATATTTTGCAGTTTTACAAATTGAAAATGAAATTATAATAGGGAAACCTGGAAAATTAGCTGCTGTCTTCAGTTAGGACATGCTATTTTATCATGGTTTTATTTTGTATAACTCAATGTTTTATTACAACACAAACCACTCATTTAACCATTTCCAGAGCAGGAAATAGAATATTGCCAGTACCCTTTAACACTTATTCATGATGCATCCCAATCACTGTGTCCGCCCTCCTTACAAATATAACCACTGCCCTGATTTAATGGTAATCAATTCCTTGCCTTTCTTTATTGTTCCACTTAAGCATGTATCTCTAAATACTGCAATTTAAAGTTGCATGTTTTTAAACTTTATTTAAATGTAATCATGCAATAAGTACACTTTTTATATGACTTATTTTACTCAGCATTACATTTATGACATTCATCTATATTGTTAAATGCTGTAATACTGTAATATTGTAGTGTAATCCACAGTTACATGATATAGAACATTTTCATGTCTCCAAAATTTTATCTCAGGTGGCTTCTTGTGGGAATCCCCCCACTTGCTAATAAGTAACCACTCTTAATATTTTCCACCTTAGATTAATTTTCCTGTTCTAGAACATCATATAAATGAGATTATATAGTATATATAAATGTTTGTATTGGGCATTATGGTTATAAGATTCAGTGTATTATTATGTGTATCAGTAGTTCATTTCTTTTTAATGCTTAAGTAGTGTTTGATTGTATAAATATACCACAATTTGCCCACTCTTCTTTGAACAGTATTTGAGTTTTTCCATTTTTTTTTTTTGCTATTGCAACTGCAACTGCTATAAATATTCTTTTTATAAAATTTTAAAGTGTCTATTTGTTTTTGAGAGAGACAGACAGACAGAGCGTGAGTGGGGGAAGGGCAGAGAGAGGGAGACACAGAACCCGAAGCAGGCTCCAGGCTCTGAGCTGTCTGCACAGAGCCTGATGTGGGGCTCCAGTGCACAAACCACGAGATCATGACCTGAGCTGAAGTCAGACACTTAACCTACTGAGCCACTCAGGTACCCCATTATAAATACTCTTATATAAGACTTTGTGTGGGCATTTTTTTTTTCATGTCTCTCAGCTAAATACCTATGGGTAGAATTCTTGTGTCGAAGTGCACATGTATATAAATGATTATGTAATTTTGGAATTCATTAGTTTATTTATGGCAGTTCTCACTAGCAGTATATGAGAGTTCATTGCTCCACTTCTTGGCCAACATTTGGTGGTGTCATTCTTTTCAGTTTAGCCATTTTAGTGCATATGTCGTGTTATCTCACTACAGTTTTAATTTACATTTCTGCAATGACTAAAGATGTTGAACACTTTTTCAGTGTTCATTAATCACTTGTATATCTTCCTTTGTGAAGTATGTTCAATTTTTTTGCCTATTTGAAAAAAAAATGGGTTGAGTTTTTTATTGCGTTATAGAAGTTCTTTATATATCCTGAATACAAGTCCTTTAAGCAGATATATTTGTCAGATATTTTCTCCTTGTTTTTCACTTGTCTACTCATTTTCTGAGTGTCTTTTGAAGAACAAAAAATTTGATGCAGTCTAATTTATCAGCTTTTTAATGGTTATTGCTTTCTCAATAATGTTTTTATAGTTTTTTTCTGGCAGGCTCATATATATCTTTAGTTACATTATTTCAAAGTATTTAAAATTTTATGCTATTGTAAATGGTACCATTTTTAAATTGTATTTTCTAACTGCTGGCCTATTAAAATACAGCTTTTTTTTTGTACATTGTTATTCAGCAGGCTTGCTAAATTCACTGATTTTAATAATTTACCTATAGATTCTTTAGAATTTTCTAACTCCATAATCAAATCCTCTACAAATAATTGGCATTATGGTGGGGGTTTTTTTTTTCCTTTCTAATCCTTATTTTCTTTTCCTTGTCTTTTGTACTCATTTGGACCTCCAGTAGGAAGTCAAATAAAAAGGTGACAGTAACATCCCTTTCTTGTTCAGTTATCTTTAAAAATAACAACAACAACAACAACAAAGTTTCAACATTTAGTTTGATGTTTGCTTAAGTTTTTATAGATAACCTTTATAGGTTTAAAGAGGTCTCCTTGTTTTTCTATTTGCTGGTAGTTTTTATTATGATTACAGATCAAATTTTACCATGTTATTCTAAAAAAAAGAGATTTCATCTGGACATTTAATTTTCTGTATTGAAGAATTTACTTAACTAGTTTTAAGTTGTCCTCATAAAATATTTATTTAAACTGTTCCTCTAGGTATTAATATAAGTAGATACCTAGAATGGACTGAAGCCTGTGATTCTTGCATTTGAGATTTTGGTGTCTGGAGTTCTGCTTCTTCTAGGATGTTATTCTATTGCAGCGTATTTTTAACCAGATATACTTCATGTTACTTACACTTTCACTCTATTTAAACTTCATTGTAACCCAGTAAATAGACTAGAAGTAAACAGATTAATAATTAAAGATAAGGATGGTGGGATGTAAAGACTATCTTTCTGATTAGGACTTGCCTAAGATAACCCAACTAGTGAGTGGCAGGACGCAGACTTACAAATTTTGATTTAAAGTGTACTGTACTCTTTATTATACTGACAGCTACTTCTAAATAGCTGCCTGAGTGGCTAGCTTATAGACCATTGGAGATAGTAATCTAGATAAGCAGAAATGAGAGTCTGAAGTAAAGAATAGTGGTGAGAATGAAAAAGGACATAGCATGCAAATGGTATTTTTGCCATTCTCTTTGCTATTTTTCTGTAATTTTTACTCAATTCTATCATAGGAGGGTTTGGGGTTTTTGTTTGTTTGTTTGCCCACCATGTATCATAACTATTTGTCTTCATGCCTCTCTCTCTCTTTAGATTATAAAACAGGCAAAGACTGTGCCTTATTTATATATCTTCACTGCTTGATATTAGCACATTGTTCAAAAAATGTTACTTGATTATTTGCTTGCTTAGCTAAGTGAATGAATAGATGGATTATAGAACCATTTTTGGAAAGCTTGTAAATTTTGTATATGGGAGGCAAGGAATATAAGACCAGTGTTCAACATTGAATGGCCAGGATATTTTCCTTTTTTTTTTTTTTTCTGTTGTTTCAAATTTTTAATTAAATTCTAGTTAGTTAACATATAGTTTAACATTGGTGTCAAGTGTAGAATTTAGTGATTCATCACTTGCATAGAATACCCAGTGTTCATCACAAGTGCCTCCATAATACCCATGACCCATTTAGCCTATCCCCCACCCACCTCCCTCCATCAACCCTCAGTTTGTTTTGTTAGGAGTCTCTTATGGTTTGCTTCCCTCTCTCTCTCTCTTTTTCCCATTTCCCCTATGTTCATCTGTTTTGTTTCTTAAATCCCACCTATGAGTGAAATCATATGGTATCTGTCTTTCTCTGACTGACTGACTTAGCATGATACACTCTAGTTCCATCCACGTCATTACAAACAGCAAGACTTCATTCTTTTTGATGGTTGAGTAATACTCCATTGTATATGTATACCACCTCCTCTTTATGCATTCATCATTGATGGACATTTGGGCTCTTCCCATAGTTTGGCTATTGTTGATACTGATGCTATAAACACAGGGGTGTATGTGCCCCCCAAATCTGTATTTTTGTATCCTTTAGGTAAATACCGAGTAGTGCAATTGCTGGATCATAGGGTAGTTCTATATTTTGCTTTTTGAGGAACCTCCATACTGTTTTCCAGAGTGGCTACACCAGTTTGCATTCCTACCAATAATGCAAGAGGGCTCCTCTTTCTCCACATCCTCGCCAACATCTGTTGTTTCCTGTGTTGTTAGTTTTAGCCATTCTGACAGGTGTGAGGTGGTATCTCATCATGGTTTTGGTTTGTATTTCCCTGATGACGAATGATGTTGAGCATCTTTTCACATGCCTGTTAGCCATCTGGATGTCTTCCTTAGAACAGTGTCCGTATATGTCTTCTGCCTATTTCTTAACTGGATTATTTGAGCTTGATAAGTTGTTTATAGATTTTGGATGCTAACCCTTTATTAGCAATGTCATTTGCAAGTATCTTCTGCCATTCCATAGGCTGCCTTTTAGTTTTGTTGATTGTTTGATTCACTGTGCAGAAGCTTTTTATCTTGTTGAAGTCCCAATAGTTCATGTTTGCTTTTGTTTCCCTTGCCTCTGGCAATGTGTCTAGTAAGTTGCACTGGCTGAAGTCAAATAAGTTGCTGCCTGTGTTCTTCTCTAGGATTTTGAAGATTTCTTGTCTCACCTTTAGATCTTGCATCCATTTTTTTTATTTAAAAATTTTTAATACAGTTCAAATCGATGTGCCACGTTCATTTCAGCTCCTTCCCTGCCAAACCTGGGGGTAAGGACTGTTTCAGTTTCTCTGCCTTCTCTTTGTAATGACCAAGTTACAACAGTGTCTGCTTCATTGAACTTTAAACTTCACATTATCCTTATTTTTCTTGATCTTGATGGATTTGCATCCTTTTGCCTGGACATGAATAGAAAGTCCTTGATTTCTTCAATTTTGCGAGACATGGCGAGGAGGGGCACAGGGAAGTGCATAGCTGGCACAACGAGCAGCAAGAAGAGAGAGAACAGGAAAAAAAACTTTTGGGGTGCCTGGGTGACTCAGTCGGTTGAGCATCCAACTCTTGATCTCAGCTCAGCCCATGATCTCACAGTTTGTGAGTTTGAGCCCCATGTTGGTCTCTGTGCTGGTGGAGTGGAGCCTGCTTGGGATTTTTTCTCTCCTTCTTTCTGCCCTTACCCTGCTTGTGCATGTGCTCTCTCTCTCAAAATAAATAAACTTAAAGCTTTCATCAGTTTTGAATTTATTTTTGTGTATAGCATAAGAAAGTGGTCCAGTTTCATTCTTCTGCATGTTGCTGGCCCGTTTTCCCAACACCATTTGTTGAAGAGACTTTTTCCACTGGATATTCTTTCTACTGTGTCGAAGATTAGTTGATCATATAGTTGTGGGTCCATTTCTGGGTTTTCTGTGCTGTTCATTGATCTATGTGTTTATTTTTATGCTAGTACCACACTGTCTTGATGACTACAGCTTTGTAGTATAGTTTGAAGTCCGAAATTGTGATGCCTCCCACTTTGCTTTTCTTTTTCAGAATTGCTTTGGCTATTTAAGGTATTTTGTGATTTCATACAAATTTTAGGATTGTTTGTTCTAGCTCTGTGAAAAATGCTGGTGGTATTTTGATAGGGATTGCATTAAATGTATACATTGCTTAGGGTAGTATAGACATTTTAACAGTGTTTGTTCTTCCAATCCATGAGCATGGAATGTCTTTTCATTTCTTTGTATCCTCTTCAATTTTTTCCATAAGTGCTCTAGAGTTTTCAGAATACATATCTTTTACCTCTTTGGTTAGGTTTATTCCTAGGTAACTTACTGGTTTTGGTGCAATTGTAAATGAGATTGATTCCTTGATTTCTTTTTCTATTGCTTTATTATTGGCATATAGAAATACAACAGATTTCTATACATTGATTTTATATTCTGTGACTTTGCTGAATTCATGTATTAGTTATAGCAATTTTTTGGTGGAGTCTTTCAGGGTTTCTACAGAGAATTTCATTTGTCTGCAAACAGTGAAAGTTTGACTTCTTCCTTGCCAATTTGGATGCCTTTTATTTCTCTTTGTTATCTGATTGCTGAGGCTAAGACTTCCATACTATGTTAAGTAACAATGCTGAGAGTTGATATTCCTGTCTTGTTCCTGACCATAGAGGAAAAACTCTTCAATTTTTCCCTGTTGAGGATGATATTAGCTGTGGGTCTTTCATATATAGCCTTTATAATGTTGAAGTATATTCCATACATACCCACTTTGTTGAGGGTTTTTATCAAGAATGGATGCTGTGTTTTGTCAAATGCTCTTTCTGCATCAATTGAGAGGATTATATGGTTCTTATCCTTTCTTTTACTAATGTCATATAACATGTTGATTGATTTGCAAATATTGAACCAGCCCTGCAGCCCAGGAATAAATCCCACTGATCATGGTGAGTAATTCTTCTAATGTACTGTTGGATTCAATTTGCTAGTATCTTGTTGAGAGTTTTTGCATCCCTGTTCATCAAGGATATTGGCCTGTAATTCTCCTTTCTAGCAGGGTCTTTGTCTGGTTTTGGAATCAAGGTAATGCTGGCCTCATAGAATGAGTTTGGAGTTTCCTTCCATTTGCATTTTTATGAACAGTTTGAGAAGACTAGGTATTAACTCTTCTTAAATGTCTGGTAGAATCAGGGCTCTTGGGTGGCTCAGTCAGTTAAGCATCCGACTTCAGCTCAGGTCATGATCTCGTGGTTTGTGAGTTCGAGCCCTGCGTCAGGCTCTATGCTGACAGCTCAGAGCCTGCAGCCTACTTCGGATTCTGTGTCTCCCTCTGTCTCTGCCCCTACCCCATTCATGCTCTCTGTTTCTCTCTCAAAAATAAACAAATGTTTTTAAAAATTTTTTAAATAAATAAATGTTTGGTAGAATTCCCCTGGCCTGGACTTTTGTTTGTTGGGAGATTTTTGATTACCGATTCAATTTCTTTGCTGTTTATGGATCTGTTCAAATTTTGTATTTCTTCTGTTTCAGTTTTGGTAGTTTGTATGTTTCTAGGAATTTATCGATTTCTTCCAGATTTCCCCATTTGTTGGCATATAATTTTTCATAATATTCTCTTGTATTTATTTGTATTTCTGTGGCATTGGTTGTGATCTCTCCTCTTTAATTAATGATTTTATTTATTTGGGTCCTTTCTCCTTTCTTTTTGGTAGTCTGGCTAGGGCGTTATCAATTTTATTAATTCTTTTAAAGAACAAGCTCTTAGTTTTGTTGATTTGTCCTACTTTTTTGTTGTTTCTATATCATTTATTTTTTTCTCTAATCTGTATTATTTCCCTTCTTCTGCCTTCAGGCTTTATTTGCTGCTCCTTTTCTAGCTCCTTTAGATGTAAGATTAAGTTGTGTATTTGAGACTTTTCTTGCTTCTTGAAGTAGGCCTATATTGCAATATACTTCCCTTTTAGGGCCGCCTTTGCTGCATCCCAAAGATTTTGTTGTTTTTTTTTTTTTATTTTTTTTTTATTTTTTAATATATGAAATTTACTGTCAAATTGGTTTCCATACAACACCCAGTGCTCATCCCCAAAGGTGCCCTCCTCAATACCCATCACCCACCCTGCCCTCCCTCCCACCCCCCATCAACCCTCAGTTTGTTCTCAGTTTTTAACAGTCTCTTATGCTTTGGCTCTCTCCCACTCTAACCTCTTTTTTTTTTTTTTCCTTCCCCTCCCCCATAGGTTTCTGTTACGTTTCTCAGGATCCACATAAGAGTGAAACCATATGGTATCTGTCTTTCTCTGTATGGCTTATTTCACTTAGCATCACACTCTCCAGTTCCATCCACGTTGCTACTAAAGGCCATATTTCATTTTTTCTCATTGCCACGTAGTATTCCATTGTGTATATAAACCACAATTTCTTTATCCATTCATCAGTTGATGGACATTTCGGCTCTTTCCATAATTTGGCTATTGTTGAGAGTGCTGCTATAAACATTGGGGTACAAGTGCCCCTCTGCATCAGTACTCCTGTATCCCTTGGATAAATTCCTAGCAGTGCTATTGCTGGGTCATAGGGTAGGTCTATTTTTAATTTTCTGAGGAACCTCCACACTGCTTTCCAGAGCGGCTGCACCAATTTGCATTCCCACCAACAGTGCAAGAGGGTTCCTGTTTCTCCACATCCTCTCCAGCATCTATAGTCTCCTGATTTCTTCATTTTGGCCACTCTGACTGGCGTGAGGTGGTATCTGAGTGTGGTTTTGATTTGTATTTCCCTGATAAGGAGCGACGTTGAACATCTTTTCATGTGCCTGTTGGCCATCCGGATGTCTTCTTTAGAGAAGTGTCTATTCATGTTTTCTGCCCATTTCTTCACTGGGTTATTTGTTTTTCGGGTGTGGAGTTTGGTGAGCTCTTTATAGATTTTGGATACTAGCCCTTTGTCCGATGTGTCATTTGCAAATATCTTTTCCCATTCCGTTGGTTGCCTTTTAGTTTTGTTGGTTGTTTCCTTTGCTGTGCAGAAGCTTTTTATCTTCATAAGGTCCCAGTAATTCACTTTTGCTTTTAATTCCCTTGCCTTTGGGGATGTGCCGAGTAAGAGATTGCTACGGCTGAGGTCAGAGAGGTCTTTTCCTGCTTTCTCCTCTAAGGTTTTGATGGTTTCCTGTCTCACATTCAGGTCCTTTATCCATTTTGAGTTTATTTTTGTGAATGGTGTGAGAAAGTGGTCTAGTTTCAACCTTCTGCATGTTGCTGTCCAGTTCTCCCAGCACCATTTGTTAAAGAGACTGTCTTTTTTCCATCGGATGTTCTTTCCTGCTTTGTCAAAGATGAGTTGGCCATACATTTGTGGGTCTAGTTCTGGGGTTTCTATTCTATTCCATTGGTCTATGTGTCTGTTTTTATGCCAATACCATGCTGTCTTGATGATGACAGCTTTGTAGTAGAGGCTGAAGTCTGGGATTGTGATGCCTCCTGCTTTGGTCTTCTTCTTCAAAATTACTTTGGCTATTTGGGGCCTTTTGTGGTTCCATATGAATTTTAGGATTGCTTGTTCTAGTTTCGAGAAGAATGCTGGTGCAATTTTGATTGGGATTGCATTGAATGTGTAGATAGCTTTGGGTAGTATTGACATTTTGACAATATTTATTCTTCCAATCCATGAGCAGGGAATGTCTTTCCATTTCTTTATATCTTCTTCAATTACCTGCATAAGCTTTCTATAGTTTTCAGCATACAGATCTTTTACATCTTTGGTTAGATTTATTCCTAGGTATTTTATGCTTCTTGGTGCCACTGTGAATGGGATCAGTTTCTTCATTTGTCTTTCTGTTGCTTCATTGTTAGTGTATAAGAATGCAACTGATTTCTGCACATTGATTTTGTATCCTGCAACTTTGCTGAATTCATGTATCAGTTCTAGCAGACTTTTGGTGGAGTCTATCGGATTTTCCATGTATAATATCATGTCATCTGCAAAAAGCGAAAGCTTGACTTCATCTTTGCCAATTTTGATGCCTTTGATTTCCTTTTGTTGTCTGATTGCTGATGCTAGAACTTCCAGCACTATGTTAAACAACAGCGGTGAGAGTGGGCATCCCTGTCGTGTTCCTGATCTCAGGGAAAAAGCTCTCAGTTTTTCCCCGTTGAGGATGATGTTAGCTGTGGGCTTTTCATAAATGGCCTTTATGATCTTTAAGTATGTTCCTTCTATCCCGACTTTCTCAAGGGTTTTTATTAAGAAAGGGTGCTGGATTTTGTCAAAGGCCTTTTCTGCATCGATTGACAGGATCATATGGTTCTTCTCATTTTTTTTGTCAATGTGATGTATCACGTTGATCGATTTGCGAATGTTGAACCAGCCCTGCATCCCAGGAATGAATCCCACTTGATCATGGTGAATAATTGTTTTTATATGTTGTTGAATTCGATTTGCTAGTATCTTATTGAGAATTTTTGCATCCATATTCATCAGGGATATTGGCCTGTAGTTCTCTTTTTTTACTGGGTCTCTGTCTGGTTTAGGAATCAAAGTAATACTGGCTTCATAGAATGAGTCTGGAAATTTTCCTTCCCTTTCTATTTCTTGGAATAGCTTGAGAAGGATAGGTATTATCTCTGCTTTAAACGTCTGGTAGAACTCCCCTGGGAAGCCATCTGGTCCTGGACTCTTATTTGTTGGGAGATTTTTGATAACCGTTTCAATTTCTTCGCTGGTTATGGGTCTGTTCAAGCTTTCTATTTCCTCCTGATTGAGTTTTGGAAGAGTGTGGGTGTTTAGGAATTTGTCCATTTCTTCCAGGTTGTCCAATTTGTTGGCATATAATTTTTCATAGTATTCCCTGATAATTGTTTGTATCTCTGAGGGATTGGTTGTAATAATTCCATTTTCATTCATGATTTTATCTATTTGGGTCATCTCCCTTTTCTTTTTGAGAAGCCTGGCTAGAGGTTTGTCAATTTTGTTTATTTTTTCAAAAAACCAACTCTTGGTTTCGCTCATCTGCTCTACAAGTTTTTTAGATTCTATATTGTTTATTTCTGCTCTGATCTTTATTATTTCTCTTCTTCTGCTGGGTTTGGGGTGTCTTTGCTGTTCTGCTTCTATTTCCTTTAGGTGTGCTGTTAGATTTTGTATTTGGGATTTTTCTTGTTTCTTGAGATAGGCCTGGATTGCAATGTATTTTCCTCTCAGGACTGCCTTCGCTGCGTCCCAAAGCGTTTGGATTGTTGTATTTTCATTTTCGTTTGTTTCCATGTATATTTTAATTTCTTCTCTAATTGCCTGGTTGACCCACTCATTCGTTAGTAGGGTGTTCTTTAACCTCCATGCTTTTGGAGGTTTTCCAGACTTTTTCCTGTGGTTGATTTCAAGCTTCATAGCATTGTGGTCTGAAAGTATGCATGATATAATTTCAATTCTTGTAAACTTATGAAGGGCTGTTTTGTGACCCAGTATATGATCTATCTTGGAGAATGTTCCATGTGCACTCGAGAAGAAAGTATATTCTGTTGCTTTGGGATGCAGAGTTCTAAATATATCTGTCAAGTCCATCTGATCCAATGTATCATTCAGGGCCCTTGTTTCTTTATTGACTGTGTGTCTAGATGATCTATCCATTTCTGTAAGTGGGGTGTTAAAGTCCCCTGCAATGACCACATTCTTATCAATAAGGTTGCTTATGTTTATGAGTAATTGTTTTATATATCTGGGGGCTCCGGTATTTGGCGCATAGACATTTATAATAGTTAGCTCTTCCTGATGGATAGACCCTGTGATTATTATATAATGCCCTTCTTCATCTCTTGTTACAGCCTTTAATTTAAAGTCTAGTTTGTCTGATAGAAGTATGGCTACTCCAGCTTTCTTTTGGCTTCCAGTAGCATGATAAATAGTTCTCCATCCCCTCACTCTCAATCTAAAGGTGTCCTCAGATCTAAAATGAGTCTCTTGTAGACAGCAAATAGATGGGTCTTGTTTTTTTATCCATTCTGATACCCTATGTCTTTTAGTTGGCGCATTTAATCCATTTACATTCAGTGTTATTATAGAAAGATACGGGTTTAGAGTCATTGTGATGTCTGTATGTTTTATGCTTGTAGTGATGTCTCTGGTACTTTGTCTCACAGGATCCCCCTTAGGATCTCTTGTAGGGCTGGTTTCGTGGTGACAAATTCCTTCAGTTTTTGTTTGTTTGGGAAGACCTTTATCTCTCCTTCTATTCTAAATGACAGACTTGCTGGATAAAGGATTCTCGGCTGCATATTTTTTCTGTTTAGCACACTGTAGATATCGTGCCAAGCCTTTCTGGCCTGCCAAGTTTCAAAGGAGAGATCAGTCACGAGTCTTATAGGTCTCCCTTTATATGTGAGGGCACGTTTATCCCTTGCTGCTTTCAGAATTTTCTCTTTATCCTTGTATTTTGCCAGTTTCACTATGATATGTCGTGCAGAAGATCGATTCAAGTTACGTCTGAAGGGAGTTCTCTGTGCCTCTTGGATTTCAATGCCTTTTTCCTTCCCCAGTTCAGGGAAGTTCTCAGCTATAATTTCTTCAAGTACCCCTTCAGCACCTTTCCCTCTCTCTTCCTCCTCTGGGATACCAATTATGCGTATATTATTTCTTTTTAGTGTATCACTTAGTTCTCTGATTTTCCCCTCATACTCCTGGATTTTTTTATCTCTCTTTCTTTCAGCTTCCTCTTTCTCCATAACTTTATCTTCTAGTTCACCTATTCTCTCCTCTGCCTCTTCAAGCCGAGCCGTCGTGGTTTCCATTTTGTTTTGCATTTCGTTTAAAGCGTTTTTCAGCTCCTCGTGACTGGTCCTTAGTCCCTTGATCTCTGTGGCAAGAGATTCTCTGCTGTCCTGTATACTGTTTTCAAGCCCAGCAATTAACTTTATGACTATTATTCTAAATTCACTTTCTGTTATATTATTTAAATCCTTTTTGATCAGTTCATTAGCTGTTGTTATTTCCTGGAGATTCTTCTGAGGGGAATTCTTCCGTTTGGTCATTTTGGATAGTCCCTGGAGTGGTGAGGACCTGCAGGGCACTTCCCCTGTGCTGTGGTGTATAACTGGAGTTGGTGGGCGGGGCCGCAGTCCGACCTGATGTCTGCCCCCAGCCCACCGCTGGGGCCACAGTCAGACTGGTGTGTGCCTTCTCTTCCCCTCTCCTAGGGGCGGGATTCACTGTGGAGTGGCGTGGCCCGTCTGGGCTACTTGTACACTGCCAGGCTTGTATTAGCTGGGGTGGGTAGGCAAGGTGCACGGGGGCTGGAGGGGCAGGCTTAGCTCGCTTCTCCTTAGGTGATCCACTTCAGGAGGGGCCCTGTGGCAGCGGGAGGGAGTCAGATCCGCTGCCGGAGGTTTGGCTCCGCAGAAGCACAGAGTTGGGTGTTTGCGCTGCGCGAGGAAGCTCCCTGGCAGGAACTGGTTCCCTTTGGGATTTTGGCTGGGGGATGGGCGGGGGAGATGGCGCTGGCGAGCGCCTTTGTTCCCCGCCAAGCTGAGCTCTGCCGTCCGGGGGCTCAGCAGCTCTCCCTCCCTTTGTCCTCCAGCCTTCCCGCTTTCCGAGCGGAGCTGTTAACTTATGACCTCCCAGACGCTAAGTCGCGCTTGCTGTCGGAACACAGTCCGTCCGGCCCCTCCGCTTTTGCCAGCCAGACTCGGGGGCTCTGCTTGGCCAGCGAGCCGCCCCTCCGCCCCGGCTCCCTCCCGCCAGTCCGTGGAGCGCGCACCGCCTCGCCGCTCTTCCTACCCTCTTCCGTGGGCCTCTCGTCTGCGCTTGGCTCCGGAGACTCCGTTCTGCTAATCCTCTGGCGGTTTTCTGGGTTCTTTAGGCAGGTGTAGGTGGAATCTAAGTGATCAGCAGGACGCGCGGTGAGCCCCGCGTCCTCCTACGCTGCCATCTTCCGGACCCCTCCTGCATCCCAAAGATTTTGGACTGTCTTGTTTTCATTTTTATTTGCTTCCATGTATTTTAATTTCTTCTTTAATTTCCTGGTTAACATATTCATTCTTTAGTAGGATGTTCTTTAACCTCTATGTATTTGTGGTCTTTCCAAATTTTTTCTTGTGATTGACTTCAAGTTTCATAGCATTGTGGTCTGAAAATATGCATGGGGGGAGGAGGGGCCAACATGGTGGAGAAGTAGGGGGAATCCATACTTCCTGTGTCTCTCAAACAAAGAAGTATAGAAGCCAAAGGACTTTGAACACCAGGCCTGGGAGGAAAAGAGACTGAATCTACTAGGAAGAAAATGGGAAAGCTGGAAAAAAAAATAGGGCTACTCCAAGGAACAAATCAAAGCACACCTGGTGGAGGGTCCAAAATATTACTACGAGTAGGGTAATAAAATAACCAAAGTCACAACAACAGAGAGCAAGTAACAATCTCCAAAAAAACATCTCCTGAAGGGCCAGGCCCTGGACAGCATATGACTCTCCTTTAATATAGCAGTGCTCGCGGGTGCAGAGAACACAACAAGCTTTTAAAATGCGTAAGGGACAGAAAATTAGCCAAAATGATGAAACGGAAGAATTCTCCTCAAAAGAAATTCCAGGAAGTAGTGACAGCTAACGAATTGATTAAAACCGATTTAAGCAATATAACAGAACAAGAATTTAAAGGAATAGTCATAAAATTAATCGCTGGGCTTGAAAAAAGCATAGAGGACAGCAGGGAATCTATTGCTACAGAGATCAAGGGACTAAGAAAAAAGTCATGATGAATTAAAAAATGCTATAAATGGGGTGCAAAATAAAATGGGGGTGGCCACAGCATGGATTGAAGAGGCAAAGGAGAGAATAGGTAAATTAGAAGATAAAATTATGGAAAAAGAGGAAGCTGAGAAAAAGGGAAATAAAAAAATCCAGGAGTACAAGGGGAGAATTAGAGAACTAAGTGATGCAATCAAATGGAACAATATCTGTATCATAGGAATTCCAGAAGAAGAAGAGAGAGAGAAAGGGGCTGAAGGTGCACTTAAACAAATTATAGCTGAGAACTTCCCTGATTTGGGAAAGGAAATAGGCATTGAAATCCAAGAGGCACAGAGAGCTCCCTTCCGACGTAACTTGAATCAATCTTCTACACGACATATCATAGTGAAACTGGCAAAATACAAGGATAAAGAGAGAATTCTGAAAGCAGCTAGGGAAAACAGGCCTTAACATACAAAGGTAGACACATAAGGGCAGTAGCAGACCTATCTACTGAAACTTGGCAGACCAGAAAGGAATGGCAGGAAATCTTCAATGTGATGAACAGAAAAAATATGCAGCCAACAATCTTTTACCCAGCAAGTCTGTCATTCAGAACAGAAGGAGAGATAAAGGTTTTCCCAAACAAACAAAAACTGAAAGAATTCATCACCACTAAACCAGCTGTACAAGAGATCCTAAGGGGGACTCTGTGAGTGAAATGTTGCAAGGACCACAAAGTACCAGAGACACTACTACAAGCACAAAACCTACAGATACCACAATGCCTCTAAACCCATATCTTTCAGTAATAACACTGAATGTAAATGGACTAAATGCTCCAAACAAAAGACATAGGGTATCAGAATGGATAAAAAAACAAGACCCATCTATTTGCTGTCTACAAGAGACTCATTTTAGACCTGAGGACACCTTCAGATTGAAAATGAGGGGATGGAGAACTACCTATCATGCTACTGGAAGTCAAAAGAAAGCTGGAGTAGCCATACTTATATCAGACAAACTAGACTTTAAATTAAAGGCTGTAACAAGAGATGAAGAAGGGCATTATATAATAATTACAGGGTCTATCCATCAGGAAGGGCTAACAAATATAAATGTCTATGCACCGAATTCAGGAGCCCCCAAATATATAAAACAATTACTCACAAACATAAGCAACCTTATTGATAAGAATGTGGTCATTGCAGGAGACTTTAATACTCCACTTAGAGTAATGGATAGAACATCTAGACAGAGATAAATAAAGAAACAAGAGCCCTGCATGATATATTGGATCACATGGACTTAACAGATATATTTAGAACTCTACCTCCCAAAGCAACAAAATATACTTTCTTCTCGAGTGCACATGGAACATTCTCCAAAATAGATCACATACTCGGTCACAAAACAGCCCTTTATAAGTATAAAGAATTGAGATCAGAGGCGCCTGGGTGGCTCAGTTGGTTGAGTGTCTGGCTTCAGCTCAGGTCATGATCTCACAGTTTGTGAGTTCGAGCCCCATGTCGGTCTCTGTGCTGACAGCTCAGAGCCTGGAGCCTGTTTCGGATTCTGTGTCCCCCTCTCTCTCTGCTCCTCCCCCACTCGTGCTCTGTCTCTCTCACAAAAATAAATAAACATTAAACAAATTTTTTTAATAAAAAAATAAAAGAATTGAGATCATACCATACACACTTTCAGACCACAATGCTATGAAACTTGAAATCAACCACAGGAAAAAGTCTGGAAAACCTCCAAAAGCATGGAGGAGGTGAAAGAACATCCTACTAAAGAATGAATGGGTCAACCAGGCAACTAGAGAAGAAATTTTTAAAATGTGGAAACAAATGAAAATGAAAATACAACAATCCAAACGCTTTGGGATGCAGCAAAGGCAGTCCTGAGAGGAAAATACATTGCAATCCAGGCCTATTTCAAGAAACAAGAAAAATCACAAATACAAAATCTAACAGCACACCTAAAGGAAATAAAAGCAGAACAGCAAAGACACCCCAAACCCAGCAGAAGAAGAGAAATAATAAAGATCAGAACAGAAATAAACAATATAGAATCTAAAAAAAACAGTAGAGCAGATCAATGAAACCAAGAGTTGGTTTTTTGAAAAAATAAACAAAATTGATAAGCCTCTAGCCAGGCTTCTCAAAAAGAAAAGGGAGATGACCCAAATAGATAAAATCATGAATGAAAATGGAATTATTACAACCAATCCCTCAGAAATACAAGCAACTATCAGGGAATACTATGAAAAATTATATGCCAACGAACTGGACAACCTGGAAGAAATGGACAAATTCCTAAGCACGCACACACTTCCAAAACTCAAACAGGAAGAAATAGAAAACTTGAACAGACCCATAACCAGCAAAAAAATTGAATCAGTTATCAAAAATCTCCCAACAAATAAGAGTCCAGGACCAGATAACTTCCCAGGGGAATTCTACCAGACATTTAAATCAGAGATAATACCTATCCTTCTCAAGCTGTTCCAAAAAATAGAAAGGGAAGGAAAACTTCCAGACTCATTCTATGAAGCCAGTATTACTTTGATTCCTAAACCAGACAGAGACCCAGCAAGAAAAGAGAACTACAGACCAATATCCCTGATGAATATGGATGCAAAAATTCTCAACAAGATACTTGCAAATCGAATTCAACAGCATATAAAAAGAATTATTCACCATGATCAAGTGGGATTTATTCCTGGGCTGCAGGGCTGGTCAACATTCGCAAATCAATCAATGTGATACATCACATTAATAATAATAAAAAAAGATAAGAACCATATGATCCTGTCAATTGATACAGAAAAAGCATTTGACAAAATTCAGAATCCTTTCTTAATAAAAACTCTCGAGAAAGTTGGGATAGAAGAAACATACTTAAACATCATAAAAGGCATTTATAAAAAGCCCATAGCTAATATCATCTTCAATGGGGAAAAACTGAGAGCTTTCTCCCTGAGATCAGGAACACGACAGGGATGTCCACTCTCACCGCTGTTGTTTCACATAGTTTTGGAAGTGCTAGCATCAGCAATCAGACAACAAAAGGAAATCAAAGGCATCAAAATTGGCAACGATGCAGTCAAGCTTTCACTTTTTGCAGATGACATGATATTATACATGGAAAATCTGATAGACTCCACCAAAAGTCTGCTAGAACTGATACATGAGTTCAGCAAAGTCACAGGATACAAAACCAATGTACAGAAATCAGTTGCATTCTTACACACTAATAATTAAGCAACAGAAAGACAAATAAAGAAACTGATCCCATTCACAATTGCACCAAGAAGCATAAAATACCTAGGAATAAACCTAACCAAAGATGTAAAAGATCTGTATGTTGAAAACTATAGAAAGCTTATGAAGGAAATTGAAGAAGATACAAAGAAATGGAAAAACATTCTATGCTCATGGATTGGAAGAATAAATATTGTTAAAATGTCAATACTACCCAAAGCAATCTACACATTTAATGCAATCGCAATCAAAATTGCACCAGCATTCTTCTCGAAGCCAGAACAAGCAATCCTAAAATTTATATAGAACTACAAAAGACCCTGAATAGCCACAGTAATATTGAAGAAGAAAACCAAAGCAGGAGGCATCACAATTCCAGACTTTAGCCTCTACTACAAAGCTGTAATCATCAAGACAGCATGGTACTGGCACAAAAACAGACACATAGACCAGTGGAATAAAATAGAGACTCCAGAATTAGACCCACAAAAGTATGGCCAACTAATCTTTGACAAAGCAGGAAAGAATATCCAATGGAAAAAAGACAGTCTCTTTAACAAATGGTACAGAGAACTGGACGGCAATATGCAGAAGAATGAAACTAGACCACTTTCTTACACCATTCACAAAAATAAACTCAAAATGGATAAAGGACCTAAATGTGAGACAGGAAACCATCAAACCCTAGAGGAGAAAGCAGGAAAAAACCTCTCTGAGCTCAGCTGCAGCAATTTCTTACTTGACACATCTCCAAAGACAAGGGAATTAAAAGCAAAAATGAACTATTGGGACCTCATGAAGATAAAAATCTTCTGCACTGCAAAGGAAACAATCACCAAAACTAAAAGGCAACCAACGGAATGGGAAAAGATATTTCCAAATGACATATCAGATAAAGGGCTAGTATCCAAAATCTATAAAGAACTCACCAAACTCCACACCCGAAAAATAAATAATCCAGTGAAGAAATGGGCAGAAGACACGAATAGACACTTTTCTAAAGAAGACATCCAGATGGTAAACAGGCACATGAAAAGATGCTCAACGTCACTCCTCATCAGGGAAATACAAACCAAAACTACACTGAGATACCACCTCACGCCGGTTAGAGTGGCTAAAATGAACAAATCAGGAGACTATAGATGCTGGAGAGGATATGGAGAAACGGGAACCCTCTTGCACTGTTGGTGGGAATGCAAACTGGTGCAGCTGCTCTGGAAAACAGTGTGGAGGTTCCTCAAAAAATTAAAAATAGATCTACCCTATGACCCAGCAATAGCACTGCTAGGAATTTACCCAAGGGATACAGGAGTGCTGATGCATAGGGGCACTTGTACCCCAATGTTTATAGCAGCACTTTCAACAATAGCCAAATTATGGAAAGAGCCTAAATGTTCATCAACTGACACATGGATAAAGAAGATGTGGTTTATACATACATGGAATACTACTTGGCAATGAGAAAGAATGAAATCTGGCCATTTGTAGCAACATGGATGAAACTGGAGAGTGTTATGCTATGTGAAATAAGTCAGGCAGAGAAAGACAGATACCATATGTTTTCACTCATATGTGGATCCTAAGAAACTCAACAGAAGACCAGGGGAGAGGGGAAGGGGGGAAAGAGTTACAGAGAAGGAAGGAGGCAAACCATAAGAGACTCTTAAATACTGAGAACAAACTGAGGGTTGATGGGGGGTGGGGGGAAGGGGAAAGTGGGTGATGGGCATTGAGGAGGGCACCTGTTGGGATGAGCACTGGGTGTCGTATGGAAATCAATTTGACAATAAATGTCATATTAAAAAAAAAGAAAGAAAATATGCATGGGATGATCTCAATCTTTTTGTACTTATTGAAGGCTGATTGTGACCCACTATGTGATCTATTCTGGAGAATGTTCCATGTACACTTGAAAAGAGTGTGTACTCTGCTGCTTTAGGATGAAATGTTCTGGATATATATGTTATGTCTATCTGGTCCAGTGTGTCATTCAAAACCATTATTTACTTGTTGGTTTTCTGCTTAGATGATCTGTTCATTGCTACAAGCGTGGTGTTAAAGTCCCCTACTATTATTATATTATTATCATTGCATTTCTTTATGTTTTTTATTAATTGATTTATATATTTGGGAACTCCAATTTGGGGGCATAAATATTTACAATTGTTACAACTTCTTGATGGATAGACACCTTAATTATGATATGGTGCCCTTCTTCATCTCTTGTTACAGTCTTTGGTTTAAAATCTAGTTTGTCTGATACCATATGGTTTCACTCTTATGTAGATCCTGAGAAACTTAACAGAAACCCATGGGGGAAGGGAAGGGAAAAAAAAAAAAAAGAGGTTAGAGTGGGAGAGAGCCAAAGCATACGAGACTGTTAAAAACTGAGAACAAACTGAGGGTTGATGGGGGGTGGGAGGGAGGGGAGGGTGGGTGATGGGTATTGAGGAGGGTACCTTTTGGGATGAGCACTGGGTGTTGTATGGAAACCAATTTGACAATAAATTTCATATATAAAAAAAATAAATAAAATCTAGTTTGTCTGATATAAGTATGACTACTCTGGCTTTCTTTTGGTTTGACCAAGATGTTTTCCGTAATAGGATCTGGGAAATCAGGAGGAGCATACTTTCTAGGGGAAGAATGATGAATTCAGTTTAGAACATGTTGAGTTTAAGTGACTTCCATAAGAGATGTCCAGGAAGTAGTTGGAAATGTAGATCTGCAGCCTCGAAGATTTTAGAGATGGGGTGGGGAGGTAGGTATTACCAACAAAAAGTAATCTTTGAAATTATTTGAAACTATCCTAGTTTTCACCATCATTTATTTCCTATAAATAGCTGTAACAACTTCCTAACTAATCTCTCTGCTTCTGTTCCAGCCTCTCTCTTTCAATCCATTTTCCTCATTTTTATAAGGATGATGTTTCTACAATAGAGATCTGATCATGATATTGCCTTATTTAAAATAATCTTTTAATGGTTCTTCCTTGGTTTCAGAAGAGAATTAAAACTCTTTGTCTGTTTGTCTTTGTCTCAACCCTCCCTGCCTCTTCAGGCACGTCTCTACCATTCTCTTCTTTACACTGTACCCTTCATCCATACAGGACTGCTTGAAGTGCTGTTTACAGGCCTCCATTATAGTAGTACTGGTGGTGGAGGTAGTGGTGATACTACTATTAATACCAATATTTTTTCAGTAAATGTTAGGATTATTTCAGCCCTTCTTTTTTGCAATTTATATGTAACAGTAATAGCTAGCAGTTAATATAGCACATACCGCGTAACAGCACCTTTCTAAGAGCTTCACACTTTGCTCTACCTAGCAGGTGTCTTCTTAGGTTCAGTTAAACATTTAGACTCACAGGACTATATAATAGGCCACACTTGACATCAGTCTGTTTAAAACTATATAGGACATTTTACATTTTACTACAAAACTGCAGTAATCAAAACTGTGTACTGTTTATATTATAAAGACAGACATGTAGAACAGTGGAGTAGAATAGAGAACCCAGAAATAAGCCCTCATATACTTATTTATTTATTTATTTATTTATTTATTTATTTATTTATTTAAATGATTTTGGGTAAAGGTACCAAGACCATTCAATGGGGAAAGGACAGTCTTTTCAACAGTTGGTGCTGGGAAAACTGGATATCCCCATGTAAAAGAATGAAGTTAGACCCTTACTTAACACCATATATAAAAATTACCTCAAAAGTTTCAAGAACCTAAATATAAGACCTAAAACAATAAATCTATTAGAAGAAAGCATGGGACAAATCTTAATGAGATTAGATTTGACAAAGATTTCTTGGGTATGATGCTGAAGGCAGAGGTAACAAAAGAAATTGGATTTCATGAAAAGCAAAAATTTTCACTCATCAAAGGACACTATCTACAGAGTAAGAAGTTAACCCACAGAATGACAGAAAATATTTGCAAATCATAAATCTAGTAAGAGATTAATATGAAAACTATATAAAAGACTCCTGCATGTCAACTATAAAAGACCAAACACCTTGATTCAAAAATGGGTTAAGGACTTGAATAGACATTTCTTCCAAAAAAAATAAGCAAATGGCCAATAAGTACATGAAAAAGATACTCAACCTCACTAATAATTACGGAAATGCATATCAAAACTATAATGAGATCCCATGTCATACTAATTAGAATGGCTACCATAAGAAAAAGAGAGAGAAGGGGCGCCTGGGTGGCTCAGTCGGTTAAGTGGCCGACTTCACGGCCACTCGCGTTCCGTGAGTTCGAGCCCCGAGTCCGGCTCTGTGCTGACAGCTCAGAGCCTGGAGCTTGTTTCAGATTCTGTGTCTCCCCCTCTCTCTGCCCCTCCCCTGTTCATGCTCTGTCTCTCTCTCTCTCTCTCTGTCTCAAAAATAAATAAACGTTAAAAAAATTAAAAAAAAAAAAAGAAAAAGAGAGAAAACGACAGGTGTTGACAAGGATGTGGAGAAATTGGAAGCCCGTGCACTGTTTGTAGAAATGTAAAATGGTACAGCCACTGTGGAAAACAGTATGGGGTTTCCTCAAAAAATTAAAATAGAAATTACCATAGGACCCAGCAGTTCCACTTCTGGGTATATGCCATAATGAACTGAAAAAGTCTCAAAGAGATTGTACATCCGTGTTTATAGCGGCATTACTCACAAAACTAAGATACAGAAGTAACCCAAGTGTCCACTGATAGATGAATGGATAAGCAAGATGTGGTGCATATATACAATGGAATATTATTCAGCCTTTAAAAGGAAGGAAATTCTGTAATATGCTACAACATGGATGAACTTTAAGGACATTATGCTAAATGAAGTAAACCAATGACAAAAAGACAAATGCTGTATGATTCTACTTATATGAGGTACGTAGAGTAGTTAAAATCATAGAAACAGAAAGTAGAATGGTGGTTGCCAGGAGCTAGAGGAGGGAAGAATGGGGAGTTACTGTTTAATAGGTATAAAGTTTCAGTTTTACAATATGAAATGAGTTTTGGGGATGGATGGTGGTGATGTCTGCACAATTGTACAAGTGTGTTTAATACCGCTGAACTGCACACTTAAAAATGGATGTGATGGTTTAATGTTATGTATATTTTAACACAATAAAAAAAAAGATAACCAAGTATACAGGGCAGGAACCAAAACTTCTTTAGCAAGATAGCATCAGGCATTGTTCTTCAGTGAGAACTTTATAGAAGTTCATAGAGCTGTCTACACAACTGTTCAGGAGCTATTCTTTGCCCCCATTCTCTTAGGTGATAATCATGTATAAAGAAATGAGATCCACATTAGACAGGTCTAAGAGTTGCCCTGACTTAACAGGCTCATATCCCACAGGAACCAATATCTCTTAAGGCAATTACATAGGCATAGTAGCCCTGGGTTTTGACTTAAAACTACATATTTACACTTCCTATCATTACCAATCAGGTGTCTTTTTTTTTTTTTTTTTAAGTAGGCTTCATACCCAGGGCAGAGCCCAACTCAGGGTTTGAACTCCCCACCCTGAAATCAAGACCTGAGCTGAGATCAAGAAGTGGCTGCTTAACTGACTGAGACACCGAGGTGGCCCTAATCAGATGTCATTTTTAACTATAACATTGCTTAGGAACATAGTTGACATTATACCTTTATCAGGTTTTCAAGGAAACATAGTTAAAAATTTAATCAAAGGCCGAAGTCTCATGAAGAGAGTTTTGTTCCCTTTCCCTACACATATGTTAACCCATTTATTCCTCACTAGTAGAAAATGAGGTAGTTACTGTTATTATTATCCCATTTTACAGATAAGGAGACTGAGGTACAGAGAAGTTACATAACTTCCTCAAGGTCACACAACTATTAATAAAGATGATAAACATGAACCCAGGCAGTATGACTCTAGCATGTGCACTCTCAGTCACTGTGTTAGTCAGAATTATAACTCTCCAGAGATGTCCACATCCTAATCTCTGGAACCTGTGACTATGTTCTGTTAACAATGGCAAGGAGAAATTAAGGTTGCTGTGGAAATTAAATTTATTAATCAGTTGACCTTGAGATGGGGAGATTATCCTGGATTATCCAGATGGTCCTGATCAACCACAAGGGTCCTTATAAATGAAAGAGAGAAAAGTGATTCAGTGCCAGATTGATACAGTGGAGATTTAGCCATTAGTAATGATGAAGATGGAGGAATGGGCCACAAGCCAAGGAATACAGGTGAACTCTAAAAGCTGGACAAAGCAGGGCACCTGAGTGGCGCAATCAGTTAAGTGTCCAACCTTGGCTCAGGTCATGATCTCACGGTTAGTGGGTTCGAGCCCCACGTCGGGCTCTGTGCTGACAGCTCAGAGCCTGGAGCCTGCTTCAGATCTGTGTCTCCCTCTGCCCCTCCCCTGCTCACTCTCTGTCTCTCAAAAATAAACATTTAAAAACAATTTTTTTTTAAGCTGGATAAAGCAAGGAAATGGATTTTCCCCTAAAGCCTCTTGGATGAATGCAGTCTTGCCAACCCTTTGATCTCAGCCCAGTGAGACCCTTTTTGGACTTCTAACTTCCAGAACTGTCACATAATATATTTATGTTGTTTTAAACCACCAGGTTTGTGGTAATTTGTTACATCAGCAATAGGAAACTAACACAATCACTATACTATATTGCATCTCATATTGTACTATATTTTTGCTGCCAGGCTTTTATTTTGCATGTGACATTCTGCCCCCTTTCCCTACTTCTGGAGTCCCTTTCCTGGCTTCCTCTTCAGTCTAGATTGGTTGTTTCACCTGTGTCTTTCCATCTCACTCTATAGCATTTCTCATATGCATGTCAAATAATGTAAATTTTTTGTTCACCTCCCACTCCCCTTTCAAGATTTAACTCAAATATCACTACTTTCTGGAAGTATTTCCTGAACTGCAGACCAGCCACAGACACTCAACCAAAACTAGATGTGCCTGCTGTATTTTCTGCTAATCTTTGTCAATAACATTTATTCTCTAAGCTATGTTTACCAGTAGACACTGTTCCTTCTCAACTTAGTATCCTTAGTACTCAGCTTAGTATCTAACATACAGTAAGGGCTTAAATTATGTATGATGAATGAATGAATCAATTATTTTATCACTTAGAATTGGAGTTTGAATATTGTATTCATTCTGAGGTTGAAAATCACTTTTTTTCTTCCATCAAGAGTACAAAAAATAAGAAAAAGAACTCACTGTGGCTGCTACCAATAATATGGTAACCCTGCTGATCTGAGGTGTATCCCTTCCAGCATTCATTCTCTCAAGTGATTAAATTTTAGCACTATTTGCCTAGGTAATAGCCTGATTATTTTTCTTTTTCCTTCCAGTTTTAAATGAGAAAACAGTATTTTATATGGCATAATGTTTGGTGCAGAGACTGGGATTCCACAATGTGGTCCTAGATCTTTGAGAGAAAGAAACTTCTTTCTCTGGTCTACATGGACTTTGTAGATTTTTATTTTTTGCTACCTCTCGGGTAAGAGTATTTCCGTTTCCCCTTTGGGACTCTGCACTTCCTTGCCTACGAAAATAGCCCTGTTCTTCACCAGCATTCCTGGTCTTGAGAATCCCTACAGGACCACAGAGGAACTCTTGGCTCTAGATCTGGATTATAGGGGAGAAAGCTTCATCTAGCTGTTTTGTTTCTCTTACAGGATACTCAAAAAGCAAGTCTGCTTTTTATGATTCACAGAAGAAAGCTTTTGTTTCCTTGGTATATATACCTTCTGAGTTCTAGTCTGATGTTATTCTGAGACCAGGCCAGAATAAATTGAGCTTTAGCTCAGATCACAACTGTTTTGTTTTATAAACAACCTTAAGCCAGTTTAAAGAAGAGAAAAATAAATTATATCACACAGGGTGAGAATCCATAAATGCATAATTCATAGTTTAGATATTCTATAGGTTTTCAGGGAGTCTTTCTAAAGAAGTAGTATACATGGGGAGAAATATTCTGTTTAGCAAATTTATTCCCTGCCTTTGGGGTTAGAGCAGCAAAGAAGTTAAAAGCCATATAAGAACAGTAGGTGCAAGTAGCTGGCCAATTAATGGGATTGTACAGTAAGAATATAATTTTGATTCAGAAGAGCTGCTGACACAAGATTTTTCCTATGAAGAACTGCAACTTAGATCCAATGGATGATGTGAATGCATTTAGAACCCTGAGTGAAGACTCAATGAGAATGTCTTTTATTTGATTGGTGTTTGTATGGAATCAGGTTACTCTAGAATGTAGAAAAATGGTTTTGCTCCGGTTTCTAAACAAAATGAAAAGCATTGTCCTAATTGAATTTGTTTTGACATTCTTGCTGCCCCACACAGGTCAAGTTGCAAGATGGAACAAAAGAATAAAGCTAGAGGGTAATATGAGGCCTTGTCCAAAATGCTATAAATGTTAGGAATGGTGTTCTTAGTAGTGTATGAAACCTTTAAATAAAGAATTTTATGTGGGATATGCATTTATCTCCATATTAAAAAGGCCATGTTAGAAATAAAATGTCATGGAATTTAGAAAAGATGAGGATTAAGACTGCCTGAAAATGAGTCTTTTGATTGCTATAAGAATTTGATTACATTTAGCCTTAAATGAGGGGTCTTTAGATATTGGAATAAGGGAGCTAGCTATAGTTATAGTCAGAACACTAATAACATGGTATGCCATACACTAACATATATTAGTGTGTGTATGCCAGACACTAACGTTAGTGTCTGGCATAGACACACACACACACACACACACTCATTTAAGTATAATTTCAATGTATTCTGATGATTTGATTCAGTGTACACAGTCTTGGAAAAGTAGCCAGGAAAATTTTTTTCCTCTAGGAAAAAGGTATCTGGGCAATTTTTTAATGTTTTAAAGTAAATCTGGATGCTATTTTGAAGATTCTTGAAAATAAACATTTGATCACTCAATATTGTGGTTGACCAAAAATAGCTATGTGTATCCTTTTCCTTTTGAAAAGCAGTTTTTTTTAGTTCTTATTTTCCATCATTGATGTTGCCTACTGATTAGAATAGGGTAACTGAAATCATTTTACAATTATATGTTGCCCTTTTCTTTGTTCAAGTCAATAACCCAAGTGGTAGTTATTAGCTACAACATCCATTTTGGCAACTGTATGCACATTGTTTCTTTTATGTATGCACATTATTTCTGCAGATAACTACTTAAGGAGTATGGAGGGTTTTTTTGTTTGTTTTTTGTTTTTTGTTTTTGCTAGTCTGTGTTCAATGTGAACTGAGAAGCTGAGAAGCAGGCATCAGATCTGCAGTTCTGAATAGATGTGTTATCCATCAATGCGCAAGACAACTTGTGCTCTAAGTCTTAGACTCCACAGAGTGGTTGGGGTGGGGGGATGAAATTACTATTTTTGAAGTGATTATATTTTATGCATGTTAGGTTTTTTTGTTTGTTTTTGTTTTTGCATGTTAGGTTTTTAAGTGAATTTTCCAGACAGATTATCCCCCCCCGCTTTTTTTCTAAATAAAATATTTCTAAAATTACAAAAGAAAAATAACTCAATCTTCTAAAATAGATACCTAATCTCCTTATAGAGATCCTTACTGGAAAACTAGGTAATGCAAGGCTATCTCTGTTAGTGAATGCTTGGGTTTGGGAAGCCTCATTGTTCTTTAACTGTAGTTGCTGGCACAGATGGAGAGTAGAGACCATTGCCTGCTGAAGCTGGTGCTGACAAGGGCCTGTGGCTGCTCTTCAGAGGTTAATACAAGGAAGACCTCTTGATTTGCCAGAGGAGTCTGGGAGGGGAGCAGATGGCCACAAGAAGGGCCCCCCAGCTTACTCAGCTGCTCCAAGAAGCTTAGAGTGACCTCTCTAATACAAACAAACCAAGTAGCTCTCAGGGTAATGGAGCATCATCATTTGTATTCCCGAATAACAATACTGCTCCTCACTTTGCAATCTCTTGCACCCTCACCCAGTGTGTGGGCGCCATCTGCTTCTTGTGAACTTATATAGGCACTGGCTCTGGCCAGTTGGGATGGCTATTGAATGATATCTCTGAGAAATGTGTTCTTTACAAATTACTTTCACAAGAGTCTGATAGGCATATGAGTATTATGTCTATTAGCATAATTAAGAAACTGAGGCAAAGAGGAATTGAGGTATACTGGAATTAGAACTCAAGTACCCTGATTCCTGAGCTCTTTATATCACAGTATGAGTCCACAGAGCCATTCTAGTGCTCTTGGTTGGGTAGTAGTTATCCAGCTTTTGAATAAGGCTTTCTGGGAAGGAAATTAGTTACTTTGGGGATGTCGTTTTCACTGTTTTAAGCCTTCTTGTGGCTACTGTTTTGTTAGGTGGCAGAAAGGAGAGAAAGTGGCTGCTGATATACTGCTGTAGCCTTCCAGGAGACAGGAATTAAGTGAGAAGGTCTAATTTACACTATGCAGTTTCATCAAAACCAAGTTTATTCAAGAAGAAAGCATTCTCATTCAAAGGAGGTACCTAGTTTATATATGTGTGTGTGTACACACATACACACACATTTAAAATGACCATAAGAAAAATTATTCTTTTTGTAAACCACAGCTCTCTTTTTTTCTGCCATTGGCTGAAACTACGTTCATTTTCATGCGTTAGCACCTGCTCATGGGTCTGATGAATCAAAAGAGCAATGAGCAAAGTGGTTTTAATTGCCCGAGATTTACTAGAGCTTTTCTTGCACTCAGAAACACAAAGCCTTTGAATGGTGTTAGAGGGTTGTACTGAGAAGTGCTTTCCTTTAGAACTCTCAGCAGATGATTGATTCACTCACTGTGCAGAAACATTGTCTTGTGCACATGAGTTCATGAGTCCATCTTCATTCCAACTATGAGAGCATCACAGATCACTTGTCAGTTTTACTTGCCTTGTACAATTGCCCAGGAAACCAGGCAAACATCAGAGTTTACTGACTTGTCATTAGCATCTTTGTAGAATTGTACTTGCTAATTACTTTTATAAAGTTTTCTGTATATAATGTAAACTGCATAGTCATACTCAATATATCATAGTAGTTAAGAGCCCAGACTCTAAAGCCAGATTACCTGTGTCAAATCCCAACCCTACCTCTTACAGGTTGTATGATCTTAGAAAGTTTCTTTACCACTCTAAGCCTCAGTCTCTTCACCTGAAATGGGGATAATAAGTGAACCTATCTTATAGGCTTGTTTTGAGGATTTATTTAATTAATACATGGAAAGCAGTTAGAACTGTCTGGTACACAGTAAGTATCCAGTAATTGTTAGCTAATAAAACTGCTCACATTTTATATTTTTAAAAATGAGTTAAAAATTGGCAGAAACATAACAGCTATTCCTTTGAGGCATAAATATGAATTATGGAAAACAATCTTGGTACTTCACTATTTTTAGCATTATGTACAAATTATTGTTACTATGCTCAGCATCCCAGTAAAATTGTTTATTGTCTGGTTTCATTTTAATCATAAAATTGGGAATTTTATAAATATGCTTAATTCTCTGTGAATCATGGATGTGAATATGTAAATCAAAGATTCAGTGTAGTGCTTATTTATCCATTCACCTATCAACAAACACTTATTGCACCTGAAATGAAAATATGGAGATGAGGGGCGCCTGGGTGGCTCACATGGTTGAGCGTCCAACTTCGGCCCAGGTCATGATCACGTGGTTTGTGGGTTCGAGCCCCACATTGGGCTCTGTGCTGACAGCTCAGGGCCTGGAGCCTGCTTCGGATTCTGTGTTTCCCTCTCTCTCTGCCCCTCCCCCACTCGTGCTCTGTCTCTCTCTCTCTCAAAAATAAGTTAAATGTTTAAAAAAATTATAGAGATGAAAAAGACACAATCTCTGCTTTCAAGGAGCTCACAGTCTAAAAGAAAAAGACAAATATAAAATCTATTAATTATACTGATGTCAAGAGCTATAAAAGAGATATCACTGATTAACAAATGAGAACTCAGGAAGAAGCATTTAATTCTCCAGAGATATCAGGGATCAATGAAGACATCCCAGAGTAGATACCATTTGAGTGGAGAACTGAGGATGAGAAGGTGAGAAGGTCACACAGGGTATGGGGAACTTCATATACAAAGGCATAGAGGCTAATAAGACATAGCATAGTCAAGAATATGCAAATAGTTTAGTGTGTTAAGAGGTGGTAGGAAGGAAGTCTGAAGAGATAGAAAGAGGCCACATCATAAGAAGTTTGAACTTTATTCTGTAATCAATTAGGAACCATTTGAAAAATTAAAAAAAAATTTTTTTTACATTTATTTATTTTTGATAGAGAGAGACAGCACAAGTGGGGGAGGGGCAGAGAGAGAAGGAGACACAGAATCCAAAGCAGGCTCCAGGCTCCGAACTGTCAGTAGAGAGCCTGACACGGGGCTCAAACTCACAAACCTCGAGATCATGACCTGAGCCGAAGTTGGACACTTAGCCGACTGACCCACCCAGGCTCCCCGAACCATTTGAAAGATTTTAAGCAACTCATTTCAGCAAACATTTTTATAAATTTTTATTCTATGCTGGACTCTGTATTAGGTACCAAGAATATAAAATGAATAGATCACAGTTTGCCAGGAATGACATGATTTTTATTTCTCTTTTAGAAAGATAATTCTGCTCATGTTGTAGAAGATGGATAGAAGGAATAAGATGTGGAGGGAGGAAGATTAGTTAATATAGGCAGGAGATTGTTATGATCTTGAGCTGAGGCAGTGTTAGGAGAGTTAAAGGGGAGAAGATAGAATGGAGAGATATTCAGGAAGCAGAATCCACAGGATTAAGTGACCTCTTGGGTATAGACAGAGGGAGGAGCTAGGATGCATCCCAGATCCATGACTCCTGCCTGCTTCTCTCAGCCTCAACCATGCCACTTTACCTCTTCCTCTTGGCTCTCCATTTACTGGTCTTTCTGTTCTTTGAATATCCCATGTTCCCCTCAGCTTTTGTATCTCTAAGCCTTATATATAGCCTTTTTTTCCCTCCTGCCTCAGCACCTCTGCATATATGTTAGTTTGTTTGTTTGTCACCTTGAGTACTCTTTACCACTATTCTGTCCTTCCCATCCTTGTAATTCTTACTTATTCTATAAAATTTTGCTCACAATGTTATTTCCTCAAAGAAATCCCTTGTCCTAAACCAGGTCAGGTTTTCATATTATATGCTAATCTATCATCCTGTATTTCTCTTTCATACCACTTATCACAATTAGAATTAAATAATTACCTGTGCATTTGATTGTGTAATATCTGTCTCTCCAGCTAGAATATAAAGGCCATAAAGTCAGTGATTATTTGATCTTTTCCTGAATTTATTTTTGGAACCTAACACATAGTAGATGTTAAATAATCATTAATTGAATGGATGAATTGACCTTAATTTAAGATACTTTTTTTTTAACGTTTATTTATTTTTGAGACAGAGATAGACAGAGCATGAACAGGGGAGGGGCAGAGAGAGAGGGAGACACAGAATCTGAAACAGGCTCCAGGCTCTGAGCTGTCAGCACAGAGCCTGATGCGGGGCTCGAACTCATGGACCGTGAGATCATGACCTGAGACGAAGTCGGATGCTTAACCGACCAAGCCACCTAGGCGCCCCTTAAGATACTTTTCAAAAGAGAGAGAGGGATTAACATCTTTATGTGTTTTAGCTCTTTCAATTTCTTATAGTCTCTAAGGGAAAGATGTGTGCATAGGTTACCAAATTAAATCTGACCAGAGAGACTGAACACTGCATATTCTCTGCCATTTGTCTCTATTAGGATTCCATTTTTCTATCAGTTTGGTAATTATCTTGGTAGTTGACTATATGTAAACAAAGGATGAAAACTGAATTAGGATTATTTTGCAATGTCTTAGTTTAAAATTTGTTGTTTTGCTTTGTTTTGTTTTTTCGAGAGTGCGTGCGCATGTGTCAGCATGGAAGGGGCAGAGAATCTTAAGCAGGCTCCATGCCCAGCATGGGGCAGTGGGGGGTGGGGAGCAATGTGGGCTCTATCTCATGACTGTGAGATCATGACCTGAACTGAAATCAAGAGTTGGAAGCTTAACCAACTGAGCCACCCAAGTGTCCCCACAAAAAAAAAATTTTAAGAAGCAATACCAGGGGCGCCTGGGTGGCTTGGTCGGTTAAATGTCCGACTTCAGCTCAGGTCATGATCTCTCAGTTCATGAGTTCTAACTCCGCATCAGGCTCCGTGCTGACTGCTCAGAGCCTAGAGCCTGCTTTGGATTCTGTGTCTCCTTTTCTCTCTCTCTGCCCCTCCCCCACTCATGCTGTGTCTCTGCCTCTCAAAAATAATAAATAAATGTTAAAAATTTTAAAACAAAAAACAGGAAGATGGCGGCATAGGAGGACGCTGGGCTTTACCACATCCTGCTGATCACTTAGATTCCACCCACATCTGCCTAATTTACCCTGATAACCACCAGAAATCTAGCAGAACGGACTCTCTGGAGCCAAGCTTGGAGGAGAAACCCACGGAGGAGGGTAGGAAGGGCATAGAGGCGGTGCTCGCTACACGGACTGGCGGGAGGGAGCCGGGGCGGTGGAGGGGCAGCCCGCCTGGCAAGGCAGAGCCCCCACGTCTGGCCTGCAAAAGTGGAGGGGCCGGACTGGGTGAGTTCTGACAGCCAGTGGGACTTAACATCTGGAATGTTATAAGTCAACAGCTCTGCTCGGAGAGCGGGAGGGTGAGAGGACAATGTGAGGGAGAGGTGTTGAGCCCCGGAAGACAGAGCTCAGCTCAGTGGGGAACAAAGGCGCTGGGCACTGCCATCTCCCTCACCCATCCCCCAGCCAAATCCCAAAGGGAACCAGTTCCCGTCACTGAACTTGCTTGCACCACGCAAACACCCAACGCTGTGCTTCTGTGGATCCATCCCTTCGACGGGTCTGCCTGCCTCCCTCCTGGTGCTGCAGGGCCCCTCCTGCAGGGGACCACCGACAGCAAAGTGAGCTAAGCCTGCCCCTCCTGCCCCTGTGCACCTTGCGGATCCACCCCAGCTAATACGCCAGATCCCATAGAAGCAGCACCACAAACCTGGCAGTGTGCAAGTAGCCCAGACAGGGGCCACACCACTCCACAGTGAGTCCTGCCCCTGGGAGAGGGAAAGATAAGGTACACACCAGTCTGACTGTGGCCCCAGCAGTGGGGCACATCAGCAGTGTGGGCAGACAATCAGGTCTGACTGCCGCCCCAGCCACCAACACAAGTTACTCCAGATAGCACAGGGGAAGTGCCCTGCAGTTTCTCACCACTCCAGGGACTATCCAAAAGGATGAAATGGAAGAATTCTCCTCAAAAGAAACTCCAGGAGTAGCGACAGCTAACGAATTGATCAAAAACGATTTAAGCAATATAACAAACGTGAATTTCAAATAATACTCATAAAATTAATCGCTGGGTTAGAAAAAAGTATAGAGGACAGCAGAGAATCTATTGCTACAGAGATCAAGGGACTAAGAAACATTCATGAGGAGCTAAAAAATGCTATAAATGAGGTGCAAAATAAAATAGAGGCGACCACAGCTTGGATTGAAGAGGCTGAGGAGATAATAGGTGAATTAGAAGATAAAATTAATGGAAAAGAGGAAGCTGAGAATAAGATAAAAAAAATCCAGGAGTATGAGGCGAGAATTAGAGAACTAAGTGATGCAATGAAATGCAACAATATCCATATAATAGGGATTCCAGAGGAGGAAGAGAGAGAGAAAGGGGCTGAAGGTGTACTTGATCATAGCTGAGAACTTCCCTGATCTGGGGAAGGAAAAAGGCATTGAAATCCAAGAGGCACAGAGAACTCCCTTCAGACGTAACTTGAATCGATCTTCTGCATGACATATCATAGTGAAACTGGCAAAATACAAGGATAAAGAGAAAATTCTGAAAGCAGCTAGGGATAAACATGCTCTAACATATAAAGGGAGACCGATAAGACTCGTGACGGATCTCTCTACCGAAACTTGGCAGGCCAGAAAGGAATGGCAGGAATCTTCAATGTGATGAACAGAAAAAAATATGCAGCCGAGAATCCTTTATCCCCCAAGTCTGTCATTTAGAATAGAAGGAGAGATAAAGGTCTTCCCAAACACACAAAAACTGAAGAATTCATCACCACTGAACCAGGCCTACAAGAGATCCTAAGGGGGATCCTGTGAGACAAAGTACCAGAGACATCGCTACAAGCATGAAACCTACAGACATCACAATGACTCTAAACTCATATCTTTCTATAATAACACTGAATATAAATGGACTAAATGCGCCAACCAAAAGACATAGGGTATCAGAATGGATAAAAAAACAAGACCCATCTATTTGCTGTCTACAAGAGACTCATTTTAGACCTGAGGACACCTTCAGATTGAGAGTGAGGGGATGGAGAACTATCTATCATGCTACTGGAACTCAGAGCTGGAGTAACCATACTTATATCAGACAAACTAGACTTTAAATTAAAGGCTGTAAGAAGAGATGAAGAAGGGCATTATATAATAATTACAGGGTCTATCCATCAGGAAGAGCTAACAATTATAAATGTCTATGCGCCAAATATGGGAGCCCCCAAATATATAAAACAATTACTCACAAACATAAGCAACCTTATTGATAAGGATGTGGTAATTGCAGGGGACTTTAACAGCCCACTTACAGAAATGGATAGATCATCTAGACACACGGTAAATAAAGAAACAAGGGCCCTGAATGATATATTGGATCACATGGACTTGACAGACATATTTAGAACTCTGCATCCCAAAGCAACAGAATATACTTTCTTCTCGAGTGCACATGGAACATTCTCCAAGATAGATCACATTCTGGGTCACAAAACAGCCCTTCATAACTATACAAGAATTCAGATCATACCACGCGTACTTTCAGACCACAATGCTACGAAGCTTGAAATCAATCACAGAAAAAAGTCTGGAAAACCTCCAAAAGCATGGAGGTTAAAGAACACCCTACTAAAGAATGAGTGGGTCAACCAGGTAATTAGAGAAGAAATTAAAAAATATATGGAAACAAACGAAAATGAAAATACAAGAATCCAAACGCTTTGGGATGCAGCAAAGGCAGTCCTGAGAGGAAAATTCATTGCAATCCAGGCCTATCTCAAGAAACAAGAAAAATCCCAAATACAAAATCTAACAGCACACCTAAATGAAATAGAAGCAGAACAGCAAAGACACCCCAAACCCAGCAGAAGAAGAGAAATAGTAAAGATCAGAGCAGAAATAAACAATATAGAATCTAAAAAAACTGTAGAGCAGATCAATGAAACCAAGAGTTGGTTTTTTGAAAAAAAATAAACAAAATTGATAAACCTCTAACCAGGCTTCTCAAAAAGAAAAGGGAGATGACCCAAATAGATAAAATCATGAATGAAAATGGAATCATTACAACCATTTCCTCAGAAATACAAGCAATTATCAGGGAATACTATGAAAAACCATATGCCAACAAACTGGACAACCTGGAAGAAATGGACAAATTCCTAAGCACCCACACACTTCCAAAACGCAAACAGGAAGAAATAGAAATAGAAAACCAGCGAAGAAATTGAATCAGTTATCAAAAATCTCCCAACAAATAAGAGTCCAGGACCAGATGGCTTCCCAGGGGAATTCTACCAGATGTTTAAAGCAGAGATAATACCTATCCTTCTCAAGCTGTTCCAAAATATAGAAAGGGAAGGAAAACTTCCAGACTCATTTTATGAAGCCAGCATTACTTTGATTCCTAAACCAGACAGAGACCCAATAAAAAAAGAGAACTACAGACCAATATCCCTGATGAATATGGATGCAAAAATTCTCAATAAAATACTAGCAAATCGAATTCAACAGCATATAAAAAGAATTATACACCATGATCAAGTGGGATTCATTCCTGGGCTGCAGGGCTGGTTCAACATTTGCAAATCAATCAATGTGATACAACACATTAATAAAAAAAAAAGATAAGAACCATATGATCCTGTCAATAGATGCAGAAAAAGCATTTGACAAAATTCAGCATCCTTTCTTAATAAAAACCCTCAAGAAAGTCGGGATAGAAGGAACATACTTAAATATCATAAAAGCCATTTATGAAAAGCCCATAGCTAACATCATCCTCAATGGGGGAAAACTGAGAGCTTTTTCCCTGAGATCAGGAACACGACAGGGATGTCCACTCTCACTGCTGTTGTTTCACATAGTGTTGGAAGTGCTTAGCATCAGCAATCAGACAACAAAAGGAAATCAAAGGCATCAAAATTGGCAACGATGCAGTCAAGCTTTCGCTTTTTGCAGATGACATGATATTATACATGGAAAATCTGATAGACTCCACCAAAAGTCTGCTAGAACTGATACATGAGTTCAGCAAAGTCGCAGGATACAAAATCAATGTACAGAAATCAGTTGCATTCTTACACACTAATAATGAAGCAACAGAAAGACAAATAAAGAAACTGATCCCATTCACAATTGCACCAAGAAGCATAAACTACCTAGGGATAAACCTAACCAAAGATGTAAAAGATCTGTATGCTGAAAACTATAGAAAGCTTATGAAGGAAATTGAAGAAGATATAAAGAAATGGAAAAACATTCTGTGCTCATGGGTTGGAAGAATAAAATGTCTATTGTTAAAATGTCAATACTCCCCAAAGCTATCTACACATTCAATGCAATCCCAATCAAAATTGCACCAGCATTCTTCTCAGAGCTAGAACAAGCAATCCTAAAATTCATATGGAACCACAAAAGACCCCGAATAGCCAAAGTAATTTTGAAGAAGAAGACCAAAGCAGGAGGCATCACAATCCCAGACTTTAGCCTCTACTACAAAGCTGTAATCATCAAGACAGCATGGTATTGGCACAAAAACAGACACATAGACCAATGGAATAGAATAGAAACCCCAGAACTAGACCCACAAAAGTATGGCCAACTAATCTTTAACAAAGCAGGAAAGAACATCCAATGGAAAAAAGACAGTCTCTTTAACAAATGGTGCTGGGAGAACTGGACAGCAACATGCAGAAGGTTGAAACTAGACCACTTTCTCACACCATTCACAAGAATAAACTCAAAATGGATAAAGGACCTAAATGTGAGACAGGAAATCATCCGAACCCTAGAGGAGAAAGCAGGAAAAAACCTCTCTGACCTAAGCCGCAGCAATTTCTTACTCGACACATCCCCAAAGGCAAGGGAATTAAAAGCAAAAATGAACTATTGGGACCTTATGAAGACAAAAAGCTTCTGCACAGCAAAGGAAACAATCACCAAAACTAAAAGGCAACCAACGGAATGGGAAAAGATATTTGCAAATGACATATCGGACAAAGGGCTAGTATCCAAAATCTATAAAGAGCTCACCAAACTCCACACCCGAAAAACAAATAACCCAGTGAAGAAATGGGCAGAAAACATGAATAGACACTTCTCTAAAGAAGACATCCGGATGGCCAACAGGCACATGAAAAGATGCTCAATGTTGCTCCTCATCAGGGAGATACAAATTGACTATTTTCTTCCAAAACCCAGGTCTCTACCAGACCCACCATCCCTGACTGCTTTGCTCCAAAAAGGTAATGCTGTGCCAAGGAAGGAAATATTGGATGCTTGACCATTATGGCTGGCTGGAGCCCCTAGTGAAGCAAACATATGTTGATTCCTTCCCTTTATGCCTGCCTACTCCTTCTCCTACCAGTCCACCCATTATCTTAATCATTCCAAGACCTGCAGTTGATAATAGACTGTTTTTAAAGCCAGTAGTTCTTGAGCATTTGAATATTTGGTAAGCAAGATGATTTCATAATATATGCCTTTTGGTTTGGAGGGTTTTTTTGTTGTTTTTTGGGTGTTTTGTTTTGTTTTGTTTTGTTGTTTTGTATGTTAGAAAATGTGATTGAAGGATCATCACTATGATGATGGTCAGGAAAAGTTTGTCTATAAAGTACTTGTTTTGCCTATGAATTCTAAGCAGTTTTCACAACTGTCATTTCTGTCACTTTTTTTGTTAAAAGCCTACAATGTTTCAAACACTGAATTAGGCACTTTACATGTGTTTTCATTCTACATATGAGGGTGTTAAGAGTCAGAGAAGGTGAGTCAAATTTTAAGTAAAAAATAAAGCCACTCTAAGGCAATGACTGATTGAGGCAGTGATCATTAATGACTATTAAAACTATTAGGTAGGGGCACCTGGGTGGCTCAGTCGGTTGAGCGGCCCACTTCGGCTCAGGTCATGATCTTGTGGTCTGTGAGTTCAAGCCCCGCATCAGGCTCTGTGTTGACAGCTCAGAACTTGGAGCCTGTTTCAGATTCTGTGTCTCCCTCGCTCTCTGCCCCTCCCCCACTCATGCTCTGTCTCTCTCTCTCTGGCAAAAATGATTAAACATTAAAAAAAATTAAAAAAAAAACTATTAGGTAGAAAGTTAACAGGGAACTTTATAATGGTTGGATCAGGCTCACAACACCTGAAAACATTGATCAATCCTAAGAGCACAAAAAGAAAAACCATGAGTCATTATTTATCTGCTGATGTGATGTATTAGAAAGTATGCAACACAACCTATGAGGTAATTTTCCCAAAAAACCTGAATCTGGTCAAGTCTCTCTAGCACTAACTTATTATTTTCCAGTAAATAACTGGTGGGGGGCGGGGAGGAGAGGAACTTATAGCTTAAGAGATGAATCAATCAAATGAAATGGCTGGACCTTATTTGTATCCTGATTTGAACAAACATCCTGTGTTTGTTTGATTGTTGTTTTGAGATCTTTTTAAAAAGTCGGTTGTGGTGGTGTGAATACTGGATATTTGATTTTAAGGAACTACTACTAATTTTAAACTCATATCTTTTAGAAATGTATGTAGAAGTATTTAGCAATGAAATTATATTTCTGGGGTTTACTTCAGTATAATCCCTTGGAGAGGATAGAGAGAGTTGGGAAAGGGTAAAGACTAAGCCAGTTTATGTCTCTGTTGAAAATTATTGAAGCTGAGTGATGGAAACATGGGGTCTCATTATACTGAGCCCTCTTTACTTCTTTGTTTGGAAATGTCCAAATAAGAGAGTTAAAAATTAAAAAAGAGCACACAGTGGGTATTCAGTAAGTGCATGCTGGATTCAATAGAGATTTATAGGCTTCTATACATTTGCTTAAATCAGCAAATTATTGATGGACATGTTTATGGCAGTTAGGTTTGCAAGGGGAAAGAAACACTAATTGAACCTATTCTATGTAGCTTTATTCTTAGGAGTAATTAGACTTTTACAAAAAAAAATGTTATTAGGTTAAAATAAGGAAAGAAGTACAAATATTTTAAACTGACTTTCAGTTTACATTCTAAAAGCTATGAAGGGAAAAAGGAACTCACAGCAAGGAAACTTCCACAGAGCCACTCAGAGCCTTCTGCCTTTCAAATGGGCCTAGTCCTGGAGCATGAGCTATGCCAGTGGAGCCCAAAGATTTACCAAGCTCAAATGAACATGTTCCCAAGAGCATCCTGGGCCTTAACTGAAGCTTCTAGGGGGCTATGTCTGACTTGCTTTGAAAAATATTTTGTAGAAATGTCTGAATTATTTAATAGTGACCTACTGTGGAGATCACTGGAATCTAAATTGATACTCAGCATTTTGTCTCTAATTCCAGATTAATATAGAGGGTTCAAACCATTACCAATGCTATAAAAACAAATATAAGAATTTCAGTAAACCTGACAGTTATTTTCTAATAATGTTTCTGATAGTATTATTTTATAGTTTCTATAAATGTGGTATTGATTGCCATGCAACACAATATTATACACAGAAGCAGTATAGTGTAATAGTATGTATTACATAGTATGTATACTATAGCATAGCATAGCATAGCATAGCATAGCATAGCATAGCATGTAGAGTATGGGCTTTTGAGCCAGACTGCCTGGATGTAAATCTTGACATTGCCACTTAGTAGCAGAATGACCCTGAGCAAGTTACTTAACCTCTCTGTGCTTGTTTCCTTATACATACAGTGGGAATAATAGTAATCAGGGTTTTCCAGAACAAAAGCAGTAGGATATATGTATACGCACACAACATGTATATATGTTTTATTTCATATTATATGTATGTATGTATGATTTATTTTGAGGAATGGGTCTATGCAATTATGGGAGCTGGCAAGTCTGAAATCTGTATGGCAGGCCAGCAAGCTGGAAATCCTTGAGCAGGATCTGATTCTACAGTCTTGAGGCAGAATTTCTTCTTTCTCAGAGAAACCTTAGTTTTGCTTTTAAAGCCTTTTACTGATTGGATGAGATCTACCCACATTATTGAGGTTAATTACCTTTAGTTAAAGTCAACTGATTTTATATGTTAACCACAGCTACAAAATACTTCTACAGCAATACCTAGATTAGTGTTTCAATAATGGGGTCCTATAGCTTAGTCATATTGACACATAAAACTTAGATCACACTTACTAAAAGATTCATAAAAATTGTGAAAATTTAATGAGTTAAATGCATGTAAAGCATTTAGAATAGAGCCTAACAATTGGGAGGCACTCATAAAGATTAGCTATTATTACACATTCTTTAAATCATAAAGGTTAACTATTATTACATACTCTTTAAATCCCAAAAGTACCCTTGTTCTAGGAAAGATATAATAATAAATTCAGTGATAGTCACTATAAAATCAATTAATATTCTAGCGAGAATGAACCTTAGATGTCTTCTAGACCAGCCTCTCATTTTAAAAAACATGGAAGCTGAGGTCCAGTCTCTTTTTCATGTAGGCAAAGATATTTTGGTTTTTGTAGTGATGAACACACAGAGAGAAAGCCCTGCCCTAGTGGGGCTTCTATCTTAATAAGATAACCATTGTTTCTGCCCAAATCTTACCAATATTCTTACTCATTTGCATTCAGAAAAGGAATTAGAGATTTGGGTTCAGAGACTGTGCTGCCTCAAAACACAGGTGCCCCAAAACATTGAACTGTTCAAGTAGAAATGTTTATATTCAACTTTTAGATTCAGAAGCTTAGAACCTAAGCTCTTCCTACATTGACATCACTGGCATATTTGAAATTTTAAAGTTACCCTTCTATGGGGTGTCTCTTTTCATTAAGACTTAGGTCATTTCTCAAGAATGTGCTAAATGCTCCTGAGTGGCCTAAGTGAAATTAATAATGTACTTTCTTAGCACCTTGTTTTCAACCACTGGGAAACTTGGCCATTGGGGAAGTTCTCTCTGATTCCTTGACATGGAGACTCATTAACAAAAATTGCATAAAAGCATGAATAATAAATCTATGGGACACTTTACAGTTTTATAAACCACTTCTGAGAAATAGGGCAGGTATAATTATCCCCACTTTACTGAGGAGGAAGCTGAAATTCAGAGTTGTGAAGTGAGTCTCCCAAGACTACATACTTAATAGCAGATCCTGACTGCCTAATCCCAGTATAATATGCTCTCTGCTGTATAACTCTACTGGCCACGTTTGGTCAATATAGTTCTAGAAAAGAGCTGCTTTTCAACCCTGCAGTTCTCTTCCTTAGTTCTAATGTGAAGACAGTCTTGGAGACACTCCTGGAAGAGTCAGGCCCTGGGGCACAGGGGGCACTACATAGCAGGACTCTTCCTTATAAAGCCATTACCCTCAAGAACAGGAGACATCGCTGACTTTCCTAACACACAGAGACAGACACAGAGACTTAGACAAAATTAAAAGAGAAATTTATCCCAAATGAAAGACAGGAGAAGGCCATGGCCAGAGATATAAGCAAAACAGATATAGGTAATATGCCTGATAGAGAATTTAAAGTAATGATCATCAAGATACTGGACTTGAGAAAAGAGTGGAGGACATCAGTGAGACCCTTAACACAGAGATAAGGAATAACATAGCAGAGAGAAACACACTTGATCGAATGAACAGCAAGCTGAAAGAAGCAAAGGGATGAATTGATGACCCATTAATTCCAACTTCCATTTCCAGAGTAATGGAAAGTAATCAAGCTGAACAGGGGAGAGAAAAAAGAATTATGCAAAATAAGAATTATTATGTTTGATAAGGTGACCGAGTTTCCTTAAGGAACTTTACCAAACATAATAACATTCATATTATAGGAGTCCCAGAAGAAGAACAGAGAGAAAGGAGAGCAGAAAATTTAATTTGAAGAAAGAATAGCTGAAAACTTCCCTAACGTGGGAAAGGAAACAGGAAACAGATATCTAGATCCCAGAGGCACAGAGAACACCCATCAAAATCAACGATAGCAGATCCACACTAAGACATATTGTAATTAAGTTGGCAAAATATAATGATGAAGAAAAAAATATTAAAAACCAGCAAAATAAAAGAAGACAGTTACATACAAAGGAAACCCCACAAAACTATCTGTGGACTTTTCAGCAGAAAATTTCCAAGCCAGAAAGCAGTGGCATGATATATTCAAAGTGCTGAATGGGAAAAACCTGCAGCCAAGAATAGTCTATATAGCAAGGGTGTCATTCAGAATAGAGAGAGATATATAGTTTCCTTGACAAAAACTAAAGGAGTTCATGACCGCTAAACCAGCCCTGAAAGAAATATTTTTAAAGGAAAAAAAATTTAAGTTTATTTATTTTTGAGAGAGAGACAAAGAGAGCAAGTGAGGGAGGGGCAGAGAGAGAGGGAGGGAGAGTATCTCAAGCAGGCTCTGCACCGTCAGCACAGAGCCTAATGCAGGACATGAACCCACGAACCTTGAGATCATGACTTGACCCGAAACCAAGAGTTGGACACTTAACTGCTGAGCCACCCAGGCGTCCCTCTGCAAGAAATATTAAAGGGGACTCTTTGAGTGGAAAGGAAAGACCACAAATGACAGTGTGAAGGTAGAAAACAAAAAAGCACTAAAAATGAATATTTCTGTATAAAACAGTCAAGGAACTCACAGAAGAAAAAGTTGTAAAATATGACACCATATACCTAAAACATGGGAGGAGAGGAGTAAAAAATGGATTCAAACTTAAATGACCATCAATATAATATAGACTGTTATATGCAGAAGAGTTATATACAAACCTAATGGTACCATATATCAAAAACCACTATTAAATATGCAAAGAATAAAGAGAGTTCAAATCGCTAAAGAAAATGAGCAACCCATGAAAGAGAGAAAGACAACAAAGGATCAGAGAAAATCTTCAGAAACAAAAATAATAAATTGGGGCGCCTGGGTGGCTCAGTCAGTTAAGTGGCCAACATCGGCTCAGGTCATGATCTCACAGTTTGTGAGTTTGGGCCCCACGTCGGGCTCTGTGCTGACAGCTCAGAGTCTGGAGCCTGCTTCAAATTCTATGTCTTCCTCTCTCTCTGCCCCTTCCCTGCTCACTCTCACTCTCTTTCTCTCTCTCTCTCAAAAATAAACATGAAAAAAATTTTTTTGGAAACTAATAAAATGCCAATAAATACGTATGTATCAATAATTGTTTTGAATGTAAATGGCCTAAACACTCCAATCAAAGACATGGGGTGACAAAATGGATATAAAAACAAGACTCATCTTGGGGCGCCTGGGTGGCTCAGTCAGTTGAGCGTCCAACTTCGGCTTAGGTCATGATCTCGCGGTTTGTGAGTTTGAGCCCCGTGTCAGGCTCTGTGCTGACAGCTCAGAGCCTGGAGCCTGCTTTGGATTCTGTGTCTCCTCCTGTCTCTGCCCCTCCCCTGCTCATGCTCTGTCTCTCTCTGTCTCTCAATAATAAATAAACATTAAAAAAAATTTTTTTAAATAAAACAAAAAAAAACAAGACTCATCTATATACTGCCTACAAAGACTAATTTTAGACCAAAAGACGCCTGGAGATTGAAAGTGAGGGAATAGAGAAAGAGAAACATCTATCATCCAAATAGATGTCAAAAGCAAGCCAGAGTGGCAGTACTTACATCGGACGAAATAGACTTTAAAGCAAAGACTGTAACAAGAGGCAAAGAAGGACACTACATAATAATAAGGGGGACAATCCAACAAGAAGATATAACAATTGTAAATATTTATGGACCCAATATGGAAGCACTCAAATACATAAAACAGGTAATAACAAACACAGAGGAACTAATCAATAATAATACAATAGCACTAGAGGACTTTAACACCCCACTTACATCAATGGACAGATCATCTAAACAGAAAATCACCTAGGAAACAATGTCTTTGAATGACATAGTGAAACAGATGGATTTAACAGATATATTTAGAACATTCCATCCTAAAACAGCAGAATACACATTCTTTTCAAGTGCACATGGAACATTCTCTAGAATAGATCACATATTAAGCCACAAGACAAGCCTCAACAAATTCAAAAAGATCAAAGTTATACCATGCATATTTTCTGACCACAATGCTATGAAACTAGAAGTCAACCACAAGAAAAATTTGGAAAGATCACAAATGCATAGAGATTAAATACCATGCTACTAACAATGGATGGATCAACCAGGAAATAAAAGAAGAAATTAAAAAGCACATGGAAGCAAATGAAAATGAATACAGAACAGTTTAAAACTGTTGAGACAGAGCAAAAGCAGTTCTGAGAAGGAAGTTTATAGCAATACAGGCCTTCCTCAAGAAGCAAGAGGAATTTCAAGTAAACAATTTAACCTACACCTAAAGGAGCTAGAAAAAGAACACCAACAAAAACTAAAACCAGCCAAAGAAAGGAAATAATAAAGATTAGAGCAGAAATTGGGGCACCTGGGTGGCTCAGTTGGTTGAGCCATCTGTCTTTGGCTCAGGGCATGATCTCACAGCTCATGAATTTGAGCCCTGTATCAGGCTTGCTACTTTCAGTGCAGGGCCTGCTTTGGATCCTCTATCCCTCTCTTTCTGCTCCTCCCCCCCCCAAAACAAAAAAATAAAACATTTAAAATTTATAAAGATTAGGGGCGCCTGGGTGGCGCAGTCAGTTGAGCGTCCGACTTCAGCCAGGTCACGATCTCGCGGTCCAGTCCGTGAGTTCGAGCCCCGCGTCAGGCTCTGGGCTGATGGCTCGGAGCCTGGAGCCTGTTTCCGATTCTGTGTCTCCCTCTCTCTCTGCCCCTCCCCCGTTCATGCTCTGTCTCTCTCTGTCCCAAAAATAAATAAAAAACGTTGAAAAAAAAATTTGTAAAGATTAGACCACAAATAAATGATACTGAAACTAAAAAAAAAAAAAAATACAACAGATCAATGAAATGAGGAGCTAGTTCTTGGAAAAAAGCAATAAAACTGATAAACCTAGCCACACTTAACAAGAAAACAGAGAAAGGACCCAAATAAATAAAAGCACAAATGAGAGAGGAGAAATAACAACAAATACCACAGAAATAAAATTATTAAGAGAATATTATGAAAAACCACATGCCAGAAATCAGACAACCTAGAAGAAATGGATGAATTCCAGAAACATACAACAAAACTGAACCAGGAAGAAATAGAAAATTTCAGCAGATAATTACCTGCAAAGAATTCGAATCAGTAATCAAAAAACCCAACAGACAAAAGTCCAGGATCAGATGGCTTCACGGGTGAATTCTACCAAGTATTTAAAGAGTTAAAACCTATTCTCAAACTATTCCAAAAAACAGAAAAGGAAGGAAAAACTTCCAAATTTATCCTATGAGGCCAGCATTATCCTGGTACAAAAACCAGATAAAGACATCACTAGAAAAGAGAACTACAGGGCAATATGTCTGATGAACATAGATGCAAAAACCCTCATCAAAATACTAGCAAACCGAATCCAACAATGCATTTAAAAAATCATTCATCAGGGCTCCTGGGTGGCTCAGTCAGTTGGGCTTCCTTCCGACTTCCGCTCAGGTCATGATCTCACAGTCAGTGAGTTCGAGCCCTGCATTGGGCTCTATGCTGACAGCTCAGAGCCTGGAGCCTGCTTTGGATTCTGTGTCTCCCTCTCTCTCTCTGCCCTTCCCCTGCTCATGCTCTGTCTCTCTCTGTCTCAAAAATAATAAATAAAAACGTTAAAAAAATTTTTTTTAATCATTCATCACATCAAGTGGGTTGCAAGGTTGGTTCAGTATTCACAAGTCAATCAACATGATGCATCACATCAACAAGGAAAAGGATATGTACCACGTGATCATTTCAGTAGATGTAGAAAAAGTATTTGGCAAAGTACAACATCCATTCATGGTTAAAACCTTCAACAATGTATGTTTACAGGGTATATACCGCAACATAATAAAGGCCATATATGAAAAACCCACAGCTAACATCATCTTTAATGGTGAAAAACTTAGAGCTTTTTCCCTAAGGTCAGGAACAGGACAAGGACGTCCACTCTCACCATTTTTATTCAACATCGTACTGGAAGTCCTAGCCATAGCAATCAGAAAACAAAAAGAATAAAATGCACCCAAATCAGTAAGGAAGAAGTAAAACTTCCACTGTTTGTAGATGACATGATACTCTACATAGGATACCTGAAAGACTCCACCAAAAAAGGAAAAAAAAAAAAAAACACTACTGGAACTAATAAAGGAATTCAGAAGAGTTGCAGGATACAAAATCAGTGTACAGAAATCTGTTTCATTTCTATACACCAATAATGAAGGAGGAGAAAGAGAAATTAAGAAAACAATCCCATTTACAATTGCACAAAAATAATAAGGTACCTAGGAATAGACCTGACCAAAGAGGTGAGAGACCTGTACTCTGAAAACGAGAAAACACTGATAAAAGAAACTGAAAATGACACAAAGAAGTGGAAAGACAGTCATGCTCATGGATTGGAAGAACAAATTTTGTTAAAATGTCTGTATTGCCCAAAGCAGTCTATACATTTAATGTAATCTCGATCAAAATACCAATAGCATTTTTCACAGAACTAGAGCAAAAAATTCTAAAATTTCTGTGGAACCGCAGAAGACCCCCATAGCCAAAGCAACCTTGAAAAAGAAGCTGGAGGCATCACAATTCCAGACTTCAAATTCTACTACAAAGCTGCAGTAATCAGAACAGTGTGGTACTGGAACTTTCAAACAGATGCATAGATTAATGGAACAGAATAGAAAACCCAGAAATAAACCCACAAGTATATGATCAGTTAATCTTCAACAAAGCAGAAAAGAATATCCAGTGGGAAAGAGTCTCTTCAACAAATGGTGTTGGGAAAAGCAGACAGCAGCATGCAAAAGAATGAAACTAGACCACTTTCTTACACCATACATAAAAATAAAATAAAAATGGGTTAAGGACCAAATGGGAGACCTGAAACCATAAAAATCCTTGAAGAGAACACAGGTTGTAATCTCTTTGACATTGGTAGTAGCAATACTTTTCTAGATATGTTGCCTGAGGCAAGGGAAACAAAATAAAAAATAGACTATTGGGACTACATTAAAATAAAAAGCTTTTGGGGTGCCTGGGTGGTTCAGTTGGTTAAGTGTCCGGCTTCAGCTCAGGTCATGATCTCACGGTTCATGAGTTTGAACCTGCATTGGGCTCTGTGCTGAAAGGTCAGAGCCTGGAGCCTGCTTCAGATTCTGTCTCCCTCTCTCTCTGCCCCTCCCCTGCTCACTCTCTCTCTCTCTCTCAAAAATAAACATTAAAAAACATTAAAAAGCTTTTGCGAAGCAAAGGAAACAATAAAACAAAAAACAACCTATGCAATGGGAAAAGATATTTGCAAATGATATATCCAATAAAGGGTTAGCAGCCAAAATATATAAAGAACATATAAAACTCAACACCCAAAAAGGTAATAATCCAATTTAAAAATGGGCAGAAGACGTAAACAGACATTTCTCCAAAGAGGACAGATGGCAAACAGACACATGAAAAGATGCTCCACATCACTCATCATCAGAGAAATGCAAATCAAAACTACAATGAAATATCCCTTCACACCTTTCAGAATGGCTAAAATCAAAAACAAGAAACAAGGGATGTTGGTGACGATGTGGAAAAAGAGCAACATTGTATGCTGTTGGTGGGAATGCAAACTGGTGCAGCCACTGTGGAAAACAGTATGGAGGTTTCTTAAAGGGTTAAAAATAGAACTACCCTATGATCCAGTAATCTCACTAGTGGGCATTTACTCAAAGAATACATAAACACTAATTCAAAGGGATACATGCACCCCTATGTTAAAGCAGCATTTCTTACAATAGCCAAGATATGAAAGCAGCCCAAGTGTTTGTCAATAGATGAATGGGTAAAGAAGTTGTGTTATACATACAAAAGAATATTATTCAGCCATAAAAAAGAATGAAATCTTACCATTTGCAATGACATGGATAGAGCTAAAGAGTATAATGCTAAATGAAATGAGTCAGAGAAACACAAATACCATATGATTTCACTCAAATGTGAAATTTAAGAAATGAAACAAAAGGGCAAAGGAGGGTCAAAGAGAGATAGAGAGAGACAAATCAAGAAACAGACTTTCAATTGTGGAGAACAAACTTGGTTACCAGAGGGTGGGGGGTGGAGGATGGGTAAATATGTGATGAGGATTAATGTGTTCACTTGTGATGGGCAGGGCAACTAGGTGATATATGGAATTGTGAATCACTATATAAAAATAAATAATATAAAGTGAAGGCAGTCTTTATCCACACTTAATCATATTTGGATGTAACTTGTTTACTTTGCCTTTAAAATATGACAATAAATATTTTTAAATCTGAAGCTAAGTTTAGCTGAGAAAAAATTTCTGTGAAGTTTTAAAAATATACCTGGAAGCTAATAAAGTTTTAGCAAATAAGTCTTGGATATTTTTCTTGCTCTGGAAATTAATCTTAACTTTTTTAGTAGTGTGCACCTTTCTTTGGATTGGACATAAATGTGCCTTTTAGTAGTGTTAATTTTGCCAGATTGTATGTTTTTAAATTTGGGTCTTATTTTAATTAACCATGATTATCTGAAACTTGAACTTTGGAAAGTTTTCTGTCTGCATTTTTAAATTCTGCTGGGTCACAGTGGTAGCTCTGAAACTTATATATACATCTTTATTATTTGTCAACTATTCTCCAACAGATAAAAGTTTATATAAAATTGCTTCCCTGTTCACAGTGTGCAGTGCAGTTAAGCAGGAAAGTCTCCAAGGACAGGAAAGTCTCCTGTCCCTGATATACCATTTGACACATCATATTGTAATCATTTATTTATTTATTTGTCTGATTTTTGAGAATAAGGACTTTGTCATGGCATCTTTTAGAGGTAGTGTAATATAAATGAAAGAAAATGAACTTTGGAGTCATTCAGACCTGGTTCCAAAACTCAGGTCTGTCATTTACTACCTGAGAGGTTTTAAGCAAATTACTTAACCTTTCTGAACCCCAGTTTACACAACTTTAAAAATAAGAAAAATAGGGGAGTCTGGGTAGCTCAGTCGGTTAAGCATCTGACACTTGATTTCGGCTCGGATCCTGATCTTATAGTTCGTGGGACAGAGCTTTGTCTTGGGCTCTATGCTGAGTGTGGAGCCTGCTTAGGATTCTCTCTCTCTCCCTCTCTCTGCCCCTCACCCACTCGTGTGTGCACTCTCTCTCTCTCTCAAAATAAGTAAACTTAAATAAAATAAAAAATAAAATAAGGAAAATAATAGCAACCTCATAATGTTGTGATAAATTATTAAAAACACCAGATACAGTTGTGCTATGTGATAGGTGCTTTACAAATATTTGATATCCTTTCTCCTTTTTTTGTTAATATCCCGAGGCCTAGCAGTCTGACACTTAAGATCTCATTAATTGGTTTAAATGACTGAATTATTCTCCCTACATTACAAAATTATTAGTGCTATGTGCTAGTAAGTCGAGGTGTAACACTGCATAGTCTCACTGCACCAAGCTGTGCTTTCCATATTTTATGAGGTTTCTTACCTTTTTGGTATCCCACATGGCCACCATTTTGGAATTGTATGTTTTAAGGAAGAAATGTCAGTATTCTCCTTGTTCTTTCTCCTGTCCTTTCTTGTGGCATTCCTTTGGTTTCTCTTGGATTTATGGCACTTGCCTTAATCTAGATTGTACTTATTTCATTTGTAGCCTTGTCTTTTCTCCCAAAGAGTTTACAGTGTACCTTAGAGGTTTTTAACTTATTTGGGGTTCCTTGTTAACCTTTTTAGACTATGATGAAAGCTATGAACTATCCCTGCCCCCCTAGCAAATGTACATGTATACACAACAGGTTTTCATATTATTAGTTCACGAGGTTTGTGGACTCCAGGGTAAGGATTCTTTTTCTAGATATTGTGTTCCTTTAGAGCTGTACCTGAGTTTCATTGACCTTTGTGCTATGGCAGAGCCTACCACATATACAGGAGATAACTTAGCAAAAAGTTTCTGAATCGATTAATTGAAATGCAAAATGAAAATCTTCCAAGTTTCTTATTGCAGAATCTCTAAACGCACTTTCTTTGTTTCCTTAGGCTTCCATCTCAGTGGTACAGTAACTGAGCCAGCTACCACTTCTGAACCAGCAGTGACTTACAAAGTTGCAATCAGTTTTGACAGATGCAAAATCACCTCAGTGACATGTGGCTGTGGGAACAAAGATATATTCTACTGTGCTCATGTGGTGGCACTCTCACTCTACAGGATCCGTAAACCAGAGCAAGTCAAATTGCGTCTTCCTATCTCAGAAACCCTTTTCCAGATGAATAGGGACCAGCTACAGAAGTTTATTCAATATTTAATCACGGCACACCACACTGAAGTTCTTCCTACTGCGCAGAAACTGGCAGATGAGATTCTATCCTCCAACTCAGAAATCAACCAAGTGAATGGTAATTATACAACATTTTTGTTGCTAAAAATCTACTTTGTTGCTTTATTGCGTGTTTAGAGGTTGGGATTTTTTGTTAATATTTTTGCAATTGTGATCACTTAACCTGAAATCAGTTCATTCCATCAAATCAACTATTCAACTCTTAGTTTTTTGAAGCAGTCCAGTTGTCTGTCTTATAAAACTCTTTGCAAAAAAAGGACAGAGAATGTTAGAGTTATGTAGTGATCTAGTTTTTTGGACTTTGTTTGTCCATATAATACCTGCCCCAGGAGCCTGGAATATTCAGGAGTGAGAGAAAGCAAAAAATAATTTGTGTCATTCAGTGAAATTAGATATATATAAGAATTCTCTTAACATTTTAGGATCCTACATAGCATCAGGGTCATTCTAAAGAGCATCTTTTAGTATTGTGCTCACTTACTCATTCAACAAGTATATATTGAGAACCTGCTCTGTGCAAGCAATAGTGCTGATTGTTGAGAGCATAAAACAGACATGATTCCTGCCTTCAGGTAGCTTATAATCTAGTAGAAAAGACAGATACGTTTGGGGCACCTGCGTGGCTCAGTTGATTGAGCGTCCCACTCTTGATATTAGCTCAGGTAATGATCCCTGAGTTGTGGGATCAAGCCCCGTGTCAGGCTCTGTGCTGAGCATGGAGCCTGCTTGGTATTCTCTTTCTCTCCCTCTGCCCATCTCCCATGCTTGCATGCTCTCTCCATCTCTCTCTAAAAGGAAGAAAAGGGGTGTGGGGGAAGAAAGAAAAGACAGCTAAGTTTGAAACAAATAGTTGTTTTTGTAATAAAGCCAGGTTGTAAAGACTTTATCACAGGAAATCACTGAAGAATTTTGAGAAGGCGTTTTGTTTGTTAGATCCTATGTTCCAGGTATGATACAAAGGACTCCACATATGTTGATTCATTTAGCTTTCAAAACTACTCTGTGAAATAGGTGTTTTAACTACTTCCATTTTTTAAATAAGAAAATTATAACCCATACACACTTGACTTCAAAACTCAAGGTTTTTATGCTTCTCTATACTATCTATTTTTAGCAGATAATTTTGGTACTAATGTAAAAGAGGCAATGAGACCAGGTGGATGGTCTGTATGATATTGTAATCCATGTGCCAAAGGTTCTGCCTCTCCCAGTTGTTCAATAGAACTAATCAAGTCCTATACACAACCTCACCACTCCTCAGAAACAAGGGTAGTCAGACCGACAGGCTTCCAGGAACTCTTGCTAACTAGCAGAAATAATCTTCTATTGCTTTATACAGAAAGCTGTGGTATATATATAATAACTGAGCCCTCTCTAAGTGATACTCTTAAAGAGTAGCTTCAAATATCTCTCATCCCACATAGTAAGGCTGTTCTACTTCTCTGGCCTCCTTAACTCTAGAGCTCTTAGAAACCTGAGTTCTGCCTCATCCCAAGGTCTGTAGCACCAAAGAGAAATACTGCTCTGTACCCCTATGACTAGGTTGTCCCCTGTTTTCATGCTTTATTCCCATTGACTCTTTCTCAGAATTTTTGCCTATTTCCAAGCTCTCTTGCCTTTTCTTCATGTGACCATCTTGGTTGAGGACCTTATTGCACCTGTCTTATTCATACCACTGCTGTCACCAAAACCATCCTCTTCCCTCTTTACCACTGTGCTAAAGCAATTTTTATCTTTTGTTACACCACCCATCTTATTTTCTGAAGTTAGGTTTAGGTTGCCACACTGAACTTGAGTGTGATCCTCAACCTTTCCCAGGAACTACTACTTCTGTACCTGTGTCTATTCCATACTAATACTAGCTTTCTACTCCCAGCTTCCCTAGTATTCCACAAGGCCTTTCCTAATCTATTTCTACTAACCAATGTTGATATTGGCAATGATAATGAAAAAGGGGACAGAGAATGGAGATATCTTAGAGGTAACATGGACTGGATTCAATATCTGCTGTATAGGATGAGTGAGGAGGGTGAAGAAGAGGAAGAAAAGAAAGATTAGACAAAACTGAATTCCAGAATGTCTAGCTAGGATGATGTTGATGGACTTGATGATAATGTTGTCATTCACTGAGGGAACATAAGAGGAGGGGTGAATTTAGGAGGAAGATGAATTTGGGGTGTGTGGGTGGCTCAGTCTGTTAAGCATCCAACCAGCTGAGCCCTGCATTAGGCTCTGTGCTATCAGAGCCCTGCTTGGGATTCTCTCTCTCTGCCCCTCCCCTGTTCATGCTTTCTCTCTCTCTCTCTTTCCCTCTCTCTCTCAAAATAAATAAACTTAAAAGAAAAGGAGGAAAATGAATTCAATATAAGTTTGAGATACTTGTAGAACATTTAGGAAAAGATTTTTTTAATATGAAATTTATTGTCAAATTGGTTTCCATACAACACCCAGTGCTCATCCCAAAAGGTGCCCTCCTCAATACCCATCACCCACCCTCCCCTCCCTCCCACCCCCCATCAACCCTAAGTTTGTTCTCAGTTTTTTAAGAGTCTCTTATGCTTTGGCTCTCTCCCTCTCTAACCTTTTTTTTTCTTCCCCTCCCCATGGACTTCTGTTAAGTTTCTCAGGATCCACATAAGATACCATATGTTTTCACTCTTATAGGAAAAGATTTCTGTTGGGCAGTTGGATATATGGATCTAGAACTGTGGGCAAAACTCACAATTTTGGAGTGATTAGCATAGGGATATTTGGAGTCTTGTTTCTCTTCCCTGCTAAATCTTGAAACACTTAGAACATCTTCCCTCTCCTCTTTCCCAAACTCTGCTCCTCACCAAAACAAAATTAAAAAGCAGGAATAAGATTTCTAAAACTGCTAGCTGCCTGCTTTTAATCCCAAGAATGGATCCAGGCATTGCTGTGCTCCTCACATCCTTAAAACCTTTTTTTTTTCTTAAGCCCCTATGTGTGGTTTTACCTAGACTTTGCCTTGTCCCCTTTGGTAGACTGTCTTTCTACATCTACCACTGCTCTATGCTCTGTGATTTGATTTGGTAACTCCATACCGTAAAATTCTCTGGCATACAGCATCTTGGTCAGGGCTTCAGTTGCTGCTTATCCATGAAGAGAGATTTGATACATTGAGAAAAGTAAGGTGACTTGAGGAGCAGGGTTAGGAACCATGTTTTATTAATTTCTGAGTCTCTGTCACCTAGCATGGTACCTGGGAAATAATAAGGGTTTATTAAATGAATACAGCCATGCATATACAGGTGATGCAAGCAGGAGTCAGTATAGAAATTAGCAAAGTAGAAAAAAAAAAAAGAGGTTAGAGTGGGAGAGAGCCAAAGCATAAGAGACTGTTAAAAACTGAGAACAAACTGAGGGTTGATGGGGGGTGGGAGGGAGGGGAGGGTGGGTGATGGGTATTGAGGAGGGCACCTTTTGGGATGAGCACTGGGTGTTGTATGGAAACCAATTTGACAATAAATTTCATATATTAAAAAAAAAAGAAATTAGCAAAGTAGAATGAGAAATGAGAAAAAGCTAGTAATTATCAAAGTCAGCATAGAACTGAGTTTCAAGAAGTGAATAGTCAACAATGTTGAATATCATGGAAGATACAGACCAAAGCTAACAAAGGTAGAAAGACAATTTAGGGGAAATAGAAACTATACAGAGAGAAGAAAACTTTGAAAAAGTATTAATAATATTATCATTGGAGTAAAAGAAGATATTGCAACCATGAAATAAGAACTGGATACTGTAGAAATGAGTTCACACAACAGAAAGAACTAATGAAATTACAAATATAATGGCAAAATCTTCTAAAACTAAGTGATGGAAAATAAAGGTAAGGAAAGCTCCCACAGAGTAGAGCAAAAAGACAAAAAGATGAAAAACAGGAGAAAAAAAATTGTCAAAAAGTAAGAAAACAAGTCCTAGAAATTCCATTGTTTGAATAATAGGGTTTCCAAAAATGGAAAACAGAGGTAAGGAATTCATCAATGAAATAAGTAAATTTTCTAGAACAAAAGCATGTGAGTTTCCAAAGTAAAGGATTTAACTATATGCTCAGCAGTGGAGGGGCACCTGGGTGGCTCAGTTGGTTAAGCATCCAGCTCTTGATTTCAGCTCAGGTCATGCATGATCTCAGTTGTGAGATTGAACCCCACCTCAGGTTCCGTGCTGAGTGTGGAGCCTGCTTGGGATTTTCTCTCTCTCTCTCTCTCTCTCTGCCTCTTCCTCACTCATGCTCTCTCTCTCAATATAAATAAATAAACATTAAAAAAATGCTCAGCAGGGGAAAAAGAAGAGTCTTTTCAACAAATGGAGCTGGATCAGTTAGATATATTCATGTGGGGGAAAAAAAACCCTCAATTCCTATCTCATGCCGTACGGAACAATCAATTGCAGATAGATGGGAGATATAAATGTGAAGGGTAAAACAATAAAGTATATAGAAGATAACATGAGAAAATATCTTCATGTGCTTGGAGTAGGAAAATTTTTCTTAAGTAGGAAAAGATTTAAAAATTGGGCTACATTAAAATTTTAAACTTCTTTTTATCAAAAGGTACCACTCAAAGACTAAAAAGGTAGGTAATAGGAGAAGGTATTTATAGTATATATAACTGACAAAGAGCTTATATCCTAATTACATAACGAACCCCAGGGCACCTGGGTGGCTTAGCCAGGTAAGTGTCCAACTCCTGATTTCAGCTCAGGTCACCATCTCATGGTTGGTGAGATCAAGCCCTGCATCAGGCTCTCTGCTGTCAGTGCAGAGCCTGCTTCAAATCCTCCATCTCCCTCTCTCTCTGCCCCTCCCTGCTTGCTCTCTCTCTCTCTCTCTCTCAAAAATAAACATTAATAATAAGAAAAATTCTTACAAATAGTAAAATTGACAAGAGACACAGAAAGGCACTAGACAAAAAGGATATCCAGATATTTAATAAACATATTAAAAGTTACTTTAATTAGTAATCATGGAAATGCAAATTAAAACCACAGTGAGATACCATTACCTATCCACCAGAATAGCTAAAGTTTTAAAACTGTCATTAGCAGGGGTGCCTGGGTGGCTCAGTCGGTTAAGCGTCCGACTTCGGCTCAGGTCACGATCTCGCGGTCTGTGAGTTCAAGCCCCGCGTCGGGCTCTGTGCTGACCGCTCAGAGCCTGGAGCCTGTTTCAGATTCTGTGTCTCCCTCTCTCTCTGACCCTACCCAGTTCATGCTCTGTCTCTCTCTGTCTCAAAAATAAATAAACGTTAAAAAAAAAATTTAAAAAAAACCTGTCATTAGCAGCTATTGGTGAAGATACTGAGCAGCTGGAACTATTGTAGGTAGGAACTAATATATTGCAGGTATAAATTGTTTCAGTCACTTTGTGAACTGTTTAGCATCATCTAACTAAAGTTGAGCATATGTATATGCCGTGACCCAGAAACTCTTCTAGATGTCTACTCAATGGAAATGAGTAGCATAATTTGTAACAGCCTAAAATAGAAACAATCTGAATGTCCATCAACAGAATGACTAAATAAATTGATACATTCACATAATGGAATATTGTACATCAGTGAAAATAAATTAAGCACTATTGCTGTGCCCCAAAGTATGGGGGAATCTTACAAACATGATGTTGAATGAAAGAAGCCAGACACAAAAGAATAACTCTTGTGTGATTCTACTTTTATAAAGTTCAAAAACAAGTCCCTGTTTAGAAGTTAGGATAGTGGTTAATTTGGGGGAAGAAGAAAGGAGATAATGTTTGTGAGGGGGCTTTTAGAATGCTGTTAGTATTCTATTTCTTGACTTCAATGATAGTTACACTGTTATAATGGCTATGTAATAATTCAACAAGCTGTTTGCTTAAGATTTGTACACTTTTAATAATTTATATTTTAATTTTAAAATACTAATTTAAGGGGCACCTGGGGGACTCAGTCAGTTAAGCGTCTGACTTCAGCTCAGGTCATGATCTCATGGTTCATGAGTTTGAGTCTCACATCAGGCTGTGTGCTGACAGCTCAGAGCCTGGAGCCTACTTCAGATTCTGTCTCCCTCCCTCTCTGCCCCTCCCCCACTTTCTCTCTCTCTCTCTCTCTCTCTCTCTCTCTCTCTCTCTCTCTCTCAAAAATAAATAAGCATTAAAAATTTTTTAATAAAATAAAATACTGATTTAGTCCGGAGCACCTGAATGGCTCGGTTGGTTGAGTGTCCGACTTCAGTTCACGTCATGATCTCACAGTTTGTGAGTTTGAACCCCACATTGGGCTCACTGCTGTCAAAACAGAGCCACTTTGGATCCTCTGTCCCCCTTTCTCTCTGCCCTTCCCGTGCTCACACTCTTTCTCTCTCAAAAGTAAACATTTAAAAAAATAAAATATTAATTTAATTTAAAAAGTGTGTGTATATGCACATGTCTACACACACACATATGTGTATAGGACAAAAAGACTGGAAGGAAATACACCATAATATTAATAATAGTAATCTATGGCTGGTGGCATTATAGGTGTATTTTATTTTCTTTATGAATAGTATATTTTATATAAAAGCATGTATTATTTTTATAATTTTAAAAAGGATGTTTAAGAATGAAAGAAAAATTGGTTCCACAGACTTAATAGTTCCCTCAGGACAGGTCTCATTGTTGAAGCCTAAGTGCTAACTTGGAGCCTTAATCCACATGATGGTTTGTTTCATAATTATTTATAAAAGACATCCTTTCTATTTTATCTTCATTTGTTACCATTTCTCGTACAGTCCTGTGGAAAATTTTACACTATAACATTTACACTGACTGGGTTTACTTTACCACTATTGAGGTCAATTAGTTTCATACTCAAGACAAATATGAACATATGTAGAGACATTTTTATCTTGTTTTTTTAACCAAAGGATTTTTAAAAAAGATTTTGCCTAGAAGTTAGTGAGAGACAGCTGGAGAGGCTGCTTATGAACTCCAGGCCTAGTTTATCTAATTAAGACTATCTGTGTTCTTGTTCACGCATTCCTACATGCTCTACCCTCCTGTATTCTCTGACCCTTAATTTTGACATTTCATACAGATTAATCTTAAGTTTTCTCCTCTTCTTTTTATATATATTTTTAATATTTTTTAATGTTTATTAATTTTTTTGAGAGAGAGAGAGACAGAGTGCTAGCAGGGGAGGGGCAGAGAGAGAGGGAGACACAGAATCCGAAGCAGGCCCCCAGGCTCCAAGCTGTCAGCACAGAGCCCGACATGGGGCTCGAACCCACGAACCATGAGATAATGACCTGAGACAAAGTTGGACACCCAACCTGACTGAGCCACCCAGGTGCCCCAAGTTTTCTCCTATTCTTATTCTACATGATCTCTATAGGCAATCTCAGCTACATCCTTGACTTTAAATGTCATCTATGTACTATGGCTCACAGATCACTTCTCCTATATCCAACTGACTATACATGTCTCCATACAATGGAGACATCCCCAAATCAACATATCCAAACGTGAGTTTATCTTCCTCCCCAAACTTACTCAGATACCAAATAGCACCACCATCTAGCCAGTGGATTATGATAGAAATCTTCTAGTCATCTCTAATACTTTTTACTTATAATCCTTGTGCATTCCATTGCAAGACCTGTTAATTTTACCTCCAAAGTATATTTCATCCTTTTCCACTTCTCTCTATTGATATTGCCATAACCCTAAGTCAAAACTCCTATAATCTCCCATCTTGATTGCTACCATAGTATTCAAACTTATCTTTCCATATTCACTATTGTTCCCTTCTATTCCATTCTCCACACAAAGTAACTTTTCTATAACTATAGATTTTGTCATGGATAAAGTCTACATTTCATATGGCCTACAAAACCTTGCCTGGTCTGGCTTTTGCTTGGATTTTCATGTGATTTTCCCTCTTCTTGGAATACTCTTCCTATCCTCTCTCCCTTAGTATAAATGTACATGATTATCACAATAATTTATGACTTTATGCTTTTTTGAGCAAAAAATACAGTATTTCCTCCACTCTTTGTTAGGCAACTCCTAATTCATTTCCTCAGGTGTTCACTTAAATGTCACTTTCTCAGGGAAAACTTCTTTAACCTGTCTTTCTTCTCACACAAATATGTACATGTGTAATTATTTGTTTAATGTCCCTTTCCCCAACCAGTCTATCAAATCCACAGGCATAGGCACTATATATCTACTTTGTTTATCACCATATATCCAGTGTTTGGCACAGATCCTGGCACATAGTAGGCTCTCATTTAATATTGATTGAGTAAATGAAAATGTCTTGGAAAATCCTCCTTAGGGCCTTTTGCCGATTCATGCTTTCCCAGATGACTTTTATTCCTTCAACAGTCACACCAACTCCTTGTAGTAGTTTTACCTAGATGCCTCAAATATTGACTCACTCCCTTTTTTGCTGCAGCCACCCATTTTGGCAGCTCTGCTTCTCATCTCCTGGGTTCCTTGTAGATCAGCAAACATTTACATAGTTTACCTTCCTTTATTTCCTATCAAATAAACAAACCCTTCTGAAGTTCTAGTTGAAATTTTACTGATAGTAACTCTCAAGGGTTTGCGTTATCCTAGTCCTATCCCAGCAGTTCTCTATAGTCTGTACACTACGTATTTTTTTAAGGGGTTATTTTATTTTATTTTATTTTATTTTATTTTATTTTATTTTTTTGACAGTAGAATATTTTAATATCTGGGTTTGCAAGTTTAATACATTATTATCTTATTACAAGAATGATAATACCTTACCTTTATATTATTTTTATAATTTCCAATGTACTTGTTTTCCTTATTAAAATTTTAAAAATATTTATGTATTTATTTATTTTTAATATATGAAATTTATTGTCAAATTAGTTTCCATACAACACCCAGTGCTCATCCCAAAAGATGCCCTCTTCAATGCCCATCACCCTCCCCTCCCTCCCACCCCCCATCAACCCTGTTTGTTCTCAGGTTTTTTTCATGTTTTCTTTTTTTTTCAATATACGAAATTTATTGTCAAATTGGTTTCCATACAACACCCAGTGCTCATCCCAAAAGGTGCCCTCCCAAATACCCATCACCCACCCTTCCCTCCCTCCCACCTACCATCAACCCTCAGTTTGTTCTCAGTTTTTAAGTCTCTTATGCTTTGGCTCTCTCTCCCACTCTAACCTCTTTTTTTTTTTCCTTCCCCTCCCCCATGGGTTTCTGTTAAGTTTCTCAGGATCCACATAAGAGTCAAAACATATGGTATCTGTCTTTCTCTGTATGGCTTACTTCACTTAGCATAACACTCTCCAGTTCCATCCACATTGCTACAAAGAGCCATATTTCATTCTTTCTCACTGGCACGTAGTACCCCATTGTGTATATAAACTACAATTTCTTTATCCATTCATCAGTTATGGACATTTAGGCTTTTTCCACAATTTGGCTATTGTTGAGAATGCTGCTATAAACAATGGGGTACAAGTGGACCTATGCATCAATACTCCTGTATCCCTTGGGTAAATTCCTAGCAGTGCTATTGCTGCGTCATAGGGTAGGTCTATTTTTAATTTTTTGAGGAACCTCCACACTGTTTTCCAGAGTGGCTGCAACAGTTTGCATTCCCACCAACAGTGCAAGAGGGTTCCTGTTTCTCCACATCCTCTCCAGCATCTATAGTCTCCTCATTTGTTCATTTTGGCCACTCTGACTGGCGTGAGGTGATATCTGAGTGTGGTTTTGATTTGTATTTCCCTGATAAGGAGCGACGTTGAGCATCTTTTCATGTGCCTATTGGCCATCCGGATGTCTTCTTTAGAGAAGTGTCTATTCATGTTTTCTGCCCATTTCTTCACTGGGTTATTTGTTTTTCGGGTGTGGAGGTTGGTGAGCTCTTTATAGATTTCGGATACTAGCCCTTTGTCCGATATGTCATTTGCAAATGTCTTTTCCCATTCCGTTGGTTGCCTTTTAGTTTTGTTGGTTGTTTCCTTTGCTGTGCAGAAGCTTTTTATTTTCATGAAGTCCCAATAGTTCATTTTTGCTTTTAATTCCCTTGCCTTTGGGGATGTGTCAAGTAAGAAATTGCTACGGCTGAGGTCAGAGAGGTCTTTTCCTGCTTTCTCTTCTAGGGTTTTGATGGTTTCCTGTCTCACATTCAGATCCGTTATCCATTTTGAGTTAATTTTTGTGAATGGTGTGAGAAAGTGGTCTAGTTTCATCCTTCTGCCTGTTGCTGTCCAGTTCTCCCAGCACCATTTGTTATAGAGACTGTCTTTTTTCCATTGGATATTCTTTCCTGCTTTGTCAAAGATTAGTTGGCCATACTTTTGTGGGTCTAGTTCTGGGGTTTCTATTCTATTCCATTGGTCTATGTGTCTGTTTTTGTGCCAATACCATGCTGTCTTGATGATTACAGCTTTGTAGGAGAGGCTAAAGTCTGGGATTGTGATGCCTCCTGCTATGGTCTTCTTCAAAATTACTTTGGCTATTCGGGGTCTTTTGTGGTTCCATATGAATTTTAGGATTGCTTGTTCTAGCTCTGAGAAGAATGCTGGTACAATTTTGATTGGGATTGCATTGAATGTGTAGATAGCTTTGGGGAGTATTGACATTTTAACAATATTTATTCTTCCAACCCATGAGCACGGAATGTTTTTCCATTTCTTTATATCTTCTTCAATTTCCTTCATAAGCTTTCTATAGTTTTCAGCATACAGATCTTGCACATCTTTGGTTAGATTTATCCCTAGGTATTTTATGCTTCTTGGTGCAATTGTGAATGGGATCAGTTTCTTTATTTGTCTTTCTGTTGCTTCATTATTAGTGTGTAAGAATGCAACTGATTTCTGTACATTGATTTTGTATCCTGTAACTTTGCTGAATTCATGTATCAGTTCTAGCAGACTTTTGGTGGAGTCTATCAGATTTTCCATGTATAATATCATGTCATCTGCAAAAAGTGAAAGCTTGACTGCATCGTTGCCAATTTTGATGGCTGTGATTTCCTTTTGTTGTCTGATTGCTGATGCTAGCACTTCCAACACTATGTGAAACAACAGCAGTGAGAGTGGACATCCCTGTCGTGTTCCTGATCTCAGGGAAAAAGCTCTCAGTTTTCCCCCATTGAGGATGATGTTAGCTATGGGCTTTTCATAAATGGCTTTTATGATGTTTAAGTATGTTCCTTCTATCCCGACTTTCTTGAGGGTTTTTATTAAGAAAGGATTCTGAATTTTGTCAAATGCTTTTTCTGCATCTATTGACAGGATCATATGGTTCTTATCTTTTCTTTTATTAATGTGATGTACCATGTTGAATGATTTGCAAATGTTGAACCAGCCCTGCATCCCAGGAATGAATCCCACTTGATCATGGTGAATAATTCTTTTTATAACCTGTTGAATTCGATTTGCTAGTATCTTATTGAGAATTTTTGCATCGATATTCATCAGGGATATTGGCCTGTAGTTCTCTTTTTTTACTGGGTCTCTGTCTGGTTTAGGAATCAAAGTAATGCTGGCTTCATAGAATGAGTCTGGAAGTTTTCCTTCCCTTTCTATTTTTTGGAACAGCTTGAGAAGGATAGGTATTATCTCTGCTTTAAACATCTGGTAGAATTCCCCTGGGAAGCCATCTGGTCCTGGACTCTTATTTGTTGGGAGATTTTTGATAACTGATTCAATTTCTTCGCTGGTTATGGGTCTGTTCAAGTTTTCTATTTCTTCCTATTTGAGTTTGAGAAGTGTGTGGGTGTTTAGGAATTTGTCCATTTCTTCCAGGTTGTCCAGTTTGTTGGCATATAATTTTTCATAGTATTCCCTGATAATTGCTTGTATTTCTGAGGAATTGGTTGTAATGATTCCATTTTCATTCATGATTTTATCTATTTGGGTCATCTCCCTTTTCTTTTTGAGAAGCCTGGTTAGAGGTTTATCAATTTTGTTTATTTTTTTCCAAAAAACCAACTCTTGGTTTCATTGATCTGCTCTACAGTTTTTTTAGATTCTATATTGTTTATTTCTGCTCTGATCTTTACTATTTCTCTTCTTCTGCTGGGTTTGGGGTGTCTTTGCTGTTCTGCTTCTATTTCATTTAGGTGTGCTGTTAGATTTTGTATTTGGGATTTTTCTTGTTTCTTGAGATAGGCCTGGATTGCGATGTATTTTCCTCTCAGGACTGCCTTTGCTGCATCCCAAAGCATTTGGATTCTTGTATTTTCATTTGTTTCCATATATTTTTTAATTTCTTCTCTAATTACCTGGTTGACCCACTCATTCTTTAGTAGGGTGTTCTTTAACCTCCTTGCTTTTGGAGGTTTTCCAGACTTTTTCCTGTGGTTAATTTCAAGCTTCATAGCATTGTGGTCTGAAAGTATGCATGGTATGATCTGAATTCTTGTATAGTTATGAAGGGCTGTTTTGTGACCCAGTATGTGATCTATCTTGGAGAATGTTCCATGTGCACTCGAGAAGAAAGTATATTCTGTTGCTTTGGGGTGGAGAGTTCTAAATATATCTGTCAAGTCCATCTAATCCAATGTATCATTCAGGGCCCTTGTTTCTTTATTGACCATGTATCTAGATGATCTATCCATTGTTGTGAGTGGGCTGTTAAAGTCCCCTGCAATTACCACATTCTTGTCAATAAGGTTGCTTATGTTTGTGAGTAATTGTTTTATATATTTGGGGGCTCCCGTATTAGGCGCATAGACATTTATAATTGTTAGTTCTTCTTGATGGATAGACCCTGTAATTATTATATAATGCCCTTCTTCATCTCTTGTTACAGCCTTTAATTTAAAGTCTGGTTTGTCTGAGATAAGTATGGCTACTCCAGCTTTCTTTTGACTTCCAGTAGCATGGTAAATAGTTCTCCATCCCCTCACTTTCAATCTGAAAGTGTCCTCAGGTCTAAAATGAGTCTCTTGTAGACAGCAAATAGATGGGTCTTGTTTTTTTATCCATTCTGATACCCTATGTCTTTTGGTTGGTGCATTTAGTCCATTTACATTCAGTGCTATTATAGAAAGATATGAGTTTAGAGTCATTGTGATGTCTGTAGGTTTCATGCTTGTAGCAATGTCTCTGGTACTTTGTCTCACAGGATCCCCCTTAGGATCTCCTGTAGGGCTGGTTTAGTGGTGATGAATTCTTCAGTTTTTGTTTGTTTGGGAAGACCTTTATCTCTCCTTCTATTCTAAATGACAGATTTGCTGGATAGAGAATTCTCGGCTGCATATTTTTTTCTGTTCATCACATTGAAGATTTCCTGCCATTCCTTTCTGGCCTGCCAAGTTTCGGTAGAGAGATCCGTCACGAGTCTTATCGGTCTCCCTTTATATGTTAGAGCACGTTTATCCCTAGCTGCTTTCAGAATTTTCTCTTTATCCTTGTATTTTGCCAGTTTCACTATGATATGTCGTGCAGAAGATCGATTCAAGTTACGTCTGAAGGGAGTTCTCTGTGCCTCTTGGATTTCAGTGCCTTTTTCCTTCCCCAGATCAGGGAAGTTCTCAGCTATTATTTCTTCAAGTACACCTTCAGCACCTTTCCCTCTTCTTCCTCCTCTGGAATACCAATTATGCGTAGATTATTTCTCTTTAGTGCATCACTTAGTTCTCTAATTTTCCCCTCATACTCCTGGATTTTTTTTATCTCTCTTCTTTTCAGCTTCTTCTTTTTCCATAATTTTATCTTCCAGTTCACCTATTCTCTTCTCTGCCTCTTCAGTCCGAGCTGTGGTTGTCTCCATTTTATTTTGCAGCTATTTTATAGCATTTTTTAGCTCCTCCTGGCTGTTCCTTAGTCCCTTGATCTCTGTAGCAATAGATTCTCTGCTGTCCTGTATGCTGCTTTCAAGCCCAGCGATTAATTTTATGAATATTATTCTAAATTCACTTTCTGTTATATTGTTTAAATCTTTTTCGATCAGTTCGTTAACTGTTGTTATTTCCTGGAGGTTTTTTTCAGGGGAATTCTTCTGTTCTGTCATTTTGTATGGTCCCTGGAGTGGTGTGGAACTCTAGGGCACTTCCCCTGTGCTGTCTTGAATAACTTGCGTTGGTGGGCAGGGCCACAGTCAGACCTGATGTCTGCCCCCAGCCCACTGCTGGGGCCACAGTCAGACTGGTGTGTACCTTCTCTTCCCCTCTCCTAGGGGCGGGATTCACTGTGGGGTGGCGTGGCCTGTCTGGGCTGCTTGCACACTGCCAGGCTTGTGGTGCTGGGGACCTGGCGTATTAGCTGGGGTGGATCGGCAAGGTGCACAGGGGCGGGAGGGTCTGGCTCAGTTCGCTTTTCCTTCGGAGATCTGCTTCGGGAGGGGCCCTGCAGCACCGGTAGGGAGTCAGACCTGCCAGAGAGATGGATCCGCAGAAGCACAGCGTTGGGTATTTGCGCGGTGCAAGCAAGTTCCCTGACAGGAACTGGTTCCCTTTGGGATTTTGGCTGGGGGGTGGGCAAGGGAGATGCCGCTGGCAAGCGCCTTTGTTCCCCGCCAAGCTGCGCTCTGTCGTCTGGGGCTCAACAACTCTCCCTCCCGTTGTCCTCCGGCCCTCCCGCTCTCCGAGCAGAGCTGTTAACTTATAACCTTCCAGATGTTAAGTCCCGCTTTCTATCAGAACACCCTCCGTCTGGCCCCTCCGCTTTTGTAAGCCAGACTTGGGGGCTCTGCTTTGCCAGTGGGCTGCCCCTCCCCCCGCCCCCCTCCCTCCCGCCAATCCATGTAGCGCGCACCGCCTCTCCGCCCTTCCTACCCTCTTCCATGGGCCTCTCATCTATGCTTGGCTCTGGAGAATCCATTCTGCTAGTGTTCTGGTGGTTTTCTGGGTTATTTAGGCAGGTGTGGGTGGAATCTAAGTGATCAGCAGGATGCGGTGAGTCCAGCGTCCTCCTACGCCACCATCTTCCCAGAAGCGTCTCTGTACACTACGTATTTATAAGCTTTGCCTTATTTCTTCCAGAACTGCTGCTGCCATTACTACCACCTGGGCCCAGAAGATTCCCCAGTTTTCTCTATACCTCTTTGAATTTTTAGAGGGGATGTCACTCCACACTTCCAACCAGTTTAGACCATCTCCTTTGGGAGACTAGGTTCTGCTCCTACTTTTTCATATCCTAATTGAACCACCCAAGGGTCAGAATTGGTATTCAAACCATCTATGCTTGTTTTTTGGAGCACTGTTTCTGTTCTTCCCTCATCCCTGTTCTTGGCAACAAGGTACTCAGATGCCCAGTCTTTGGTTTATACAAAGTGTATCTCATTTAATCTCAGTTCTGTCTGTATAGAGCTACTGAAAACTAGAATCATTGGAGGTGAGACTCTATAATCTGCATTTTGAACACAAACCCAGGTGATTATTCTGTGTATTAACATTTGAGAATTAGTGTATTGGTGAGAACTCTTTTATCCTCACTATGGGGAAAATGCATTATTCTGACTAGTCCTATATTCTGTATAGTGAAATAGGCCAAGAAAGATTTGACTATCTTTAGACACACCATCCAGCTTTCCATTCAAGGTCCTGAAACCAGCTAGTGGGTCACAGCCTCTAGATGAGGCTGGAGGCCAAAGTTCAGTGTCATAGTGAACAACAGCCTTTGAAGAGAAACCAAATACAAATCCTAGCTAATATACTTCCCATCTGTTACATTACTTACCTGTATAAGCTTTAGTTTTTTCATTTTAAAATTAGGATAATAATACTACCTTCTAGACTTGTTATGAGGGTTCATTGGAATTTACTCACCAGATAAGCACTGAGCACCTACTGTGTGCCAGGTACTGTTCTACATGTTGCAAATATGCCCACAAACAAAACAGTTTATGCCCTCAAGGAGAGTATGTTCTAGTGAGGATATGTACAAAAAGTGCTTAGACTTTGGCATGTAGGAAGCACTAAAAAAATGGCTCTTATTAACAAGTATTTAAGGATAAGGAGTATGTTTGTTTTGCTTTGCCACTTTAGGGATACAAAAGAAGTGTAGGATATATTATTTACCCACCTGGAGCTTAAATCTAGATGGCCAATGAGACATGCATTTGTTTATTCTATAAATATTAACTCAGTGCTATAATGAGCCAGGAACTATAAGGTACAAAAAATGAACACCTACTCTTAAAAAATTTCAATTTATTTGGGAATATATGAGAAATGCACAATTCTGATGTACAGCAAAATGCCACAAGTCTTTAGGAAAAGCAATAATAAAGTGCTAAGAAGAGTATTACTCCTTTTATATCCATGTGAGCATAAGATGGACATACTTTTGACAGGGAGGGAGCAGTGGGTTGTATGGTTAATTCAGTTAGGGGATAAAAAAGAGCTTCTCTTGCCAAATGAGCTAAGCAGTGTTGGCCTTTCTCTATACTTACTTTATGGTTTCCACTGCTCATTGTAGCCCTGACTGAGGCAATATTGACAATGAGAAGTTTCACTTTTTTGGCTAAAGAATGGGGTACAGGAGTGGGAGAGAAGTAAAAGAAAAAGCAGAAGTAACGTCATAAGGAAATGTGGTTGACTTCTGGGAACGCTAAGTTTCTAGCTGAACCATGACATAAATATAGGGTAGACAAGGCTAGAAATGAAAGACAAGGCCTGAGCAGAGAGATCCTTGAATGCCAATCTAAAGCATTTGGACTTAATTTAATAAAAATGGTGCATCACTGAAGACTTCTGAGTGGGCAAGTGATATAGTCAGAACTGTGTTCAGTATAATACATTTGAAGAAAGCATATAGTAGATACCATAAACTGGACAATCATATGTGTTAATTAGTACTTGTAGAATAAATGAATGTGTGAACCCTCCTGATTTCATGGAGAATAAGATGCTCTAAAAAAGCTTAGCTGAAAAGCAACTTTTCTGTGTAGACCTGGATTTCATTTGAGCAGGACTTTGAACTAGGAAGACAAGAGGAAAGGTAGACTAATTAAACATGACATGAATTTATTTAATGTTTTATTTATTTATTTTGAGAGAGAGAGAGAGAGAGGCAGAGTGAGAGAGACAGAGAATCCCAAACAGACTCCACGCTGTCAGCACAGAGCCCTGCACAAGGCTTGATCTCAGGAACCACGAGATCATGACCCGAGCCAAGATCAAGAATCAGACTGAGCCACCCAGGTGCCCCAAACATGACGTGAATTTATATTCTATTACATGACCACACCTATAGAGCATTTGATTAATAGTCTTTTGTAACTTGGAGGCAGGTTGCTAAAAACTTAACGTAAGACTCTGGCTTTGAGAAAGTGAGAGAAGATTCCGTTTTCATTCCACAAATATTTCCTAGGTGCCTACCGCATTACCAGTACTGTGGTATAGGCAATTCAGCTGTGGATTCAACTTGGGATTCAACTGTGAGCAAGTGGCTAGCAGGGCACTAGGGGAGAAGAATGTGTAAATAACTAAAACTGTTTTAATGTGTTGTAGTGAGAACCAGATATGAAAGATATTTTGAGTATAAATTTATAAAACATATCACCTTATGTGCACCTCTGCCTGTGCTTTAAGGGGCAAGTTTCTAGAAATTCGTAAGTGTTGACTCTGCTTAAGAAGCTAAATTTTAGGGGCGCCTGGGTGGCTCGGTTGGTTAAGTGTCCAACTTCAGCTCAGGTCATGATCTCACGGTCCGTGGGTTCGAGCCCCGCGTCAGGCTCTGAGCTGACAGCTCAGAGCCTGGAGCCTGTTTCGGATTCTGTGTCTCCCTCTCTCGGTGACCCTCCCCCATTCATGCTCTGTCTCTCTCTGTCTCAAAAATAAATAAACGTTAAAAAAAAAATTTAAAAAAAGCTAAATTTTATAGTGAACTTTAAAAACAATTTTTTTTTATTTTCTAAGGAAGTATTTTTTATTTTACAATAATATCTATACTTTAAGGCTTATTTTGAACTTCATAGGAAGGCAAAAAGAAGAAGAAAGAAATGTCACCTTCCTAGGAAAAAAATATATCATTTTTTTCATGTTTGTGCATTTCCTTCTGGGATTTCTCCCCCTAGAATGGTATTTGTAGACCTTGTAAGGGAATACAACTGGAACATAAGTGAGTGTGAAACTAGCCTTAGCCCTCTTACATTTATTTATAGGACCACACAGTTGACAAAGCCCAGAATAAGGCAGAGTAAGCCGTCTGTTTTTTAATATCCTCAAAGAGTACCCCTTCTGCCAAATGTGTAGCATATGAATTCAGGGGATTCATGTCACCATTCCCATTCCTCACAGGTGCCCCTGACCCCACAGCTGGGGCCAGCATTGATGATGAGAACTGTTGGCATTTGGATGAAGAACAGGTGAAAGAACAAGTGAAACTCTTTCTCTCCCAGGGTGGTTACTATGGCTCTGGAAAGCAACTCAATTCAATGTTTGCTAAGGTAAGATATGAAAGGTATTGGGTTTTTTGTTTTGTTTTGTTTTGTTTTGTTTGTTTGTTTACTTTAATTAAACGGGCCTCACCACACTTCTGGCTTCATGCATTTTAGCTAGCTCACTAGACCTATCTGTCCTGAAAGCTTGAAAACTATTGGGAGATGCTGAACAGAGCAGACCTGATCCCGAGCAGGTGGCATCCAGAGACCCCTACAAACTCACCCTGGTAGTCCTCTTCCTTCTGCTCCACTCTAAATAAGTTAGCATTGCTGTGGGTTTTAGTAAGGAAGCCATCATCCCTCTGCCTTGAACCCAAGGCTGCTGGATGAGGCCTTGAAGAGATTTAGTCTTTTGGAACTGGGGGCTCTCACGGCGGTCTTTCTTTTTTTTTTTTTAACACCTTCAGTAAAAGATAATTCACATACTGTAAAAGTCACCCACTTAAAGTGTGCAATTCAGTGGTTTTTAATATATTCGCAGATATGTGCAGCCATCACCACAGTCAACTTTAGAACTTTTTCATCACCCTAGAAAGAAATCCCATACCCTTTACCTGTCACTTCCCTATCCTCCATTTCTCCTCTCCCAGCTCTAAACAACCACTAATCTACTTTCTGTCTCTATATATTTCCCTATTCTGGACTTTCATAGGGAAGGAATCATATAGTATGTAGTCTTTTGTGCTTGGCTTCTTTCACCTAGCAGAGTATTTTCAAGGGTCATCCATGTTGTAACATGTATCTGTGTACTTAATTCCTTTTTTAGTTGAATAATATCCTAATGTATGGATATGCCACTTTGGTTTATGCATTCTCTGTTAGTGGATATTTGTATTATTTCCATCTTTTGGCTATTACAAATACTTTTATAAACATTCTTATACAAGTTTCTTTGTGGACATGTGTTTTCATTTCTCTCTAGGATTGAAATTGATAGGTCATATAACTCTACGTTAATCATTTGAGGAACTGCTAGACTGATTTCTAAAGTGGCTGCACCATTTTACATTCCCACCAATGGTGTGTCAGGGATCTGATTTCTCTATATTATCACCAATACTTGTTGTTATCTGATTTTTTGATTCTAGCCATCCTAGTGGATATGAAGTGGTATCTCATTGTGTACAGCAGGCTTTCTTGATATATGCAGAGAACTTGCTTCTAGAACAAGAAGGCTTCTTTTTGGCTCTTTGGATATGTTGTGCTTAGATACTTCATCTTCTCCTCCCCTTCCTTCTCCTGCTTTTTCATGATGTGCAGTCACCAACCCCTGGCCCCTCCTTATGTGTCAGGTTCGAGAGATGCTGCGGATGAGAGATTCCAATGGAGCCAGGATGCTGACGCTGATAACTGAGCAGTTTATGGCTGACCCACGACTCACACTCTGGAGGCAGCAAGGAACAAGCATGACAGATAAGTGCAGGCAGCTCTGGGATGAGCTAGGTAAGTTCCCCTATCTCAGAGAAGTACTATGTCTGTCCTACCAGTTTTCCCCCTGGCAACAGTGTTAGTGAACACTTGCCATCAGTCATTACATAGGTCTTGCTAAATGAACTTTAGCCTAGCTGTGGAAGATACAGGCTTTACACAGGCTATCCAGAGTATTCTGAACTCACTTGTGTTGCTTCCACAGCATTGTGCTTTGCTATTGACATCTGTTCCAGATGTTACCACATAGAAGTCTTTGCTGAGGGAAAACCTCTTCCCTTGGCTTCTACTGCATGGCACTAGCCTGGCTCTCCAAATACTTATCAACCTCACTTTTCTTGCTTTTCCTGAGTTTTCTCTTCTTTATCACTACTAGATGGACCTCTAGACATAGGGCAGTTTCTAAGACTTGGGCCTTGGACTTCTATTCTTCTTCCACTATACTCCCTTGAGAACTTTTTTTTTTTAATGTCATATCTTCAGAGCTTACCTCTATGTTGATCTCAGCCTTATCTTCTTTCCACTTATCTGAGTTCCAGTCCCATATTAGCACTGCTTGTGACCATTTCCACTGAAAAATCCCCTGATTACCTCAAGCTTGAGAAATCCAAAGATGAACTCAGGCCTTCTACCAAAAAAGGGTCCCCTGACTCTGGCATTGGCACCACCATTCCTCACTCTACCAAACTTAATGTCAAGCACTCATTCTTCTTTCATTCCCAACATTCAGTCACCAACTTCATTTGATGCCTTGACCTTCAAACTGCAATTCAGTGTCCATTCACACCTTTTATTTCCCATCACCACTGGTCTGGTTGAGGGCCTTGGAAATGTTTAGATTAAATTAGACCTGTGGCCTCCTGAATGACCTCTCTGTTCTAGATTTTTCTATTCAAGGCCATCTTCTTTGGTCATCATTTCTCTGTATGAGTCCGCTGCTCCAAGGCCAGTTTTGCAGTGCTAATACTCACAACTCTCCCTATTTTCAGAATCTTCCATACCCTGAATCCAAGCATGGCCCCACTTTTTAGTTATACTGGAAAAGCTCTCTGTGTAGCATACTCTGCAAGTTCTGATACAACTCCTCCATACTTCCTCCATGCCAGAAAGCAACAACAAACTTGGGCACTCATACAAAATAATACAAGAGAAAACTGCAGGTTAGGAGTTTAGTGTGCTCTTCTGGGCTGAAGCCCCTAAAACATACATTTCATATCCTCAGGGCTAAAAGCCTCAGAGTATGAGGCTTAATGACTCTGTAACTATACTTAGTTACTTTGGGGCTGGTAAGTATGAGTTTTTGGTTTTGGGTACTGAGGCTTTTTCATCTGTGGCATTAACGGCTGTGGCATTAACGGCTTTGAGGCACTCATTACCAATGAATAGCTACATTATTGAGTGTTATATGCCATTATCTGTTGAAGATTATACTCACATTTTTTTCATGTAATTCTCATAACAACCCTATAAGGTAATCGTGTGTTTATTGCAAAGAAACAGAGACCATTCTGGTTACTTCTCCATACAGAATAAAATTATAGGAGACTGTCTCTGCCAGGACATAGTTACACTTTCTGAGGTGTAGAAATATTGCATTATTATTCCAAAGCTACTGGTCCAACCTGTTGTGACCAAGGTCACGTGATACAATGCATGGCAACTTGGGACTACTTCTAGACTCTTTACTCAGAAAGGATTGCAGTCATGGACTCCCTTCCAAGGTAAGATTTTGGCATCTTCATGTTTTTAGATGGGAAAACTGAACTCAGAAAAGTTAAGTATTTTATTCAAGGTCACATACCAGTAAGTGATAGTTCTACCTATGGAACCGCAATCTGTTTGATTCCAAATCAAACATCCTTCTGCAACATCTCCCTCAATTCTATCTTGTTATTTACTTTTTTCTCCAAAGTGCATGTTTTTTTAATTTAAACTCAGCCTTCTTCAGTGAGTTGGTTTTATCTGAGGCCTGAATCTCATAGATTAATTTCTGGCATACTCATGGGATTGTGTTGTGGACTTGGGCTTTGCCTTTGAGACAAAGGTAGGTGAGAAGAAGTAAACACAGCTGGTCTCCAGTGTTTTTAAAGCACTTGTCATATACTTAGGTTCATTATGAAAAGCTCTTGCTTCTGACAGCTTTATACCTAAGAAATTGCTATAACAATCTTCCAAGAAACTCTCAGCATCCTGCAAAGACAGTGATTCTCAAACTTCTCAAAATCACCAAGAGTACTTATTTAAAAAGGTTTCTGGGCCCTGTCCTCAGTTTTTGATTCCGTAGTTTGGAATAGGGCCTGATAATTTGAATTTCTAACAAATTTTTTTTAAAGAATGCTGTTGCTACAACTGAGGGTTGCTGGTAGGGTGTTGGGTGGAAGGATGGGCTAAATGGGCAAGGGGCATTAAGGAGGATACTTGTTGGGATGAGCACTGGGTGTTATATGTAAGTGATGAGTCAATAAATTACATTCCTGAAATCATTATTACACTATATGTTAAATAACTTGGATTTAAATTTTAAAAAATAAAGAGGGAGGGAGGCAAACCAGGAGAGACTCTTAAATACAGAGAACAAACTAAGGGTTGATGGGGTGTTGGGGAGAGGGGAAAGTGGGTGATGGGAATTGAGGAGAGCACTTGTTGGGGTGAGCACTGGGTGTTGTATGTAAGCCAATTTGACAATAAGTTATATTAAAAAAATTTTTTTTAATAAAAAGAAAAAAGAATGCTGTTGCTGCTGTTCCAGAGATCACAATTTGAGAACCACTGCACTAAGGAAAACCTTATCGGGTCAGACACCAGAGTGTGGTGCATTCATGCCTCCCCTAACTACTCTGAGGGTTCCTTAGTGTTCACACAGCCTGCTCACCTGGGAAGACCTAAGTAGGGTTTGTAGTAATTTAAAGGAATGGACTCACTACTTTCAGTCCCTGAACCAGAGAAAATAGAAACAGTCAGACATGAAGTTTTCTCATCTCCCCATATCTGTACATATATACTTTACTTTATATTCTGTTAAAATCTATGAAATATCTCGGGGCGCCTGGATGTCTCAGTTGGCTAAGCGTCTGACTTCGGCTCAGGTCATGATCTTGAGTTTGAGGTTCATGAGTTCGAACCGCAAGATTAAAAAGTTTTTTTAAAAATCTATGAAATATCTTTGCTCCCATAAAAGGGCAAGTCTTACATATTTGTTCTGGGTCCTATGCCATCTCCTTTTCTCAAGAATTCTGCTCCTGCAATTATCTCCTCCCTGTGGCATTATTTGTTTTTTATTTTTTTTAATGTTTATTTATTTTTGAGAAAGAAAGACAGAGTCTGAGGGGGGGAAGGGCAGAGAGAGACGGAGACACAGAATCCGAAGCAGGCTCCAGGCTCTGAGCTGTCAGCACAGAGTCCGACACGAGTCTTGAACTCACAAGCCATGAGATCATGACCTGAGCTGAAGTTGGACACTTAACCAACTGAGTTACCCAGGCGCCCCTCTCTGGCATTTTTTTAAAGGTTTCTTTTAATTAACTTATTTTGAGAGTAAGAGAGAGAACATGCATGCAAGTAGGGGAGGAGTAGAGAAAGAGGGAGAGAGAGAAAATCTCAAACAGGCTCCACACTGTCAGTGCAAAGCCTGACTTGGGGCTCAAATCCACAAACCGTATCATGACCTGAGCTGAAATCAAGAGTCAGACACCTAACCACCTGAGCCACTCAGGCACCCCTCTGTCATTATTAATTTCTCCCTCTCTACTAGACTCATCCCATCAGCATACAAAAATGCTCTGATATCTTCAGTCTCAAAAAAAGTGCCTTTGATGTTTTCATCCCCTTCCAATTATTACCCCATTTCTCTTCTTCCCTTCAAAGCAGTATTTCTTATTTTTAAGTTTTTATTTGAATTCTAGTTAGTTAACATACAGTGTATTAGTTTCAGGTGTACAGTGTAATGATTCAGCACTTCCATACAGCACCCAGTGCTCATCACAATATATTCCTTAATCCCCATTACCTATGTAACTCATCCCCCCAACCAACGATTCTGGTAACCAACATTTTGTTCTCTATAGCTAAGAGTCTGTTTCTTGGGGGGCACCTGGGTGACTCAGTCATTTGGGCTTCTGACTTCTGCTCAGGTCATGGTCTCCCAGCTTGTGGGTTCGAGCCCCATGTCAGGCTCTGTGCTGACAGCTCAGAGCCTGGAGCCTGCTTCAGATTCTGTGTCTCCCTCTTTCTCTCTTCCTCTCCCCCGCTCACTCTCTGTTTCTCTCTCTTCCCCTCCCCCACTCACTCTCTGTTTCTCTGTCAAAAAAATAAATAAATAAACGTTAAAAAAAATTAAAAAAAAGAAAAGAGTCTGTTTCTTGGGAGCACCTGGGTGGCTCTGTTGGTTACGCATCCAACTCTTGGTTTCGGGTCAGGTCATGATCTCCTGGTTTGTGGGTTTGAACCCCACATCGGACTCCGTGTTAACAGTGCAGAGCCTGGTTGAGATTCTCTCTGCCCCTCCTGTGTGCACACTCTCTCTCTCTCAAAATAAATAAATAAACTTTAAAAAAGAAGAGTCTGTTTCTTGGTTTGCCTCTCTCTTTTTTCCCTTTTGTTTGTTTGTTCTGTTACTAAATTCTGCATCTGAGTGAAATCATATGGTATTTGTCTTTCTCTGACTTATTTCACTAAGGATTATATTCTCTAGCTTTATCCATGTCATTGAAAATGACAAGATTTCATTCTTTTTTGTGCTAAGTAATATTCCATGTGTATATATTACCACATCTTTGACACTTAGGCTGTTTCCATAATTTGACTATTGTTGATGCTGTAAACATTGGAGTGCATGTATGCTTTTGAATTAGTATTCTTGTATTCTTTGGGTAAATATCTAATAGTGCGATTGCTGGATCATAGAGTAGTTCTATTTGTAACTTTCTGAGGAACGTCCATACTGTTTTCCACAGTGGCTGCACCAGTTTGCATTCCCACCAACAGTGCAAGAGGGTTCCCCTTTCTCTGCATGCTCGCCAACATCTGTTGTTTCTTGTTTTTAATTTTAGCCATTCTAACAGGTGTGAGGTGATATCTCCTCATAGTTGTTTGTTTTTTTAATTCACATTAGTTAACATAGAGTGTAGTATTGGTTTCAGAAGTAGAACCCAGTAGTTCATCACTTTCATATAATACCCAGTGCTCAGGGTGCCTGGTTGGCTCAGTCAATTAAACATCCGACTTCAGCTCAGGTCATGATCTCACAGTACGTGGGTTCAAGCTCCACACTGGGCTCTGTGCTGACTGCTCAGAGCCTAGAGCCTGCTTTGGATTCTGTGTCTCCCTCTCTGTCTGCCCCTTCTCCCACTCGTGCTCCCTCTCTTTCAAAAATAAATAAACATTTTTAAAATTTTTAATAAATAAAAAAATAATAACACCCAGTGCTTATCCCAGCAAGTGCCATCCTTAATACCCACCACCCCCCACCTCCCCTCACCCCATGTAGCCCATCCCCCCACCCACCTCCCCTCCAGCAATCTTCAGTTTGTTTTCTGTGTTTAAGAGTTGCTTATGGTTTCCTCTCTCTCTGTTTTTATCTTATTTTTCCTTCCCTTCCCCTGTGTTCATCTGTTATGTATCTTAAATTCCATATATGAGTGAAATCATATGATATTTGTCTTCCTCTGACTTATTTTGCTTAGCATAATACACTCTAGTTCCATCCACATTGTTGCAAATCGCAAGATTTCATTCTTTTTGATTTCCGAGTAATATTCCAGTGTGTGTGTGTGTGTGTGTGTGTGTGTGTGTGTGTACACACATACATACATATATGCACACTACATCTTTATCCATTCATTAGTCAATGGATGGACATTTGGGCTGTTACCATAAGAGGGAGTGATAGAATCCCAAGCAGAGCTCAATCTCAAGAACTATGAGATCATGACCTGAGCCGACGTCAAGAGTTGAATGCTTACCCTGAGCCACCCAGGCACCCCTCTTACTCTTTTCAATATGGACAGGCTGACAGTGTTGCAGATCTTTAAGTTCTGCTTCTTTTTTGATTAACAATCCCATCCTTAAATCGTATCTTTCTTCTCACATTTTACTGTAAGCAGTCAAGAGGAACCAGGCTACTCTTTCCTCAGCTAATTTCATCACTCACAAGTTCTACATTCCACAAAACACTAGGACATGAACACAATTTAGCCAAGTTCTTTGCCACTGTATGACAAGGATTGCCTTTCCTCTGATTTCCACTGACATGTTCCTCATTTCCATCTGAGATCTCATCAGAATGGCCTTAACCCTCCATTTTTCTACCAACACTCTGTTCAGGACTATTAAGGAGGTTCAGACTTTCTCTACAGGTCTCCTCTTTTCTTTCTGGGACCTCACCAGAATCATCTTTAAAGGTCTGTTCACAGCAGCATAGGCTTTTTCTAGCATGCAACTCAATTCTTTCAGCCTCTACCCTTTACCCAGTTCCAAAATTGCTTTCACACTTTTAGGTATTTGTTATGGTGGGACCCCACTTCTTATGGGGCTAGACTATGCCTTAGTCTGTTTAGGGTGCCACAACAGAATACCAAAGACTAAGTGACTTACAAACAACAGAAATTTATTTCTTATAGTTCTAGAGGCTAGGAAGTCCAAGATCAAATGACTGGTAGATTTGGTGTCAAGTGAGGGCCTACTTCAGGCTTATAGGTAGTCATCTTTTCACTGTGTTCTCCCATGGCAGAAGGAACAGGGGTTTTCATGAGAGATCTCATTCTCAATGACTCTATAGCCCCCAATATATACATACCTATGCACATGCCAGATATGCACATGGAGATAGGTCTTCAAAATTCTAAGGGAAGAAAATAAGATTTCCAACCTAGAATTACACACCCAATCAAAGTATCAATCAAAAGTGAGGGTAAAATCCAGACATTCAGCAATGCAAAATATATCAACTATGGAAAATTCATCTCCCACCCTATCTGAGGAAGCTACTGGAAAATGTACTCTACCAAAACAAGAAAGTAAATCCATAGAGAGGAAGGTGTTGGATCCAGAAAACAGGGGGTTCAACACAGGAGAAAGGAAAAGGAAAGTCCTAGAATGAGAGCAAAATAGTGACATTATAATTTGAGGTTAGATCAACATTAAATGTTTGCATTATTATGACTAAATACATATCTGTAGCACAGTCATGTAGTATACTAATACTACATTACTTTTTTTTTTAACGTTATTTTTATTTTTGAGACAGAGAGAGACAAAGCATGAACAGGGGAGGGGCAGAGAGAGAGGGAGACACAGAATCTGAAACAGGCTCCAGGCTCTGAGCTGTCAGCACAGAGCCCGACGCGGGGCTGGAACTCACGGACCGTGAGATCATGACCTGAGCCGAAGTCGGACGCTTAACCGACCAAGCCACCCAGGCGCCCCACTACATTTACTTTCTTAAACAACTTTTTTTTCCCCTTCAGGAATTAAAAATTATTTTTGTTTGTTTGTTGTTTGACTATTAGGTTGCAGATTTTTCTGTTGTTATCATTAATTTACCCCCCAATTATTTACCAGTAATTTAAAATCTTCATACAGTATATTTGGTCACATCAAATAATCTATCAATGTTATTATCTTGTTAGAGACATTTCTTCTGGAACCATTTATTTTCCTATTCCTGGTTTAGATTGTGTGCTCTCCAAACCTGCTGCAGGATAATCATGTAGATACTGCTCTTTACTATCATTCTAGGACTTTCCTTTTCCTTTCCCCTATGTTGAACCCCCTGTTTTCTGGATCCAACACCTTCTTCTCTATGGATTTACTTTCTTGTTTTGGTAGAGTACATTTTCCAGTAGCTTCCTCAGATAGGGTGGGAGATGAATTTTTCATAGTTGATAAATTTTGTATTGCTGAGTATCTGGATTTTACCCTCACTTTTGATTGATACTTTGATTGGGTGCATAATTCTAGGTTGGAAATCTTATCTTTTTCCCTTAGAATTTTGAAGACCTATCTCCATTGTCCTCTAGCTTCCACTTGCTGTTGTGAAGTACCAGGCCATTCTCGTTCAGGAAAGTTTTGTTTTTTCTGTTGGTCTTCTTCTAAATTTTTTTTTTAATTTGAAAGAAAGAGAGAGACAGAGGGAGAGAGAGAGAATTCCAAGCAGGCTCCATACTCAGCACGGAGCCCGATGCAGGGCTCCATCTCACGACCATGAGATCATGACCTGAGCTAGAATCAAGAATCAGATACCCAAATGACTGAGCCACCCAGGCGCCCCCTAAATTTTTAAAAAATCTGATTTCCTTGGGTGCCTGGCTGGCTCAGTCAGTAGAGCATGCGACTCTTAGTCTCAGTGTTGTGTGTTTGAGCCTCACGTTGGGTGTAGAGATTACTAAAAATATAAATAAATAAACTTAAAAAAAATCTAATCTGGGGACACCTGGGGGCCTCAGTCGGTTAAGCTCCCGACTCTTGATCTCAGCTCAGGTCTTGACCTCAGGGTCGTGAGTTCAAACCCTATGTTGCGCTCTGCGCTGGGCATGAAGCCTACTTAAAAATAAATAAATAAAATTTAAAAAATAAAAAATCTAATCTGCTTAATCCTCACTAAACCTTCTCAACTGGGAAACTTGCATCTTTTAGTTTAAGATGTTTTCTTGAAAAAAAATTTTTTTCATTTCCTCACCCTTTTTTTTCTCTTTTTGTCTGGAACTACTTCTGTTATTTGGATATTAGCTTCTAGGTTACTATGCAACAGGCTTAGAAGACAAACAGTCTAGATTAGGGATAAGAAAATAGAGAGTTCCAGAAGGGATGTCTCAAAAAATAGTAAAATTGCTAGGTTATTTCTTATGACTAAATATACTAAATGGAGATTGATTCTCTAGTTTTATTTTTTTCTCTCATTGTTTTGGTGTGTTTTTGTTTTTGTTTTTGTCTTTTATCTTCCAGGTGGTTTCCTCCGTTTTATCTTTCAAACATCTTACTAATTTTTAATGTATTTTTTGTCACCATAGGTTTAATTTCCAAGAGCCCATTTTTGTTGTTGCATCCTGCACTTTTTTCATAGATGCAGTATCTTCTCATTTTGCTGATAACAATTGCAGGTTTTTTTTATTTAAGTTTTCTTTCTTCTCTGCCTTTTTTGTATTTCCTCCCAAGTTTTTCTTCTTTCTGTTTACTTGTGTTCTCTGTCCTTTATGTCAGATGCTTTCCTCATATACCTAACATTTCTTAGCTGTCCATTTCTATTTAAGAGTAACAGTTAAAAACTAAAAGGAAGTTCTTTGCATGTGTGTGCACGCACGTATGTGTGTGCATGTATGTATGTGTGTGTGTGGCCTTGTTAGTCAGTTTAACTGAGGATGATCTGGCTGGGTTTTTTCAGTTATCTGCTATGTTTTCTGTCCTTGGGCTAATTTGAATCCTCCAGTCTCTTGTTTCTGGGTTATAAGCCTGTCATAGTCTTCTTAGAACCAGGGGGGGAAAGAGGGTTAGGGTTGAGGGTTAGGGTTGGGTTGGAGGGTATCCATTTGTTCAACATGTATTGATTTCATCCCTCAGTTTTTAGTATGGAAACCCCATCCTTGGCTGTGAGTAATATTTCCAATCCAGAACCTCTCTGAATCAACCTTCCCAGTGAGTAAAGTTCTGGTCTTCTTCCAGGAGAGGGGAGGAGCAGGCACTCAGTTGCCTTGAATAGAGTAGGAACTTTGGGATCCTGAGACCTTTGACAAACTTCTAACCAATTTTACTAGTTTCAGCCCCAGTTTCAGCAGGGTTCTGAAGCGTGAATCAGTCTCCTTCTGGGCTTTCTAACCACTGATGGAGGTTTCCACTTTTCTGTTCTGCTAGGTCAGCTATCACTCATCCACAAGCTTTCCACAATGCAAAATTTTGTGGCTATTCTCTTTTATCTCTCCCATTCTCTGTGTCTGTATGTGTTTACACCTGTTTTTATCCTTTTACTTTCATTTTAGTGAGGTTTCAAAAGGAAACAGTGGTTAGCTATCTTTAACGGGAATTAATTCATGTTTATTCTTCGAACTGAAATGCCATTTCCTTTCTATAACTTCTGACCCCACATGCAGAATTCATTGTTCCATCATGTATATTCTCATAGGATTTTATGTATGTCTATGATAGCATTTGCCATACTTTATTATTATAATTATTTGAGTGAATCCTAACTATGATTCCCTTCAGAGCATCATAATATAATACTATTATATTACACAGTGTAGTTTTTATTTCATGGTAGATTTTTAAAACTGAGCCAGTAGAAATGAGTTTTCACTATCTTCAGGTAGTATCTGAAATTAGGGCTAAAATGGCCTTTAAACCATTCCTATTTGAGTTTGAAGGACCTTGAAATAGTGTTTCAAAGTACCTCCGTCCACAGATGTAGCTTCATCCCAAAAGATGTTTAACTTAAGATACTTTGCAGCCAGGCTTACTGCTGGTCTGAGATTGAGAATATATCTAGTTCAGTTATAGCCAACCTTGAAAAGAAGCAGGTTTGCTTGAAAAGAAGGGTAATATGGTTGGAGAGACAGTACTCATATATTGTATAGAATATGTGATACTCTGCTACAGTGACAGAGAAGATCCAAGAATGTGATAGTTTTAAGACATCCTAATAGATCAACTGTATCAAAATCCAAACTGAAATAAACCATTTTTCTTGGAAAAAGGAAATACTAAAATTCTGCTATGTGCCAAGTAATATGCTAGGCCTTTTACAAATGTTATTTCATTTAATTCTCACAACATCCCTACAAAGTAGTTGTTTGGGGGACATCTGGGTGACTCAGCTGGTTGAGCATCTGATTTTGGCTCAGGTCATAATCTCACAGTTCATGGGTTCAAACCCCAAGTCGGGCTCTCTGCTGTCAGCACAGAACCTGCTTAGGATCCTCTATCTCCCTCTGTCTCTGCCCCTTCCCTGTATGATCCTGTTTCCTCTTTCTCTCTCTGCCCTTCCCCCACCTATGCTCTCTTTCTCTCTCTCTCTCAAAAATAAATAAGCATCAAAAACAAAGTAGTTATTTATGTGCTCTCAGTTTTACAGTTGAGGAATATGAATTTCAGAAAGCCTAAAGTCTACTAACCAAAAATTGAAACCTTTTCTGAGCACCTCCCTTCTGACCCCTGCCCTTATGCTAAGTGCCCTTCCTCTATCTTGCTGTTGTCCCCATATCTTTACCTTAACACTCATCATATTCAAGTAACATTATATGTATCTATCTATCTCCCCCATTAGTCAGCTCCTCAAGGGTTGGAACAATGTCTTATTCTCCAGTAGGAGAATAGGCCTTGAACATAGAAAGTTCTCAATAAATATATGTTGGACTACAAATCTGAGCTCAGAATTCAAGCCCAAATCGGTCTTGTTCATCATTACAGGCACATATCCAGATATCCAGGAAGGATATTTAAGGAAGCTCTGAGAAGGAAAAATAAGCCATTTCTGAAAACTTTAGCAGATTTTATTTCTTTCTTTATTTTTTGAGAGAGAGAGAGTGTGTGTGTGTGAGAGAGCTGGGGAGCAGCAGAGGGAGTGGGAGAGAGATCTCACGACTATGAGATCACAACCGGTGCCGAAATCAAGAGTCAGACACTCCTACCAGCATGGAGCCTGCTTGGGATTCTCTCTCTCTCCCCCCCCCCCCCATCCCCCACTTGTGCTGTCTCTGTCTCTCACAAAAGAAGTAAATAAACTTTAAGAAAAATATAAGTAAGAAAGGTTAGATGCTCAACCAACTGAACCACCCAGGCGCCCCAACAGATTTGATTTTTTTATATTGAGAAAAGCTGATGTTTTGGAAACTTTTCCTACCACTAAAAATAGAAGAGAAGAAAAGACTGAAAAATTAAAGCTTAACATACATCAGAGGAGAGATATCAAGAATGTTGGTTGCTTTATTTTCCAGGGGCCTTATGGGTATGCATCATTTTAAATCCACATTGCAAACTGGAAGAAAAATCCTGTTGGCTGCAGCAACTGCAGAGGTGGAGTGACCTGGATGTCTGTCCCCTGGAGGATGGGAACTATGGGCATGAGCTACCCAACATCACCAATGCACTTCCCCAGAATGCCAGTCACAGCCCAGGTGAGCCATAAATCCTTCTAATGTCTTTGTGCCTGGAACTCCAAAGGTGGGAGGGTAAAGTGCTAAAACAAAGGTGGCTGGACAGTTGGCTGTCAGTATTGTCACCCTCAGTAAGAAAAGCCTGTCCTTTGTTTGTCTTGAAATACCAAGCCTTAAGTAAGGGTAAGCTTTTATCTTTGACATTATGGATGCTGTCTTTTTCTGTATCTAGAGTGTCCTTACAGTGCCCAGCATAAATTCCTAGGGTCCTCTGCATGAATCCTCTTTACCTTTCAAGTTCATCATGACTAATGGATCTTGGCCTCGGTTGGGGTTGGTTTTAGCTCAGAAGACTTACCTGAAGAGAAGAATGGAAGGCCTGCAAAACACAGCTTTTAAAATGGCTCGACAATTGCTTTTCTTACTTTCCTGTTTTCCTCAAATGTTTTTATATAGCAGATAGCTAGGATGGATTATCTTCCCAAATTACTGCTAGGACTCTTGCCCCATTTTAAGATAAATCCAACAATACTGTACTCTCTGCCTTTTGAGCCCAGTGACCTACGAATATCACTGAGCATCAGCATTCACATCAGTTTTTAGTTCATCTAACTCAGGCTATTTGCTGTTGGCAACTGATTGCTCTTTAGCCCATTGGAAACCTTTATTGGTAGGGGATTTTTTTCACACATTGATTTTACATGTCAGTCCCTTCTATTTTAAGTGATAAATCTGATGTTTTTAATCCCAAGGAGAAAATAATTTAAATTGTTTTTGCCAGGTTTTCATCTAGTGTCTCATAATTGATTGTCAGTATATTCAAGGCAACTAAGGTAACAAGAAGTGAAAAGACTATAGTTTTGCCATTTCTTTAAGCTACCCTTTACTCACACTCATCTAACCTCCACAACACACCATCCCTTTAGTATTGGCTTTAGATTGGCATAGAGAATCAAATGCATGTAAAGACATGCTTCTATTTTGGCAGTTTCTTCCTTATCAAATTGGTTATTTGTTGTTACTGATTCTCATTTGAGAATATTGCTTCTTCTGCAGTCTTCTCAAGTTGTGGCTGATTTAGCTCTTAACGTCTCTTTACCTAATGGGGCAATAGGCATCCCACTTACTCTTCATTGCCATTTCTGTATCATTGTCTTTTCCTCCTTCCCAAAATACCCCGCAGCTTTAAAGTTAATGCCATCAAAATATACTATCTGCTACCCTTCTGATTTGGGTCATTTTAGACCTCTGGGTCAATCCCCACACCCGCCCCCGCCCTCTCCCCATCCCTTGAAGATTTTTGTTCTCTGCTATCACTACTTATATTGGAATTCTTGATTTCAGTAGCCACACAGATGATCCTTCCAATATTCTAGTCTCTTAATTCTTTGACCTCCTATCTTTTAGTAGTCTTGTCTACCACCATAATTGAGCCATGCAATCCCAAGATCATACTCTAAGCCTTGTCATTACCACTAGCAATACCTTCTTCATAATCTAAATTTCAGGCAGCTCTAATAACCATCATCAGTCTTGCTAGTTTATTTTCTCTAGTATGCCAATTCCAATAATTCTTTAACCCACTAGGAATTTTGATCCTGCCACATTTTCATTTTCCTGGTAGCCTCATTTTCCTCATCCAGGTTAGATTCCTTGGTGCATCATTATAATTACTCTCAACACCTACATACTCAACCTCCTTTTTCCCTTTATTTCACTCATAGAGCAACTTTAACACTAACTTTAGTAGCTAAGTCCAACTCTAATTTCTTAGTGCTCACACCCACAGAGCTGAACATGATGAAGAGAAACATAAGTGTAAGTAACTGGTCTTACTTTAAGTTTATGACTACTGATTTTGAATGGGACCATAGTACTGTCCAGACATCCACATTTCCCTAATCTATGCCTTATTTCACTCTTCTGAATTACTATTTCATACCACCTTCGCCTGAAAACTTTATTCCCCTTCCCTCTGCTTCCTCACTTTCAGCTGATAGCCTTGCTTCCTGTTCACTGAGAGTATAGGAGCAATCACAAGAGAATTTCCAAGAGTCTCTCATCTGCTTCTGTCTGTGCCCATCTTCTTCCTCTTCCCTGTTTTTATTCGTGCTTGTAAGTCTAAGCCCTCTACTTATTCTCAAAATCCTATTCCTTCTTTTTTATCCAGGACATCACTCCAGGAATTATCTCCTCTCTCACCTGCTTCACAAATTTTTGTGGATTATTCCTATGAGAGTATACAAATACATTGCTTTCTCTCTCATCACAAAACAAAACAGAACAAGACAAAACAAAACACAGTACACACTCATGGTGTTCCCACATGCTTCTCTAACTACCATCCTGTTTCTCTGAGGTAGTAGAAATAAGTGGTAGAACTAAGAAAAATAATTTAAAAGAATAGTATATATTTATTATCTCTCCTGCTCATATTCTCCCTTGAACTCACTCTAGTCAGCTTTCATCCCTCCACTACTGAAACTGCTCTTGTATGGGTCACTGTTGCTAAATATGGCCAAATCTAGTGGTTGATTCTTGGTCATAATCTTACTTGACCTGACAGTAGTATTTGTTACAATTGTTTACTTTCTCCTTCAAACACGTTTTTCATCTTATTTCTAAGACACTACTCTCTTAGTTCTGCTCTTACTTCATTGGTTCCTCCTTCTCAGTCTCCTTTACTGTCTCCTCCCCGCTTCCTAACCTAAAATGTTAGAGTGCCTAGGGTTCAGTCATCAAACCACTGCTCTCTATATACATACTCCTTTGGTGATTGCATTGTTTTAATAATCATCTGTATACCAACAACTCCAAGATTTATATCTCCTTGACCAGAATTTTCCTCTCAACAACTTCAGACTTGTATGTTCAGCTGCCTTTTCAATATCTCCACTTTGATATTAATAGGCATCTCAGTAGGATTTCTTACCTATTAAACCCCACCCAAACCTGCTCTCCTATAGTCTTCCCTATCTCCACATATGGCAAATCTGTCTTAAAAACCATGGAGCCATTCTTGATTCTTTTTCTCTCTTACTCCAGATCTATTCCATGAGCAAATATTATTGCCTTTACCTTCAGAATATATCCAGAATCTGTATATTCTTATCTCTACTGCTTATTACTCTGGCCAAGTTGCCATCATCCTTCTCAAATTATTGCACTGACTTCCTAACTGCTCCTCCTGCTTCTCCCCTTCCATCTTATGGTGTGTTCTCAATACTGCTGCCAGTTATCCTTTTAAAAAGTGGATCACACCATATACCTTCAGCAGCTCAAAGCCCTCTAGTGACTTCTCATCTTTCACTCATGGCCTGTAAGGCCCTTGGAGCAAGCCTCCAGGGATTGCTAGTATCTCTCTTACCTCATCTCCTATGATTTTCCTGCTTGCTCATTCCATCCTAAGTACACTGGCCTCCTCACTGCTCTCAAACACTCCAAATATGCTCCCACCTCAGGATTTAGCATTTGCTATTACTTTTGCCTGAAATACTCTTCCCTTAGTTATGCCTAAGGCTTGCTCTTCAGTTCCTTGAGCTTTCTGTTCAAATGTTACCTTATTAGAGACCATTCTATATAAAACAATAGGGGTGCCCGGGTGGCTCAGTTGGTTAAGCGTATGACTTTGACTCAGGTCATGATCTCACAGTTTGTGGGTTTGAGCCCCACATCGGGCTCTGTGCTGACAGCTCAGAGCCTGGAGCCTGCTTCAGATTCTCCCTCTCTCTGCCTCTCCCTCGCTTGCACTATGTCTCTCTCTTTCTCTCTTTCTCTCAAAAATAAACATTAAATTTTTTTTTCAATTTAAAACAACCCCCACCCAATACCAGCTTGCCTTTCTCCTTAATCCTGCTTTAGTCTTTTCCATAGTATTCATAACCATCTGATATATCTGATATACTATATATTTATTCAACTATCTCTGCCCATTTAACTGTAAAGGCTCACAGTTCCCGGGTGGCTCAGTCAGTTAAGCATCTGACTCTTGATTTTGGTGCAGGTTATGATCTCACGGTTCTTGGGATCAAGCCCTGCATCGGGCTCTGCACTGACAATGCAAAACCTACTTGGGATTCACTCTCTCCCTCTCTCTCTGCCCTTCCCTTGTTCATGCTCTCTCTCTCTCTCTCTCTCTCAAAATAAATAAATAAACTTAAAAAAATCAAGTCCCATAAAGGCAGGGACTTTATATACCCTCAGCACCTGGAACAAGTACCTGCTATGTAGTAGGCACTGTTTGCAGACTTAATGAATATTGGGAGCCTAATCCCCACTGTGGGCTGAGCAGACCCAAGGTAGAGTCTCAGTTCAGGAAGAGAGGTGCTTAGACTGTAGCCAGCAGAAGGTACATTGTGCTTCTACTGAGGGACAATATGAAGGAGAAGACATTTCAGTAGATATGGTCAGTGCTTTTCTAACTTAATCATCCAAGCCCATACACTATGGGATATATCAAATTCTGAAGAGATGACTGTATTCTAAGGACTTTTGCTTAATGAATAAATATGTTCATTTCTTTCATGTTCATTCTGAATCCTCTGGCTTTCCCTCCCATTTTTTTTGCATAGGCTCAGTGGATACACCCCCTCATTTGGGCATCTCTGGAAACATCTGCATAGTACTTTAGCCCTTGATCCCAAAATAGTTACAGCTGCCCTTAATCTGGCAGAGAGTCAATTAAATAATCCTTTATGGTTTTTTTATTTCCTTAAGTGTAATTTCTATGAGTCCTTTTATATATACAGTTTGTGACAATGTATCTTTCACGTGGCCTTCCTATATACCACCCTAAGCTGTTTTGGTTTCCTTGCAGCCTTTTTCCTGAAGAGATATGGCATGGTAAGACTCCGTGTTAATTAGTCTTGTCAGCATCAGTTTTTCACATTAGAGAACAAGCCTGTAAGCCTATAGGTATCAGTATGATAAAGGGACCAGAATACATAGGGCTTCAGCTCTTTTTCAACTTTTAATATCAATTATATTGAAGTCCTTAGTCTGATAAGGGTCATGCTGTAAATTAGACAGGTTATAAATAGGCCAGGGAAATTACCTAACTGCTTCTCTCTTATTCTGACTTCTATAGAAGCAATTTGTATCCTCATAATTGAGCAGCTGGGCACCACAGTCCCTCTTCTCTTTCATGTGGCTCTTGGTCCTAGGAGAAATTGGTCTTCTGTAGAAGTAAAAAGGCAGCCATAGATCTCTGGAGAAAGGTTGTTCCCATACAGGGCACAGATACATTAAGGGCTATCCAATAAAGAGACAGCACCTAGACAGATGGTAGAATGGCTGCTCTCACTAACCACAAACTATTCTTCTTCTCTTCCTCCTACTCTGAAGAAGACATATAAGAGTTAGAACTTCAGATTATCTGTCATTGAACTGCTGCATTTCTTTCTTTCCCCAGACTCCTTATCCAGACCAAGACGAACAGTGTTCACTAGAGCCATTGAGGGCCGTGAATTACATTGGCAGGACAGCCATTTACAGCGAATAATAAGCAGCGATATATATACAGCTCCTGCCTGCCAGCAGGAAAGCGAGAGACTACTGTTTAATTCCCAAGGCCAGCCACTGTGGCTTGGTAAGTGTACCTCTCCTCTACTCTAAGAATTTCAAAGCCCAGTCTTAACTTGTGCCAGGCCAGATCTGCATAGGTGCTGGCAACACAACTACAATTTGGACAGATCTTTTGGGGCCTTAACTAGTGACTCAGGGTATTTATGTGAAGCCTCAGCCATTTGCATGTGTACTTAGCTGAGGTACAATGACCTCAAACATTGGAATTTGTGTTCTGTTTCCTGAGTTTTAGGAAAGGAAAGGAGTCAGTAAATCTCAAAGAGTACTAATAAAACCATTAAACATCAGTTCATAAGCTCTTAGTCAACATTTGCTGAGCAACAGTATAATCTACTCTGAAATTAATATGTTTTGCTAAAAATGCACTAATTTTGAAACTTCAGTTACACTGTGCTAGTAACTAGGGCATTATCTGCATTTGTCACCAAGCTGTCTTCCTTTCCTCCTTTCCACCTTTCCTAACCCACTTCATCATAAAGGAACAGAGCTGTTCTACTGTGGGTTTAAACCTTCCTCTGGCTGACTGTCAGTCTCTTCTTGACTTTATCACAGGATGCCCGTTCCAAAACAGACAGTATTTTTTTAAAAAATACTCATTTTCTGAGTCTTACAACAATGACATATATTTTTATATCTTCTCCCAATTCCCTAGTTCTATCCTTCACCTCTTATCCTTGTCTTTCTCAAGATCTTTCTGAATATGCATGTATGTCCCTATCTCTCTTTTGAAAGCCTTGGCCAGACTCACTGTGGGCCAGTACCTGAAGTCTTCTTTGGTCATCTTTCCTCTTTGATCCAATACTTCTAAAACATGAATCTAATAAGAATGTGAAAATGTATACATCTCATCAGTAAACAAAGATGAAAATCAAAACAAAACTGAATTATCATTTTTTGATTGTCAAATTGTCAGAGAGTTTTTTTTTAAGTTTATTTATTTACTTATTTTGAGAGAGACAGAGAGGGCAAGCAGGGGAAGGGCAGAGAGAGAATCCCAGGCATGCTCCGCAGTCAGTGCAGAGCCCAATGTGGGGCTCAAACTCACAAACTGTGAGATCATGACCTAAGCTGAAACCAACTGTCTGATGCTTAACTGACTGAGCCACCCAGGTGCCCCAGAGATTTTTAAAATAAAGATAATTAGTTTATGGTGTGGGAAAGGTTGCGTGGAGATAGTTACTCTCATTTACTACTGGTAGGAATGTAAATGCTTGCAACCTGTCTTGCACATTTTTACTTCCTTTTGCTGGCAAATGAGTTGACATATAATAGGTTCTCAGGAAATGTAGGATTAATGAATGAATGAGGCCTTTCCCTTTAGGCAGTTAGTTGCTACTTCCATTGGGTTCCCATAGTACAAGTTCACAAAGAGGTACTTACATTTTATTATCCTAGCTGTGTATTCCTTTCTATGCCATACTGAGGCTGCATGGTAGCTCTTTGAAGGTAGTGCCTGTGACTTACTCAGTTATATTCTTAAAAAATAAAACATTGGTCTTGGTACAGAGTAGATAGCAGTTGAATTTTAGGAACTGAGCAAAACACAAACTCCCTTTGTCAAATATGAATTTTCCTGATTGGAAAATCTAACCCAACCAAAATATTTTCTTCATCTGGTAGAGCATGTGCCTACAGCCTGTGCTCGGGTTGATGCCCTGCGTTCCCATGGTTATCCAAAAGAGGCCCTCAGACTCACGGTGGCCATTATCAATACTCTGAGGCTGCAGCAGCAACGGCAGCTGGAAATCTACAAGCATCAGAAGAAAGGTATAGTGAAAAGGAGCCATCTTAACTCCTTAGGCTGGGGCTGATGAGGATCCTTAGGGGCTACAAGGCCTACTATTTTATTTTCATAAAATTTCATGGAGTGGCAGGAGCTAGAGAATTTCAGGTTTTTCTTTTCTTTTTTTTTTTAATATTTATTCATATTTTGAGAGACAGAGTTGGGGGGGGGAGGGGCAGAGAGAGAGGGAGACACAGAATCCGAAGAAGGCTCTAGGCTCTGAACTGACAGCACATAGCCCGACGAAGGGCTCGAACTCACAGACCATAAGATCATGACCTGAGCTGAAGTCGGACGCTTAACCCACTGACCCATCCAGGCACCCTGAGAATTTCAGGTTTTTCTACTTGCTGTGTGGAATGCCTGACTTTATCTCTATGAATCTCAGGGTTTTTTATCTGCAAAATGGGAATAATAATGCTGGTCTGCCTCCCTCACAGGGTAGTTGGAAGGCCCACTAGATCTAGTATAAGGTGACCTTTTTGAAACTGTAAAATTATATTTACATATTTGTGCTGCCAGTGAGAAGCCTAAATGCAGACCTCAAGACCTTACATCTGACTGATAAACTTGTGACCAGTCCTATGAATCCAAGGCAAGACAAAGAGGGAAGATTTTCTTTAAGTCTTGAGGCTAGTGCCCGAAAGAGACTAATGAGGAGACCCAGGCAGGGACAGAGAGCAGTGTGTCTCCATCACTTTCTAAAATTTGGGTCTGCTTATTTCCAGAACTGTTACAGAGAGGAACCACAACCATCACAAACCTGGAAGGTTGGGTGGGCCACCCACTGGATCCCATTGGCTGCCTGTTTCTCACTTTGACTGAGGCCTGCCGTTTGAACGATGATGGCTATCTGGAAGTGTCAGGTACAGGGGTCAGCCTGAGGAGAGCTGGAACTGCCCTTGGTAGCCCTCTCCTCCCTGCCAGACTCTATTCTACATTTCATGCAGCCTTTTTTCTCTTATCCAAATTGGACCTGCCCTGACTGGCTGCCTTGGCCTTCCTTTCTTTGCCATCTTCCTTTCCCACTCTGTAGACTAACCCTGTCCTATTCTCCCATTTTACCTTGCCAGCCTCCCTTTGTTCCCCTCACTTCTATACTATAAATGCCTAAAGAGTGTGATCCAAAGGGAATAAGAAGAGTGAGAGGGATTTCAGGAGGCCGAGGCTGAGGCCAAGCCTCAGAGCAGTCTTGAAGTAGAAAAGAACTTCCAACAAGAAGAGTGTGTGTAACCCTTGTGATTTCATAGTACTCATATTTCCTTTTAACTTTTTCCCTCATGATGGTTATATACCAACTTTACCAATGAGAACTAGAAGGAAAGGAACTTAGCAGTCTCAAAGTAGCAAGGACCAGAGACAGAATTGGTTCTTCTTTCCTTTATGCCATCACTATATTATATACATACGTCTGTTATAGTATTTAGCTCACTGCATTACAGTTTGTTTACAGGTGATTATCATACTAGACTTTAGCTTCTCGAAAGCAGAACTTATGACTTACTTATCTTTGTGATCCCAGCACTTAGTGCAATACGTCTCATTTAATAATTTTCCATAAATACTTACCAGATGAGTGGCGGGATAAAGAAAAGGAACCAAGACTCTAAACCTGTGTAAGACTTTAAACCTGTGCTCTTTTTCTGAAACTTTGAACCTAGAAGTAGAACATATGAAATAATAATAACATAGAAGTTGTCAATGTTACAAAAGTAATAGTTTAACTGGATGGATTTGGATTTCTCTGGGTAAAGATACAAGGGGTGGCCCAAGCTAGAGCTGCCCTTATCTTCCCTCTAATTCCATGAAAGGAAATCATAATCTTTGGTCTGTTTCATCTACATAATGACATTTACATCTTGAAAACCTGAGATTGTACTTGGGATTTATTCACCACTGATATACACTTAGCTCCTTCCATATGCTACACCCTGGAGATGCATAGGGCAATGAGTTAAAGTCTCTTCTCTTTAAGATGCTTGCACTGTCCTGAAAGAGACAGATACAAAATCAGATAATCATGGTATTACATAATGTGTTAGCAATTAATACAAGATCTTCTTCTTCCCTAACTGGTCTAGCCACTTCACATACTGGGAAGGAATTGGGAATCTTTGTGGCTCTGTATAAGCTTTTTTTCAGTATATTTTCCTTACTGCTCTGGGGTTCTGATTCAGCTTCCCAGTGCTATCTGATGACTTAACTGTCACTATTCCAGAGTGGGAGGGAGAGAGGAGCAGAAAAATCCACAGAGCTGACCTAAAGAATCTGGTCCCCTGTTGCCCTCAGATATGAATGAAAGCAGACCCCCTGTGTACCAGCATGTACCTATGGCTACAGGCTGCCCAAACAGCCATGAGTCCTACCTGTCATTGGCCCTGGAAGTTGCTCTGATGGGGATGGGTCAACAGAGGGTGATGCCTGAAGGCCTCTACGCACAGGACAAGGTGTGCCGTAATGAGGAGCAGCTCCTAAGTCGACTTCAGGAGCTACAGCTGGACGATGAGCTAGTGCAAACACTGCAGAAACAATGTATCTTACTACTGGAAGGTAAGTAGAGAGGAGTTTTGTCACAGTGTCTTAGGCCCATGATTCTGGGTTCCCCTCCAACAGAGCACTGTACAGAAATATTTTTTTACATGAAAGTGTAGTGAAAGTTCCCATGGCCAGCAAACATGTGCAAGACCCTAGTCCAGGTGGGCAAATTAGAAGCATACAGATAAATAACTGGCTATCTTATCTTCTTCCTGCAGGGGGCCCCTTCAGTGGTTTAGGAGAAGTCATTCACCGAGAGAGTGTTCCCATGCATACCTTTGCCAAGTATTTGTTCTCAGCTCTACTGCCTCATGATCCAGACCTGTCCTATAAATTAGCCTTACGTGCCATGAGGTAGGTAGCCCTTTCCCAGCCCAGTTGCCTCCATCAAAGCAGAAGTCTCTATTGCGTTTTGTGTATCTCACTTTCTTCTCTCACCCTCTGTCTATTCTGTTGGACCTAACAATATTGGACCAAGCCTACCCCAAAATGGCTCAAGGATTTTCATATGATGTAGGGTTCCTATTTGGAATGCCTTGCTGGTGACCCATTTGGCTACCTGTACTCTTGGTGGGTTGTCCGAGGAACCCCCTGAGTTTTTAATAGATAGGGAGCACCCAAGACCTGAGTATCTTTGTTCTGATTCTGAGGCCCATTAGGCAGACTGAGAAGAAATTGAAGCCCTTCCATAGCTCAAATGAATCATGGTTCCCAGGCATAGGTCACCAGATACATCTGAAGGAAGTAAAAGTAAGTGTTTCTACACCGAGACTTTAGAACAGTGAGCATGGGTATCTCATTTTCAAACTAGAACAGGATCCTTGGATTAGGCAGGTGGACCTTTAGGATGCAGCAGACCATACAGAAGAATTTTAGTTAGATCAGAAGGCTGTGACAGCTCTTCACTTGAACCAGAAAAGGACTGCTGAGGATTCCTTGGCATATATTTCTTATACTTTATAAAATAATCTTAGGGCTTTTGAACTGCTTTTCAAATCCATTTGCAGTAAGGAGTATTCAGCTTGAGTTCTACTTGTACCCAGACACTCACCTCATTTACAGTATAGTACTCTGAAGTTTTAAAGCCTTTTTTTTAAGTTTATTTATTTATTTTGAGAGGGGGGAGGAGGGAATGGGGAGTGGCAGAGAGAGAGAGAGAATCCCAAGCAGGCTCCACACTGTCAGTGCAGAGCCCAATGTGGGGCTCAGACTCACGAACCATGAGACCGTGACCTGTGCCAAAGTTGGATGCTTAACCAACTGAGCCACCCAAGTGCCCCTAAGTTTTAAAACCTTTAAAACTCATAGTTAACCCTTTCCTGCCCAGTTCCTCCCCAGCAAAGAACAAATTTCTCTAAGGTAGCTCAGAACAGTAAGGTTCTGGATGGTGGCTGATGACTCTCCCTGGGTCTTCTAGGTTACCTGTTCTAGAAAGCTCAACTTCTACAGGAGACACTTCTCACCCTCACCATATGGTGTCTGTGGTGCCCAGCCGTTATCCTCGCTGGTTCACGCTTGGACACTTGGAATCACAGCAGTGTGAACTGGCCTCCACCATGCTGACCGCTGCCAAAGGTGAGCATAGATAGACTTTAGGCTCCAACACCCCCATTATGCTGGCCCAGTCATGGCCTATCAAGGGCTTGGTCTGCAGTCTCCTGAAGAAGAAAAGCTATTCTTGACTACTTAGAGTGACTACTCAAGTGATATACTTGACAACTTAGAATAGATGGTTACTTTGATTGCTGCCATTAGAATGAGCACCTGGGTCCAAGCCAGAGTTTTGCCTTTGTTACTAATTGTGGGATGCTGAGTACATAGTATGAAATCATCTTCAAGATAACTTCTAAGTCTAGCCTTCTGTATGATAGTCACTTCACCTTTGCAATCCTAGGTTCAAAGTCTATAAAATGGGGGTCATTGTCAGTGATCCTGTCAGCCTTTCGGGGCCTTTGGAAGATCCAGTAAAGTCATGACTAAGATAGTGCTATAAATCTCTTTATGGTTATGAGAGTTTGTGATATTTCCAGGGCTCCTTGTCAGAAGATAGGCAGCCCAGAGTAACTCTCAAGTTTTTAAGCTCACATACCTCCCTGTTATCTAGGTAGGTTTAATTACAAAGAAGATGAAAATAAGCCCCTGAGAAGCTATAATGAAATACTAGCTAGCATGGGTTGTGAGTATTTTTCTGATAACAGGAAACTATGGCTATTTTAAAGCATTTTTTAAAAAATAACTGTATCTTGTTGCCCCCCAAAATACATACTCATTATGGAAAAGGTAAAAGATACAGATAAATCAATATGTAAATGAGCAATACACCAATACAAAAACTGAACAAAGGATATGATCAGACAGTTGTAGAAAAGATACAAGTAACTTTTAAACAATTAAAATCCTTGTCCCCCCTTGAGAAATATGAATTAGAATTACCCTGACATAATATTTTCACTCTTACAGGCAAAAATCAATAAATTTGATAATAGACATCTCTGTGGGGGTGGGAATGGCAGTGGTATGGCATAGAATGTCAGATTCCAAGCAGGATAGAATAAGTACAGATCCAAAATGTTCAATTAATCTCAAGCATAAGAAACACAAAGAAAACTATACCAAGGCACACTATAATCAAATTGCTTAAAACCAGTATTTAAAGAGAAAATATTATTTAAAAGTAACTAGAGAAAAAAGACATTATGTACAAAAGATAAACATGAGAGCATGTTTCTCACTAGAAGCAGTGTAAACTAGAAGAAAGTGGAGAAAATTCTTTAAAGTACTTTTAAAGAATTCTAGATCAGTGAAAATATCTTTCAGAAACAAAGGTGAAATAAAAAACTTTTCAGACAACCTCAATTGAATTAAAAATCAATAATAAAAAGATATGTGGAAAATCCACCAAATTTGGAGAAATTAAATCACACACTTCCATATAACTCACTGGACAAAGGGGATAAAAAACAAAAAATTTGAAAATGTTTAAACTGAATGAGAATTAAAAGAACAGCATATCAAAATTTTTGGAATATAGCTAAAGCTTACTCAGAAGGAAGTTTTTGACACCAAATGCCTGTACCTAAAAAGAAGAAAGTTTTCAAATCAGTGATCTCAGTTTCCACCTTAACCAGAAACTAGAAAAAGGAGATACCACCTCACACCTGTCAGAATGGCTAAAATTAACAACTTAGGAAACAACAGATGTTGGTGAGGATGCGGAGAAAGGGGAACCCCTTTGCATTGTTGGTAGGAATGCAAACTGGTGCAGCCATTCTGGAAAACCGTATGGAGGTTTCTCAAAAAATTAAAAGTAGAACTACCCTATGACCCAGCAATTGTACTGCTAGGTATACAAAAGGATACAAAAATGCTGATTCAAATGGGCACATGCACCCCAATGTTATTAGCAGCACTATCAACAATACCCAAATTATGGAATGAGCCCAATGTCCATTGACTGATGAATGGGTAAAGAAGGTACACACACACACTTACACACACACACACACACACACACACACACACACACACATACACACAGGAATATTACTTGGTGATGAAAAAGAATGAAATCTTGCCATTTGCAACAACGTGGATGGAACTAGAGGATATTATGCTAAGCAAAAGACAGATATCATATGATTTCACTCATACGTGGCATTTAAGAAACTCAACAGAACATAGGGGAAGGGAAGGAAAAAGAAGATAAAAATAGTAAGGTAAACCCTGAGAGACTCTTAAATACAGAGAACAAACTGAGGGCTGCTGGAGGAGAGGTGGCAGGGGAAGGATTAAATAAGTGATGGGCATTAAGAAGGGCACTTTTTGGGATGAGCACTGGGTGTCACATGTAAGAGATGAATCACTGGGTTCTACTCCTGAAGCCTAGACTACACTGTATGTTAACTAACTTGAATTTAAATTTTAAAAAAAGATCAAATGAAACTCAAAGTAAGCAGAAGAAAGGAAATAATAAAGATCAGAGCCTAAATCAATAAATAGAATATAGAAAAACAGTACATAAAATTAACGAAACCAAACACTGTTTGTTTGAAAAGAAAAATAAAATTGAAATCTCTGTCCAGACTGATCAAGTCAAAAAGAAGATAAAAATCACCAATCCCATGGGGTGCCTGGGTGGCTCAGTCGGTTAGGCGGCCGACTTCGGCTCGGGTCATGATCTCGCGGTCCGTGAGTTCTAGCCCTGCGTCGGGCTCTGTGCTGACAGCTCAGAGCCTGGAGCCTGCTTCATATTCTGTGTCTCCCTCTCTCTGACCCTCCCCCGTTCATGCTCTTTCTCTCCCTGTCTCAAAAATAAACATTAAAAAAAAAATTTAAAAAAAAATCACCAATCCCAAGATTGAGAAAGGTGACATCAAAACAAACTCTAAAGACATAAAAATAATAATAAAAGAATATTATGAAGAATTTTATGTCAATAAAACAAACAACATAAATGGATTAATTCCTTGAAAGATATAAACTACCAAAGCTCATTCAAGAATAAATAAAAATGAACTAGGCATACCCCAAAAGAATTAAAAGCGTGGACTCAGACAGATACTTGTATATCACTGTTCATAGCAACATTATTCACAATAACAAAAAGTTGGAAATATGTATCAAACAGATGAATAAACAAAATATGACATATACACTCTTTGGAATATTAATTTAGTTGTAAAAAGGAATGAAATCCTGATACATACTAAGTAAAATAAACCAGACACAAAAGGAGAAATATTGTATGATTCTATTTATGTGAGGTACCTAGAATAGCCACAGCAAAGAAACATCAGTGGATGCTAAACTAGTGGGCATTTTATTAGCAATGGGATATTTGTGTGGTATCAAAGTATCTCTCCACAAAATACTTATCAATCATAAAGGTAAAAAGTGTAATTCTGCCATTGAGTAACCTTGCAGACATCACTTGAGTAAAGTGGCCACAGTTAATATCATAAATTCAAAGAGACAGAAAGCAAAATAGAGTAGAAATTCATAGAGACAGAAAGTAGAATACAGAGCTTGGGGAAATTAGTTATTATTTAATGAGTATAGAGTTTCTATTTGAAATGATGAAAAAGTTCTGGAAATATATAGTGGCGATAGTTACACAACATTGTGAATGGACTTAATGTCATTGAATTGTACCCTTAAGTGATTAGAATGGTAAAATTTATGTTACATATGTTTTACCACAATAAAAATAAATAATATATAGAAATGAATTTCAAAAAAGTTGAATTTGTAGTTAAAAACCTTTCCACAAAGAAAAATCCAGGCCTAGTTGGCTTCACTTCTACCAAACATTTAAGGAAAACATAGCAATTCTATACAAACTCTTCCAGAAAATTGAAGAGGAAGAAATATTTCCCACCTCAGTCTATGAAGCCAACATTACTCTGATACCAAAACCAGTCAAAAATCATTATAAGAAAAGAAAACTACAGGGGCTCCTGGGTGGCTCAGTCGGTTAAGCGTCCGACTTCGGCTCAGGTCATGATCTCATGGTCTGTGAGTTTGAGCCCCGCATCAGGCTCTGTGCTGATAGCTCAGAGCCTGGAGCCTGCTTCGAATTCTGTGTCTCCCTCTCTCTCTCTCTCTCTCTGCCCCTCCCCTGCTCACGCTCTGTTTCTCAAAAATGAATAAATGTTAGAAAACTACAGACTAATATCCTTATGAGTATAGGTGCAAAAATTTTTAATAAAAATGTTAACAGATTGAATCCAATAATATATTGTAAAAAGATAAAACATCATGACAAAGTAGGGTTTATCCCAGGAATGTAAGTTTAGTTTAACATTCAATAAGCAATCACTGTGATTCACCATAATAATAGAGTAAAAAAGAAAACACCTGGGTTATTTCATCATCTTAATAATACAGAAAAAGTGGGGCACCTAGGTGGTTCAGTCAGTTAAGCTTCTGACTCTTGATTTTGGCTCAGGTCGTGATTTTACAGTTCGTGAGTTCGAGCCTTGTGTCAAGCTCAGCACTTATAGCGCAGAGCCTGCTTGGGATTCTGTCTCTCCGTCTTTGCCCTGCCCTGCTCTCCTCATGTGCGCTCTCTCTCGCTCACTCTCAAAAAATAAATAAACTTTAAAAAACTACAGAAAAAACATTTAATAAAATCTAGTACTAATCCCTAATAAGAACAGTAAAAACTCCCAACAAACTAGGAAAAGAAGTAAACTTTCTCAACATGATAAAGGGTATGATAAAGGGTATCTAATATACAGCTACCCTTAAACTTAATGGTAAAAGATTGAATCCTTTCTTCCTAACATCAGGAACAAGGTAACGATGTTTGCCTTCAGCTCTTCATTCAACATCATACCAGTGGTTCTAACCAATAGAGTTAGTACAAAGAAATAAAAGATAGCCTCATTAGAAAGGAAGAAGTAAGAGTGCCTGGCTAGCTCATTTGGTGGAGCATGAGACTCTTGATCTCAGGGTTGTGGGCTCAAGCCCCAAATTGGGTGTAGAGATTACTTGAAAATAAAATCTTAAAAAAAAAAAAGGAATAAATAAAACTATCTTTATTCTCAGATGACATGCTCATCTATGTAGAAAATCCTATGAAATCTACAAGTAGCTATTAAAATTAATAATGAGTTTAGCAAGGTTGCAGGATACAAGATCAGTATACAAAAATCAATATACCAGCAATGAACAATCAGAAATTGAAATTTAAAAATTATTGTAATAGTATCAAGAAGGTATGAAATACTTTAGAATAAATTTAACAAAAGATTCAAGGCCTATATGATGAAAATCATAAAACACTGTTGAGAGAAATGAAAGAAGACCTAAATAAATTGAAAGATATCTTGCACTTATGAATTAGAAAACTCAATATTGTTGAATGTTGATTTTCTACAAATTGATGTATAGATTCAGTGCAATTCCAAACAAAATCTCAACAGGCTTTGGAATAGAAATTGATTATCTGATTCTAACATTTGTATGAAAATGCAAAGGACCTACAGTAGCCAAAAACATCTTTGCAAAAGAAAAACAAAAGTGGTAAGACTAACACTACCCAATTTCAAGACATATTATAAAGCTATAGTATCCAGTATAGGATTATTGGGGTAAGATAGACAAATAAATCAATGAAAAAGAAAGTCCCAAGTACACTTATATATATGTGGTCAGTTTATTTCAATAAAGGGCAAAGTCAATTCTGTTGAGAAAAAGATGGTCTTTTCAACAAATGTTACAACATACACAAAAATTAATTTATGAGGGATTGAGGACCTAGAAGTAAAAGCTAAAACTATAAAACTTTTAAAAGAAAACATTAGAAAAATCATTTTCATTTTATATTAAGCAAAGATTTTGTAGATACAACATTAAAAGTACAATCCAGGGGCGCCTGCATGGCTCAGTCAGTTAAGCGTCCAACTTCGGCTTAGGTCATGATCTCGTGGTTCATGAGTTTGAGCCCCGCATCGGGCTCTGTGCTAACAGCTCAGGGTCTGGAGCCTGCTTCAGATTCTGTGTCTCCCTCTCTCTCTGCCCCTCCCATGCTCATGCTCTGTCTCTCTCTGTCTCAAAAATAAATACACATTAAAAAAAATTTTTTAAGTACAATCTGTAAAAGAAAAAATTGATAAATTGTCTTACCAAAATTAAGAACTTTTGCTTTATGAAGTCTCTGTTGAGAATGAAAAGCAACAGATTGAGAGAAATATTTGCAAATCACATATCTCATAAACGACTTGCATCCAGAATATGTAAAGAAGTCTCAAAACTCAATAAGAAAATGAACAACCTATTTTTTAAAAATGAGCAAAGCTATGAAGAGACATTTCACCAAAAAAGATATTCTGATGGAAAATAACCACATGAAAAAATGTTCCATATCATTAGTCCCTAGGGAAATACAATAGAATCACGGTAAGAAAATGGCTAAAGTTAAAAAAAAAAAAAACAACAAAAAACTATAGCAAGGACTGGCAAGGACATGGAGCAGGTGGAGCTTTCATACACCATAGGCAGAACATAAGTGGCAAGACCACTTTGAGAAACCATTTTACAATTTCTTAAAAAGTTGAATAGACATGATTCAGCCATTGCACTCCTAGATAACACCCAAAAGAAAGGGAAGTATGTATCTATAAAAAATCTTCAGCATGAATGTTCACACCAGCTTTGTTTTTAATACCAGCAACTGGAAACAATCCAAATATCTATCCATATGTGAAGGGATAAACAAACTGTGATATAACCATACAGTGGAATACTACTCAACAATGAAAAGGAACGAACTATTGATATATACTGCAATGTGAATGAATCTCAAAATAATTATTGCTAAGTGAAAGAAGCCAGACCAAAGGAAAAGCCGTATATTGTATTATTCTGCTTATATAAAATTCTAGAAAATGCACACTATAGTGACAGAAAGAAGATCAGCAGTCTCCTGGGAATGGGAGCTGGGGCAAGCTATGATGGAAGGGGAAGAAGGGATTACCAGAGGTCACAAGGAAACTTTGGAAATGATGTATGTGTTCAGTGTCTTGATTGTGGTGATAGTTTCTTGGAGGTATACATATGTCAAAATTTATCAAATTTTACATTTTAAAATATGCACTGATTATTGTATGTCAGTTATACCTCAATTTTAAAGCTGTACATAAATGTATAGATAAGTAATGATGGCAACTGATTATAACTCATTGAATAAAATAAATATCCATGAATTTTATATGGTATAAACAAATAAATGAATAGAGTGGAATGCCAACTGGTGATTGTGAAAGGAATGATGAAATGAGAATATAACATTTGGGAAAAAAAGAATATACCATTTGGCAACCATATAATACTTAGTTCAGCCTAGAAACATCAATGGATAATAAAACTGTGGGTGAACATTTGATAAGGGATATTTACATAGTCTCAAATTATCTTTCCATAAAATACTTGTCAATCACAAAGGGAAAATGTGTAACTTTACATTAGAGAAATTTGGCAGACATCACTTTAATCAAATGATCACAGTTAATACCATCAGAAATGGGTCAAATCATATTTATATATATCACCTGTTAGGAAGCTATAAGAACTTGAGGAAACATCAGGCATACCCAGAAAGAAGGACATACTTAACAAAATAACTGGTCTAATCTACAAAGTGTCAAGATCATAAATGTCAAGGGAAGATTGAGGAGTTTTCCCAAAATGATGAAGACTAAAGAGACATGACAAATATGATCTTGTATGAAATCTGTTTGTTATAAAGTACTTAATTGAAACAATTGGTGAAACTTGAATAGGATCTGGCAGATGGTAGTAATATATCAATATTAATTTCCTTATTTTGACGGTTGTATTGTGGGTATGTAGAAAATTGTCCTTCTTTGCCAGAAGTATAGACTACAGTGTTCAGGAGTGATGGGCTGTCAAGTCACATACTTTTGAATGCTTCAAGGGTAAGAAAAGATTTCTCTGTACTATTCTTGGAACATTTCTGTAATTTTGAAATTATTTCAAAATAAAAGAAAACATTTTGATAAAACATTGTGTTTGCAAAGATGTGGAGTGGGAGTATAGATTGGTAACCCTTTGTGAAGGGCAATTTGGCATATCTATGAAAATTATAGTGCACATATCCTTTGACCCAGCAATTTCATTTCCAAGATTTTATCTTACAAATATATTTGTACAAATGTGAAATGATGTTTGTACTAGGTTTTTCAGTCCAACATTGTTTGTGATTGCAAAATATTCAAAACATTCTAAGTATTCATCAATAGGAGACTGATTAAATATATCCAAAATCTCTTATGTGGAATTCCAAAATCTGAAAAGCTTTGTAAATCCAAACTTTTTTTGTTAAGTTCCACAGCAAAACCTGACCCCAACTGACATTAGGCATTGGTCTCATCACTCTTAGTCATATACATCTTTGCTGTTCACTAATACTGTGTTGCCTTCTTTGTTTATGTTGTTGTTGTTTTGTCCGTTTGAGTTTAATTGTCCTATAAAAATGTCCAGAAAATTGAAGATGAGAATAAGAAAAAATGGAAGCATCTATCATTTTTAGTAGCACAGAAAATAGAGATAGTGTAGAAACTTGATCCAGGTATGTCTGTAAGGCATCTTACTAAAGAATAGGGTGTGGCAATTAACATGACATGACTTGAAAAAAAAAATAGACAAAGTATTGAAGTTTTACCAGACAACAATGACCAGAACTAATGAAGAATAGAATATTTTTCAGAGGGCAAAAAATGAAGATGTTGACATGAGCATGATTGAATAGTTTCAACAATGAAGCAGTGTGACTATGCCACTGAATGATTTTTGGTCATGAAACAAGCTAGAATATGCCATGAAGGACTGAACATATTTAAGGTGAGTATAAAATACCAGAATTGATTGCAGAAAGTTAAGAAGCATCATGGTATAAAATATCTGAATATCTATGATGAAGAAGCTTCTACTTACCATGAAGTAGATGAAAGTTATATTGACAAATTTGTTAAGATCATTTTTAATGAAAATCTTAGTCCTAAACATGTATGCAGTGCTGATATTCTTTTTAAAAAATAAATAAATAGCAATGATTAATGAGCAAACAAGATTTTAAGGACTTTAAACACAGATTGAAAGTTCTGGGATGTGCCAATGCAGGGGACAGGTAAAGTTAGAAAAAGCCAACATCCAGGATGTTTCAGAAGTTGTTCACAATTTCATTGTTAGTGTGTAAACAAAAAAGAGTAAGTAATCGAAGAGATATTTTCTAACTGACTTAATAATCTGTACCAATGATATGAACTCATTGCACACAAACAGGAATGGAAGAAAACCATATTGATTATACTATTCCTGGAACACCATTCCACACATACCCCTCCTAAACTTCTTGTGACCAAGAAATTTTACTCCTAATGAAGAGCAAATGTAATATTTATTTTTTAATTTTTATACTCTATACTTGGCAGCAGCTAACGTCTAATACTTCCTTAAAAAGTTATTGTGGAAGCTTGATCAGGCCTACCTTAACGATGCCATTTACACAGTTGCTGGTGGTTGGAATGATTGATAAATATTTGGCAGACACTTTGGCTTACAATAACGTTTGAAAGTAAACCTGTAGATAAAGACTTTGAAGGATTTTGTCACTACTGAAAAGATATATAGTCTTACTACTTACCCTAAAATTTTATTGACTAAAAGTCTAAATAAGTCAGAGCCTTGCTACTCAAAAAGTGTGGTCAGTGGACAAGTAGCATCAACATTGCTTGGAAGCTTGTTAAAAATACAAATTCCCAGATCCACTGAATCAGAATCTCTGGGTGTAGCCCAAGAATCTATATGTTAAACAAATTCTCAAGATGACTTTTATGTGCACTAAGGTTGTAAAGCGCTGAAGTAGAGCACTCTCATATAAAAAAAAATACTGAATATGTTATGTACCTGTTGTACATTCCTTGCAAGATAGAAAAATTGCTAAAATGGTGTAACCCAAATAAGCATGAGACTAGTATTGATGGCTATGGTGAAATATAACAGATGGAAAAAATCTCCATAGACAATATGGGGGAAATGTATGAGCACTTAATTGGTCTTGAATAACATGTGTTTATCAGTGAAGAGGTTATGGCTCTTGCTTAATTGAAGACACTGCTTATCTAGAAAACCATATTAATGAGTTATGTTACCCTAGAACTACACATTTTTAAAGGTCATCTATTTTAGTTTTAAAGAATCCCATTCTTGCCCCATCATTAAATATTCAGTTCTAATAGCAAACCTGATGAAACCTTTTATCCAATATCCTCAAGAACCCAGATGTAGCAAATATTCTCTGCATATGTATGTAGAGATATTTAGCTTGGTTTTTGTTTATTGAATGTTTTCTTAGAAATAAAGAGTACCAAGTATTTATGGTCTATATCACCCTATTTCATTTCTGTATTGATAAATTACAATACTGATTTTGCTCTTCATCCCAACTAGTGTGAATATTTATTCATTCCCTGCACAAATAGTAATGTGTTTAATTATGTGATCTTGCTCCAAGCCCACTGCAAAAATTATGTATAATGTATGCATAAATTGTATCTCTGTAACTTAAAAAAATCTGAATTCCAAAACACATTCAAAACCCAAGGATTTTGAATAAGGAGTCGTGGATCTGTACATCCATAAATGGAATACTATGCAGCCATTTAAAGGAAAAGAAGCTCTTTATGTACTGATATGGAAGAATCTCCAAGATATGCTGATGTGGGGGGGGGGTATAACATGCAAATATGTATATACTAGCCTACTCTTTAAGGTTTTTGTTGTTGTCATTGTTCTTCTTGTTGTTGTTTTTAAGGAGACGAACTACATAATGTATTTCCTTATTAACCATAGAATATCCTGTTATGTAATCCAAAAATTGATACTATTGGTTGCATATAGGTTAGAAGTGGGTGAATGAGAGTCAGGGGTGAGGGAGAGAAAGAACTTTTAATTATTAACCTTTTTGTATCTTTTCAATATTGAACCATGTGAATATTTCCAAAATTTTAAATTATAAATGTAATTGAAACTGCTTAAATTGAAATGCAGAGAGAAAAAAATTAATGGTGGGGAGGTACCTAGAACAGAATATCTGAGAACTGTGGGACAATTAGAAAAGATATCTAACATGTACATCATGGGAATACCAGAAGGAGAAGAAAGGAGCAGAACAAATATTTGAAGTAATAATGGCTGAGAATTTTCCAAAATTAGTGACAGATACTAGAATGCAGCTCCAGGAAGCTCAAAGAAGACCAAGAAATATGAACACCAAAATATTTTCTCCTAAACATATATTCAAACTGCAGAATACCAAAGACAGAGAAATTTTTAAAGAAACCATACAACAAAACCAGACCTTACCTATTGAGAAACAAGGATAAAAATTACATCACTTTCACAAACCACGCAAGCAAGAGAGAGTGAAGTGAATATGTAAAATGTTGAAAGAATAATCACCAACCTAGAATTTGGTATCCAAATAAATTACCCTCCAATAGTACAGGAGAAATACTTTCTTAGACAAACTGAGGGAATTTACTGCCAATAGATCTGCTTTGCAAGAAGTCCTTCAGAGAAAAGGAAAAATACATAAATGTGAAACTCAGATCTACATAAAGAAAGGAAGAGTGTTAGAGAAGGAATAACTGAAGGTGAAATAAAACCTTTTTTTTTTAATTCTTAAATGAATTAATAGATAACTGCTTGTTTAAAATAATATCAGGGGTGCCTGGCTGGCTCAGTAGTAGAACATGTAACTCTTGATCTCAGGATTATAAGTTCGAGCCCCACATTGAATATAGAGATTTAAAAATAAAATATTTTTAAAAATTTTAAAATAATACTAGCAATGTATAGTAGCAATATATTGGGTGATTATAGCTTAAAGATAAGTGAAATGAATGGCAGCAATGAAATTACAGAAGGAAAGGAAAAATTGAGAATACTGTTATAAGGCACCTTATGAAGTGGTATAGTTATTTGAAAATGAACTTAGACTCATTGTAAACATATACTGCAACTCTAGGGTAAACACTAAAATAACTTTCAAAGGAAGTATAATTAACAAGAGAGAAAAGAAAATTAAATTATAAAATAATGCTCACTGTAAGCCAGAGATGGCCAAAAAAGGGGGAAGATTTTTTTAAAAAGAAACAAAGAACAAGTGTAATAAAGAGAAAACAGTTACAAATATGGTAGATGTTAATCCAACTATATCAGTAATCACTTTAAATGTTAATGGTCTAAATATGCCAATCAAAAGGCAGAGACTGGCAGAGCACATTTGAAACAAAAACACCAAAGCCTAATTATATGTGGTCTACAAGAAACCCAGTTTAAATATAAAGATACAGATGGAGTAAAAGTAAAGGGATACACCAATGACCTAAATATAAAAGCTAAAGCCATAAACTTCATAGAAGAAAATGTAGGGATAAATCTTTATGACCTTGACTTGTCAATGGATTCTTAGATATGACACCAATAGCATGAACAACAAAAGAAAAAGTAAATTGGACCTTATCAAAATTAAAAACTTTGGGGGGTGCCTGGCCGGCTTGGTCAGTGGAGCATGTTACTCTTGATCTTGGGGTTGTAAGTTCAAGCCCCATATTGTGTATAGAGATTACTTAAAACTAAAATCTTCTTTAAAAACTTAAAAGCTTTTGGGGCACCTGGGTGGCTCAGTCAGTTAAGTGTCTGACTTTGGCTTGGGTCATGATCTCACGGCTTGTGAGTTCAAGTCCTGCATCGGGCTCTGTGTTGACAACTCAGAGCCTGGAGCCTGCTTCAGATTTTGTGACCTTCTCTTGCTTGGTATCCCTCTCTCGCTCTGTCCCTACCCTGTTCATGCTTTCTCTCTGTCTCTCTCTGTCTCTCTCTCTTTCTCTCAAGAATAAACATTAAAAAAAAAATTTTTTTAACTTAAAAGCTTTTGTTCATCCAAGAATATTGTTAAGAAAGTAAAAAGACAACCTATAGGATGGAATATTTGTAAAGCATATATCTGAAAGGGCTTAATATACAAATATATAAAGAACTACAACTCAACAAGAAAAAAACAACCAATCCAATTTAAAAATGGGCAAAAGACTTGAAAAGACATTTCTCCAAAGAACATATATAAATAATAAGCTCATGAAAAGATACTCAACATCATTAATTATTAGTCATTAGGGAAATGCAAATCAAAACCACAATGAGATACTACCTCACACCCATTAGAATGGCTATTATAAAAAATAATAAAGAAAGTTGGCAAGGATGTGGAGAAATTGGAATGTTGTATATTGCTGGTGGGAATGTAAAATGGGACAGCTGCTGTGGAAAATAGTTTGTTCTTGAAATTTTTATTTTTTATTTTTTTTAATATAAGCTCTATACCCAATGTAGGGCCCAAACTCACAATCCCAAGATCAAGAGTCACATGCCATGAGCTGGCCATGACCCCTGTTCCTAAAAATTTTAAATAGAAGTACAATATAACCCAGCTATTCCACTCCTAGGTATATAACCAGAAGAATAGAAAAGAGGAACAGGGCACCTGGGTGGCTCAGCTGGTTAAGCATCTGACTCTTGATTTCAGCTCAAGTCATGATCTCACAGTTCAGTTCGTAGGATCAAACCCTGCATTGTGCTCTGTGCTGACAGTGTGGAGCCTGTTTGGGATTCTCTCTCTGCCTCTCTGCCCCTCCCTGCTCACTCTCTCTTTCTCAAAATAAACATTAAGAAAGAAAGGAAGGAAGGAAGGAAGGAAGGAAGGAAGGAAGGAAGGAAGGAAAAAAGAACTCAGATACAGAACATCAGTGTTCATTGCGGCATTATTCATAATAGCCAAAACTTGGAAACAACCCAGTGTCTGTCAACATATGAATAAACAAACAAAATGTGGTATATACATAGAATGGAATATCATTAAGTCATAAAGAGAAATGACATTCTGATACATGCTAAAACCTGGGGGAACCTTGAAGACATGCTAAGTGAAAGAATCCAGATACAAAAGGATAAATATTGTATGATTACATTTATATGAAATATCTATAATAGGCAAATTAATAAAGACAGAAAGTAAATTCAAGGCTACCAGGACCTGAGGGGAGAGGCAATGTAAATTATTGTTTAACAGGTACAGAGCCTCTGTTTGGGGTGATTTAAAAGTTTATAAGTATTGATAATATTTACACAACATTTTGAATGTAATTAGCATATATATACATATATATGTGTATATGTATATATATACATATACATATGTATATATATACATAGGATAGATAGATAAATAGATGAATGAACTGATAAAGAATCAGTGCTAGAACAAGCAAATAGACCCTGAGTACAGACACTGAACAGCACTGGGCTTCATTTTTTTTCCCAGTACTTAAATGACTTTAGGCAGTCATTTAACTTCTCTATGACTGAGTTTATATGTTTTACCTTTCCAAATATTTTCTACTAAAAACAGAGGCCAGGACTTTAAAACAAAAAAAAACAAAAACAAAAACAAAAAAACAAGGAGGTGTTGTCAACACTCTGGCCCTCACTTTCCACACCCTATAGCCTCACTGCCAGACTAGTTGCACTGAAAGCAGGAAGAGTCTGGAAAAGGTACTCTTCCAGGAAAGCATACATAGTAGAAATACTAAAAATAGTTCTAAAACAAACAAATAAAAATATTTCTTAAAAACAGATTTCTTCAACAACAAAATACAGAGAAAGGTCTACTATGCTAACACAAATCAAAAGAAAGCTGGAGTGCCTATATAAATTTTAGACAAAACAGGCTTCAAAACATGAAAATTACAGGGATAAAGAGAGGCATTCCACAGTTATAAAAGGGGCCAGTTCTCCAAGAAGACATAATAATCCTTAATATATATGTACTTAGTAACAGAACATCAAAATACGTGAGGCAAAAACTGATAGAACGAGAAGAAATAAACAAATCCACTATTATAGTTGGAGAACTCAACATATTTCTATCAGCAATTGACAAATCCAGTAGGCAGAAAATCAGTAAGGATATACTTGAACTGAATAGCAATATCAATGAACTGGATCCAATTAACATTTATAGAATACTTCATCAGACAACAACAAAATGCACATTCTTCTCAAGCTCACATGGAACATTCACCAAGATAGACCACATTCTGTACTGTAAAACACACCTAAATAATTTAATAAAAGAAATCATACAAAGTATATTCTCAGACAACAGGGGAATTAAACTAGAAATCAATAACAGAAGGATTACTGGAAAATCCCAGAATACATAGAGATTAAACAACACACCTCTAAGTTGCACATAGGTCAAAGAAAAAATGTCGAGGAATTTTTTAATATTTTGAACTAAATGAAAGTTAAAATACAAATGATCAAAATGTGTGAGACGCAGCAAAAGCAGTGCTTGGAGGGAAATTTATAGCATTAAAATGCATATGTTAGAAAAGAAAAAAAATTTAAAGGCAACAGCTACTGAAGGCTTTGCCCAATTTTTTTGCTTGTTTATTTATTTTGAGAGAGAACAAGCACAAGCAGGGGAGGGGCAGAGATGGAGAGAGAGAGAATCCCAAACAGGCTTTGTGCTGCTTGTTCCCATGAACTGTGAGATCATGACCTGAGCCAAAATCAAGAGTTAGTGGCCTAAACAACTGAGCCACCAGGCACCCCAGAAAAGAAAGAGAATTTAAAATCAATAATCTATGACCTTACCCTCTCAGAATGGTTATTATCAGAAAACAAGAGATAACAAGTACTGGCAAGGATGTGCAGAAAAAGGTACCCTCATGCAGTATTGGTAGAAATGCAGATTGGTACAGCTACTTTGGAAGACAGTATGGAGCTTTCTCAAAAATTTAAAGTAGAGGGGCACCTAGTTGGCTCAGTCAGTTAAGCATCCAACTTCAGCTCAGGTCATGACCTTGCAGTCCATGGGTTTGGGCCCTGAGTCGGGATCTGTGCTGACAGCTCAGATTCTTGAGCCTGCTTCAGATTCTATGTCTCCCTCTCTCTCTGCCCCTCTCCCACCTGCACCCTGCCTCTCATAAATCATAAACATTAAAATTTTTTTTTAATTTTAAAATAGAACTACCATATGTGGTCCAGCAGTCCCACTTCCAAGTATATATATCCAAAGGAAATGGAATCACTCTTAAAGAGTTATGTACACCCCTGTATTTACTGCATTGCAGCATTATTCACAATAGCCACGATTTGGAAAAAACCTAAGTGTCCACCAATGGATAAATAGATAGATAAAGAATGTATAGTAATACACACACACACACACACACACACACACACACACACACAGAGGAATATTATTCAGCCATAAAAAAGGAAGAAAATCCAGTCACTTATAACAACATGAATGAACCTGAAAGGCATTGTATATAGTGAAAACTAAACAGGATGCCCTCAAGGTTCACCCATGTTGTTATGTCAAAAAAAAGACAAATACAGTATGATTACACTTATATGTGGAATCTAAAAGTGCCAAATTCATAGAAACAGAGTAGATTGGTGGTTTCCAGGGCCTGAGGAGTGGGAGAAATGGGAAGATCATGGTCAAAGAGTACAGATTTTCTGTTATAATTAAATAAGTTCTTGGAATCTAACATACAGTATGGTGACTATAACTAACAATACTGTGCTGTATACTTGAAATCTGCTAAGAGTATAGGTTTTAAATGTTCTAACCACACACACACACACACACACACACAATAATGAATGTGTTAATTAATCTAATCGTGGTAATCGTTTGCAATATGTTTATGAAATCACACTATATACTTTAAACTTACACAAAGTTATATGTCAATTATATCTCAAGCTGAAGGGAAAATAAAATCAATAATCTAAGCTTACACTTTAGCAAACTAAAGAAAGAAGAGCAACATTAACTTAAAGCTAGCAGAAGAAAATAAATTATAAAAATTACAGAAAAAAATCATTGAAATTGAAAATAAAAAAAATAGAGGAAACTCAAAGCAAAAGGCACTTCTTTGAATAGATCCATCAAATTGCTCGCTCTCAAAATAAACTGTTAATAAAAGTTTAAAGAAAAGGGGCGCCTGAGTGCCTCAGTCAGTTGAGTGTTTAACTTTTGATTTCGGCTTAGGTCATGATCTCACGGTTCATGAGTCTGAGCCCCACATAGGGCTCTGTGCTGACAGTGCAGAACCTGCTTAGAATTCTCTCTCTCTCTCCCTATCTCTCTGCCTCTCTCTCTCTCCCTCACTTTCTCTCCCTCCCTCCATCTCTCAAAATAAATAAATAAACTTTTTAAAAAGTTAAAAAAAAAAAGAAAAAAAAAAAAGGGGCACCTGGGTGGCTCAGTCGGTAAAGCATCTGACTTTGGCTCAGGGGGCCATGATCTCACAGTTTGTGAGTTTGAGCCCTGCGTCAGGCTCTGTGCTGATAGCTCAGAGCCTGGAGCCTGCTTTGAATTCTGTGTCTCCTTCTCTCTCACCCCTTCCATGCTCACACTCTCTCTCTCTCTCTCTTTGTCTCTCTCTTTCTCTCTCAAAAATAAACATTAAATTTTTTTTAATTAAAAAAAAATTTTTTAATGTTTATTTATTCTTGAGACAGAGACAGAGCGTGAACAGGAGAGGGGCAGAGAGAGAGGGAGACACAGAATCTGAAACAGGCTCCAGGCTCCAAGATGTCAGTACAGAGCCCGACGTGGGGCTCGAACCCATGAACCATGAGATCATGACCTGAGCCGAAGTCAGACACTTAACCAACTAAGCCACCCAGGTGCCCCCCAAATTTTTAAAAATTTTTAATAAAATAAAAAGATCAATAAAATTGATCCAACTTCTAGCCAAGCTAACCAAAAAAAGAGAGAGAGAATATATATTACTAATATCATAAATGAAACAGGAGTCCCCTATATATTAAAAAGATGATAAAGAAAAATTATGAAATTATATTTCCACAAATTTGTTATCTTCAATGATGAAATGGACCAATTCCTTGGAAAACACAATCTATCAAAACTCACATATGGAGAAATAAATAATCTGAATAAGCGTGTATCTATTAAAGAAATTGCATCAGTAATCTTTCAGACAGCACTTGGCCCAGGTGATTTCACTTGTGAGTTATTAAGGAATAAATGATACAAATTCTCTAAAATCTGTTCTAGAAAATAGAAGCAGAGAGAACACCTCCTAACTCTTCTTATGAGAACAGCATTACTCCTCTAATACCAAAACCAGATAAAGACAATACAAGAAAGGAAAACTGCAGATCAGTATTACTCATGAATATAAGTACCAAAATCCTCAACAAAGTATTAGCAAATTGAATCCAATGAAGTATAAAAAGAATTATATATCATTACAAAGTGGGATTTATCCCAGATATGCAAGGCTGGTTCAGCACTTGAAAGTCAATTAATGTAACCTATCACATCCACAGACTAAAGAAGATTATAGAATTATATCAATTGATGCAAGAAAAATATTTGACCAAATCCAACACCTATTCATGATAAAAAAACAACAACTCAGCAAACCAGGAATAGAAGAGAACCAACTTGGGGTGCCTCACTGGTTCAGTTGCTAGAGCATGCAACTCGTGATCTCAGGGTTGTGAGTTAAAGCCCCATGTTGGGCATGGAGCCTACTTAAAATAAAAATTTTTAAAAATTGGAGTGCCTGGGTGGCTCAGTTGATAGCGCATCCAACTTCAGCTCAGGTCATGATTTCGCAGTTTACAAGTTCAAGCCCCACAACAGGCTCTGTGCCCTCAGCTCAGAGCCTGGAGCCTGCTACAGATTCTGTATCTCCCTCTCTCTCTCTCTACCCTTCCCCTACTTATGCTCTGTCTCTCTGTCTCTCTCTCTCTCTCTCAAAAATAAACATTAAAATTTTTTTAATTAAAAAATAAAAAATGATTTTAAAATTATTTAAAAGTTAAAGAGAATCAACTTAATTTTATAAAATATTTTTGAAATGAAAAAATATATATTGGGGCACCTGAGTGGCTCAGTCACTAAGTGTCTAACTCTTGATTTTGGCTCAGGTCATGATCTCACAGTTGTGAGATGGAGCCCTGCATCAGGCTCTGCACTGACAGCACAGAGCCTTCTTGGGATTCTCTCTTTCCCTCTCTCTCTGCCCTTCATCTGCTCACTTTCTCTCTCTCCAAAAATAAATAAATAAACATTTTTAAAAAAATAAATGAATAAAAATAAAAACAATATATTTACATTAGCACCCCCCCAAAAGTACTTAGTGAATCTAACAAAATATGTGTAAGATCTATATGAGGAAAACTATAAATTTTTGATGAAAGAAATCAAAGATCTGAATAAATAGATATTCCGTATCCATAGATCGGAAGAATCATTATTATGTTAGTTCTTCCTAGGTTGATCTATAGATTCAATATAGTCTCAACCAAAATCCCAGAAAGTTATTTTGTGATACTGAAAAACTCTTTCTAAAAGCTAAAGACCTAGTATAGCCAACACAGTATTGAAGAACAAAACTGGAGAACTAACACTACCCAACCTCAAGACTTGCTGTAAAGCTACAGTAATCAAGGCAGTATGGAATTGGCAAAAGAGTAGACAACTAGATGAATGGAACAGAATAGAGAGCTCAGAAATAAACTGACACAAATATAGCAAACTGATCTTTGACAAAGAAGTAAAAGATAGTCCTTTCAACAACTGGTACTGGAAAAACTGCCTCCACCTGCAGAAAAAAAATATGTATAGACACTGACCTTACCTTACACCTTTCATAAAAATTAAAATAGATCAAAGGCATAAAGGTAATACATAAAACTATAAACCTAGGATAACATAGAAAATCTAGAGACCTTGGGTTTAGCAATGACTTTTTAGATACAATACCAAAAATATAATGCATGAAAGAAAAAATTGAAAAGTAGGACTTCATTAAAAGGAAGAACTTGTAGGACAGTCGGTTAAGCATGTGACTTTGGATGAGATTATGATTTCACAGTTTGTGAGTTCAAGCCCCACGTCCGGCTCAGGGCTGACAGCTCAGAGCTTGGAGCCTGCTTCGGATTCTGTGTCTCCCTGTCTCTCTGGCCTTCCCTCGCTCACTGTGTGTGTGTGTGTGTGTGTGTGTCTCAAAAATAACCATTAAAGATTTTTAATAAAAAAAAAGGAAGAACTTCTGAGTGAATAACACTGTTAAGAAACTGAAAAGACAAGTCACAGACTGGGAGACAATATTTGTAAAACATTTATCCGATAAAGAACTTGTATCCCAGGGGCACCTGGGTGGCTCAGTCGGTTGAGTGTCCGACTCTTGATTTAGGCTCAGAAGATGATCTCATGGTCGTGAGGTCAAGCCCTGTGGAGAGCTGAGCACTGAACATGGAGCCTGCTTGGGAATCTCTCTCCCTTTCTCTTGCCTCTCCCCAGCTTCCACACACTTGCTAACTCTCTTTCTTTCTCAAAATAAACATAAAAAAAAAAAAAGAACTCGTATTCCAAATACATAACTCTTAAAACTCAATAATAAGAAGACAAACAACTGAATTTAAAAATGGGCAAAAGACGGGCTCAGCTGGTTAAGTGTCCAACTTCAGCTCAGGTCATGATCTCATGGCTCATGAGTTGGAGCCCCGCCTCAGGCTCTGTGCTGACAGCTTGGAACCTAAAGCCTACTCCAGATTCTGTGTCTACATCTCTCTCTGTCCTTCCCCAGCTTGTCCTCTGTCTCTCTGTCTCTCAAAAATAAACATTAAAAACACTTTAAAAAAAAAAAAAGGGCTAAAGACCTGAACAGGTGCCTCATGAAAGAAGATACAGAGATGACAAGCATATGCAAAGATGCTCAGTATCACATGTCATTGGGAAAATGAAAATTAAAACAAAAAGGAGATACCACTGCATACCTATTAGAATGGCTAAAATCCAAAACATTGACAATACCAAATACTAGTAAGGATGTGGAGCAACAGGAACTCTCATTGCTTGTGGGAATGCAAAAGGTGCAGCCACTGTGGAAGACAGTTTGACAGTTTTTTACAAAGCTAAACATAGTCTTGCCATCTGATCCAGCAATCATGCTCCTAGGTATTTTACCAAATGAATTGGAAACTTCTGTCCACATAAAAACTTGCATACAAATGTTTGTAGCAGCTATATTTGTAATTGCCAGAAACTAGAAGCAACCAAAATGTCCTTCAAAAGGTGAATGGATAAACCTACATCTCATACAATGCAATATTATTTACCAATAAAAAGAAGTTAGCTATCAAGACACAAAAAGAAATGGAGGAACCTTAAGTGTGTGTTGGTTGGTGGAACCCAGTCTCAAAGGTTACATACTGTGGTTCCAAGTATATGACATTGTGAAAAAAGTTAAATTATAGAGACAATTAAAAAAAAAAGATCAGTATCCTTAGGGGGAATGAGGAGAGGGATGAAAAGGTAGAGCACAGGAGATTTTTAGAGCAATGAATCTATTCTGTACAGTAATGATGGGCCCATGATGCCATGCCTTTGTTAAAACCCAGAGAACTGTATATCTCAGTGAAGCCTAATATAAACCATGGTCTTCAAATGATAACAATATGTCAATGTAGGTTCATCAAATGTACCACACTAATGTAAGACATTAATAATAGGGGAAATGGGAAATGGGGATAGGAGTATGTAAGAAGTGTACTTTACTGTACTATCTGCTCAATTTTCTGCAAACCTAAAACTGCCTAAACATGAAGTCTATTAATTTTAAAAATCGCTTTTAAAGATGACAGAAGGAAAAAAAGTACTCTCTCCCATAATTCTGACATCGAAAGATAACTACTACTAAGACATTGGTATAAATATTCCTGGAGATTTTCTAATCATATATATGCGCACACATACACTACTACTACTACTACTTTTTTTTTTTTACAAAAGTAGGATCATAGAATATTAACTATATGCAGGTTGCTTATAATTCTCACAACAACCCTAAAGGTTATTATTTCTGTTTTATGGATAAAGAAACTGAGCTAGTAAGTGGCTGAACTAGGTTCAATTCCCAATGTATTTCATTCCAAAGCCTATATGCTCTTACCACTACACCTCTTTGTCAGACATAAGACCTACTTTTTGTTCTATCTTTACTTCACATTTTACTCCTTCATAAGATACACCGATCTTTCATATACTATACTACCTTCATTCAGTGACTTTCACTTCATATGGTATACATGCCCTTCCTGTGGTATATTTCTTAAGTCTCTGCACTAGTACTTTGTATAGAATCCTTGCCTGCTGAATAAGTGGTGGCCCGGCTCCTTTTTGCTCCAGGGAGCTGCAGTGGGAAGCAAACAATGGAACTAGCATACTTTTCTGACAATAATGCGGCTTCCTATCTCCTATATAAGCAGCTCTCAAAAGTCAGGTGTTCGTAAAAATTATTTCTGGGACCTAAGGAGACTGAGGGGAAAAGGTGAGGGATAGAGGCAGATGAAAAGGTAGAGAGAAGTGAATTCATGCAGGGGCCTGGTGAAGGAAGCAGTCTCCAGTGGGTTTAGTGGAGACACAGCATGTCTACCCAAAAGAGACGGTAGTATTCAGAAGCATTCAGTGAATTGATAGTAGCCAATTCAGCCAGTACCTATGTGATCAGTAGACTCAGGGAGACTTTAAAGAAGACCTGTCACTGTCCCATCTCTCGGCACCTATAGGGGACACTCTGAGGCTCCGGACAATTCTGGAAGCAATACAGAAGCACATCCATTCTTCCTCCCTCATCTTCAAACTGGCCCAAGATGCATTCAAGATTGCTACTCCCACAGACAGTAGTACTGACAGCACCCTGCTCAACGTGGCTCTGGAGCTGGGGTTACAGGTATGGAGGAGGAGTGGGTCATCCTCACTTTAGGCTTCTGGCCTTGTGATAAATGGTAAAGATAAGATCCCAGAGGCACTGGGCATGGGCCAAGTCTGGTTCTTTCTGTGTCCCCAGAGCACAACTTTTAGGCTAGACCTCTAGGTGAAGACTCTCTAAATTGGGCTCCATTTTGAAGTTGAGGCCAGAAGAAATGTAGCTTTAGGCTCCATAGGGTCCCCATCTTCTCCCCACCCCCTCCTTATCCCTCCAAGTCAAATCAAGCAAGGTGTGATAATAAGGACTTTATTTGTTATAGGTCATCAGAGAAGACTTCTATCTGATTGGTGGGAGGGGTGGGGCAGAAATTAAACCTGTCTACTTATTAGGAGAGAGATGGCTGCTTAAAGCACTAATAAATACTTGTTGCATAAATGAATGGCAAGGGGATGTGGGGATGTAGAGGGCCTAACAGTTAAGCTTAGCCCACTGGAAATGCCTCTTTTTTGCCCAGGTGATGAGGATGACCTTATCAACTCTTAACTGGAGGCGCCGGGAGATGGTGCGGTGGTTGGTAACATGTGCTACAGAAGTGGGTGAGTCTCCCACCTCCCTCTACCCCCAGGGGACAGGAGCTCCTAGGCCCTACTCTTGGGACAAGACAGCACATACTTAGAGCTCTCATATTCCTATTACTGATGGGACTGGTGGTAGGAAAGATGGCCTTTGTTTAGCTAGCCCAAGCTCTGCCCTCACTGCTTAGACATACCCTGATGTCAGCAGCACTTTGACCCTCTGATCAGAGACATGTATGAGAGATTGAATTTTCAGCCACCAGTATGTAAGTGCACCCTTGGGCGGTAGTTGGCCCAGTGGTTTGGTCCCAGTCCCTGTCTATGCCTCTGAAAAACCTCAGGCAACTTGGAGGCTCAGGCCCCCATTTAGAGCCCAATGTCCCAGCATAAGACTATACCCTGAGAGGCCCCTCTGCAGCCAGAGCCCCCAGGCAGATCTGCAACCCCTGCATTGGGGCAGGTAGACTACAGGCTCTGTTGTTCCATCCTTGTGAGGCACTAAGAGCACCTGCAGAAATCTTCAACCCTCTGACTTGGGGAAGGAAGGGATGGGAAGAGACCCCAAACAGGGTCTGGCCATCTGGGATGCTCCCTAGTTTGCCTCAGATCATCTCAAGGCTACTGAGGAAAAGGGAGAACTCATCTCTGCAGGCCAAGTTCTGACCCCAGATGGTAATCTGGGCAGACCTGGATGGAGACCCGGATGGCCACGGCTGAGCTCAGGCTCTCCCTGACAGGTGTGCGGGCCTTGGTGAGCATTTTGCAGAGCTGGTACACACTCTTCACTCCCACTGAGGCTACTAGCATTGTGGCTGCCACAGCTGTATCCCACACCACTATCCTGCGCCTCAGTCTTGACTATCCACAGCGGGAGGAGCTAGCTAGCTGTGCTCGCACGCTGGCTCTACAGTGTGCCATGAAGGATCCACAGAGCTGTGCCCTGTCAGCCCTTACACTCTGTGAGAAAGACCACATCGCCTTTGAGGCAGCCTACCAGATCGCCATTGATGCTGCCACTGGTGGCATGACGCATTCACAACTATTCACCATTGCCCGCTACATGGAGCTCCGTGGCTACCCGCTACGTGCCTTCAAATTGGCCTCTCTGGCCATGAGCCATCTCAACCTGGCCTACAACCAGGATACCCATCCGGCCATCAATGATGTGCTCTGGGCGTGTGCCCTCAGCCACTCTCTGGGCAAGAATGAGCTGGCAGCCCTCATTCCCCTTGTGGTGAAGAGTGTGCACTGTGCCACAGTGCTTTCAGACATCTTGCGGCGTTGCACAGTGACTGCACCTGGCCTGGCTGGTATCCCAGGCCGCCGCAGCTCTGGAAAGCTCATGTCCACTGACAAAGCTCCACTCCGCCAGCTGCTGGACGCCACCATCAATGCCTATATCAACACTACACACTCACGCCTGACACACATCAGCCCTCGCCACTACGGAGAGTTCATTGAGTTTCTGAGCAAAGCTCGGGAGACCTTCCTGCTGCCCCAGGATGGCCACCTGCAGTTTGCCCAATTCATCGACAACCTCAAACAAATCTACAAAGGCAAGAAGAAGCTGATGCTGCTGGTACGAGAGCGCTTTGGCTGAGAAAGCAGACAGCTCACTGCCAGGGCAGCCTGGGCTCCCAAGTACCACAGGTCAGGCCAAGGACACCAAAACATTTGTCCACCCTGAGAGGACTCTGAGCACCTGTGGCTGAAGCCAAAGGACCACAGGGCTAAGCATGGGAAAGTCCAACTCTAGCCAATATGCCTTCCTTGGCAAGGTTCTCACTACAGCCCACTGTTCCTGAAGGAACTGGGCCCTGCAGATCAATCAGAAACCCCACAACATGCCACCTCACGCCCCTATATCCTGCGTGTCCTGGGCATTGGCCCACTCTCCCTTGGCAAATACAGAACACTGTTCCGTCTCAGGGATTGCTTAACCAGAGAAACAGAAGCATTTATGGTACTGTAAATACTATAGTATATGTGTTGCCAATTACATTGTAAAGTTGTAACTATTTATAATTCTGGTTCTAATTTGATGGGTACTTGAAGTAGCTGTGGGTGGGAAGATAGGCTTGTTTTCTGAGGAGACTCACAACCATTTCTCAGGTTTCCCTTGCAGAGTATATACTGTTTGCAGAGGAAGAGTAGGGGTGGCAGGGAGAACAACGGCCAGTTATAATAAATCCCAGGTCCAGTCTATGCAGAAACCCAGCCTGCAGACACGGGTCATCTATAGCCCAGTGGTGGGAGAGGGGCAGGGCCAGGACTGGACTTAGACTCTTGCCTCATGAAGCCATGAGAACAGTGAAGCTCTTGCTCCTGCTACACACAGGTTCTCTAGGAGCCTGTTGAGCTCCTGAGAAACAAGTTCAAGGGGAGAGTGAAGGTCTGGGAGGCCACTGAGCTCATACTCATATTTATCTACTCTGGTCATCTTTGTGTTAGAGAGTATCTGGTTTTATCTCTAGTTATGTATGCGTGTGTATGTCTCTGTATGGCTAAGTACATGTATCTGTGTGCGTAGATAGATCTGTGCATACCTGTCTGTGCATATATATTTATGTGTATGTCAGTTGTGTGTGTACATGTGAGTACATAATCTGTGTGCTGGACTGTAGGTTTCTGTGTGAGGGTATACACATTTGTCAACATGTAAGAATACATACCTGTGTGTTCATGTTTGTCAGTGCACGTTTAGTGGGGGGTGCATACACAGATGCATGTGTAAAAACATGTTTGTATGCTTGCTCTCCATTGGTGTGTCTTTATACGTGTACCTATGTGTATTTTGACATGCAAGTATGTCTGTGAATTTGTTGGAGGATCTGCATGAATGTGTTCCTTTTCTTTTTGCCAGATCTCTCTTCCCCATTCCTCGTCATCTCTCCCACCAGCTAAACACGTTCCCCATCTCTTTGCCTCCCTTACTCACCATTCTCTCTCCAAACAAGCTTCTAAGCACTAGTCTCCTTCTACCCCAAGAGGGGCTCCTTTAGCTCCAGTTCTCTTCTTGCCCTATACTTGCTTTCTTCCCTTGCCTTTCTACCTCAAGCTTCCTCTGCCTGCCCATTGGTCACTGTTTTGGAGGCTGGGGCTGGAATGCATTTGGCCTTTCCCTTTCTGAGTAGTTTCTACCCCTAGTGGGCAATGCCTGTCTTAGCCCTAGCTGACGTCCACAGTGTACCATGTTCCTACTACCTTCCTGACCCCTGTGCTCAGCCTGGAATTGTTATAGGAGGTAGCAAGGGCTTTCAGAAGAGTCATTTGGATGCCAGTGTCTTGGTGTTTACTGTTTCACGTTTTAGTTCCCGAGTAGGGGGTGGGGGGATGATAGGAAAGGGGTGGTATAGGTAGAATGTGAACTAAGGACCTGTCTGCTTTATGTTCTTCTTTGACAAACTGTGTCTCTTTTTTCTCCACACTAACCAGTAAGTTGTTTTCACTGTTTGTGGCTACTTAAGTCTTACTGTCCAGCCATGGGCCCCTACAACCTCTCAGCCCCAATAGGTTGGTTTCAAAAAAGAAGACACTCCCATTTCTGTATCACGTATCACGATTGCCATTTTTTTAGCAAGTGTGTGAACTCACAGTGCTTTTCTATGAATAAATCATGGATCACAGAAAATATCATTTTTCTAAAATCATAAATTGTGTTCTCTCAATAAATGGGCCCTTTTCTCTCTTCTGCATTGCCCCAGGCTGGGACAAGGAATTGGTTGGGCTGATAGTGGTTGGGCTGATAGTGCAGTGGGTTCCTAGTAGTTTAAGGTGAGGGAGAATGACAAATGAAGAGTTTCCTGCCATACCACACCCCTCTCCAGTGTCCACAGGTACCTCAGACCTTGTCCCATGAGGTAGGTACCACCATGATGGGTAGAAACACCAAGGTCCTGGGGCGCCTGGGTGGCTCAGTCAGTTAAGCGTCCAACTTCGGCTCAGGTCACGATCTCGCGTCCATGAGTTCGAGCCCCGCGTCGGGCTCTGTGCTGACCACTCAGAGCCTGGAGCCTGTTTCAGATTCTGTGTCTCCCTCTCTCTCTGACCCTCCCCCGTTCATGCTCTGTCTCTCTCTGTCTCAAAAATAAATAAACGTTAAAAAAAAAAATTAAAAAAAAAAAAGAAAGAAACACCAAGGTCCTGAGAAAATTAGATTGTATGCTCAGAAAAGAATGCAGAGCAACCCTGAGCACCATAGGGCCTTTTGGCTTCAGAGACCTTCTCACCTTAAAGATGCAAGTCTAAATCTTTAATCCTAAGCATCCTAGTTTTGAGTCTTTATGTCCTCCCCCATATTTTGGTGTCAAAGCTGAAGGTCTCTCAGTTTCTACCTGCTTACCTAAATTCCATCTTCCTCAACAGGCCTCTCTGAAATATTCTAGCCAATTTTATGCTCCTCTCTGATATACACTCCCCTCCCTTTCAGACACAAATCCCTATAAATCTGGCTGTGTATGCTGTGGGACCCCATTTCTCTGCAAATGTCACAGCTTCAGCTGCCAGGAAGCTTTACCCAACCCCGTTTAGCTTTCATGCTTGGAGAGCTGAGAGCACGATGGTGGTGAGAGCACTGACATTAAGTCCTACAGTACATGTTCACTGACATCTAAGTTCCTATGACTTGTGGAGAGGATGCAGAAAGGGGCATCCAGGAAGGAGCAGAGGCTAAGAAGGAACTGAGGATAAGGGCAAAGATCTTTCACAAATGAAAGTATACGCTAGACTCCCAACTCTGAACTTTTATTCTCCTGGAAACAATCAATCATCTTTGTTAGTGGCAGTTGAGGGAAAACATGTATGCTCAGTTCTGTCGAAGCAGACGTGAGTATCTGTGCACGGCATCCACAAAGGCCCCCACATGTTCTGGGTCCATGTCAGGGTAAAGTCCATGGCCCAGGTTGGCAATGTAGCGCTGTGGCCCGAAGTCATTCAGCATCTGCTGCACCAGCCGTCCAATCTCCTCCTGGGGGACCAACAGGGCACTGGCTACAGGGGGGCCAGCAAACCCTACACTCACTATACATAATAGTGACACATACACATGTAGACATGCTTCTACTAAGTGTTATTCATTCAATCATTCACTCAAAAAAGTTTACTGGATGCTTAATATGGGCCAGGCCCTAAGACAACACAAATGAACAATTATAAAAAAAAAAAATCCTGCTCTACTAGAGCTCACTTAGAGGGACAAACAGATATAATAAAGACACAAACACACAGTAATACACACAACCATATCCACAACCATGGGAGTACACAAACTCACAGACATACACAGGAACTCGGATTGATACCTCAGATGCATACAGGGCACAGGGGTCCAGGTTGCCCTGCAAGGTCACCGTCTTCCCCACACATTCCCTGAAAGCAGAGTCAGTGCCACGTTCTGGTGATTGCACACATGGCAGCTGCACCCTCTCCACCTCACCCCCCATCACTCACCGGGCTTTCTCTGGGGCCACTGTCCAGTCAAGCCCAACCACCTCGTAGCCAGCTTGGGCCAGCTCTTCCAGGGCAAAATGTCCATCTTTAGCAAAGATGATCTGGAAAAGGGCAGACCTCTGAGGCTACAAAAGGACCTTGCTATGCCCACTAACCTATCTTGGCTGCACCTCTGCTGCCCTCTAGTGGTCACTTCAGTCCATGCAGGAAATACCCTGAAAGTTCCACGGGCCCACCTTCACTTACTCTTTCCCCATCCTTACCATGGGCACTGGTGCCAGGCCTGACTCCTGCAGCCTGGCCTTCACACGCTTAGCCACATCACGGATATAGGGCAGTGCAAATTTATTGAAGAGTTGTGGGCCAAGATGCCCTGCATGGGACTCAAAGAGCTGCAATGCCTACAGTTGGGAGGTAGTAAAGAGAAATATATAACACACAAAGAGGAAGAATCTCAGGCCTCACACACAGAAAGTATCTCAATTTTTCCCTAGTGACTTCAAACCCTCATACTGCTTAAGCCTATAAACCCAGATCCATTCAAAAAGTTTTGCCTTCTTTAGATCCCAGTGCTAACTTTGGTTTTTTAACACATACAGCATTGCCAATATCAACGTCAAGGTGGGCTTAGCTGCGCCAGCCAAATCACTGCAGGCCAAGCTTCTTTCATGCCTGGCATTAAGACACTTATCCTCTCAGATGTAGGAAACTCTGCTGCTTCTTTTCCTTCTAGACCCCAGCCTATTTCTCTCCCTCAGGACCCACCTGGGCACCAGCAGCCACTTGTCCTACCAGATATGGGACCAGAGCATCAGTGAGGATGCGAAGCAACTGGTGACTAGCCTGTGGTCTCTGATAAAGCCAGCGCTTGGCCTGAGCCATGGTGCTTGAGCTGCCACCCTCAACCATGTATGTCATCAAAGTCCACTGCAAAAGGATACAAAGAGAATGTCACAGGTGTAAAAGCCAGACTGATACTTCCTTCCCTTGTGTACACTAGACCCTCCAGAGTGATTTTCCCATGCCCAAGTCCCTGCCATGTTCCACATTACCGGGGCACCAGCAAAGCCAATCAGCGGCACACGCCCAGCTAGCCGTTGTCGAGTGAGGGTGATGGCCTGGAACACATAGCCCAGCTCAGAGGCCACTGTTGCTGGATCCCTGAGGCGTTCTAAGTCCCGCTCTTCTCTTAATGGCTCTGGGAAGCTAGGCCCTTTGCCAGGCACCATAGTCACCTCCATGCCCAGTGCCTGGAGGGGGAGAAAATATCTGGATTCCCAACCTGTAACTCTAGAAGGAAAGGCTGTTTAGCCCATGCCAAGAAGGAGGAAAAGGAGAATGAAACTCAGCCACACTCCATCTCTTTCGGCCCAAATTTTTCCGTTAGGTGAAGATAAGTGCTTATCTTGAGCCTTGCCTATCTTTACCCTTTCTTACTCATCAGGTTTGAGCAGGTACCTGGGGTACAACAAGGATGTCAGAGAAGATGATGGCAGCATCCAAAGGGAAGCGACGCAGTGGCTGTAGGAAATAGATGACAGGTTACTAGGAGGCAAGCGGAGGGCATAAATTCCTCCCTTTCTTGTGGAAGTCTCACCTGCAAAGTCAATTCACAGCAGGCCTCTGGGGAGCGACAGGTGCTGAAAAAGTCCTGGGCAGCCCTAGTTTCCCTAAACTCTGCAAACAGAAGAGGGAAGCAGGGCTCGACCTTGAGGAACCTCTGAACCCCTCCCCTACCCCTCAAAAAACTTCACCCTCCAGAGTTTCACCTAGACTCCCAAGCTCTGACCCTGACCTGGTAAGTAGCGGCCTGCCTGCCGCATGCACCAAACGGGAGTGTAATCTGTGTCTTCTCCCCATGCTGCTCGCAGGAACGTGTCATTCTTCAGCTCTGGAAAACCCTGGGATCTGGAGATCAGGAGGGGGTGGGGGTAGGTGTCAGTAAACTAGATTGGAGGTTGGGAAAGGCCTGGGTTCTTAAGGCGAATTCATTCCAACACCACTATCTGCCTTCTCCAGGCCAGTTCCTAAGCTGTGGCTCCCCACCCATTCCGCCTCTTCTTTGCCTATCAGATGGCGCACAAGACTAGAAGGGCCCGCGCTGGGGCCTCTATTTTACACAGTCCCAACTTGCCCCAGCTCAAAGCCAAAGCCACTAGAAAGACTGGGGAGAGGGGGAAGGAAAGCCCAGTAAGGATTGATTAGGGTCTCTGGACCAGAAAAATCTCAGGAACTGGGGTACCTATGGGCTGGTTCCGGAGCTTATAGATCCCCAGGCTGAGGGACAGTCAAGGAGAAATCAGAGTAGACGGTGCCGAAATACGGATCTTAATTGAGGATTAGAAAGTCCTGGGGACATCCCCTAAATGAAAGTCTCGGGAATCCATGGGTGGAGGATTCGGGATTCCAGCGACTGGAGTTCGGTTTGGGAGCTCTCCAGGGCGGAGGAAGAGGGGTATAGCGGCAGATTTCTGAGTTGGAAGACTCAGGTCAGAAGCCACACTGGCCACACCTCGTGGTGCAGGAAACTCACCCCAACCCGTTAGCCTCCATGATAAGCTGTCAGCGACTGCAAGCACAGTCCGCACTTTAAACTGAACTGGAACCTGCTCTGAGATCAGGCTCCACCCCTTCCTGGAATGAACCAGGGCCGTAGCCATGATGAAAGTCACATGATCAGACTCCAGCAACAGCTCCCGGGCTGTCCCGGCTGCTGCCTGTAGGACCACCCTACCTCCGTCACCGTAAAGTCCGCTGTAGCGACGCAGCAACAAACGCCGCCCCACGCCCACCCCACCCCCAAGAACCTCGCTATAACTACACCTTACCATGGCATCAGCAGTTTCCTCTCCTCTGATGAGGAGATGGTGAGGAGGCGTTACCAGGATGCCCTGGTAATCCCGAAGGTTCAGCCCAAGATTCACTTTTACTCCCACGCTCAATGATTCTAACAATCTTTTGCGTAATGACTAGGCACACCGTCGGTTACAGAACCAAGCCATCCGGGGAAATGAAATCATTAAATATTTATATAACCTACTAAGAGGCGGGCAGTATAATAGATGCTGAGGTTACAGTGGTGACCAAGACAGCCCCTTCCTTTAGGAAGCTACAGACTGGTGGGGAAACAGGATTGGCAAGCATAATAGTAAATGTTTTATGAGGAAAAAGCTAGAAGCAGCCAGCAAAAGCTCCTCGCTTAGCTGGGGAAAGCAGTGGGGGTATTCCAGGCAGAAGGAACAGCATGTGCAAAAAGAAGGCGCAAAAGGGGCGCCCGGATGGCTCAGTCGGTTAGGTGTCCGACTTCAACTCAGGTCATGATCTCACGGTTCACGAGTTCAAGCCCCACCTCGGGCTCTGTGCTGGCAGCTCAGAGCCTGGAGGCTGCTTGGGATTCTGTGTTTCCCCCTCTCTCTACCCCTCCCTGGCTTGTGCTCTGTCTCTCTCTCTCTCTCTCTCTCTCTCTCTCAAAAATAAACGTTTAAAAAAAGAAAAAAAGAAAAAAAAGAAGACGCAAAAGAACAAATACCTATTATGAGAACCAGAAGATTAATCTGGTGAAATTAAAGAGGCTGGAGATGTCTTCAGAGTCCAGATCATGCAGGCGCCCTTGTGAGATTTTCTTGTTCACTTTATTCTGTAGTAGTGTGGTAGCATACAAATAGCTTGGAGAGAAGGGAAGTGGGGCACTACATTCCCAACTTCCTAAGGAGGAAAAAAAAAAGGAAACCTGACCAAATTACATGATGTCATTTATTATTTCTTTTTTGGTAACTTTGGTTATTTGAAAATTATATTAAAACAAAGCTTCCATCCAAGTGTCCATGAACAGATAAATAGATAAGCTACATGTAGTGTGTATATGTATGTGTATATATACACATATACTATATATATATACACACACACACATATGTATAATGGAATATTATTCAGCCCATAAAAATACATTAAGTTTTGATACATGCTACAATATTATTGTAATATTATGCTAAGTGAAATAAGACAGATATAAAGGGACAAATATTGTATGGTTCCACCTATAGAATATCTAGGATAGGTTAATTCATAGAGGCAGAAAGTAGATTAGAATTTACCAGGGGCTGGGAAGAGGAGTCCATGAGGAGTTATTGCTTAAAGAGAAAGAGTTTCTATTTAGAGTGATGAAAAAGTTTTGAAAATAGATAATGGTACTCTTAAAATGGTTAAAATGGAAAATTTTGTTACCACAATTTTAAAAATTAATATATCAAAAACCATTGAATTGTACACTTTAGATGGGTAAATTATATGGAGTATGAATTATATCTCAGTAAAACTGGTTGCAGGGGAGGGCACAAGACAAAGTTTCCTTTTCCTCCATGGTTGTACTTCAACACCTGTCCATCTTTCTTTTTCTTTCTTTCTTTTCTTTTTTTTTTTTTTTTTTTTTTTTTTTTTTTTTTTTTTTTTTTTTGCCTCTATCCTATCTAACCACCTTGGAGTCCCTTTCCCACCTTGCACCTTTCTTCTCTTCTGGTTCAGGATTACTGGGAGAAACTGTGTGTCCTAGGATTAGGAATAACTACCAGGAGCAAGCCTGAACAACTCAAGACTCGTGTCACTGGTAGGGTCGAGCAGGGGACTATTCTCCCAAACGTTTTAGTAACACTGCCCCTAGGATGGGGAGCCTGAGAGGATATCTAGAAGATTTTTAAAGATTCTTCTGGTTTTAGTATGACTCATTGGGTGTGGGAAGGCAAAAACAGGAGGCCAGAGAACGAGAAAAATGGCTGTTACAATGATTCAGGCTAGATATGATTGTGGTTCAATGAGGGTATAAAATGGTAGCAGCAATAAGGATGAAAAAGGGGAGACTGATCAGGTTGGAGACTACTGAACTTGGGTCTGGTTGGCTGAGTGGGAGGCACGTTGGTTTGCAAAAAGATTAAGTATCCGGGTACATAGGATAATACGGCGAGCGCGAGGGATGCCCTTAGTCCAGAATTTACGGCAAGGGCTGGCCGAAGGCGGGGCAGAGCGTGGTGAGAAGCTTGATAAGCCTTCGTGGCGGCGGCTTCAGCAGCTCAACCGCCCCTGGCGTTTCTTTTTGCTGTTTCGCCATGGCGGGCCCAGGCCCGGGCGCGGCTCTAGAGTCCCCTCGGCAGCTGCTGGGCCGCGTGCGCTTCCTGGCGGAGGCAGCGCAGAGCCTCCGCGCCGGACGGCCGCTACCAAAGGCGTTGGCCTTCGTTCCGCGCGAGGTGCTCTACAAGCTTTACAAGGACCCGGCGGGACCCTCGCGCGTGTTGCTACCGGTGTGGGAGGCGGAGGGCCTGGGGCTGCGCGTGGGAGCCGCGGGCCCCGCCCCTGGTACCGGCTCCGGGCCCCTCCGCGCTGCCCGCGACAGCATTGAGCTCCGGCGCGGCGCCTGCGTGCGTACTACCGGAGAGGAGCTGTGCAACGGCCACGGGCTCTGGGTGAAGCTGACCAAGGTACTCCCAGGCCTGCCCTGGGCTCCGCAAAAGACCCCGGGGCCAGGGAAGCTCCAGGCTGTTCTCCTCCCCACCCCCACATTGAGCTGGCATTGCGTTCCGTGTTCTTTGCCTTGGGCTGGGCAGGGCGGGCCGCTGGGCAGTTCCCTGACGGCTGTTCCCATCTTGCGCTTCTTGGCAGGAGCAGCTGGCAGAACACCTGGGCGACTGCGGACTGAACGAAGGCTGGCTGCTGGTGTGCCGACCGGCGGAGGGCGGGGCCCGCCTCGTACCCATCGACACACCTGACCATCTTCAGCGGCAGCAGCAGCTCTTTGGCGTGGACTACCGACCTGTGCTCAGGTGCTGCACTTGAAAGGGCGGAGCTTGATGCCTGATACCTAGGCCGGGAAGGAAGTGTGGCACAGCGAGGGAGGTGGGATGTGGACTGAAGGCGGGGTTAAGAGCAGGAAGGGGCGGCACCTGAATGGAGCTGGGGTGAAGCTTCTGGAGGCCTAGATTGGTGGAGATTGAGCTCTGGAGAAAGCCCACTGGGGGTGTCATTCTGCCCAGTGATGTCTCCCCATCCCACCCCCTACTCTGTGTCCACAGATGGGAACAAGTAGTGGACCTGACATACTCTCATCGCCTTGGATCAAGGCCCCAGCCAGCCGAGGCATACACGGAAGCTGTACAAAGGCTACTGTGAGTGCGCTGGGGTGGGATAGGGAGGAAGGATCTGCAGGTCTGGGCCTGACCTAATTAGGGACTTGGGGTTGCTTAGCTATGTGCCCCCGACGTGGACCTACGAGTGTGACGAAGACCTGATCCACTTCTTGTACGACCACCTGGGCAAGGAAGATGAGAACCTGGGTAGCGTGAAGCAGTATGTGGAGAGCATAGACGTTTCCTCCTACACGGTGGGTGCTGGGACTCCTCCCACCCCAAGCAAGATGTCCCATCTTGCTAGATCCAGAACCCTCACCTCTAAGCCAGGGCCAAACCTGAACCCCACAGGCCAGACTTAGTCCAGCACTGTATTTTGGAAGTCCTGTAGGAATCCCCACTTGCACACATACCAGCTGTGCTTTTGACCAGCTCCATGTATTTTTTTTCTTGTGCTCCCTGGCCCAAAGCACACCTCCCAGTGCAGAGAGTGGGGTAAACACTGACTCCACCTCTCTGCCCCACCCCAGGAGGAGTTCAATGTGTCCTGCCTGACGGACAGTAACGCAGACACCTACTGGGAGAGTGATGGTTCCCAGTGCCAGCACTGGGTACGGCTTACCATGAAAAAGGGCACCATTGTCAAGTGAGTGGGCTCTGAGGTAGGACAGGGTGGGCAGGCCAAGTGCTTATAAGTATACAGAGATCTATGTGTATACTCTGACCACCTAGGAAGCTGCTGCTCACAGTGGATACCACAGATGACAACTTTATGCCTAAGCGGGTAGTGATCTATGGAGGCGAAGGGGACAACCTGAAGAAGCTGAGTGACGTGAGCATTGATGAGTGAGTGAGCAAGCTGGTCTGGGAGGGGATATGGGGCATGATTGTAGTAATGGGGCCTGCCCCCACTTGGAAGCATAAGGTTAGGTTAGAGCCCAGCAATCCCTACAGGCAAGGGGTATTCAAAGTGCCTCACGTCCATCTCCTCAGGACCCTGATCGGGGATGTCTGTGTCCTGGAGGACATGACCGTTCATCTCCCAGTCATCGAGATCCGCATCGTGGAGTGCCGAGGTGGGGCTTAAGGCTATAAGGAGGGAAAGGGAGTGACAGAGTATAGATAGTGGCTAGCTGTTAGTGAGTGTAGAGAAGAAATGGGGTTGGAGTTGGGATGAAGGCTATCAAACTAACTCCAGGATTTGAAGCTTTGGGCCTGAGCCAGGTGGGAGGCGCCAGGTATATGCCTTCCTTAAAGCCATAGAGGTTTTGGGCTCATCTGGAAGAGGAACTGAGTTGGAACCCTCAGGCATCCCAATATTACAGTGATGGATGGAGGAACCGGCAAAGAATATAATAATCAGAGTCAGATGAGTAGAAGGGGCTCACAAAGGTCCCAAGTTTCTAGGGGCTACGGGTGACGAAAGTCTGAGCATCAAAGAGCCATTCTCAGCTCTGAGAACCAAAGAGGCAGTAAGTGCCCTAAGTAACTTTGCTCTGACTCCTTCCCCCAGATGATGGGATTGACGTGCGTCTTCGAGGGATCAAGATCAAGTCATCTAGACAGCGGGAACTAGGGTTAAATGCAGACCTGTTCCAGCCAACCAGTCTGGTGCGATACCCACGCCTCGAAGGCACTGACCCTGAAGTACTATACCGCAGAGCTGTTCTCCTGCAGAGGTGGCTGTGGTCCTGGGCCTGCCCGGCCCGTCCTTTCCCCCCATCCTGAACCTCACATGTCTGTATGAAGGAGGTTCTCAAGGCCCTGTACTGTAAGCTCTTCCACTTCAAGGGTCAGGGCAGCCCCTGGGCCCTGCCTTCTCCTGTCTTTATGTGTTGGGGAGTGAGAGGGTCTTAAATCCATGCTACTTTCTTTAGTTGCATTATCTTTATCCACTCACCCCAGATTCATAAAGATCCTAGACAGTGTCCTACACCACCTGGTACCTGCCTGGGATCACACGCTTGGCACCTTCAGTGAGATTAAGGTGAGCCTGGCCCACCTAGTATTGGTCTCAGCAGTGGGCTCCTCCTTTCTGTTCATGCAAGCATTCACCCTTTTACACAGAGTTCTTCAAACCTACTCTAGGCCTGGACCTTTGCTGGGCTCTGGGAATGTAGGAAAAAAGCCAGACACAGATAGTTAAAATTCAGTGGTAGGCATGCTGTTCTCCCAGATAGTATATGAAATATACAAGAGCTGGGGTGAAGAAGTGACAGTGTGCACAAGGCAGATTGCATGAAAGGTGCATACTGGGAGTTGTTAGCTGCTAGATAACTTAAGAGAAGTATACAGGTAAATGTGAGTATGACCTGGGGATGAGGCTGGGAGTGGGGAGGCAAATAGCAGGCCCTGATAGCAGAGGGCACTATGGGCCAGGCTGTGAAGCAAGGACTATGTCCCAGGTCAGTGAAGCTATTGGAAGGGTTTTAAGTAGGTAATGACAAAGTTTGATTTTTTGTTTTAGAAAGCACTCGCCCCCCCAACCCCGGTGACTGGACTAAGGGAGAGATGGGAAACAAGGAAGGGGAGGGTCGTGGGGGGGATGAACTAGGCATGGACTAGAACCATGGAATTGGGTCCAGGCATAGAGGAAGGTTCCGGGTCCTGGACAGAGACTGACTGCCTGCCAGTCTTGCTCTGGCCACCTCTCCTCACCAGCAAGTGAAGCAGTTCCTGCTGCTATCACGCCAAAGGCCAGGGCTAGTGGCCCAGTGCTTGCGTGACTCAGAAAGCAGCAAGCCCAGCTTCATGCCACGCCTGTACATCAACCGGCGCCTTGCCATGGAACACCGTGCCTGCCCCTTAAGGGACCCTGCCTGCAAGAACGCAGTCTTCACCCAGGTCTGGACCACTTGGGGTCGGACCAAGGGAGGGTCAGTAAAGGGCCTGGGGGCTGGACCAAGAGGAACCTGAGTAAGGTCTTTGGTCTAAAGTGGGGCCAGATCTTGAAACAGACTTTCCTATAACTCCCTCCCTTTTCCCCTGCCCCCAGGTTTATGAAGGCCTCAAGCCCTCTGACAAGTATGAAAAGCCCTTGGACTACAGGTATGGCATGAGGTTGAGGGATTTGTGCTGGAGTTACATAAACTATATATGCCCGCACACTGCTTCTGGAACCCTTCACCATTACCCCTCCGTAGCCCCTACTTCTGGCTGGTGTCCTGTGAACCATCCTGAGCCCTGGCCCAGCATCCACTCCTTCTTACAGGTGGCCCATGCGCTATGACCAGTGGTGGGAGTGTAAATTCATTGCAGAAGGCATCATTGACCAAGGTGAGGCCCTGACAAAGGATAATAAGGGTCCAGCCTTCAGAGTGGTAGAGGCTTCTGGGGTCACGAGCTAACCAAGATAGAAGACCTGCTTATTAACCCTTTATGGGGGCTGGGACTCTTGAATTCCCCAGTGGAGAGCATCTGTGTCATTTCAGGGGGTGGTTTCCGAGATAGCCTGGCAGACATGTCAGAAGAGTTGTGCCCTAGCTCAGCAGACACCCCTGTGCCTCTGCCCTTCTTTGTGCGCACAGCCAACCAGGTAATCTCCTATCTCTACTTCTCAAGTTGTTTCTGCTGTTCATCTCTGCAAACCTCCCAGGTGCTGAACTAGAGAGGGAGCAGAGGAGGGACCGAGTTGCCTGGGGCAGCCTCTGGGCAGATAGGAAAGGAGGGGCTATTCTACAGTCAAGGATCATTCAGGGCCTCTGGTGGAAAGTGTGCAGGCAAGTCTTTGGAGAATCTGGGGCAACAAAGTAGGGTCCATTCCATGCCATGCTGACAGCTCTATCTTGGGGGCAGGGCAATGGCACTGGTGAGGCCCGGGACATGTATGTGCCTAACCCCTCCTGCCGAGACTTTGCCAAATATGAATGGATTGGACAGCTGATGGGGGCTGCCCTTCGGGGTAAGGAATTCTTGGTGAGTAGCCTAATCTGTACCCACATCAGATGAGCCTGGCCCCTGGAAAGAAGAAGAACCACCCAAACCTGGGCAGCCCAATGTGAGAATACCATAGTGATTATTTGTCCCATAGGTCCTGGCTCTGCCTGGTTTTGTATGGAAGCAGCTCTCTGGTGAGGAAGTGAGTTGGAGCAAGGACTTCCCAGCTGTGGACTCTGTGCTGGTAAGTAAGGCCTGGACCTGGTGTTTACTCTGTGCAGCCCCTGAAGATTGCTGCTCCCAAAGGATGTCTTGAACCTTCTCTAACCTCACATGTACTCCTTCTGTTCCCATGGCTTCAACTACTTTCTTTATTCTGGTGACCCCTAAAATCTTACCTCCATCTCCAGCCTCTTTCCTAAGTTTGGAGTCATATATGCATCTGCCTGCAGGACATCTGCCCCAGATGGAACCTCAGGCTCAGCACTGGGAGTTCATCACCTCCCAGTCTACTGCCTTCTAGGGGTCCCTGTCTCAGAACAGCACCACTACCCACCCTTCCCCATACCAAGGGCCTCAGTGTCAGCCTTCATTCCTCCTTTTCCCTCACCTCCCACATTCTGTTACATCTCCCTCTGGAATCTGTCCACTTCTTCTATTTCACCGCTCTCCTCCTCGTTCAGGCCACTTTCCTTTCTGACACAATCAGTGACTGCAGAGTTGGTATTCCTATGTCCATTCTTACCCATCTGATCTCCTGCAGCCAGAGTAATTCATTTCCCTCCTCTTGTTTAAACCCTTCAGTGTCTCTGCTCTGGGCTTAGGGTAAAATGCAGAACCTGACAAACCTTATATGACCTCTGTATGCCTGTCCACTTAGTTCACATTCAGGCTCTAGCCAAACAGATTCCACAGGCCTTTTGCTCTTTCAACCTTTTTTCAAGATGTTCTCTCTCCTGACTTCCTGTGGCCCAGCCAACAATCAGCCATCATTTAGGTTTTAGCTTGGATGCCATTTCCTTCAGGACACCTTCCCTGGCAGCCAAGGAAGTGTTGTCTTGATGCTTTCATAGCCCTTGTACTGACCCCCTCACTGCCCTCATTACCTGCATGGGACTGCCTTGCCTGTCTGCCTCTCCTGCTTCCCTGTGAGCATCTTGAGAGAAAACAACATTGTCTCAACAATGAAAGGCTGACCTCCTTGCCTCTCTCCAACCCCCAGGTGAAGCTCTTGGAAGTGATGGAAGGAATGGACAAGGAGACATTTGAGTTCAAATTTGGGAAGGAACTAACATTCACCACTGTACTGAGTGACCAGCAAGTAGTAGAGTTGATCCCCAGGGGTGCAGGCATCATAGTGGGATATGAAGACCGTTCCCGTTTCATCCAACTGGTGCAGAAGACGCGGCTAGAAGAGAGCAAGGAGCAGGTACCACCCAGAGGCCAGGAGAACAGAGAGCTTTGCACAGCTCCTGATAATCAGAGCCTAGCCTAATAGGCTACCAGTACCCAATCCCAAGAACTCTGGCCCCTACCATTCCTCTGCCCTACATTCCTGCTTGTTGGTGGGGTTCAGAGGTGGCCCCTAGTGCTAAACAAACATCATGTCATGTCCCCCATTATCTCTATGAGTGGATGCCAAGTGACTCCACCACACACTGATTTGGGAGTTGTGCCTTCTTCCCTAGCCAGGCCTCTCCCTCCTTCTCCAGGTGGCAGCCATGCAGGCAGGACTGCTAAAGGTGGTGCCACAGGCTGTGCTGGACTTGCTGACCTGGCAGGAATTGGAGAAGAAAGTGTGCGGGGACCCAGAGGTCACTGTGGACGCTCTACGAAAGCTCAGTGAGTGTGGGGCAGGGCAACACAGGGATAGAGGCTTAGGACTAGGTAGGTTGGGACCTAAGAATGAATTCTGACTTTGTCCCCAGCCCGGTTTGAGGACTTCGAGCCATCTGACACTCGAGTGCAATATTTTTGGGAAGCACTGAACAACTTCACCAACGGTCAGTGGAAGAGGGGAGAGTGATGCCTGGGTTCAGACTCCACTTGTAGGATACAGAAACAGGGTAGAAATTGTAGAACCTCCCCCACCATTAGTGCAGGTACTGATTTCCTTCTCCATCCAGAGGACCGGAGCCGCTTCCTGCGCTTTGTCACTGGCCGCAGCCGTCTGCCAGCACGGATCTATATCTACCCAGACAAACTGGGGTGAGTGCAGGTGGCAGGGGTAGGGGTCCAAAGGGTCTGTGGCTGGCCTTTGCCCTCTTCCCCCCACACATACTCACATGTCAGACCCCTACCCTGTGCCCCTACAATTCTTTCTAATCTGTGGCCCCTCCACGCTCCCAGCTATGAAACTACAGATGCGCTGCCTGAGTCTTCAACTTGTTCAAGCACCCTCTTCCTACCACATTATGCCAGGTGGGTTTCTTAGGCTCAAACCTAGAGAGTGGGGAGTGGGGAAAGGAGTGGTATCCTAGGATGGAGGAGGACTTCCAGTACTGAAGTGCACAAACTGGAACCCCATCACCCATCACCCCGCGCACTGACCGCACTGACCCTCGTAGTGATGGAAGGACCTCTGCACCTGGTGCTGACCAAGTCTCCGTCTCCCTCAGTGCCAAGGTGTGCGAGGAGAAGCTCCGCTATGCGGCGTACAACTGCGTGGCCATTGACACTGACATGAGCCCTTGGGAGGAGTGAGGCGGCACCAGGGGGCAGCCTCGGGCCAGCAGGACCTTGCCTGCACAGGTCCCACTAGGCGGCGCCCAGGGTGAAGACATGTTCCCTGGACCAGTGGGGTCTGCATACTCCTGACCTGAGCTGACATGCTCAGAAAAAGACAGCACGCCCCTGTGTCTGCTTGGAGTGGGGGTGGTGGGTTGACCCTGGTGGCCCAGCCCCACAGACCCACAAGCCCTGTGCGTGCTCGGGGTTGCTTCCCGAGTTGTTCATCCTCTGTGAGAGGGAATCCCACAAGCCCAGCACAAGCTGCCAGGCCTGAGCTACTTGAAGGGGGCCTTCTAGCTCCCCACCCCATGGACTTTACTTCAGTTTTTTGTTGTTGCTTTTTTTTTTTTTTTTTTTTTGCTTCCCCCCCCGCCTTTTGCTGCTTGTTTTTCTCTGGCTTCAGCCTGGATTCAAAACTAAAACCTCTGGAGGGTGGTGGAGGCTCCTCCCCAAACAAGGCATTGGAGTAATGGCTATCCTCTTTGGTCACCTGCCCCAAGAATGAAGCAGCAGCTAAGCATCTTCTCACTCACATACTTATATTTTCCTCCTTTCCCTCCATACCCAAAGTGTGAGCTCTGCCCTCCCTCCAACCCAGTCTCAAACTACAGAGTGCCATCACCTTCTTTGGCTCAGAACCTACATGTTCTCAACGTTAAATCACCACCACCATACTGTATTCAATGCTTCTGCATTGCCTCCAGCCTGATTCCCCATCTGCTGTGTCATCTCCAAGATTGTGCAAGGTTAAAGCCAGTTATGTCCTCTCTGAAATCTTCAGTAGCTCCCTTTCACCCAACTCAAAGCTTAGACTTTAAACCTGCTCCTAAGCCTTATGCAGGTCTATGCCCCAGTGCTCCTCCCTTAAGGGCCTCCATGACACCCCATCAAAGAAGATCTTGCACATGGGAAAGTTTAATAAATGGATGTATTCATTCCTTCAGAATGTGTTTATTGGGCTCCAGAGGGATGGCAGAGAAGGTTCTTCTAGGACTTCAGGGCTCTTGGCTGGAAGCCAGGGAGATCATGTGTCAAGTAGGAGTGGTGAGTCTCACAATGACAAACATTAAATTTGGAGATAAGCAGGGAAATAAGGACACTACTGGGAGAGGGGGCAGTGGTGTGCAAAGCCTGGCCTGGCATCTTCTGGGATGGAGGATGGGAATCCACCTTCAGGAACCAGGTAGGCAGAAGAATTTGACATCGTAAAAGACAAAGCCTTGAGATGGCTGATAAACCAGCCAGGTCAAGCTTTTGACAAAAGACACAGCAGCACAGCTACTCATTCACCCACCACACTGCCTCCAATTGCCACGCAGCTAGGGTGCAGTCTTTAAGGACAAGTACCTGGTGAGAGATCTCCTGAGCTTATAGACCCATCCCCCTCCCCCAGCAGAAGGAGTTGACCTCAAGCATGGTCTCAAGTGAAGTGGCATTCACTCTCTCAATGCTCCTCCATGCTGCCCTGGCTGGGAAACTCCAGGCCTTGGCCTTGAACCCTCCCTCTGGGGCTGTGTGTTCCCCAAGGCCTATCTCCCCATAACTCTGTGTCTAATACCCCAGCTGAGCCTCCCAGGCAGCCCTCATCTTGTGACTCCAATGCCTGTACCTTGGGTGGTCCACAGGAGACTTACCTCCCTCTTGTGGCAGCCCCTTCCTGTCCAGGGAGGTGGAAGGGTAGGAGCCCCTGAGGCTGCCACTCTCATCCAGCTCTGTTCTTTCCAGCAAGCTCCCACCCCCTTGTGCAGCCTGCCCCCTCATTCCACCTATCAGAGGAGCACATTCCCCTTCTCAGGGAAGAGCCTGGCCAGCATGTACCTGCTGGGGATATTCTTATTTCTGTGTCTGGTACTGGTTTGGCCCCTCCTTTACCAAATTGGACTCACACTGTTTATTTTGTAGCTTGCTTTTCATTCATTCATTCAATGAATGCATCAAGCAACCATGCCAGGCATTATACTAGGCACAATGGGGAAAATGTTGGCTAAACAGATAATTTTTGCTCTCTAGGAATTTAAAGTCTCATGGGAGAGAGTATATTAAATAATTGCATACACAATATTTAATAACATTGGTGTAAGAGTTCCAAAGGAGTAGCAAAGGGTATTGTTAAAAGAGCAGGGTGATACTAACCAGTGGGGCTCAATGGAATGCTAAATCCTTAGGCAGAATAACTGGGCACAAAGTCCAGCCAAGAAACATGTTGAGTCCTGTGTTCCTGGACTATTAAGGGAAGAGAGAGAAGGTACTCCAGCCTTAGAAGCTTGTTTTAGGATTTTGCATTGCCAAGCCATGAGGGTGTCAAGCAAGGGAGTGACATGATTAGATCTGCCTTTGGCATCTGTGTAGAAAATGAATTTGAAAAGGAGAGACTAGAGGCAGAAATGATGGTCACTGGGGCAAGGGGCATACTCATTTTAACTGTTATTTTTATTAGCTGCATTTTGTTACATTTTAAGAAATTTTCCTAACTTCTCATTTAAAACCCTCTACTGGGGCACCTGGCTGGCTCAGTCAGTAGAGCATGCAACATTTAATCTCACGGTCATGAGTTCAAGCCCCACATCAGGCATAGAGGTTACAATAAAACAAAACAAAAACTCTGTAGATGGATACTAAGGTTGTCTACAAAATTTTGATATTGAAAACTACAAGTATTCTAATAAACACCCTCACGCATATATCCTTCCATACCTATTTGATTATTTCCTTAGAATAATATCCTGAAATCACCATCAAACTGCCAAATTGCCAGGATGTATCAATTTTACTCCCTTTAGTGTATATTAATACCTTTATTGTGTCAGGTGTTGCAATACCTTGGTTTTCCCAGTCTGTACTTTGCCACTTAATTTCATATTTGTTCTTTCCTGATTTACAAAATTTTAAATTTTTATGAATTCAAAACCCCTATGGAAGAAACTGTATATTGAATATATTCTACGTGAAGTCAACATACTATACTAGTTAAGGGCACATTCTGTAGAGTTAGCATCCCTGTATTCATATCCTGGTTTTTCCACATACTAGCTGTTGACCATGGCCAAGTTTTCTCAGTTTTCTTTTCTTTTTAGTGTTTATTTATTTTTGAGAGAGACAGAATGTGAGTGGGTTAGGGGCAGAGAGAGAGGGAGACACAGAGTATGAAGTAGGCTCCAGGCTCCGAGCTGTCAGCATAGAGAGCCCAATGCAGGGCTCGAACTCACGAGCTGTGAGATCATGACCTGAGCTGAAGTCAGACCCTCAACTGACTGAGACACCCAGGCGCCCCTCTCAGCTTCCTTTTCTGAAGCACCTATCCTTTTACTGTTGATTTGATTTGAAATGCTATCTCCTCATAATTTTATGCTAAATTTATATATATATGTGTGTATATATATATATATATATATATATATATATATATATATGAAATCCTAAAAAAATTTTAAAAAGAAATCATTTTTCACAGTACTGCCAGAATATTAAAATGACATTGCAAGTTGAAACCAAAGAGACCTTAATAGTCAGTGGGAGAAACTACCATTGTTCTGTGACCTTTAAATTTTTTTGTCAAAGCATCAAAAACTTTCTGTCAGTTATAAATGTAGAGGAAAATCAAAATATACTAAACTAATATTTATTTACTACTTTGTAATCTAAAGCATTTAGAGAAATTGAGAACTGTTTTTCTTGCAAAAAACATACCAAAAGTAATTTGAACAATGCTTGCCTCTTTTATTAAAATATGGAACAAGTATCTTCACTGTGTTTTGATGAATTGTCATATACCTTTTTAAGTTTGGATCAGCTTCCAACATTCTCTTCTTTGTATTTTACAATCTCATTAAATTTATCTCTAAGAATTCCTTGAATGTGAAGGACTTTTTGCTGGCATAAGTTCCTTTGGAACATCTTCTTCCCTTTTGTCACAAGCATTTTCCTCCTTTATGTAGATAAAGTAGCCTTCACTAAATTCCTCTGGCTGTGTATCTATATTCTCTCATGATAGCAGTACTAACATTCCCACAATCAGCCATTTCTTGTATAACTCCATATATGTTCAATTGAATTTCACTTCCTGCCTTATCACTTTTCATTTCTTTGGTGCACTTTCATTTTGTTGACCAATTCTGTTATCTTTTTTTTTTAATTTTTTTAACATTTATTCATTTTTGAGAGACAGAAACAGAGCATGAGCAGGGGAGGGGCAGAGAAAGAGGGAGACACTGAATCCAAAGCAGGTTCCAGGCTCTGAGCTGTCAGCACAGAGCCTGACGTGGGGCTTGAACTCACGAACCATGAAATCATGACCTGAGTTGAAGTTGGACGCTCAACCAACTGAGCCACCCAGGCGCCCCCCGCCTTTTTTTTTTATGTCACATGGGTTTATCACTGGGAGACAAGGAAGCAACACAACTACATTCTTGCCGTCTGTGTATAAACAATTAAGAGATGTATGGTGACTACCAACATACTGAAAGAAGTGACATGATTGTTTCACTGTTCATGATGCATGTTCAAAAAAGTTGATTCTATTTTTTACAGTATTCTCATTGCTTTTGTGGAGGAGAGAATTTTTAGAGGGACTTCACCATTTTTACTGATTTCACCTGTTCATTTTGATTATACTCATAAATTTATTATATAGAAAGTTACAGAGATTTAAATGGGACACAAGTCCCAAATTTCAATAACCTCCATAAAACTCTTAAGACTTTATAGCTGCCAGTGTGGTGTTCCCCTCCCTGTCCCTCTTCCCTAACTTTTTCTTATTTCCAAAGTTTTATCACACTTTAATATGCTGCACAGTTTACTCATTTATTACTTAAATTTATTTATAATGTATGCTACCCTGCCTGTTGGGATGAGGTTGGATCCTTATTTGTTCACTAATATACCTTATGAGCCTTAAACTGCCCTGGGCACATAGCAGTCACTCAGTAAACAGCTGTTCAATAAGTAAATAAAGTGTAGCTCATAAACCATACTTTCCAATTTAAAAACAAGGAAAATCAGCCCTCTGAAAATTTTGCTTCTAATAAAGGAGAAAAACTAGCAAATTGATTAAATCAGTATTTTTTAATTGTTTAACCATAAATAATCCAGATTCAGACCTTTAAAGCCAACAACAATGAAATTCTGTGTGCTTGAAAGGAAATATTGAAGTCCTAATTAATGAAGTTTCCTTCCAAGCCCTTTATAGAAACACTATAGCATCATTTGCTCTCTAACTTATGAATCTATTAGGCAACTGGTGGGCTTATGTACAAAAATAAAACACAAATATTTTAGGACCTGCAACTGGTTGCCAAAGTAGAGTTTCTCTTTTCATTTTTATCTTTCACTCAGTACTCTAAAAATAATAATTTCCTGCCCCACTGACAAGTCCACAGCCAAATGGAGTAGATGAATATTATGATGTGGCCAGCAAATTCCCAAAGAGAGAACTCTTGCAGACCGTGGGAAGAGTATTTCTGAGCCAAGGCCCAACTTTTGAAAGGTTTCCTTTGAAAGCTGAAAGAGAACTTTGGAGCTTGACCTTCTTGGGCTAGTCCCCACCACAGATAAACACATACATACAAATGTCCCCTGGGGAAGAAATGTGAACAAGAAACAAACATTACAAGGGGCGCCTGGGTGCCTCAGCCGGTTAAGTGGCCAACTTCGGCTCAGGTCATGATCTCACGCTCTGAGTTTGAGCCCCACGTCAAGCTCTGTGCTGACACCTCAGAGCCTGGAGCCTGCTTCTGTTTCTGTGTCTCCCTCTCTCTATGCCCTTCCTCCCCCATTTGCGCTCTCTCTCTGCCTTTCAAAAATGAATAAATGTTAAAAAAAATTTTTTAAAGAAACAAACATTATAGGGAACAGTCTTTATTCAGTAAGCATTTATTGAGTACTTCCCATGTAATTAATAAAAATAAATAATAAGAATGAGGCTAAGGATAATATAGATAACAATATAGATTGATTTAGTGAGAAGGAATGTTCAGAAAAAGAGATGTTGTCAGTGACCTGGGCCCTCAACTCCATTTTTCCACCACCACATGGGAGGTCAAGGGAAAATTTATGAGAAATTTTTAATTTACTCAATATTATTTACTTAGTATGTCCCAGGTCCTGTGCTGCTGGGACATGGGTAGAGAGGAGCAACTAAGATATTGCCTTTGTCCTCCAAGGGCTCCCAGTGTGATAGAGAAAACATAAAAAAGGGATGACAATATTTTGTGATAAGTGCCATAATGTAAGTACTAGAAGCAGTGGGAGGCAGAAAGAAGGAATCCATGAGGCGGCAGTTGTTAAAAGTATGCTCCATGGCAGGGCGCCTGGGTGGCTCAGTCAGTTAAGCGTCCGACTTCGGCTCAGGTCATGATCTCGCGGTCCCTGAGTTCAAGCCCCGCGTCGGGCTCTGTGCTGACAGCTCAGAGCCTGGAGCCTGTTTCAGATTCTGTGTCTCTCTCTCTCTGACCCTCCCCCGTTCATGCTCTGTCTCTCTCTGTCTCAAAAATAAATAAGCGTTAAAAAAAAAGTTTAAAAAAAAAAAAAAAAAAAGTATGCTCCATGGACCTCTGGGAGTCCTCAAGATCCTTTCAATGGATCTGTCATGTCAAAATTGCTTTCATAGTAATACTGAAATATGATTTGCCTCTTTCATTGAATTGATATTTGCACTAATGGTGCAAAAGCAATGGTGGCTAAAACTGCTGGTGCTTTGGCATGAATCAAAGCAGTGATACCAAACTATTAACATGCATTGCATTCTTCACTGCCACACACTTGCAATAAAAATAAAATAATAGTAATAAAATAATAATAAAGCAAAGTTTCATTTAATGTCTTTGATGAAGCAATAACATATTTTTATTAAATCTTGGTCCCTGAGTACATACAAACTATCAAAATTAATGAAGTAAGCCAGTCACTTCAAGGAAAACCACTAATAGTATTTGCTACCAATGATAATATTTGAGCTTAAAAGAGAAAATCAGAAGTTTGGAAAACCTGTATCTGTCATCATAAGCTTACCAGCTTTACAACATGTAAGGATTTTCTGATGAGATTGGTGGTTATATTAACAAATGTAATTTTTAAACTATAATAAGGGGCACCTGGGTGGCTCTGTCAGTTAAGCGTCCAACTCTTGGTTTCAGCTTAGGTCATGATTTCACCATTCATGAGTTCGAGCCCCACACTGGGCTCCACGCTGCCGGTGTTGAGCCTGCTTGGGATTCTCTCTGTCTCTCCCTCTCTCTCTGCCCCTCCCCTGCTTGTTCTCTCTCTCTCGCAAAATAAATAAACATTAAAAATATATTTTAAAATTTATGTATATAATGTATATATACATATATATATACATATATATAATGAGTCAACATATGGAATGATGTGCATAATTCAGTGAACCAATATTTTCCAAGTGATCAGTGTGTCAAGTTGCAAAATCATGCATAGGTAAAATGTCCATTTGAAGTGCAAGTATTAGAGTACAACAAGTTCATTAATACAGTGATTTTAGGGGTTCCTGGGTGGCTCAGTTGGTTAAGCGTCTGACTTCGGCTCAGGTCATGATCTCATGATTCAGGGGTTAGAGCCCGCCTCGGGCTCTGTGCTGACAGCTCAGAGCCTGGGACCTGCTTCAGATTCTGTGTTTCACTCTCTCTCTGCCCCTCCCCTACTCATGCTCTGTCTCTCTCTTTGTCTCTCTCTCTCTCTCTCTCTCTCTCTCTCTCTCTCTCTCGCAATGAATAAACATTTAAAAAAAACACAGTGATTCTACATTGCAACAAATCTTTAACAAACTACCACTTACTGAGCTTTGATGTAGTATCAAAGAATATTACCTACAACTATCTGACGAGACTATTAAAATATCTCTCCCTTTCTAATTGTGTATCTCTGTGAAGTGAGGTTTTATCATAGAATACACTCAAAACAATGCATCACAACTGATGGGAGAATCCAGTTTTCTTTCTTTTTTTAAATGTTTATTTATTTTGAGAAAGAGAGAGAGAGCAGCGGGGGGTGGGGGCAGCACAAAGATTGAGAGAGAGAGAGAGAGAGAGAGAGAGAGAGAGAGAGAGAGAGAGAATCTCAAGCAGGTTCTGTGCTATCAGTGCAGAGCCTGATACAGGGCTTGATCTCATGAACCATGAGATCATGACCTGAGCCGAAATCAAGAGTTTGACGCTTAAAAAACTGACTGAGCCATCCAAGTGCCCCCCAACTGTTTTCTCTTAAGCCAGATATTAAAGAGATCTGCAAAAAGGTGAAAGCATGGCATTCTTCTAATTGTTTTGTTTTCAAAACTTATGTTTTCATAAAAATGACATTTATGATACCATGTAATGGTATTATTTTTATCTTAAAACTGAATAATGTGTTTTAATTTCTCAGTTTGTTTTTAATATGGTAAATATCAATTGATATAATCCATATAAACAAAAGTTCTTTGGGGTCCCCAATAATTTTATTTTTAAGTAATCTCTGCACCCTGCATGGGGCTTGAACTTACTACCTGGAGATCAAGAGTCGCATGCCCCACAGACTGAGCCAGCCAGGTGCCCCAAGGGTCCCCAATATTTTAAGAGTGCAAAGAGCCCAGAGATCAAAAAGTTTGCAAACTGCTGCCCTAAGGGAATAATTTCAAGTCAGTTTAAACTGAAGCAATCCCTCAAGTAGTCAACTACAGGAACAAATTCCCTGAAAATATCTGCTAGTTTAAACATGAGCTTATATTCTGCACAGCAAAGGAAACAACCAACAAAACTAAAAAGCAACCAACGGAATGGGAAAAGACATTTGTAAATGACATATCGGACAAAGGGCTAGTATCCAAAATCTATAAAGAGCTCACCAAACTCCACACCCGAAAAACAAATAACCCAGTGAAGAAATGGGCAGAAAACATGAACAGACACTTCTCTAAAGAAGACATCCGGATGGCCAACAGGCACATGGAAAGATGCTCAACATCGCTCCTCATCAGGGAAATACAAATCAAAACCACACTCAGATATCACCTCACACCAGTCAGAGTGGCCAAAATGAACAAATCAGGAGACTATAGATGCTGGCGAGGATGTGGAGAAACGGGAACCCTCTTGCACTGTTGGTGGGAATGCAAATTGGTGCAGCCACTCTGGAAAGCAGTGTGGAGGTTCCTCAGAAAATTAAAAATAGACCTACCCTATGACCCAGCAATAGCACTGCTAGGAATTTACCCAAGGGATACAGGAGTACTGATGCATAGGGCCACTTGTACCCCAATGTTTATAGCAGCACTCTCAACAATAGCCAAATTATGGAAAGAGCCTAAATGTCCATCAACTGATGAATGGATAAAGAAATTGTGGTTTATATACACAATGGAATACTACGTGGCAATGAGAAAGAATGAAATATGGCCTTTTGTAGCAACGTGGATGGAACTGGAGAGTGTGATGCTAAGTGAAATAAGCCATACAGAGAAAGACAGATACCATATGGTTTCACTCTTATGTGGATCCTGAGAAACTTAACAGAAACCCATGGGGGAGGGGAAGGAAAAAAAAAAAAAAGAGGTTAGAGTGGGAGAGAGCCAAAGCATAAGAGACTGTTAAAAACTGAGAACAAACTGAGGGTTGATGAGGGGTGGGAGGGAGGGGGGGTGGGTGATGGGTATTGAGGGCACCTTTTGGGATGAGCACTGGGTGTTGTATGGAAACCAATTTGACAATAAATTTCATATATTAAAAAAAAATTGTGGTTTATATACACAATGGAGTACTACATGGCAATGAGAAAGAACGAAATATGGCCCTTTGTAGCAACGTGGATGGAACTGGAGAGTGTGATGCTAAGTGAATAAGCCATACAGAGAAAGACAGATACCATATGTTTTCACTCTTATGTGGATCCTGAGAAACTTAACAGAAACCCATGGAGGAGGAGGGGAAGGAAAAAAAAAAAAAAGAGGTTAGAGTGGGAGAGAGCCAAAGCATAAGAGACTGTTAAAAACTGAGAACAAACTGAGGGTTGATGGGGGGTGGGAGGGAGGGGAGGGTGGGTGATGGGTATTGAGGAGGGCACATTTTGGGATGAGCACTGGGTGTTGTATGGAAACCAATTTGACAATAAATTTCATATATTGAAAAAAAAATAAACATGAGCTTTTAAAATGGATGACAGATATGGGGTTGAATGCTGTTCTTAATAACTGGTTCTTACCTCAAAAACATGCTGTAATTCCCAAGGCTTCTGTTTGCTTGAGCTAATAACAAGGAGAGACAGTATCTTGCCATAGAAGGAAAGGGTAGTCAAGTTTCAGGCCTTCTGTAGCCAATCACTCCATGGCTCCCTTTTACCCACATACCTGGTGTCATTCTTTAGGTAAAATAAGTAATTATTTAGTAACTCCACCAGCAGCCTGGAATGAAGAAAAGGCAGAGTAGGAATAGGCTGGTTTTATGGAAATAGTCTCAGGTCTTCCTCCCCTCCCCCCGGACATCTAACTGAGCTCTCATTCTTTGAACTGAAAGTCTGGGAAAAAATTACAAGTCCTGACTGTTGTATCCCCAGCATCTACCATCTAAGACATTGTTTGGCACTTATTAGGCACTCAATAAATACTGTTGAATGAAGTAAAACTCCTTTATTTTTATTGCAGAAATTAGACTCTGTCTCTTAATTTGCAAGGAGCTAAAGCAACACAAGGTTTAAGAGATGGACAGAAAAAGAGGAAGCTTCTAAAACATTAGGAAACTGCAGGAATGTGTGTGAGAGAGTGGCCATTGTTCTTGTTATCTGCTATAGCTTATAAACCACCCCAAAACTAACTGCTTACAACATCGATTATTATCTCTCATAATTGTTGGAGTTGTCTAGATACAGGCATTTGAGGTCTCTAATGCAGTTGCAGCCACTTAAGTGGACTCCCTGATTCCAGGGAGTCTATTAACACAGCTATCAGAGTGTCCTTTAAAAACCTGTCATATCATGTTCTTCTTCTGCTTAATTCAAGATCCTCACAATGCCCTACAAGACGTACAAGATCTGAATTATCCACCTTCTCTCCCATTGCCTCTGACCTCTGCCATCATTCATTCTCCACCTGGCTTACTTCCCTTCAGCTATATTGGCCTCTCTACGGTTCTTTGAACACGCAGTCTCTCTTCAAGGCCTTTGCACTTGCTAGCTAGTCAGCTTGGAAGACTCTTACCCAAGATATCCACCTGACTCACTCTCTTCAAGCCATTATTCAGTGTCACTGTCTCAATGAGGTCTTCACTGACACCCCTCCTTCTCCCAGTTTCAATGATTAAAGGTGATTGTTTTCCATACCATAAGAGTCTGGTTCAGAAAGCCGATGTGAGTCGCCACATTAGACATTGCAGACATAGAAAGCGTTGGCAATCTCTGGCCTGCATGAGTATTTGGCTGTTTCTCCGCCCGCTAGCCCAAAACTGCGGCTCCCAATGAGCTCTCTTTTCAGAGTGGTAGTCGGCCATACGGTAGAATGAGAACTCCCTAAAGCAAGAGACCGTGGCTTGTTCCTGTGCAGATTCCAGGAGCCCAGCACTGGGAAACACATTCAATGGGCGTTGATGATTTGTGAATGAACGAAAGGATACAGACCGCCCAGCTTCCTCTTCTCATAGGGCGCGCTTTTTGTATGAAATCTATTGCTCGACGCTCGTCCCTTCTACGCGGGCCTGCCCAGCGCATCCCATCGATCTGTTCGGCCATCGCGCGCCTGCGCTTTTGGACTGGCAGTCGGAGGCGGCGTGGGGTGCGCTGGGAGCTGCTGTGGCGCGCCTGGAGTCGAGAGGTAAAGCTGCGGCGTTAACGCTGTCAGGCCCCTTACGAGCTGGCTGTTGGGGGTGAGCACCGCGGTGGGGGCAGCCGGGCCCCGCTCATATGGGGAAAGCAGGCTCCTCGATCCCGGCCGAGGAAGGCCTCAGGAGGTGGGCGGGGGTGCAGAGCCCTGGAGTCGCCCGCTCGAGTCCCTGCCTGACCCGGCCAAGCAGCTAAGTAGCCGAACTAGAAGGGATCTTGGAGAGAATGTGAGCCAACCACCTTGTGCAACAGATGGAAAGGAGTTTGAGGGAGTGGAGGATCTACTTGAAGTCACAGCGAAAGAGAACCCAGATCCTGGACTACTCAGCACAGTGCCTGAACTCTTTCCACTTCAGCCCTTCATTTATTTATTCTGCCTATTTTTAGTTGTTTAGGGGCAAGCCAATGAAATAGAAATAGGAATGCAATAAAGTCCAGATGAGAGACCCAATTATGATAGTGTTTTATCTTACCAGTGTACAAAAGGAGAAGGCAACGAGTGCCATGATGGAGGCATGTATGAGATGCCATGAACCCCCCACTCTAAACCTTGGGAGGCTAACGAGACTCGTTGTGATTCTTATCACCCAGAGTCGTGTCAGTGACATTGAGGCATTTGACAATCTGTCTGGATCATGGTTAGTTATGTTCATGATTATCGCGGAGAGCAGAAACCTTAGATCCTGGTGACCTGGGGTCTAATGTCCCTTCACGTGTTTGAGCTTGACTTTTACAGGCGGTTGTTGAGATGTTCACAGATGCTTATTCCACAAACACTGATTGAGTGCCAGGCATCTGATGGAAATTGTGTTAGGTACTGAGAATACAGTGTTGACACGGTCCTTGCCTTCAAGGAACTCACGAGATACAGACATTTAAATATATGTGCAATAAAGCCTGGGAAGACAGAGATGATCTGTACATGGTAGAATGGAAGATCCTAAGAGGGAAGGAGTTGCTTCTACCAGGAGGATAGGAGAGGTTAGGAATGTTTTTTTAAGAAAGATGATTCTTAGCTTAAGTAGGTGATTTCTAGGCAAAGGAGAAAGGCAATCTAGGAAGCAAGAGGAGCAACACAAAGACCAGAATTATGCAACAGCATGGTTCATTTGGCACAAAAGGCTTTCCATGACCTAGCCTCTGTCTAATGATGTCAGACACAGTGCTTATTGTGGGATTGACATTATTTTGTGTGCTTTACATAGATTAACTTATTTACTCTTCAAAACAACGCTGTGAAGTAGTAATTATCCTCATCTTACAAAATAAAACTGAGACGAAGAGAATTTATGAAGCTTGCCTTAGTTCACACAACTAATGCGGGTTAGGGTTAGAATTCAAATCCAGCCATCTGATTCAAGGGTCTATGAGCTTAAACCAGGCTCCCTTCCAGGAACTGAGGACACTCAGAGTTTTAAATGTCAGGCCACTGGTCATCTCACCTAGACGTGGTAGAACCAGAACTCAAAATCTGGTCTTTTGACTCGAAAGGTCCCATGCTCTTTTCATAATAACATCAGATGTGATAGGAGTTATACAGTACCACATTGAAGTTAAATTCCATTCTGAGGCAGTGGTTGCTGAAATTGAAATTACCATATCTTTAAATTGTGGATGTTGTTCAGGAGGCTTCACTTTGTGCCTTGGGTGTACCGGGTGTAACTGCTGCAGTTGAAATAATGATGAGGACCCAGGACTGATCATAATTACAGGGGAGGGTGCAGCATTATTTGCCAATTTGGTTTCAGATTTTTTTTTTCTGAACATTGCATTTCAAACTGGTACTTAAAAAGTTTTATCATTTGTTGTAAATCAAGGAGTACTTTTATTTTAAACCAGTAAGGATTTATGACCTTTTACCGTGCACCTTTTCTGTGGTAGCTGCTGTAAAGAGATTCTTTTGAAGGTCAAACAGGTTTGTTTATTACCTTGAGTTTAGAAAAAGGAATTAATCTGATTTGTTTCTACTATTGGGCTCTGCAAATCTAGGTTCAGATACATCCCTACATTTGTGTTTACAGTAATATCTTTCACAGTTGGGGATAATGTGAAGAGAGCAGATGGCTGAATTATTGGAGGAATCTTAAGTCATCTCATACTTTTCAGAAACCTAGTATGCTTGTATTTATGCTGTTAATTCTAGTCAGAAGTTTCCAGATTTTTTCAAGAAATTAGAACTCATATCAGAAACCCACTTGGTAAACTCTTACTCCTCCAAAAGTCCCCTCAAATATTACCTTCCTGTAAAACTCCCTGTCTTTTCTAGGAATACTTAGGTATTACCTTCACCAAATGCCTACTGCATCTTTGATATATTCCTGCCACGACACTAATGATAGTATATTGTAATTTACTGAATTTATCTTCTCCACTTAATTGTGAGCACCTCAAGGGAAAGGGCCAGGTTTCTTTAATTCATATCTCTCCTTCAGCCCATCTGCCCTGGCTGGAGCTGAGAGTTTATATTGGTGAGTCAGAAAATGTGATAAAGATGATGTTTATACTGTAGCTAAGGAGATTTTCTTATTGTGGTTATTGGAGTTGGAAGTGACACATTTGACATAAGTGATTATCAGTAACCTAGATAGAAATAGGGTTAGTACTATGTATGCTTTGAATTTGTTACTTTTTTTCCCCTGTTAATTGTTTTTCTCTGTGATAGCTGTTTGTGAAAATGGAATTTCAAGCAGTAGTGATGGCAGCTGGAGGGGGATCTCGGATGACAGACCTGACTTCCAGCATTCCCAAACCTCTGCTTCCAGTTGGGAACAAACCTTTAATTTGGTACCCACTGAACCTGCTTGAGCGTGTTGGATTTGAAGGTGAGCTATGGCAATGAGATGTACTCATAAAACCTTGGGGATGTTTGATCCCAATGATTTGTCGGCTTTATGAGAGTGAGAGAGGATGAATGAGAGAAGACCAGGACTCAGCATTGGCTGGAGACTGGCCTCTTTTAATTAAGAACATAGAAGTACTCTATTGCTATGTAAAAAAGGTTGAGAAGATAGTGCTATTACTGTTTTAGAGCTGCTCTCCACAATGATCCAAGATTACTCCTATAAGGATATCAGAAAGAGCACAGAGGGATTCCAAGTCAGTACCTCATAGTCAGTACTTACTATGAATCTATATGTATCAGGTGATATATTAATATATTAAGGGGTACAGAATTGGAAAGGTAACTTAGGCCCTGATTTCTAGAACCTTAAAGTCTAGTGGGGTGATACAAATATAAAGAGAGGGGACAAGACTACAGATCCTACAGACATTAAAAAGATAAGTGAATATTATGAACAACTTTATGCTAATTAATATATTTGACAACTGAGATGCACATTTTATTTTTTATTAAAAAAAATTTTTTTTTTAATATTTCATTTATTTTTGAGAGAGAGCACAAGCATGGGAAGCTCAGAGAGAGAGGAGGAGGACAGAGGATCTATAGCAAGCTCTGTGCTGACAGCAGTGAGCCCGATGTGGGGCTTGAACTAATGAACCATGAGATCATGACCTGAGCCAGAGTCGGATGCTCAACCGACTGAGCCACCCAGGTCCCCCTAAACGCTCATTTTAGAAATATTGCTTTGGAATCTCTATAAAGAATGGATTTGAATGACTCCCTGCTACAAGCAGGGAGATGAGTTGGGAAATTGATACAGAAGTCCACACCAGTAATAAAGAGGGCCTGAACTAAAGAAGTAGCACTAAGGATGGAGAAGAAGGAACATTTGACAAAGTTGATGATTAATGGAGAGGGAGAGTGGAAAAAGAGAGAAGAGTTCCCTCTACTTTTTGCTTGGGTGACTAGGTGACTAGATGGTGATACCAGTAACTAGGAAAGGTAATATGAGTCAACGAATAGGTTTGAGTTCAGCTTTGGCCACAATGAGTTTGAGGTGTCCTGTAGTTAGATATAGCGAATCTGAGTACCAGATGGAAGTACTGTCAGATCCCGGGGCACAGTCTTGTATTCTGGTGTTCATTCCACCATGAGAATTGCCTTCCTGAGACAAACCTGTGAACATTTCTATGCAGTAGTCTTTATGACACTGATGTTAAGAGATATGTTTTAGAGGCTCCTGGGTGACTCAGTCAGTTAAGCGTCTGACTTCAGCTTAGGTCTTGATCTCATGGTTCACTAGTTGGAGCCCCACATCAGGCTCTGTGCTGACAGCTCAGAGCCTGGAGCCTGCTTCAGATTCTGTCTCCTCTCTCTGCCCCTCCCCCACTCACACTCTGTCTCTCTCTCTCTCTCAAAAATAAACATTAAAAAATTTTTTTTAAGAAATATGTTTTAGGTGGCGCCTGGGTGGCTCAGTAGTTTGAGTGCCTGACTCTTGATTTCAGCTCAGGTCATGATCCCAGGGTCATGGGATTGAGCCCCACATTGGGCTCCACACTGAGCATGGAGCCTGCTTGAGATTCTCTCTCCCTCTCCTTCTCTCTGTCCCTCCCTCTCTCTGCCACTCTTCCCCACTTGTGTTCTCTCTCCCTAAAATTAAAAACAAACCAAAAAAAGAGATCTGTTTTAGAAAAGATTTTTTTTCTTCTTTCTTTCTTTTCTTTCTTTTTTTTTTTTTAAAGAGAGCGTGCGCAAGCATGGGAGAGGGGTAGAGGGAGGGAGAGAGAGATTTGAGGAGTGCCTCCTAAACACAGGATTCTGGAGTTAAAATTTTTTTTTTATTTTACATTTATTTATTTTTGAGAGAGAGAGAGACAGAGAACAAGTGGGGGAGGGTGAACAGAGAGAGAAGGAGACCCAGAATCCGAAGCAGGCTTCAGGCTCTGAGCTGTCAGCACAGAGCCCAATGCGGGGCTTGAACTCAAAAACTGTGAGATCATGACCTGAGCCCAAGTCGGACGCCTAACCAACTGAGCCACCTAGGCGTCCCAAGATTCTGGAGTTTGATAGCAAAATCTTTATTCACTTTGTTCATATTGATCGCGAGTTTAGAGAAGTTAATGTGGCCCTGCTTAGCATTTTCTTTCTCTCCACAAGAGTCTTAGTCCAGTTATTAGACTGTCCCACATATGCAGTTATTCCCTTCACTCTATCCACTCTACCTAAAATGTCCTCTCCAAAATGGTACCATCTCTTTGAAATTCTAAACAGCATCAATCATCCTGTCCTCTGTGGTTCCATCTCACTGTGTTTTTCTGTCTCAGTACTACCCAAGGCCTGTTTTATGCTATAATTAGTGGCCTGGGAGACTGATATCTCTGAGAGCAGGTACTATATCTCATTCATCTTTGTAATATCAGCATTTACATACAGTGTGTACTTAAAAAATGTTTGTTGGACTTGAATTTATTTTGACCTATCTCAAAGGCCATCCCTTCCAGAAAGCCTTCCTTAGTCATTTCTATGTATAATTTCTCCATCTTAAGTTTCTTAAGAATAGGAACCATGTTGAGTTCCATTTCTGACTTCTCAGTGCCTGTTTTTCCTTTTCATATTAAAAGTGTTTGTATTTATTGGATGAATGAGTTAGTGACTAAAAGAAAGCAAAGTGGGGAATGGAAGAAGAGAGAAGGAAGGAAGGGAAGTTAAATGATTTGGAAAAGAAAGAAAGAAAGAGGAAGAAAAGAGAAAAATATGATTACAGTGAAAGGGAGACATAATTGTTACCTAGAACACTATCACAGAACAAGTGGAAATTGTTTCACTTTAGAGACACTAAAATCTGATCTTCAAATATCAGCAACACATGTTATGTTGTAGTGAATTATATTACCCTACCAAAAATCCCAAAGATAACAAAACCCCAAGTTTCCTGTCATTGGTTAACAGCTATACGGATAAGATGAAGACCTCTGTTTCATGGAAATTGCTTCTTAGTAGGGTTCATTGTGATCCTCAATGAAACACTTATGGCTGCTTGGTGGGAAGTGGTGATAGCTCCTTTGTAGTGAATGAAAATTTTAAAATGTAATCCTGTTTGTGTATGATTCGATGAATGCTCTTCTAAGTTCTTTACATCAAGAAGTGGCATGTAATATACTAAAGTGTGGGCTCGAATCATCAGAACTGAGTTTTATCTTGAGTCCATTGCTTACTAGTTGTGTGACCCTGAACAAAGTCACTTAATATCTTTTAGTCGAGGTTTCCTCATTTGTAAAATGAGTTTTTGTAAGAATTGAGAGAATGCATGTAAAATACATTGAAAAGACTCAATAATATTAGCTATTATTATTGCAGTTAGAAACAGGGGCTCTTAGGTGGCTCAGTCAGTTAAGTATCCATCTGGCTCTTGATTTCGGCTCAGGTCATGATCTTGCAGTTTTGTGAGTTTGAGCCCTGCATCAGCCTCTGCACTGACAACACAGAGACTGCTTGTGATTCTCCCTCTCTCTCTGCCCCTCCCCTGCTCACACTCTCTGTCTCTTTCAAAATAAATAAACTTAAAAAAATAACAATAAATAAATCTAGAAAGAGACCAAATCTAATTGAAATAGTGAAACCACTGTCTAAATGAAAGCAAGTTTTTGTGTCTTTCCTTCTTTTTTTGTTTTGTGCTGTAGAAGTCATTGTCATTACAACCAGGGATGTCCAAAAGGCTCTATCCGCAGAATTCAAGATGAAAATGAAGCTAGATGTTGTATGTATTACTGATGAAGCTGACAAGGGAACTGCAGATTCTCTGCGCCAAATATATCCAAAACTTAAGGTGAGAAGCTATTTCTTAGTTTTTATTGTTTACTGAAGATAAATATCATTGATGTTTTCACAGTGCATTACAGCTTACAGTGCTTTTTTGAAAATATATTTTTGCATCACATATTTTGTTGCCCCATGTACTCTTCAACTGCTTTTGATTATTTTTTTAAAGTTTATGTATTTATTTATTTATGTAAGTAATCTCTGTACCTAATGTGGGGCTTAAACTCCATATCAGAAGTCACGTGCTCCTCTGACCGAGCCAGCCAGGCACCCCTATTTTGATTATTAATGAAGATTTAGGTGTGCTCGCTTCGGCAGCACATATATTAATGAAGATTTAGGTGTTTAGTTGTCACAGGCACTGGTTTCCAATATTTTTGAGTAATTGTACATCCCTATGAAAGAGGTGTACTTCAAATGTGCTTTAAAAGATTCCATTTAAATGAAGTTCATGAACAAGTGAATTTAATCTATAGTGATAAAAATGAAAGCGACAGTTGACTTTGCAGATGACAGGTTGACTGGAAAGAAATATAAAGGAACTTTCAAAAATTCCAGACCCCCACCCCTGCAACATGTTAATATTTGACCTTTTGGTCTACTTTGATTAGATACTAACAAGGGCTTATGGATATGAGGACATAGTCTCCCTGGTGGCCTGTGGCCTATGAGCTGAGAAATATCCACTGTAAATTATTTTGAAATTGATGTCCTTTGGGAAAAATTCAATCTGTATGATAATGTTGGCGTCTTGTTTGAATTGGGGAGCAGACTCTCTGGGTATTTCTCATGACTACAAACAGATTAATAGTTTCAACCTACCTATGCACTAAAGAACAAAAAATTAATGTAGAAATGTACTAGGCCTTTCCCGCCATCCCACCTTTATTGGGAAATAATTTACATACAGTAAAATACACAGATACTAAGTATACAGTTCAATAAATTTTGACAGATATATACACCCTGATTACCATTACCCAAATCTAGAACATTTCCATTACCTCTAAAAGTTCCTTTTTACTTCTTTTTAGTAAGCTACCCTCAACCTTCCAGCCCCCTACCCCACTTGAGTTAACTCACATGTTAACTTTGTTCATGAACTAGGTATAAATGGAATCATACCATTTTAGTCTGGTTTCTTTAGTTTAATGTAATATTTTTCAGACTCTTATTGCAAGTGTAACTAGTGTGTGTGTGTGTGTGTGTGTGTGTGTGTGTGTGTGTGTGTGTTTATTCCATTGAATAAGTATACCACTGTTTACTTATTTACCTGTTGATGGCCATTTGGGTTGTTTCTAATTTAGGGATGTCATGAATAAAGCTGTTAGGAACATTGTTCTGCAAGTCTTTTGTGAAAATATTCTAGGTTGTAGGGTTTACTTTACTAGAAACTACCAAATAATTTTCCAAGTGGTTATACCATTTTATACTTCCATCAACAATGTGTAAGTGTTGCATTTGCTGCACGTCTTCATTGACACTTGGTATCGTCTTTTACATTTTATCCATTCTAGTGGCTAACTATAGAGTAGTTACTCATTGTGGTTTTTAAAAAAATTTTTTTAATGTTTATTTATTTTTGAGAGAGAGAGTGAGACAGAGTGTGAGCAGGGGAGGGCCAGAGAGAGGGAGACACAGAATCCGAAGCAGGCTCTAGGCTCTGAGCTGTCAGCACAGAGCCCAATGCGGGGCTCGAACTACAAACTGTGAGAACATGACCTGAGCTGAAGTCGGATGCCCAACCTACTGAGCCACCCAGGCGCCCCACTCATTGTGGTTTTAATTTGCATTTCTCTGATTGTAATGATGCTAACCACCTTTTCTTCTTTAATTTTTTTTAAAAAGTTCATTTTTATTTATTTTGGGTGGGAAGAGAGAGAGAGAGAAAGAGAGGGAGAGAGAGAACGTGTGGGGGAGTGGCAAAGAGAGAGGGAGAGCCAGAGAATCCCAAGCAGGCTTTCTGCTGGCAGCACAGAACCCAACTTGGGGCTAGAACCCACAAAACCATGAGATCATGACCTGAGCCAAAATCAAGAGTTGGATGCTTAACTGACTAAGCCATCCAGGGACCCCACTAACCACCATTTTAAGCATTTGCCTGTTTTTAAATTGAGTTGTTTACCTTTTAATTATTGATTACAGAAATTGTATTTTACATCTAGAATAATAAATTCTAGATATAAGTCTTTTGTCAGATATGTGTTGTGAATATCTTCTAGTGTGGCTTGCCTTTTTACTTTATTTATTTATTTTTAAGTATTTATTTATTTTGAGAGAGAGAGAGTGTGCGCACATGAGCAGGGGAGGGGCAGAGAGAGAGTGGGAGAGAGAGAATCCCAGGCAGGCTCCACGCTGCCAGCAAAGAGCCCCAGGCAGGGCTCAATCTCACAAATCATGAGATCATGACCTGAGCTGAAATCAAAAGTCGGATACCTAACCGACTGAGCCACCCAGGCACCCCTGCCTTTTTTCTTTCTTAATGGTGTCTCTTGATGACCATAAGTTTTCAATGTTGCTGAAATTCAGATTACTGATTTTTTTTCTTTTGTGGTTAATACAGTTTTTGTGCCCTTTCTAAGAAATCTTTGCCTATCCCAAGCTTGTGAAGATATTCTCTTATGTTTACTTCTAAAATATGGTTGGATATCTACTGCATCTTGATTTGATTTTGTATGTAGTGTGATATAAGGATAAAGGTTCACTTTTTTTCTATATGGATATTTGTTCCAGCACCATTTGTTAAAAAGACTTTACTTTCCCCATGGAATTGCACTGGTGCCTTCACTGAAAATCAACTGACTGTATGTGGCCAATTTCTGTTTTCTCTATTTTGTTTCATTGTCTTTACTTCAATACCACATTGAATAATGTCTTCGTTATTTTTTTTATGTTTATTTTTGAGAGAGAGAGAGAGACAGACAGACAAACAGGGTGAGTGGGGGAGGGGCAGAGAGAGAGAGGAAGACACAGAATCTGAAGCAGGCTCCAGACTCTGAGCTGTCAGCCCAAAGCCCCACGTGGAGCTCAAACTCAGGAACCGCAAGATCATGACCCGAGCAGAAGTCAGCTGCTCAACCGACTGAGCTACCCAGGCGCCCTGTCTTCATTATTTTAGATTTATAGTACGAATTGAACTGAATCTATAGATCAGTTTGGGGAGAATTGATATTTTAATATTGATTCTTCTAATCTTGAACATCTGTTTATTTAGATTTCCTTTAATTCCTCTCAATAGTGTTTTATAATTTTCAGTGTAGAAGCTTTGAACATCTTTTGGTAAATTTTTTCCTAGGTAAATGTTTTTAATGATTTCTTTTAATGTTTATTTATTTGAGAGAGAGCACACACGTGAGCGAGAAGGGAAGGGATGGAGAGAGAGGGAGACAGAGGATCCAAAATGGGCTCTGTGCTGACAGCAGCGAGCCCAACATGGGGCTCAAATCCACAAACTGTGAGATAATGACCTGAGCCGAAGTTGGACGCTTAACCAACTGAGCCACCCAAACGACCCTTAATGATGTTATTATAACTGGTGCTTTTTACTCTATTATCAATTGTTTATTGCATAAAATCATGTTTTCTATATTGACTTTGTTAAATTGTAGATTCTTTAGGATTTTCTATATACATCATCATGTTGATTGTAAATAAAAACAGTATTACCTCTTCTTTTTTCATCTTTATGCTTTTTTTTTTTTTTTTTTTGAACTGTCTTATTGCCCTAGCCAGGATCTCCAGTGCAATATGTAATAGGCATTTTCCATTCACTTGTGGCCTCTCTTTCTGTTTTTCTATGCTTCCATCCAAGTAGGTTTTGGTGTTTCTGACTGGGGTGGAGTTTTCCAATTCCGTTCTGTTGGGTGTGTTACTTTCTGGAGTGCAGCTGCTTCTTTCCTTAGGGAGAATATGGGGAATTTCACTAGGAAAATGAAATGATAATTCTGTTCTTTTGCAGGAACAGATGCCAAGTTTACCAAGAATCTTAGGGTGTTTAGTGGACTAGCCAGGGGCTCTTTCAGCTACTGTTTAAAAGTTTAGGATAGAGGTACAATCTCTCTTTGCTCCCTAAGTCTAAATCTTAGGAATATTTTTACCCTTACCTGGAACTGGAGATCCTAGAAGTCTCATGTGAGACATGTATAACTCTTAGAGGCTTGAGAAGTGGTAATGCCAACTATAAATAGAAGAGGGCATGTGGAGGCGAGTATAGTAACTGCTGATAGAATACTTTACTCTCAAGTTACTGCTCCTTCCTATGGTTTTGATCATTTGATCCTTATTTTAGGGCTCCCCCTTGAACATAACGTAAGAGTCCTCATTAATTCACTCTGTACAATCTCATTCCTTTTCTTCCTTTATCCCTTTGTTTCTACATCACTTACATGACACCTTTTACGTATAATCCTACCTCTGTGCCTTCTTATCAAGCTGTGACTTTGGCTAGCAAGTCTCTGTTGTCTTTGCTATCTCTACTTGGTTTCTCCTTTACCTATGGCTCCTGAAATCCTGACTTCACATCAACTTGCATTCCAACCTAGAGCAGAGGCAGCAAAGCTAACCTGTGGAGAAACATAGTAGACTCCTAAATAGCCATTAAGATCAAAGTAAGACCTGAGCTAAGCCAAAATTTAGAACTGTCTGGTTGGAATCAACACGATCTTGTAGGAAAGGCAATAGAAATACATATAAACAGTTGAAGAAAGTGAAATAGTCTGAGAAGGCAGTTTGTTGGTGTTCACTAAGAGATGGCAAGTACCTCTCTAAAATAGGAAGTTGTACCCCCAGGCTGTGCCATGGTTTAAAAGCATTGCCCTATTGAACCAATTGATTTCTCTTACCCTGTGCCTACAAAGCAGCTTCCTAAACATTTGAGGACTCTTGGTCTGTTTTAAGTAAGATTTTAGGTAAGATAATATTCCCCTTGAGATTTGGGAGTTTATTAGCTTTTAGTTCTTTTATCTTTACCTGTTTCCTCCAGATTGAGTTCCCCAAATATTACTGTGAGGTTATCCCACATGGCTTTTCTCAGACCACAATAGTATGTTAGCTTTATCTGACTTTTTTGTTTAAATTTAATTTATAATTTTTTTCATTTACATTGCATTTGCTAAATATATTTTATATGTGGAAACTTCCATCACGTCTGCATATTAGATATTGAAGCTGAACATCATATTTGCTATGTGTTTTTTCAACTAACAGACATATATTTCATTTGGCTTTATTCTTCTGGCACTGTTTTCTACTTCATTTTGCCTTATCTTATGCCACAATTTTTGCTGACTTACTGGCTTCTCACTTTTTATTTCATCTGCCCACCCTCTTTCTCTGACTTACCAACAGAGATTATTGGTTCATTCATTCTCCCACGCCGTGGGTGAGTGAGCTCCATTCTTATAGTTGGTGTTGATGACATGAAAATTCATAGATTTAAAAAAAATTTTTTTTAATGTTTATTTATTATTGAGAGACAGAGAGACACAGAGCATGAGCAGGGGAGGGGTAGAAAGAGGGGGAGACAACAGAATCCAAAGCAGGCTTCAGGCTCTGAGCTGTCAGCACAGAGCCCAACGCGGGGCTCGAGCTCACAAACTGTGAGATCATGACCTGAGCTGAAGTTGATCGCCTGACCAACTGAGCCACCCAGGCACCCCCTGAAAATTCTTAGATTTTAAATCTTCTTCACAATAATGTTTCATATTTGTTGATGGATGATTCAGTCTTATCTATGTCTGAACTCATTCAGTTAGCAAATATTTATTGAGAGTCAACTAATACTAATGATTATAATTGCTTAATTTATTAAATACCAATTATGGACCATAGTTTAAAAAAATTTTTTATTAGGGAAAACTTCAAATATGTACAAAAATAGAACATTGCCAATGTATCTATTACATGGTTACATTGTCAAAAGTTATTAACCCATGGCAAATCTCATTTCATCTATATCCCCACCTATCTTGCTCCCTCTCATGTTCTTTTAAAACAAATCTCAGACATCATATAATTTCATCTCTAAGCATTTCAGAATATACTACTAAGATGAGATCATTTTTTGAGAGCTCTTTAAAAAATGAAAAAACTGGGGAGCCTGAGTGGCTCAGTCAGCTAAGTGTCCAACTTTGACTCAAGTCATGATCTCATGGTTCATGAGTTCAAGCCCTGCATCGGGCTCTCTGCTGCCAGCGCAGAACCCTCTTCAGATTCTCTGTCCCCCTTTTTCTCTGCCCCTCTCCAGCTTGCATGCTTTCTCTCTCTCAAAAATAAACATTTAAAAATAAAGTAAAATAAGAATAAAACTATAATGCCATTATAATGCCTAAAAAAACAAACTGATAATTCTTTAGTATCGTCAAATATCCAATCAGTGTATGAGTTTCTAGTTGCCTTATAAATATAACTTTAAAATATTTTTTAGTGTGTTTATTTTTTTTTTTTTTCAACGTTTATTTATTTTTGGGACAGAGAGAGACAGAGCATGAACGGGGGAGGGACAGAGAGAGAGGGAGACACAGAATCGGAAACAGGCTCCAAGCTCTGAGCCATCAGCCCAGAGCCTGACGCGGGGCTCGAACTCACGGACCGCGAGATCGTGACCTGGCTGAAGTCGGACGCTTAACCGACTGCGCCACCCGGGCGCCCCTAGTGTGTTTATTTAAATCAGGAGGCAAATAAGGCCTGTACATTACAATTGGTTAAAATGTCTCTTTTAATATATAAATTTTACCTCTATCTCTTTTTTCCCATTAATTTATTTGCTGGAGAAATTGGATCTTTTTCTTGTATATTTTCCCTCCCACAGTCTGCATTTTGTTGATTGCAACCATGTGGTGTTGTTTAATAAGTATCTCTCTATATATATTGGTGTTGGTATTGGTAGTTGGACCTAGAGGCTCCATTAAACTCAGGTTTTGAATTTTGGGGCAAGACTTTCATAGGTGGTGTTGTGTTCTTCTATCTGGAGGCACATATTTGCTGATTCTCTCTCTCTCTTTCTCTCTCTTTTAAGTAGGCTCCACGCCTAACATGGGACTCAAATTCACAACCTTGAGATCAAGTTACATGGTCTACCTACTAAGCTATCCATGCAGCCCAGATTGTCTCTCTTTTTGTGATGTGGTAGCGGTTAATGATCACTGCCACCAGGCCGTAGTCCTTGTCTCTCCAGGCATTTGGCTATCTGAGGCTTATTTCTAGTAGATTCCTTAAGAAGTCTTCATGATATCAATGCTTAGCAGATTATCTGCAGCCTTTATATTTCAAAGCTAGTTTATATGGATATGAAATCCTTGACTCACATTTTTTTCTTAAATATCTTAAATTCTCTCATGGATTATGTTATATAATGTTGCTGTTCAAAAAAGTACAGGTGAAAAATCTTTCTTTCCCTTATGAGTGAGTTGGTCTTTTTGTCTGGATTTCCAAAAGCGTTTTTATTTATCTAATTTTTTAAAGATTTTATTTATGTATTTGTTTATGTTTATTTATTTATTTTTTGAGAGAGACAGCAAGCTGGGGAGGGGCAGAAAGAGAGGGAGAGAGAGAGTATCCCAAGCAGGCTCTGCACTGAGAGTGCAGAGTTCAATGCAGGGCTCACACTCATGAACCATGAGATCATGACCTGAGCCAAAGTCAGATGCTTAACCGACTAAGCCACCCAGGCACCCCATTAAAGATTTTATTTCCCTTCATTTTATTTTTTTAAAGTTCATTTACTTATTTCGAGAGAGACGGAGACAGCACCAGTTGGGGAGGGGCAGAGAGAGAGAGAGGGAGAGAGAGTATCCCAAGCAGGTTCTGCACTGTCAGTCTAGAGCCTAACATGGGGCTCAGACTCATGAACTGTGAGATCATGACCTGAGCTGAAGTCAGATGCTTAACTGACTGAGCCACCCAGGCTCCCCAAGTGTATTTTTTTTTTCAAAAAAATTTTTTTTAACATTTATTTATTTTTGAGACAGAGAGAGAACATGAACAGGGGAGGGTCAGAGAAAGAGGGAGACACAGAATCTGAAACAGGCCCCAGACTCCGAGCTGTCAGCACAGAGCCCGACGCGGGGCTTGAACCCACAGACCGCGAGATCATGACCTGAGCCGAAGTCGGACACTTAACTGACTGAGCCACCCAGGCACCCCTCCCCAAGTGTATTTTTAAGATGGAAGCAGCTTGAACATTTTTATGAGAGAGCAGAAGGGCCAGTGGAGAGGTATAGAAGAAAGATAAATGATGAATGAGGTCCCCAAGGAGACAAGAAGGAATGAAGGAGCAGCTTTGGGCAAGAGGAAGACTGTATCTTCCACTGAAATGAGAAGATAGGAAGAAAGGGAAACTCAAAAGCAGATCAAGAAGGAGAGATAGGAATTAAAAAAATTCACTCCTGAGGCCTCTGTATTCTTGATGAAGTAGGAGGTGCATTTGTCTGTTGAGAATGTGGAGAGAGAAACGTGATGGGATTGGGACCTGTGAGTAGTGAAGCTTTAGAATTGTCACTGGAAAATGGGAGAGAGCTGACTATGGACACTGAGAAGGAGACCTGAGCAGCATCAGGAGTATAGCTGGGGTTGAAGAATATAAATTATAATTACCACAATTAGTACAGTCGTGGTAAATTTTTTTTCTTGTTTTTCTGTCTTTTACCACTGCTCAGGTGTCTAGGTATAGAGGAGAAGACATGTTTGGATTGATCGGGGTTATGGGGAAGGTCAATATTTGTATCCACTGGAGAGGGAAAAATTGAGGCTAGGCGGAATAAGATTTGGCTAAGGACTTGATGGACAAAGGCCTTCCTTCTCTTCTTTCTGGCATGAGCTTAGCAAAAACTTTCCTTGCAGAGGCAGTCTCTCCAAATTGGAACTGAGTCCTTGTTAAGAGTTTTTATCCATTCCTCTTCTTGGGACAGTTAGTTTGCTTTCTTTTCTTGCATCATGTATAGTACTACAACGTCCATCCTTGCACCAGTTTCTTTGTGCTCTTGTTTTGAAGATAGACACCTAGGAGTGATGTGCGGATCATAAGGTATGTGCATTTCCAGCTTTACTAGATACTGGCAAATATGAATACAGTCGTATTAGTCTACATTCCCACCAGTAGTATGAATTAGAGTTCTGATTTCTGCCTGTCCTTATTAACAATTGGTATTCTCAAACTTAAATTTTCATTAATATGATGGGTGTGAAATGGTACCTCATTCTTGGTTTAATTTGCGTTTCCTTGATTATTTGTGAAATTGAGGCTTTGGGGGAGATTTTTTTTTTGCTAGGTATATTGGTCGTTTTCCTTTTCATTGAATTTCTCATATCCTTTGCCCATTTTGTGTTTGGGTTATACCTCCCTCCCTCTTTCTTTCTTTCTTTCTTTCTTCCTTCCTTCCTTTCTTTCTTTCTTTCTTTCTTTCTTTCTTTCTTTCTTTCTTTCTTTCTTTCTTTCTTTCTTAAATGTCTATTTATTTATTTTTGAGAGAGAGAGCACAAACAGGGAAGGGGTAGAGAGAGAGGGAGATAGAATCCCAAACAGACTCCGTGCTGTCAGCATAGAGGCCCATGCTGGGCTCAAACCCACCAATGACCTGAGCCAAAATCAAGAGTCAGATGCTCAACCAACTGAGCCTCCCAGGCATCCCATCTTTTTCTTACTTATACATATACTCTGTATATTCTGTGTACTAATCCTTTAGTTATATGGTTACAAGTTTTCCCCCAGTCTGGAGTGCCTGCGTGGCTCAGTTGGTTAAGCTTTATGCCACTGACTTATCAAAGAAAACAGGTTATTTGTCATGTAGAATCTCTGACATCTGTCGTGTGTCTGGTTGCTCTCTACTGATGTCACGTAACTTGTTTTTCTTTCCCAGTATTTTCTTATAAATTGTAATTTGGATCTAAATGTTAGCTAGGTTCAATTTCAACTTTTTTTGTAATGTTTCATATGTGTACTTCTTATTGCATTGTATCCAGCTCTGAAATCAGACATTTAAAAAAGTCCTGATTTTCTTATGTACAGCTTTTTACATGTCAATCATACCTCAACAAAGAGGTTTAAAAAAAAAAAAAGCCCTGGTTTCTTTTTGTGGAGAATGATGTTTAGATACTGCAGTCTGAGATCTAGGAGAAATAGAAGATTTTAAATTTTAATGTAATTGATTCTTCATTCTTTTCCTTTATGGTTTGTGATTTCTGTCACAATTTAGAAATTCTTCCCTTTATGAGTTTTTTATATGTATATATAAAGTTCATTTATTTACTTATTTTTGAGAGAGAGAGAGCACAAGCAGGTGAGTACAGAGAGATGAAACAAAATACCAAGCAGGCTTCATGCCAACAGCGCAGAACCCAGCACGGGGCTTGAACTCAAAAACTATATGATCAAAAGTCAGATGCTTAACCACTGAGCCACCCAGGTGGCTTCCCTTCTGAGGTCTTAAAGATACTTTGCTTAAATTTTTAGTTTTGCTTTTCATAGTTTAGGCTCAAATTCACTTAGAATCTCTCCACTTATTTCAGGCTTTTAAAATATATCTCAGTAAAGTTTTATAATTTTCATCATAAAAATCTTATTTATCTTTTGTCAAATTTATTCCTAAATTGTGTTTTCACGTTCTCTCTTTAGTATGTACTTTGTAGATGTACATAATGTATACAACTTAACCAAACAGTTCTATAAAACTTTGAGTGAAGGATAAAGGTCTCCTGCACTATCCTTCCTCATTCATTATTTTTTTTTTTCTAGAATGTTGCCTCATTCATTTCTTTTTTCAGCAAAAATGCTCATTCATGATTTTGCTCTTCAGAAGCAGCTACTTTCAGCTCTTTTTCCTTCTGGTAATGTCCTCAGTATTTTTAAGTAACATATTTATACTACTATTTTTTTAGTTTTAGTTCTAGATGATCGATTGAATTTCTACTGTGAAAAATAAGGATGTGGTTCACTTACCAGCCCATCTGCCCTTCCGTGTATACATATACAAACTTCCCCTTTCTTAATCTCCCAAATACAGGTATGTCATAATTTTTTATTAAATCAATCATGAGGGCTTATTTAGAGCTTAACCATGCAGTATACTAGTATTATACTTCCTTTTTTAAAAATCAATTTTATTATGATTTATATATGATATAAATATGCCCATTTAAAAAAAAATTTTTTTTTTTTAACGTTTATTTATTTTTGAGACAGAGAGAGACAGAGCATGAATGGGGGAGGGTCAGAGAGAGGGAGACACAGAATTGAAACAGGCTCCGGGCTCTGAGCTGTCAGCACAGGGGCCCGATGCGGGGCTCGAACTCACGGACCGTGGGATCGTGACCTAAGCCGAAGTCGGCGCTCAACCAACTGAGCCACCCAGGCGCCCCTAAATATGCCCATTTTAAATGTACAGTTCTATAATTTTTCTAAATCAGATTTATTGAGGTATAAATTATAGAGAGAAAAAATTCACCCTTTTCAGTGTACTGAGTTTTGACAAATGTATTATTATTGTATAACTACTGCCTGGATCAAGATAAATGGTTCTGTCATCCCTTACAAGTTTTTACTTTTTCTGTATGCAATGTTTTGTTTTCTTAGAGTTACCAATTGCCACACTTTCAAAGTTGCTTTGTTTTCTGTGTTTCCATCATTAATTCATCCTCAGACTTTTTTTTTTTTTCATCCTCAGACTTCTAAAAGGAACATAAATGTATCAGTATATTTAAACATACCAGTTTTTTGTTTTGTTTTTGTTTTTGTTTCCTTTGAGACAACCCTCTTAGGAGCCATCCATTCTCTCTTCAAATCTCTACTGTTTGCTCTCTAGGCCTGCTGCAGAGCTGTCATCCTGGGACTTTTCACCATCATTCTAGGAATTCCCTTCTCTCTCCTGGGCTGGATACCCTGGTTCCTAGGTCCCATGTTTCCTCTTTGGTTTACTCCCTCATTTCAAAGGAACTCAACCTTTATTGGCTTCTTAAAGAGAGAGCATGGAAGGTAAATATTTTGAGAACTTGAATGTTTGAAAATGTTTTATTCCATTCCTTACTCTTGAATGATACCTTACTTTTGTATAGATTTCTAGGTTAGAGATAATAGACCTTCAGAATTTTTTGTCCCAAGCCCAAGCAGAGACAGACAGGTTTCCTTGATAACTCTCTATGCTGTAGGTAGACTCCGCGCCCCCCCCCCCACCCCAAAGTTTACCCTTCCACTGAGTTTTCATTTATGCAGGGTCTCCATTCAAACTCCGTACTTCATACCAGCATCCAGCCACATCTTTTGGCCCAATGTAGCCCTTAAAAACCCTAGTTAAGGCAGCCAGGGTTCCTGCTCAGTTTTCACTTCCTTCTTCAGTTCTCGCACTTGGTATTTTCCCTTTCTTTCTTGTAAGTTTGAATACACCTGGAATAATTTTTTGTTGAGTCTTCTCCAAAATTTTTAGGGGTTTGTAACACAATTTTGGGGTTCTTAGCCCACAGTTTTCTAATACCAGAAGCCTCCATGCTAAACACTTAATGTGCATTATTTCATTTAATCCTCCAGCTACTTCTGAGGTGGAAAGAAAGACTATGCATTAAGTACTTTAGTCTCAGTAAATGCATTAAGTAATCAGGGATTAATAGGATGATGTCTGCTAGGTATGGTCAAGTGGCACATGCCTCAGTGGATATTGAATTGTTATTTGAGTGCAGTAGTGAAGTGGATTAGGGACATAGTAAAGAAGAGTGAGAAGAGTACTGTGTGCCCTCTGTAAGACTATCAACAAACACTGCTTGGATCTACTTATTGAAGAAAGACCACTTCTTGAATGTCACTTTTTAATTGAGTTTTGTAAGAAAAGTAGGAATTTGTGCTAGTGGGGTGATACATAGGGATAGATATTCTTAGTGTGAAGGGGATAGAATAACTCCAAGAAAAGCATAAAAATGTTGGTAGATCCTCTACTTTAACAGTTGAAGGAGTATTACAAAGCTGAGATTATGAGGGAATATTTTAGTTTCATGTTGTATGATCTGATGGCCTCACTCAGTGTAAACATACACCTTTAAAACTTTACCTAGGTCTACATATCTTTGAAATATACTAAAAAAGAAAACATATAAATTAAATAACCTAAGTGGTAGTCTTTTTTTCTTTCTGTGTGGCATCCTGAAGTATATACATTTAAGGTTTAATTTGATCTTTTTTTTAGAAATTGGACAACTTGGAAGGGAGGAGAATAGAAGGGCAGATGAAAAGTGAAATGGAGAAGCAGCAGAGACCTGCTTTGCAGTAACAGCTGATTATTCACACAAGATGTCTGTAACCAGTTAAACCCTTTTGAGGCTACTTAAATTTGCTAAAGCTTTATAAATGAGTACATTTGAAAAATTAATTTACTTCAGAACTTTAGTTTCTGTTCTTATAGATGACCCTAAAGTAGAGAGTTAATTTATTAGCTGATTATGAGGGCGTAAATTTTATTTTCTTTGGAGTTACCCAGAATGTTTGCTCTGAAGATCGCAAGGGAGATCTTTCAGGTATACTCTGGATTTCTAATCCCCACAGCCACCTTGAAAGGTAGATTTCTACGGATATCTAATCCCCATACCCACCTTGAAAGGTAGTTGGTATTCTATTTTGCAGTTGAGAAAACTGATACTCAGAGAGCTTAAATAATCTCCCCCAGATCCCACATCTGGTTAGGTGCTGAGCCAGACTAGAACCCAGCCCTGGGTTTTGAGATACTGTATGTTTGTGCATCTCAAATATCCATGCTTTTTTCACTCCTGTTGCCTCCAAGAGACAAGCATCAGCAGTCCTTATTTTTTTTTTTTTTAACGATTATTTATTTTTGAGACAGAGAGAGACAGAGCATGAACGGAGGAGGGTCAGAGAGAGAGGGAGACACAGAATCGGAAACAGGCTCCAGGCTCTGAGCTGTCAGCACAGAGCCCGACGCGGGGCTCGAACTCACGGACCGCGAGATCATGACCTGAGCCGAAGTCGGCCGCTTAACCGACTGAGCCACCCAGGCGCCCCTCAGCAGTCCTTATAATCTACTCTAACTCTAGACCCTTGGCTTCAGAATAAATTATTAGGTAAGTGTTTTGAGAACAGGTTAGTGAGGTATCTTTAGGAGACCTCAGCAAACTACATCTGTAATAGAGTTCTATAGCCTGTGTTTAAAACACTTAACCTTATATTGCAGGTCTCATGGCTTCTCTTAATTTATAGATTGCAGAGTTGATAATTTTCTATTTAATCTAGACAAGAATCTTTCTTTAGCCTAAGGCAAGCCTCATTTGCCCTCTGCCTCAGTTTCACAACCTAGAAAATAAGGATAATGATACCAACACACTAGTTAGAGGTTTAGTTATGTAAATTCTTTGATGTAGAAAAAGGACTATTGTTACATGTCTTATGAAACAGCTGACATGTTACAACAAAGAACAAACTATGCCAATGAAATCCCCATCCTAGGGACAGCTTATTAGAAAGATTGAGCATATGTGCTATTTTTAGATGTTCAAAAACTAAGTACAAGTTGTTTTCAGTTGAGTGTTTGATGTCTTTATCGAATTACAAATCTCTGTCATTCTTTTCTGGAACCTTTCATTTTGCCCAAGGATTTGTTTTTGGCAGATTTCTATCTGCTTGAAAAGAATGAGTACAGTTTGGTTAAGGGAAAATCTGAGAACTTGGTCCCAACTTGCTTGAAGTCTTTAAGTGGCAACTTTCCTTCTTGACTGCTTTGGTGGGCTGGGGTTGCATAGGAAGGCCTCAGGATATCCCCAGTGATGCCTTCTTTGAGCCCACTGGTGGAATAATGAAAAGCCCAGGAGCTATGGTGGAAGTAAGTTAAACAAGGACATTTTAAACCTTTTTTTTTCTGTCCCTAGGAAATCTCAGTGGAGCTTTTCTCTTGACTGTACTAACCTAGTGTATATATTCACAAGCTTCATGGAATGAACTAAGGACAGAAACATGATAGCTAGGAATTAGGATAGAACACCTAGGCTATCATTACATACTTTCTTTATCTTTGGGTGGTAAGGAGCCATATAGCTTACAACTCTTGGTATGACCACCTATCCTGCTCTGAATCATAAGGTAACAAAGACTATAGCCTGACTGGTGGAATGGGCTAGTACCATTTGTGGGAAGTCAGTAAGCATTCTGTCCTCATGACCAGGAGTTCATTTGAAGTAGCCTATAGCTATCCATCCTTTTTTCAGCTCTTTTTTTTTTTTTTTAATGTTTTTAAATTTATTTTTGAGACAGAGAGAGACAGAGCGTGGACAGGGGAGGGGCAGAGAGAGAAGGAGACACAGAATCCGAAGCAGGCTCTAGGCTCTGAGCTGTCAGCACAGATTTCAGCTCTTAATTTAAGCATTGTCTGCTTCAACAAGCCTTTGTTGGCTTTCTAATACTGGATTATGTTTCATTTTTCTGTACTTGCACAGAGAATTAAAATTACCTGTCATATTGTCATCTCCCTGCACTAGACTATGGGACAAGAACTGTTTCTGGGCCTGTCACAGAGAGGATGCTCAATATGTATTTATTGAATGAATGACAGATGGAGGCAAGCTCTATGTAAACATTTGGAACATGTTCCTTACTCCTTTGATATAGGCATAGATGTTTATATGAGCCTAAAGATGAGTTTTAGTGATTGCAGATCAGAGGGATCATGGCATTGACTGTTTGGTGTTCATTTTATTTGCATCTGTAAATTTCCATCAAGCCTTAAGTTTGCTGACATGGCTGGTCCTCTACCCCAAGTAGGTTATTCCAGAGGGAGGAATTGTCTTGTCTTGTTTTGTCTTGTCTTGTCTTATCAAAGAAATATAGTGACATAGTGAAAAGAACATAGGCTTTCACAAATATAGGTAGATCTCGATTCTAATTCTAGTGCCACCATTTATTAGCATATGCTCTTCAATGAGGTTACTATCCCTTCTAAGCTTGCATTTAATTCATCTATAAAATAGTCATTTTTCATTTATTCACAAATATGTATTGAACACATGCTATATACCAAGCACTATTCTGGATGCTGGAAATACAGTGATAAACCAGATAAACAAGATCCCTGTCCTCATAGAGCTATTCTATAAGGAGAAATATATAATTAGAAAACAAATAATTTCTGGTGATAAAAATGCTAAGAAGAAAAATAAAGCAGGATAAGGGGATAAAGAGTGGCAGTGGAAAGAGAGAGCTCTTTCAGACAGGAGATAGCATTTGAGAAGAAACCCTAATGATATGGGTAGTAAGCCTTAAGGAAGATCTTTCCTTGCAGAGAGAATAGCAAGTGCACATGCCCTGAGTTAGGAATAAATTTAACCTGTTTCAGAAGCAGTAAGAAGACCAATATGACTAGAGCACAGTAATTAAGTAGTAGAATGGTAGTATGGAAGGCCTGAAAGTTATGTGAGGACCAGATCATAAAGGATCTTCTAGATCATAGTAAGAATTTAAAGTTTATATTTTGTTCTATGTTGGGAAACCTTTGGTGGGTTTTGAGTGACATCATCTGATTTATGCTTTTAAAAGATCTCTACAGCTGCTGTATGGAAAGTAAAACTATAATGCAACAGGAATGAATCGGGCAGATCAGTTAGGAGATAGTTGCAATAGTCCAGATGGAAGATAATGCTAAGATGAGAACAGTAGTGGTAGAAGTAGTTGCATTTAAAACATTTTTTAATTATTTTTTTAATGTTTATTTATTTTTGAGAGAGAGACAGACAGAGCATGAACAAGGGAGGAGCAGAGAGAGGGAGAAACAGAATTCGAAGAAGCTCCAGGCTCCCAGCTGTCAGCATAGAGCCTGATGCGGGGCTTGAACTCACGAATCATGAGATCATGACCTGAGCTGAAGTTGGATGCTTAACCGACTGAGCCACCCAGGCACCCTCATTCAAGACATATTTTGAAGGTAGAGTTAACAGGACTTTTTATGGATTGGATATATAGAATGAAGAAAAGAGAGAAATGAAACAATAGCTTCTGGATTTTTTACTTGAACAACTGGAGTGATAGTGATAGTAGTGTGGGAGACTGGAGGAAAAACAAGTTGGCAGTCAAGATAATTTTTGGATGTTGGGCACTTGGGTGGCTCAGTCGGTTAAGTGTCCACTCTTGACTTCAGCTCGAGTCATGATGTCACAGTTCATGGGTTTGAGCCCTGTGTTGGCTCTGCGCTGAGAGTGTGGGATTTTCTCCCTCCTTTCTCTCTGCCCCTTCCCTGTTCATGCTCTCTGTCTCACACACGCACGCTCTCAATAAATAAATTAAAAAAATTTTTTTTAAAGATAATTTTTGGATGTTAATTTGTAACACTGAGTATTAGATGTCTATGTAGAGATATCAAGTAGGCAGTTTTACAATTCAGAATCTCAAAGGAGAGGTCAGGGCTGGACATATAAATCTGGGGATCATCAACAAAGTGAAATCATCTGGGGAGTGTGTGTAGCAAAAGAAGAGAAGAGGGCTAAAGGCTGAGCCTGGTATTTAGAGACCAAGAACCAGAGGAGGAGGAAACAAAGGTGATTAGGAAGGTACAGCCACTGAAGTAAAAAGAAAGATCAGGAAGTTAAGGTATCATGGAAGCTGTGTGAGGAAAGTGAATCAAAGAGAGAGTGATCAGTTGTGCCAGATATTGCTATGGAAAGTTGAGTAAGATGAGAACCAAGAATTTATCATTGGATTTGGCAACATGGATTCATTGATGACTTAAACTCTTGCTGGAATAGTAGGGACAAAAACCAGATTAGACAGAAGAGGTGAAGGATTAAGAAATGGGATATGTTAGGGCACCTGGCTGGCTCAGTCAATGGAACATGTGACTCTTGAATGTGGGATTGTGAGTTCCAGCCCCACATTGGGTGTAGACATTACTTTAAAAATAAACAAAAAAGAAAATGGGAGATGGTAAGACAGCTGGTTTTTTTTTTTTTTTTACGTTTATTTATTTTTGATTATTAACTGATTCTGTTCATGAATTTCTTAGACTGGCTCTCTAATTTTCTTATCTTTTCTTTCATATTTTCAATACGTTTATCTTTTTTCCTCAAGTTTTATATATGGATGGGGCATGTCAACTGTGAGCTTCACTTTATAGGGTGATATGGTGATAGGGTTGGGCTCTTTTTTTGGTGGATCTCTTATATCTCTATTTTCAGGGTTTTTTCTCTTGGATTACTCAGATTCCCTGGAGAAAACTGTTATCCTGCCTGAAAAGTAAAGACCTGGCTGCTGGCATTCCAGGAAATGAGTTGGAGTCAGGGCTAGGGAGGATGTCTCAGAATCCTGTATGCATTTTTTTTTTTTTAATGTTTATTTTTGAGAGAGAGAGAGACAGAGTGCGAGCAGGGGAGGGGCAGAGAGAGAGGGAGACACAGAATCCGAAGCAGGCTCCAGGCTCTGAGCTGTCAGCACAGGGCCTGATTCGGGGCTCAAACTCATGAACCATGAAATCATGACCTGAGCCGAAATCGGATGCTTGACCAACTGAGCCATCCAGGCACCCCTGTATGCATTCTTTTTTAAGTCCCCTTTTTTTCAGTAAGATGCATCCTCTGTTCCTATCCCAACTGTGATTGTGCTTTCCCAGTCTAGATATCTTCTATTTTACTCTCTTCAGCCCTCTGCCAGTGTGACACATGTGCAGTAGCTGGATTGCACTGAGTGGAAAAGAGATCTTTCAACCAGCATTCTTTATTTTAATTCCTCCCTCCCCTGCTTTTTATCCATATCAGTTCCTCAGCCTTTTGGAGAATCTGGTGTAAGTTGAGTTTGTTCTCAGTTTTCCTATGATTAACATGGTCATTTTTTTTTTTTTTACATTTATTTATTTTTGATAGAGACAGAGTGCAAGTGGGGGAGGGGCAGAGAGAGAAGGAGACACAGAATCTGAAGCAGGCTCCAGGCTCCGAGCTGTCAGCACAGAGCCCAACGTGGGGCTTGAACTCACAAACCGTGAGATCATGACCTGAGCCGAAGTCAGATGCTTAACTGACTGAGCCACCCAGGTGCCCAACATGGTCATTTTTTTAATGTTGTCTCCTTTCCCATTCTTCTTACGTTTGTGGGTTTAGGACCATTTTAAAAATCCTTTGTTATTTCAGTGATGTTTTGAGAAGGGCGAATACAGTTGTATGCCTTCAATCTGCTATCTTAAAACTTCTATAATAACTAAGGAGAAAGGGTGACAGGGAGTTCCGTAGCTGACTGCAACAAGGAGGAGTAGATGATTTCATCTGTTGTCATGCATTTCAAATGAGTATAGGTCATGGAGTGAGAGAAATGGCCTGAACATGATTGAGTGAAGAGTTCACCTTCTTCACCTTCTGAACTCTTTGATTGGAAGACAGTGTGAAGAACAGAGAAAATGTCCTGAGCAGTTTCTTTGATGCTGTTAAAATTTAGAAACTTAGAATTAGAAAATATTTACAGGGGCAGCTGGGTGGCTCAGTCAGTTAAGCATCTCACTTCAGCTCAGGTCATGATCTCACGGTTTGTGATTTCAAGCCCCGTGTCTTACTCTCTGCTGACAGCTCAGAGCCTAAAGCCTGCTTCGGATTCTAGGTCTCCCTCTCTCTCTGCCCCTCCCCCACTCATTCTCTGTCTCCCTCTTTCTCAAAATAAGTAGACATTAAAAAAAAGTAAAGAAAAAAAATATTTATAAAGGGGGCACCTAGGTGGCTCAGTCAGTTAAGTGTCCAACTGCAGCTCAGGTCATGATCTTGCAGTTTGTGAGTTTGAGCCCCACATCAGGCTTTGTTTTGGCAGCTCAGAGCCTGGAGCCTGCTTTGGATTCTGTGTCTCCCTCTCTCTCTCTGCCTCTCTCTTGCTCGTGCTCTCTCTCTCTCAAAAATAAATAAACGTTTTTAAAAAAAGAAAAAAATATTTATAAAGAAATATATTCTCGGGGCACCTGGGTGTTTTAGTCGGTTGAGCATCTATCTGACTCTTGATTTCAGCTCAGGTCATGATCTCACTGTTTGTGAGTTCGAACCCTGCATCAGTCTCTGCACTAACAGTGTGGAGCCTGCTTGGGATTCTCCCCCTCCCTCCCTCCCTTTCTCTCTTTCTCCCCCTACCCTGTCTACACTCTCTCTCTCAAAATAAATAAATAAACATTAAAAAAACCAAAAAGGCATGTGGGGGCACCTGGATGGCTCAGTCGGTTAAGTGTCCAACTCTTGATTTTGGCTCTGGTAGTGATCTCACGGTCCTTGAGTTCGAGCCCCACATCGGGCTCTGCGCTGACAGAGCTTCGGATTCTTTCTCTCCCTCTCTCTCTCTCTGCCCCTCCCCTGCTCATGCTCTGTTTCTCTCTCAAAAGAAATGAATAAAAATTAAAAAAAATATTTTTTAAAAGGCATATGGATAGTAATTAGTCTCTTCTAAAAAAAAAAAAAAAGAATAGCTTGACCCTTGTAATCATACAATTTTATGCCATAAGGGACTTCAGAGATGGTACAGCCCTCTCATCTAATAGATCAAGAAACTGAGACCCATAGAGGGAGTGGCCCATTCAAAGTCACATGTGAAATTAATAAGAAAAGAAAACCTGCCTAATGTTAAGAGTTGCTTTTTGGGAATGCTTTTAGTTTCTTTTTTTTTTTTTTTAATGTTAGTTGTCTTTTTCTCATATTATGATAAACTTCCCTTTATCACAGTCCCTAACTACCCTCTGTGACCCTCTCCCAAGCTTTCTGGCTTCCAAGTAAACTGGACAATATTTCTACATATTTTATACTTCAGGACAAAATTAAAATTCGAGTTACAGATAGAAAATATGTAATGTAATTGTTTTGTTTTCAATTTTTTTTTTAACATTTATTTATTTATGAGAGACAGAGAGAGACAGAGCATGAGCAGGAGAGGGGCAGAGAGAAAGGGAGACACAGAATCCAAAGCAGACTCCAGGCTCTGAGCTGTCAGCACAGAGCCTGACGGGCTCGAACTCATGGACTGCGAGATTATGACCTGAGCCAAAGTCAGAGGCTTAACCAACTGAGCCACCCAGGAGCCCTTAGAAAAAATGTAATGTAATTGTTAAGAGCATGTTTCATAGTCTTGAAATGGGGCAATTATATTTTTATTCTGTGGACTATTTGTGTCTAACTGAAGAAAAAGAATTGAATTATTTAAAATAAATTCAGAGTAACAAATTCTTTCAAAGTGAAGGTTTGATTTGAGAGAACAAAAAAGCCATGTAATGTCCACACATTTGGCGATTAAGATTAAATTGCAGATACTTAAAATGCAGATACCAACAATTTCTGCATTTTCATAAACAACCTCTATGTCTTAAATGTTACAGACTGAGTGACAATAAATAAATATTTTGCCTCAAAAAAATTCTGGAAGAGAAGTGATTAGCATTTAACTCATTTAATAATGTCAGAAATTAACAGATTCTCAGTTACTTCTTAGCTTCACACAGGAAAGATGAGTAAAATTCTTCTATTTGTTTGTAACCTGAAGAGGAGAACTTCTTTAGGAAGGTAATGTTGAGTCTCCATTTTAAAATTATAAATCTAGCATATCCCCTCCAGCCATACCCTCCAGGACAGCTGCATCTGGTAAGTTTTCAGACATTTCTGTTTTTTTCCTTTTTGGGAGCAACAGGTTTATTTCCTACCTTGTTGCTTTAGGGGGCTGCCAAGTTACCATTTTGGCCCCTGTCCTGTGAACGGTCACAGTCTCTTACAAAGGGGGCTCTCAGCTTTGTCAGAAAGTATGCTGTTTCTAAACACCTAAAATTGGATGTTTTCTTCTTTGAGTCAGTTTAACAAGGAGAAGGAGGTAACAGGAAGAGTGCTAATAACATTTACAGATGCTTGTTCCCCAGCACTAGGTTAAACTCTGGTGACACAAAGATAAAAGAGCTCCTTATGAAACTCAAAGTCTAGGGGCACCTGGGTGGCTCAGTCGGTTAAGTGTCTGACTTTGGCTCAGTTCATGATCTGGCAGTTCGTGGGTTCAAGCCCCGCGTTGGGGTTCTGTGCTGACAGCTCAGAGCATGGAGCCTGCTTCAGATTCTGTCTCTCTCTCAAGAATAAATAAACATTAAAATTTTTTTTTTAAGTTGAAGCTAAAATCCATAGATAATTCAATATGGGTGCAGTCATTCAAGAATAAAGGACTCCAGGGGCACCTAGGTGGCTCAGTCAGTTAAGCATCCAACTTCAGCTCAGTTCATGATCTCATGTCTCATGAGTTCGAGTCCTGCATTGGGCTCTGTGCTGACAGCTCAGAGCCTGGAGCCTGCTTCAGATTCTGTGTCTCCCTCTCCCTCTGCCCCTCCCCTGCTCGCACTCTGTCTCTCTCTATCTCTCTTTCAACATTTTAAAAATTTAAAACAAAAAAAATAGGGGCATCTGGGCGGCTCAATCGGTTAAGTATCTGACTTCGGCTCAGGTCATGACCTCATGGTTCATATGTTGGAGCTTCTGGCTCTGTGCTGACAGCTTAGAGCCTGGAGCCTGCTTTGGATTCTGTTGTCTCCCTCTCTCTCTCTGCCCCTCCCCTGCTCACACTCTGTCTGTCTGTCTCTCTCAAAAATAAATAAACATTTTTTAAAAATTTTTTAATTAAAAAAAAAAGAAAGTCTAGATGGGAAAAAAACCCGTTTAATCCAATTTAGTTATTTAAGGTCTGTAATGGAAGAGAAAAGACTTCATTTCTAGCTGAGATAATATATTGGGTACTGTCTTTTATAATAACTGTGACAGGACCTGCAACTTGATGGATGAATGTGTGGTGGGATGGGAAAAGAGAATGGGGAATGCATTTTTGGCAGTTTACTCCAGCAAGTTAACATTAGCTATGTGGTAGGGGAATTGTGGCAGAGAAGGCTGAATTAGGTAGGTGGAGTCATATTTGAAAGACCTTTAGTGTCATACTAAGGAACTTAAACTCAATCTTACAAAGCAGTGATATTCTAAATGGGGTGATCTCAAAGCCGGGGGTGTGTAGGATGGAGTACCAGAGGAAGATATTAGAATAGAATCTCTAGTTCTTTTAATTTTATCTCTTCACTTAAAAAAATATCAATTTTTGTATATGTTGTCTGAAGAGCATGTTATATCACTTATAGTGATTCGTGTATTTTTAAATCAATTTTAAAAGTAAGTGGGAATAGGGGCACCTGAGTGGTTCAGTTGGTTAAGTGTCAGGCTTCAGCTCAGGTCATGATCTCACGGTTCATGGGTTCAAGCCCCGTGTCAGGCTCTGTGCTGACAGCTTAGAGCCTGGAGCCTGCTTCAGATTCTGTGTCTCCCTCTTTTGCCGCCCCTCCCCCACTCACGCTCTGTCTGTCTCTCTCTCTCAAAAACGTTAAAAAAAAATTCTTTTTTGGGCGGCTGGGTGGCTCAGCCAGTTGAGCGTCCGACTTCGGCTCAGGTCATGATCTCACAATTCATGAGTTCGAGCCCTGCATCGGGCTCTATGCTGACATCTCAGAGCCTAGAGCCTGCTTCGGATTCTGCGTCTCCCTCTCTCTGCCCCTTCCCTGCTCACGCTCTGTCTCTGTCTCAAAAATAAATAAACATTAAAAAAAATAAGAATAATAAAATAAATGAATAAAAATTCTTCTTTAAAGTAAGTGGGAATAGTTGAATAAATGTTCAACTTTTTTTTTTTTTTTATGTTTGGAGAACATTATTTTAGGCTGTCTTTAAGCAGGGAAATGAAATAAGTTGTGGAAATTGAAGTGTGGATTAGAATAGGGGAAAACTGGAATGAGAGAGACCAGCTAAGAGACTGGAAGAATACTTTGAGACCTAAACTAAGGTAGTGCAGTGGAGATAAAAGAAAAGGACTTGGTGACCAGTAACATGTTGGGGTAGGGGACTGGGCAGGAAAGAGAGAGGAATTCATTCCTAGATTATGGCCAGATTTCTCACTTCAGATCCTGGTGGTGGTGACATTATGATTAAGCTAAGGAACACAGGAAGGATGTTTAGCTCTAAGCCTAAGGATTATCACATTTCTTACAGACTGAGTTGGTCATTACTTCCTGCACCTAATGCCCCAGACTCATTAAAAACAAAATGGCAGTTGGCTCTTTGCCTTGCACTTTGGGAACTGCAGACTGGGAGTGTTTTCCAAACATTTTCAACGGAAATCAAGCATGGTGAGGTCTCCATTGCAGTTAGACATTGGTGTTTATTAAAACACCAAACTACTCTTGACGGTTGGATTGGGATTGGACCACATAGGAAATGTAAATTGTAACCATTCATAGTAGCACCAAGTAGCTGAATTCATTAGTTCCATATGGGCAGGGGTGGAGTACAGGGTGGTGATTTGGATCATAGCCATTGTTTGTGGAAGTGCTGGGTGGATAAAAGCGAGGTTACCTTGCCTTTACGGGTTTTCTTCCAGTGGAATAAGTGTTTTTCTCTCTCCATGCCATAGGAAATTGTTTGCCAGATTGTGTTATTTATAACAATCTGTCATGGAGCAGCTGCCAGGAAAAGAAGAAAGGCTATTCCCAGTAGCTCTTACCACCTCCCACCATACCGCTACCACCTCACACACATATATACGGTTTTCTGATTTAACTTTTGTTTTTTTCTTCTAGTTTTACTCAGTGGTTTTGGCTTGATTGAAAATGTTCTTGTAATGAGAGATTTCTGAGCCTTGCCATGGCTTTGTAATTGGGTTTTCTGAGCTTAATTTGTTTGCTTTAGCCAAAACTAACTGGCAGCAGTTGGAATTTTGAATTCCTGGAGGTCTTGAGTTCTCCCCAAACACTAACATGCTGTTTTCACCTTCCCTTAAAGACCTTGTATGTTTCCATACAGTTTGTCAAAACTGGACACATTTGCGATCCTTTAGAGCCGTGCTTTTTGCACTTGACATTGCCCTAACTCCTGTAAAGGAACAGACTTGGGATAAAGGGATACTGAGGACTATTAGAACAGTGAGTAGGGAGGTCTGAGGAGATTCCATTTGGTCTCTGCAAAAGAAGAGGCTTACTGTTGGCGTTAGAAAAGAACTGGTTACCTGAAACACAAAGCAGCGGAGGCTTGGTGTGTCCAGGGAACTTTTCAAGTTAATTGCATTTCAGATATACAGTTCCTTCACAGTCCAAACAGTCTATGTTTATTCATGGCTTGTGGTCACACGTGATCAGAAATGCCTCTGGCTCTTAACAGTTTCTCTGCTTTTTCTCTCTGGGTTCCAGTTAGTAGAAGAATATTTGCATTTCTAGAATGGGCTTTACATTTTTAGAATAAAAATCAAACAACAGTTATTTATTTTCTATTATAGCTTTTATAAAAATGTAAAGAGAAATAGGTGGTAGTATGAAGATACAAGGATGATTGTTTTCCTTTTAGACTTTTGTTTCTTTTTCCAGGATTTCCAGCTTTGGAAACAACGTACATTGATCAAAGAGCAAAGACTTCCCTTTGGAAGTGGTGGAGTTGCAAAGAGGATGGGAATGTGTTTGGTTTGAGTGAGTTTTAGATGGAGCGTTTTCTGGGGACAGAGGCAGGAGAGGGCCTGATGGAGTAGCACCTCCATCTGTATCCCAAGCCCTGCCCTTTCTGACTGACGCCTCTCTTTTCACACTGAGAGCAGATGGCAACCAAACAGTGGGGGGAGGGGTCTGTTTCTTGTGCTCCTTGGGGATTTTGCATTCAGCTTAGGAAAAAGTCATCTAAAAGCAAAGAGAAAAATGAAGCAGTAGACTGTTCACATTGACCCAGGACTTGTTTGGCATTCACTACACTGACAGATTTATTTTTGGCAAATATTCAATGATAACCGCACTTATTTTCCAAGATGACATTGTCACCACTTCAGAGGCATTTGCATTGGGATCATTTTCTTCACTTTGGAGTACACTTGATAATTAAATTTATTGTAGAACAGTCAGCTTGCAAAAATCAGCCATCTTATTAGAGAAAGAAGTTCTTTTTTCTCAGTAAACTGTCATTTTCATTATAATGAAATGGGACTTCTGTACTGCTGTCCTGACATGTCTTTAATAATAGCCCATGTTCCCTGCCTTCCTATGCATTGTTACAAGAAGTAGGGTTCTGTATGCTGTCTCTTCCTGAGCTTTCATATACATAGGCTGATTTGCTAATATTTGGTGGTTCCTAGATGGTGAGGTTAGGAATTTTTTTTCCTAAAAAAAATTTTTTTTTTTTAGCTCCGTTAAAATCCAGAAGGAACTAAGATAGCTTTAAGCAAAAGAGTAAAAAAATCCAAATTTGAACTTCTTAACTTGAAGAGGCTCTCAAAAGGAATTGTTTGGGCTATAAATAATAAGTTATATGTGTAGAAAAAGAAATGATGGTTCTTGTATTTCAAGAAGTAAGCCAAGGCCTCAGTCAGTTAAGTGTCTGACTTCGGCTCAGGTCTTGATCTCAGTTTGTGAGTTCGAGCCCCAAATCGGGCTCTTTGCTGATGGCTCGGAGCCTGGAGCCTGCTTCAGATTCTGTCTCCTTCTCTCTCTGCCCCTCCCCGACTTGTGCTCTGTCTCTCAAAAATAAACAAATGTAAAAAAAAAAAAAAAAAAATTAAAAGAACCAAGCCAAGGCATTCTTATAGTTGAGCCTCAATTTCTTTTTTTTTTTTTAATATGGAATTTATTGTCAAATTAGTTTCCATACAACACCCAGTGCTCATCCCAACAGGTGCCCTCCTCAATACCCATCACCAACCCCTCCCTCCCCCCCCCCGTCAACCCTCAGTTTCTTCTCAGTTTTTAAGAGTCTCTTATGTTTTGCTTCCTCCTGAGCCTCAATTTCTGAGGAAACATGACTTTTTACTGTAGTACAATGTGAGTTGAAATCATCCATTTTTCCCACCCAAAGCAGGAATCTTGATTTTAAATTAAAATCTCAGAAGAGTAGGAACCACGTACAAGAATGTCCATGTAGATACTCATTTTATTTATTCTTAAACCAGGAATAATTTAGTTCAGTGTTTTTCAGACTTTTTAAAATAGCAAAACCTGTTTTCCAAGCCAAAGCTTGTACAGAAGCCTATCTAAGAAAATAAAATTAATAAAAGAGGAGTTTCCCTGGTTGACTCAGAAAGGGCAGTAGGAATCAGGCTTTACTTCAGGCCCCCCTCAGAAACTGCAGGTGTGCTATTGAGAAACATTTGTGTAGTTAATTTAAATTGCAATTTAAGGAATTCATTTTTCCATTGATTGTTTTGGGACTTCTGTTTTCTGCACTTATGATAAAGTGTAGTAGCAGAATGTATAGGTAGCAATTTGTTAAAAATATATTAAGTAGCCTTTCTTAGCCACTCACTTTAACACTTCCTAGTACACTCTTTCAGAGTAGGGCCTGGGTGAGCATAGAGTAAGTGCTCAATAAATGTTAGGTAAGTGGGGCGCCTTGGTGGCTCAGTCGGTTGAGTGTCCGACTTTGGCTCAGGTCATGATCTCATGGTTCGTGGGTTCGGGCCCCCGCATCAGGCTCTGTGCTGACAGCTCAGAGCTTGGAGCCTGCTTCAGATTCTGTCTCTCTCTCTTTCTACCCCTCCCCTGTTCACACTTTGTCTCTCTCTCTCAAAAATAAATAAATATTAAAAAATAATAAAAAAATAAATGTTAGGTAAGTGAATTGTTGCAAGTGATAATCCAGTTTCTGCTTGAGCACTTCTAATGATGGGAAATTCATTGCCTTACAAAATTACTCTTTTTGACTAGCTCTGATTGACAGATATAAGTTAATATGGAAACTAAAATACTTTTCTTCATGTGTTTCCTCTTTGTTCTTAGTTTTGCTCTTGGGCTATTTAGGTAAAATTTGGTTCTTCCTTAAGACTGCCAGGTATTGGGGTGCCTGGGTGGCTCAGTTGGTTAAGCATCAGACTTCAGCTCAAGTCACGATCTCACGGTTCATGGGTTCGAGGCCTCTGTCAGGCTCTGTGCTGACCTCTCAGAGCCTGGAGCCTGCTTCAGATTCTGTGTCTCCCTCTCTCTCTGCCCCTTCCCTGCTTGCACTCTCTCTCTCAAAAATAAACATTAAGAAAAAAAAAAGAAAAGACTGCCAGGTATTTAAAGAATGCTTTTAGGGGCACCTGGGTGGCTCAGTTGGTTAAGTGTCAGGCTTCAGCTCAGGTCATGATCTCACGGTTCATGGGTTCAAGCCCTGCATCAGGCTCTATGCTGACAGCTTGGAGCCTGGAGCCTGCTTTGGATTCTGTGTCTCCCTCTCTCTCTCTGCCCCTCCCCCACTCTCTCTCTGCCCCTCCCCCACTCTCTCTCTCTCTCTCTCTCTCTCTCTCTCAAAACTAAATAAACATTAGGAAATAACGTTTTTAATAAAGAATGCTTTTATCTCTTTCTTTCTTAATCCCACCCCATAATCCTTGTCCTGCCCACTGTCTCCCCTACAGTCTTTTCCCTATTAAACAGCTTCTCTTCTTTCACTATTATGTTTCTAGCTCTTTCACCACCTTGATCATCTTCTTATTGATGCTTTTTTAGTTTATCAAGTATACTCCTAAAATATGATACTCCAGTTGATATCTAGTACCCATAGTGTTGGGTACTAGACAGACCAAAATTTAGAAGTATCTAAGATCTAAGTTTAGATGTTTTGGGTGCCTAATACTGTGGACTAGAAACTCCCTTAAATTGGTTTTCAAACTACCAAAGCTATGTTTCTTCAAACACTATTCACTAGTATAGATTATTTATTTATATAAACAGTCATTACAAGTTGTTAGATCTTAGTTACCTAACTACTATAAACCTGTTTCTTTGTCTGTAAAGTACAAATGCTAATAGTGCTTACTGCATAGTGTTATAAAGATTGGGAATGCATGCAAAGTTACCATGATTCCTGGCCAATAGTACACACTCAGTGAACGTTAATTACTATTATTCGTTATTATTGTAATTAATCTGAATTACCAGACTTGCAACCAGAATACCCACCACATGAGAAAATCTTTTTTTTACTTCATTGATTTATTCATTCATTCATCAAATAATTACTAAATGCCTATTATGTGCCAGACACTGTGGTAGTTAGTTCTCATATTTCTTATCCATAAAAATGAGAACTAATAATATTAATAATAATCCCACACCATGGTGTTATTATAAGAATTAAATGAGTGCTTTTATACATACCTGAGGTTGTATTGTAATTATTTACTATTTACATTGGTTTCCTTGAGAGATGGGACTTATGTTATATTCACCCTTTTATTTTCTAGTACTATAGCAAAGTGACTGTTTCATAGTATTTCATAACCATATGGAATCATCAGACTATGTGAAAATGTTTTTCAAACTGTAAAGGGATATATAAATTTATGATCATTAATTATATATTCATGGAAATAGACAATGTGGTGGTTTTCAGACTCTGTTCCTTAGAGCCCAGGATTCCAGTGGACCCTCAGATTCAGCAGCCATAAGGCTCACCCAAGGAGAGGCAGATATTCAGTTAGAACAGCCTATTTATGTTACTTATTCTGCTGCTATTAAAAAAGTTTGAAAACAAGTGTCCAGTTTGTGTGTGCTTCTAAGCCATTGTAAGTTTATCCTGTGATGATTATTGTGATCCATTGCCTTTTGTGATATTGACTTTCCCCTTCTCCATTTGACAGACAGATGTTCTAGTCCTGAGCTGTGATCTCATAACAGATGTTGCCTTACACGAAGTTGTAGACCTGTTCAGAGCTCATGATGCATCCCTTGCGATGTTAATGAGAAAAGGCCAAGATGGCTTAGAACAAGTTCCAGGTCAAAAGGGGAAAAAAAAAACAGGTAAGGAGACTGGAGTTTGGTTTATTTGTATGTTAGGTTTTTATAATTATTATTGTCATTCATGTTTTCACTTAAGAAACATTTATTGAAAATTTAAAGGATGTGTTCAATTTGGGGCATCTGGCAAGCTCTATTGGTAGAGCATGTGACTCTTGATCTCAGGGTTATGAGTTCAAGCCCCATGTTGGAAGGAAGGAAGGAAGGAAGGAAAGAAGGAAGGAAGGAAGGGAGGAAGGAAAAGAAAGGAAAGGAAAGAAGAAAGAAAGAAAGAAAGAAAGAAAGAAAGAAAGAAAGAAAGAAAGAAAGAGAGAGAGAAAAATTGACTGATTCATTTATTGAGAGCTGATTGCACTGCAGGCACTGTGCTAGGGGTTGATGACATAAAGTCAGAAAAGACAGTTCCTGACTTGAAGAGGCTTAGAACTATTGATTAGATTCTGTAAAGTCCAGAGGATTTGTGTGCAGAGAGGAGCACTCAGAATTATTTGCATTGTGTTTAAGGCTCAAATAATTGAATGCATATATCTAAGAAACAAAAAATCTAATTTAAGATCAAATATTAAAAAATAGTTAAACTAGGGATACCTGGATGACTCGGTTGAGCATCCAACTCTTGATTTTGGCTCAGGTCATGATCCCAGGGTCATGGGATTGAGCCCCATGTCAGGCACTGCACTGAGCATGAAACCTGCTTAAGACTGTCTCTCCCTCTCCCTCTCCCTCTCCCTCTCCCTCTCCCTCTCCCTCTCCCTCTCCCTCTCCCTCTCCCTCTCCCTCTCCCTCTCCCTCTCTCCCCTGCTTGCATTCTCCCTCTCCCTCTCCCTCTCCCTCTCCCTCTCCCTCTCCCTCTCCCTCTCCCTCTCTCCCCTGCTTGCATTCTCCCTCTCCCTCTCCCTCTCAAATAAAAAATAGAATAATTTTAGGGGCACCTGGGTGGCTCAGTCAGTTAAGCATCCGACTTCGGCTCAGGTCATAATCTCACGGTTGGTGAGTTCGAGCCCCATGTCGGGCTCTGTGCTGACAGCTCAGAGCCTGGAGTCTGCTTCAGATTCTGTGTCTCCCTCTCTCTCTGCCCCTCCCCCACTCGTACTCTGTCTCTCTCTGCCTCTCAAAAATAAAGAAATGTAATAAGAAAAACAATTAAAAAAAAAAAAACAATTTTGATGCTTAAATTGTCACACCTTGGCCATTGAAAGTTTATTTAAGGTGACTCCTCTCTTTGAAAACGTATGATGTACACTGATAACCTACTTTTTAGCTGAAGTGTAATTACAGAAGACAGGGAAGCAGGGAATAGGACTGGAGAGGATACAGAGATCAGACTAAAGAGTTTGGACTTTATCCTCAAAACAGTGGGGAGTTGGGGTACCTGGGTGGTTCAGTTGGTTGAGCATCCGACTTTGGCTCAGGTCATGATCTCACAGTTCATGAGTTTAAGCCCCATATCGGGCTCAGTCTGTTGAACGTCCAACTCTTGATTTCAGCTCAGGTCATGATCCCATGGTTCATGGGTTGCAGCCCCACCTCAGGCTCTACTCTGACTGTGCAGAGCCTGCTTGGGATTCTCTTTCTCCCTCTCTCTCTCTCTCTGCCCCTCTCTGCACATGCTCTCTCTCTCTCTCTCTCAAAATAAATAAATAAACTAATAAACAAATTAACATTAAAAAAAAAGAACATCTTAGAAAAAAAAACAGTGGGGAGTTGTTGAGGAATTTTATTGTATGTGCTGCTGAAGTGAGCACAAGTTGTTGAGGAATTTTAAACGAGAATGTCTGATCAGATTTGTGTTATAGAAAGATTTTCTATTCTTAGTATGAAATTTTGAATTTCTCTGTATCTGTATTTTATTATATTTGAAAGCTGAGTTTCACCTAAATAACTGAGTTTTAAATTCCTCCTGTGGAAGGGCTCCTGGCTGGCTCAGTCAATTACGCATTCGACTTTGGCTTGGGTCATGTTCTCATGGTTTGTGGGTTCAAGCCCCACATGGGCTCTCTGCTGTCAGCACAGAGCCCACTTTGGATCCTCTGTCCCTTCTCTCTCTGCCCCTCCCCCACTCGTGCTCACACACACTCTCACGCTCTTCCAAAAATAAATAAACACTAAAAATAATAATACAAAAAATAAATTCCTCCTGTGGAATGCTATGCATTTCAATGATAAGAATTTTTTTTTTAAAGAACCCTAATATTCTCAAATTGTATATTTGGTCTGCCTCTTAGCTATTATTATGTGCCAGAATAGGCTACAGTCCCCTTTTTCCCAGATATTGTTTAATAGAGTGGATCCGGTAGGTTCAAGTTTCCCAAATGGTGTTCTTACCAACTTACAAGAAAATGACTCATGGCTAGATGTTTCAGCAGCCATCTTTCCCCCTCTTGCCACTTCTTTCCCAGAAGATTTGTAGATGGTAGATTCTGAGGAGGGCAAGATCAAATTCATGTTTGGATTTTTGGGACTTTTTTTTTCCTTACTCCAGGTCTTTACACATGTTGTTCTCTGCCCAAAATCCTCGCCATCCCCTCTCCCCACAACACACGTACTCTAAATTTATCTTAGCCTTCAAGTTCTTTTCTGAGAGGGGCCTTTCTTGACCCTCTAATATGAAACCATACTCCTTTGTTTGTCTAAATATGGTAGCCCTGCTGTCTTATTTACTCTCTCCTATACTCAACTGTATGCTCTGTAAGAGCTGGGATCATTATATTCTATTTTGTTCATTTTGTCCCCAGCACTTGGCCTAGTTATGGCCCATAGCAGTCAATAGATGTTATCGAATGGTTGAGGAGCCTGCCTGTAAAGGCAATTCTTATTGTCCCCCACCCAGTAAGAGAAATTAGATTCAACTTTTATTTAGTCCATCCAGTTCACTGTAGTATTTCTTAAACTCCTCCCCACTTCTCAGAGTTATATAGCCTTGGTCCAGGCTAGATTCAATAAATATCAGTGTGCTTGAGAATCACACAAATGAAAGCTGTCACTTGGCTGTCACCTCTCAATCAGCTTAGCTCCCTCTGCACTAACAAATGTTGGCAGGCCTTCTGAGCCTGTTTGTTTTTTTGGGTTTTGTTTTTTTTGTTTTTTTTTTTTTGTTTTTTTTTGTTTTTTTTTTTGCTTCAGCTTTCTTTATTTCTCAAAGCTGAACTGTTAGAAAACTCTCTGCTTGGGTTTCTGCTTTATCTCTTTTCTCTTCTCAATCCCCAACTCCCCCACTCTTTCTAATTATATTTAACAGAACTGACTTGAAATCCCAGCATATTGAAAATCGAAATTGTTGGGGCGCCTGAATGGCTCGGTCGGTTGAGCGGCCGACTTTGGCTCGGGTCATGATCTCGCGGTCCGTGAGTTTGAGCCCCGCGTCAGACTCTGTGCTGACAGCTCAGAGCCTGGAGCCTGTTTCAGATTCTGTGTCTCCCTCTCTCTGACCCTCCCCTGTTCATGCTCTGTCTCTCCCTGTCTCAAAAATAAATAAATGTTAAAAAATTAAAAAAAAAAAAAAAAGAAAATCAAAATTGTTGTGATTGAAGAAACAGCATGCAGAAGTAGGTTCAAATATGCTAGAATTTATAAGTCACAGTGTACAATAATAGGAGCATATGTAAAATACAGGGAGCAATTTAATGCCCCAGTTACAGGGAAATATATTTAAAAACATGGTATTTGAAAAGAAGGAGGAACAACTTACTAATATGCAGACAGGCTACTTGGAATGAGATCCCTGACTTATAAATGCATTAAGTTTTGATATAGTCATTGAATTTAGAACATACTATATGTAAAGTTTATGCTAAGCCTCATATGGGAAACAAAGATAAGATTTGCTCTCAAACTAAAATCTAGTGAATTGCTGAAACTAATATTACACTATATCTTCACTAACTGGAATTTAAATAAAAACTTGAAACAATGAAATAAAATAAAATCCATTGAACAGGGCTAGGTAGTTTTGTTATTTACCAAGTTTTATATCCATGAATGGCCTACCAGCATTTTGTGGATAGTTGCTTAATATCAGTCACATCAGTGGTAAGTGGTAGAATCAGAACTTGAACCCATGCTTTCTGACTCCATAGCCTGGGCTTTCTTTTTCTTTCTTTTTTGAATTTAGTTTTTGTTTTTATCAAAGTTTTATATGCTCATAATTTAAAGACTGATGGAATTATCCAAGTTATATTATAATAAATAGCAGTCGTTAGCCCTGTCTATTCTCACCTTACTCAGAGGCAGCCACTTTCAACATTTTTAGCTAACTTTTTTTCACATTTAAGTCCACATCTCCAAATAACGTGGTTTGTTGTTTTTTGGGGGTTTTTTTGCTGTGTCTTCGTATTTTTAGTTTTAGGAATTATTTACTTATTTCCTACTATGGGACTTAAAGCTGTAGTTCTGTTTTACCGTACCCTCTACCCCCACCACACACATGTAAACTTCTAGTCTCCCCATTTTTTACAGTATTTATTAACTGAATATTTAATGTTTACTATAACTGTTTAAATGGTATTCACAGCTGAACCTTGTATATGATTAATTTTCTCCTTCCTCCTTTTATTTTTCTAAAATTTGTCTTGTTTTTTCATTTGCTTATTTTTCTGTGTATTTATTACTAATTCAACATCAGCCTCAGTTGTGTGAATTCCTCTCATTACTTTCCAACACATTCAGTGTTCTCTCAGTTTCAGATTCTTGAAGATAATCTCTCTTAGAGCTTTTCTGGATTAGTTGTTCTGCTGTGAAACTACCATTTTATTTAGGTTCACCCTTCACTGTCATATTTTGAAAGTCATTATTTTCCTCTTTCCCAGTTTATTTCTTTTATTTATTTATTTTGAGAGAGAGAGAGAACAAGGGGAGAGAGACAGAGGATCTGAAGTGGGCTCTGTGCTGACAGCAGAGAGCCCAATGTGGGGCTCAGTCTCACGAACTGTGAGATCATGGCCTGAGCCAAAGTCAGACACTTAACTGACTGAGCCACCCAGGCGCCCCTTATTTTATTTTTTCCTCTTTTCTTAGCTTATACTCACTCTTTTGTGGAACATATCCTCTTGTAGCCTCCTGAGATGAGGTTTGTGAAAAATAAATTTTTGAGCTTTTGCATGTCTTTATTCTATCCTCATAGTTGTTTGATATTTTGGCTGGGTATAATCTTCTCTTGAAATCATGTTTCCTCAAAATGTTGAAGGTATTATTTCACTGTCTTCTAGCTTTTCTATTAAGTCTAACACCATTCTGATTCTTCATTCTCTGCATGAAACCTTCCCACCCACCCACCCCAACCTTCTGGGAAGCTTATACAATCTTTTTGTTTCCAAAATTATAAAATTTCACACTGATTATCCTCAGTATGGTCTAATATCATCCCGTGTTAGATGATAACGGGCCTTTCGATCTGAATATTCAAGTCTTCAATTCTGAAAAATTTCTGAAACTAATCTCTTTTTTTTAACACACCACCAAACTCAAAATTTAAAATAACTTCTGTCAATGTGATCTCCACGTGTCCCCAACTCATTATTGTCCCTATCTAAGGTACCCTTGCTGAATCCTGTGTTTATTATTTTTCTTTTTTTTTTCTTTCTTTTTCATATAGTTATATCTCAGCTTTTTGTATTCCTAAAAGATATATGTATATATTTTACTTATTCTGATTTTATACAAAAGATAGCACGTATTCATTCAATTTATTCAATGTAATCCCTATCAAAATTGTAGTGTTGGGGCACCTGAGTGGCTCAGTCAATTGTATCTAGCTCTTGGTTTTGGCTCAGATCATGATGTCACAATTCATGAGTTCAAGCCCCACTTTGGGCTCCACGATGACAGTGCAGAACCTGCTTGGGAATCTCTCTCTCCCTCTCTGTCTGCCCCTCCCCAGCTCACATTCATGCTCTCTTCTCTCTCAAAATAAATAAATAAACTTAAAATAAATTCCAATAGCATTTTCCTCAGAAACAGAACCAAAAAAAAAAATCCTAAAATTTGTATGGAGCAGTAAAAGAACCCGAATAACCAAAGCAATCTTGAGAAAAAACAAAGTTGGAGGCATCATGCTCCCTGATTTCAAATATTTTAAAGCTATAATACTTAAAACAGTATTGTGTTGGCATAAAAACAGACACACAGATCAGTGGAACAGAATAAAGAGCACAGAATTAACCCCACACATATATGGTCAATTAGTTTATGACTAAGGAGCCAATATACCATGGGGAAAGGATAAGCTCTTCAAGAAATGGTGCTAGGAAAATTGTACAGCCACATGCAAAAGAATGAAATGGGATCACTATCTTATACCATACACAAAAATTAACTCAGAATGAATTAAAGCCTTGAATGTAAGACCTGAAACTATACAGCTCCTAGAAGAAAACATAGGCAGTAAGCTTCTTGAGATAAGTCTCCTTGATTTTTGAGTCTGACACCAAAATCAAAAGCAACAAAAGCAAAAATAAACAAGTGGAACTATATCAAACTAAAAAGTTTCCATGCAGTAAAGGAAACCATCAACAAAATGAAAAGGCAACCTACTGAATTGGAGAAAATATATGCAAACCATATATCTGATAAGGGGCTAAGAACTCATACAACTTAATTGCAAAAAGAAACAATCCAATTAAAAAATGGGCAGAAGATTTGAATAAACATTTTTCTTTTCTTTTTAAGTTTATTCATTTATTTTGAGAGAGAGAGAGAGCATGAGTATGAGAGGGGCAGAGAGAGAGGGAGGGAAAGAATCCCAAGCAGGCTCCATGCACTTAGCATGGAGCCTGATGCAGGGCTTGATCTCACAAACCATGAGATCATGACCTAAGCCAAAATCAAGAGCCAGATGCTTAAGTGACTGAGCCACCCAGGTGCCTCTGAATAGACATTTTTCTAAAGAAGACATGCAGAGGGCCAATAGGTACATTAAAAGATGCTTTACATCATTAATCATCAGGGAAATACAAACCACAATGTGCTACTACCTCATACCTGTTAGAATGGCTATTACCAAAAAGACTAGAAATAACAAGTGTTGGTGAGGATACGTAGAAAAAGAAGCCCTCATGCACTGTTGGTAGGAATGTAAATTGATGCAGCCATTTTGGGAAACAGTATGGAGGTTCCTCAAAAAATTAAAAATAGAACTACCATATGATCCAATAAGTCTACTTGAGTATTTTTCCAGAGAAAATAAAAACACTAATTCAAAAAGATATATGCACCCCTTGTTCCTTGCAATACTATTTACAGTAACCAAGATATGGAAACAAACCTAAGTGTCCTTCAGTACATGAGTGAATAAAGAAGTTGTAGTATATATACACAATGGAATATTATTCAGCCATAAAAAGAATGAAATTTTGGCATTTGCAGCAACATGGATGGACCTCAAGGATATTATGTGAAGTGAAATAAATCAAACAGAAATACAGATACCATATGATCTCTTCTATATGTGGAATCTAAAAAAATAATTTTTTTTTAACTAAACTCATAGATACAGAGAACAGATTGGTGCTTTCCAGAGGTAGATGGTAGAAATGGGTGAACTGCTTTTGTTTTGTTTTGTTTTAGTTTAAATAAATTGAATTTTTTTTTTTAATGTAAAGTTAAACACTGCAAAAAAAAAAAAAATGTAGCAAGATGTATGTAATCTGCTCATGATTCTTTAGGTTGGTAGTTTGGCCTGTTATAACTGAGTTGTCTCATCTCTGTTCAAGTGGTATTAGCTAGTGTATCAGTTTTCTGTTGCTGCTAGTGTATGTTATCTATTGCTATATAACAAATTACCATAAACTTAACATCTTGAAACAACAGAGTGGGTCAGGAGTCCAGGTATTTGCTTAGTTGGGTCCTCTGATTCTGAGTCTTTCAGAAAGCTGAAATCAAGTTGTCATTCAGGGTTGAGGTCTCATCTGAAGGCTCAGCTAGGAAAGAATTTGCTTCTAAGCTCTCTTGTTTGTCAGCAGAATTTCAGTTCCCTAAGGACTGTTGGACTGAGAGCCTCAGTTTCTAGCTGGCTGTTGGCCAGAGGCTGCCCTCATTTCTTTATCACTTGGGCCTCTTCAACATAACAGTTTGCTTTGCCAAAGCCAGCAAGGAGAGAATCTTCTAACAAGACAGAAATTACAAAGTTATGTAACTGAATCACAGAAATAATATCTCATGACTTTTGCCACATTTTGTTGGTTAGAAGCAAATTGCTGGCCAGCCAGCTGTTCTCAGTGGGAGGGGATACAGAAATTGTGTGATTACCAAGAGGCAATTAACATTCTTAGAGGCTGCCTACCACAGTTGGGTACACTAATATGTCTAGGGCCTAAGCTGTGATAATTGAGTTTCTCTTTCATCCAGTCTGTTGCCATACTGGAGGCCCAAGCTGGTTTATATAACAGCAGCAGGTTCTAAAAGAGTAAGAGAAGATACACCTGGATGGCTCAGTTGGTTGAGCATCTGACTCTTGACTTGGGCTCAGGTCATGATCCTAGGATCGTGGGATTAAACACCCCATCGGGCTCTACACTCAGCGCGGAGCCCGCTTCAGATTCTCTCTCTTCCTCTGCCCCCTCTTCCCCATTCATGTGCTCTCTCTATCTCCTTCTAAAAGAGGAGGAGAGAGTAGAAGAAGCTACACACAAGGTCTCCTGAAGCTAAGCGTGGAATTCAGACTGTGTCATTCCATTGCACTCTGTTAAAGCTAGTTGCTAGGCTAGCTTAGATATAAAGGATGGAGAACTAGATCTTACCTCTTTTTTTCTCCTGTGAGCACTTTTTTTCCTTCACTTTTTTTTATTGTAAAATACATATAAAATTTACCATCTTTTTTTAAGTGTACAGTCTGGTGGTATTTTTAAAGAGTTTATTTATTTTTAAGTAATCTCTACCCCCAATGTGGGGCTCAAACTCATGATTCTGAGATCAAGAGTTGCAAGCTCTACAAACAGCCATCCAGGCGACCCTACGGTTTAATGGTATTAAATACATGTGTAATGTTGTGCAACCATCACCACCATCTGTGTAACTTTTTTCATCTTGTGAAACTGAAACTCTATACCCATTAAACAATAACTCCCCATTCCCCTCCCCCCCCCCCAATCCCTGGAAACCACCATTATACTTTCTTTTTTTTAATGTTTATGTATTTTTGAGAGAGAGAGTGAGTGTGAGTAGGGGTGGAGGCAGAGAGAGAGACACAGAATCTGAAGCAGGCTCCAGGCTCTGAGCTGTCATGACCTGAGCCGAAGTGAGATGCTTAACTGACTGAGCCACCCAGGTGCCCATGTTTTTATTTTTAATGTTTATTTTTTATTTTTAAGAGAGAGAGCACCAGCAGGAGAGGGACAGGGGGCGGGGGTGGACAGAGGGTCTGCAGCAGGCTCCACGCTGACATTAGCAGAGAGTCCATTGCGGAGCTCAAACTTGTGAATGGTGAGATCATGACCTGAGCCAAAGTCAAACATTCAACCGACTGAGCCACCCACGTGCCCCATATCCTTTCTGTCTCTATGATTTTAACTACTTTAAGTACCATATGTAAGTGGAATCATACAGTATTTGTCCTTTTGTCACAGGCTTATTTCATAAAGTATAATGCCCTCAAGGTTCCTCCATGTTAAGCATGAGGATTTCCTTCATTTTTAAGGCTGAATAATATTCTCTTGTATGTGTATATTACATTTTGCTTATCTATTACTCCATCAGTGGAAATTTGGGTGGTTTTCACATTTTTGCTATTGTGAATAATGCTGTTACGAATAAGGGTATGCACACTATCTCTGTGAGACCCTACTTTCAGTTCTTTTGGGTGGTCTACCCAGAAGTGGAATTGCTGAATCGTGTGGTAATTCTATTTTTTTAATGTTTTGAGGAACCGCCAAACAATTTTCCATGGTGGCTATACCATTGTACATTCTAGACCTTACCTCTTGAAGAAGTACAACAAATTTGTAACCCTTTTAACTCTACCATATACGTTTTTAGTTTTTATTTGCTAATATTTTATTTAAGATCCTTGTATTTATATAACAAATGAATGTGCCTGTAATTTTTCTGTCTCATAATGTCTTTGTCTGGTCTTGGTATCAGGATCATGCTAGCCTCATAAAACGAGTTGGAATTCCCTACTATAAATGTAATGCCTATCACAAGGGAGGTGCACAAGTTTGTTTATTAGTTGAATGAATGAATGGATAAGTAAATGACAATAGAGGAGACAGAAGTGTCAGATAAATAAAAATCAACTAGGGGCGCCTGGGTGGCTCAGTCGGTTAAGCGGCCGACTTCGGCTCAGGTAATGATCTCGCGGTCAGTGAGTTCAAGCCCCGTGTCGGGCTCTGTGCTGACAGCTCAGAGCCTGGAGCCTGTTTCAGATTCTGTGTCTCCCTCTCTCTGACCCTCCCCTGTTCATGCTCTGTCTCTCTCTGTCTCAAAAATAAATAAACGTTAAAAAATTTTATTAAAAAAAAAAATCAACTAGAAAAAAAATATGACTAGTTGACAGAATTTTTTTAATGGTAATTCATAGTTTCTTTCTTAATCTGCTTGCTTAATCTTATTTTTGTAGCCTTCTTAGGATGGACATTTTGATGTTATCTTCTCTGCTCCCAAAGTAGAATTTACTTTGTTAAAGCAGAACATAAACAAGTTTCTATAATTTGTAGTGTATTCTGAGGTCCTGGTTACTATGGTAGCTTCAAGGAAGCAAATATAAGGAGGGGCCCCTGAGAGTGAAGAATGTGAGTAAAGAGCAACATAGCTGAAACATGGACTTGAAAATCACTGCTCCCAGGACATTCAATAATTTGAGGTTTTGTAGGCTGAAGGACTTGGATAGAGTAAGCACTCCAAATATATCCAAAAATAACATTTCTGTGTTTCTTTTTAAAATATTGGCTGATAATCAGACTGCTGCAAACCTTTATATTCTCAAGTTTCCATGTAATGGATGAACTGATATATGTCATATCTGCTGTGTGGCATTTGAAATTCTCTGCAAAATTTGCTTCAATTGAAATTCCCTGTAAAACTTACCCTCAAATTGGCACTATTTGCCCTTCCTTCTTTGGAATTCGCTAATCTTGGTCATTGAGAAAAATAACATATAACTTATTTTTTTTTAAGTTTATTTATTTATTTATTTAAGTAATCTCTACACCCAACATGGGGCTCAAACTTACAACCCTGAGATCAAGAGTTACATGCTCTTCCAACTGAGCCAGCCAGGCACCCCAACGTAAGATTTTTTTTTTTAATTTTTTTTAACATTTATTTTTTGAGAGACTGAGAGGGACAGTGTGAGCAGGGGAGGGGAGAGAGAGAGAGGGAGACACAGAATCTGAAGCAGGCTCCAGGCTCCGAGCTGTTAGCACAGAGCCTGATGCGGGGCTTGAACCCACAAACCCTGAAATCATGACCTGAGCCGAAGTTGGGCGCTTAACCGACTGAGCCACCCGAGCACCCCCCCAGCATATGATTTTTTTTTATGATTGTTTCTCCCTATTTAGATTCAGACACTGCATGTGATAAGATGACCAAAAACCATCTCAAGGAATGAATGCTTTCAACCACCTGAGCTAAAACACATTATACACTTGTAATACATTTGGTTCTAGGTATATAGGCAACTGCAGCCAACAGTGAATCATGTTCAGTTATTTGGTAGCTGTTGTCTGTCAGTAGGAGACAGACAAATTCACCTTTAGAAATACTATTTTTCGGGGCGCCTGGGTGGCTCAGTCAGTTAAGCGTCCGACTTTGGCTCAGGTCATGATCTTGCAGTTTGTGAGTTTGAGCCCGGTGTCGGGTTCTGTGCTGACAGCTCAGAACCTGGAGTCTGCTTTGGATTCTGTGTCTCCTTCTCTCTCTGCCCCTCCCTCACTTGTGCTCCGTCTCTCTCCATCAAAAATAAATAAAATTTTTTTTAAAATTAAAAAAAAAGGAAAAACTATTTTTCTAGAGCTCAACTTTTTTCTTCTTTCAAGAAGGTATTAAATCATTGCTTTATTATTGTGAGGATCAAATGAGAGCATGCATTTTAATTTTTTTAGCAAAACATTTTATTTAATGTTTGATTTAATAGCACTGTTATAAGAACTTTACAAATCTTAACTGATACAGTGCTCATAACAAGCCTGTGAGGTAGGCACTATTATGATACCCATTGATGAAGCTGTGTTGATGAAGCTGAAGAATAGAGAAGTTTAGTATCTTGTTTAGGACATACAGCTAGTAAGTGGGATTCATACCCAGGTAGTCAGGCCTCAGAGGCTCTCTTCTTAATCATTATGCTATGCTGCCTCTATGTGAAAATGCTTTTGTAAGCTATAGGTACTCCTCAGCTTCTCAGATGTTAGTAGGAGATTTTATTAAGTGCCTAACACTGTACTAGATGTTAAAGGAGATATAAAGGAATCATAAGCTTGCCTTTGAAGAATTTATAATCTGGTTGGCCGAAAGAAATCTAACATAGAAAACAGCAATAATATGACAGCCTGTAAAATCACTGTCTACCAAAGAACCCTCCACATCTAGTAAAAATGCACCTTATTTTCTTTGAATGCTGTCTCATACAGAATAAAATCTAATGCATAATAGACATACAGTTAATGTTGATTGAATGTACATGTCTGTAAATAATATTTTTCTCATTTCCACAGTGCACAGACCTAGGGTATTCTTTGCAGAGAAAGAATTCCTTGTTATACTTTCTGTGCCATGTAGTGAGTTTATGGTTTATCCACATAGTCAGCTTTTTATTATTAATTTTTATTTATTTTTGACAAAGAAAAATTATGTGTATTTAAAGTGTACAGTGGTGTTTTGATATATGTAGACATGATTGTGAAATGATTACCACAGTCAAACTAACATATCTTTACTCCTTAACTCTGTTTTTGAGATAATTTCGCATTTACAGAATGATTACAAGACTAGTACAGAGAACTTATATATCCTTTACCCAAATTCCCCAAATGTTAACATTTGTTCTATCATTTTCTCTCTCTAATGATATATATTCAGTGTATGATATGTATACACAATGTAGTACATACACTATTACTGTTTTTCTGAGCTGTTTGAGAATAAGTTGCAGACATGATTCCCTTTGCTTTTAAATCAGTATGTATCCTGCCCCCCACCTCTCTAACATTGCTACAGTACTTTAATCTATAGACCTTATTCAAACTTCACTAGTTAACCTAATAATACCCTTTAGAACAATACAAAAATATTTTGACTACCCATGTTATAAACACTGTGATAAACACTGTGATATAACACAGTATTTAAAACATATATATATAACAATCCTGTATTTAGTTCCAAGAGAATTGTGAGCAGGTGCCCTGTCCCCCTGACTTAGTCATGCAGGCAGGGGCAAATGGCTTTGTTTGATTTTCTTTCTTTTGTATGATTCAGTGGAGCAGCGTGACTTCATTGGAGTGGACAGCACAGGAAAGAGGCTGCTCTTCATGGCTAATGAAGCAGACTTGGATGAAGAGCTGGTCATTAAGGGATCCATCCTGCAAAAGTAAGCCCTAGGGTTTTTCTTTCTGGCAATTCTCCTTGTCTTAAAACAAAATAAAACCACCCAGTGGATGGGAAAGAGGGAATGAAAGCGAGATTATACTGTGTGAAATTGACAAAAGTATGTGACTATTTTCCCATGAGACAGGATGAAGGCTTTTCTTCCCCACATAAGCTTAGCTTTTCCCTGTGTTTTTTTCTTGCCAAGGTAGAGTCAAATCCTGCACAGCAGCTGTGGGGAGAACAGGGAACTGGACTGTCTTTCTAACAGTGTTATAGACCTTCTTTTTCTTTTTTTTAATTGTGGTAAACACACATTTTAACCACTTTTAAGCATATGGTTTAGTAATGTTAAACATATTCACATTGTTATGAAACAGATCTCTAAAACTTTTTCATCTTGCAAATCTGAAGTTCCATATCCATTAAACAACAGCTCTTCTCTTTTTCCTGTCCCCCAGCTCCAGGTAATCACCATTTGACTTTCTGTTCCTATGAACTTGACTACTTTAGATACCTCAGATAAGTGGAATTATATAGTACTTATGTTTTGTCAGCTGGCTTATTTCACTTAGTATAATATCCTCAGGGTTCCTTCATGTTGTAAGCATGTGTCAGAATTTCCTTCTTTTTTTAAGGCTGTATAATATTCCATTGTGTGTATATGCCACATTTTTAAAATGTATTCATTTGTCCATGGACATTTGGTTTGCTTCCACCTCTTGACTATTGTGAATAATGCTGCAGTGAACATGTGTGCACATATCCCTTTGACATCCTGCTTTGAATTCTTCTGGATATACACCCAGAAGTGGGATTGCTAGATTATATGATAGTTCTAGTTTTAATTTTTAGAGAAACCTCCATACTATTTTCCATAGTGGCTGTACCATTTTACAATTGCACAAAGGTTCCAATTTCTCTACATCCTCACCAACACTTGTTATTTTCTGTTTTTTTGATAGTAGCCATCGTAATGGCTACAAATAAGCAAACCAGGCACATTTTCTTTAAATAGCATTTATTGAGTGCTTACCCAGCATGGACTTTTTCATCAGAAGCCACCATACTCAGAGCTTTACTGCCTCATACCAGTACATAGGAATGTTTAAAAACTGTTTGGAGCCTGGGTTGGACTTGTCTGTAGTTTTGCCATAGCCTGCTTGTCCCAGATTGTAAATCTCTGTTATTCTTGACTAAACCCATTTTTGCTGTTAAAAAACAAAACAAAACAAACAAAAACATGTTTGGACCCTGAACAAAATGAATGTGAGAGGAGTAAATTGGGAAAGAAAAATGTCATTGATTTTGCCATCCAGGACAACAGAGGTAGGAAACATATTTCAAACTATATATTTTAATGAAAATGAAATTAAATTCTAGCTTCAGCTAGCCCAGTTAACCCAATGTATTAGAGTTCTATATTAGCACCTTTGTTGTCTTATCTATAAAAATGTGTTTAATAATAATAGGGCTGCTATGGGGAATAAAACTGGCAGAAATTTCAACAGCGACAAAGTAGGATAATTAAATATAATAAAGTTTAAAAATTGAAGGTCAAGGAAAGAGACAAGATTCTGATGAAGAATAGAAAGGAATAAAGGTGGGTCCCAACACCCTATCACTCCTCCCCAGAAGCCATACTGATGTGTTAATGAAATCCTGCAAATTCCCACTAAAAGCTCCAAAGCTGGAAAGAACCAAACCAAGCACATTTTATCTTCTTTTTTAAGTACTTTTATCTTCTTCTGACCGAGAAGTAGCAGGAACAACTACTTGCAAGTAAATGATGAAGCAGGGAAAATGAACAATGAGGCTGACTCTTTAACAGAAATGAAAGATCAAGCATAAAAATGAATAAGTGAAGTAATATGAAGCTGGAGACTACCCCTCTTTAGGAATGGAATATAACCCTTAATTATGTGGACTGAAAGAAGAATCTTTAACAGAATCTCAGGAAAGAAAAATGTGTTTTTTTAAAGATTATTTTACTTCTTTCGAGAGAGATATAGAGAACAAGGAGAGGAGGGGCAGAGAAAGAGAGCAGGAGACAGAATCCCAAGCAGACTCTGCACTACCAGCACAGAGCACAACATGGGGCTCAAACTCACGAACCATGAGATCGTGACCTGTGCTGAAGTCAAGAGTTGGACACTTTATCAACTGAACCACCCAGGCCCCCCAAGAAGAATGTTTTAACAAAGATTCTGTAGTACTTTAGCTCTGTTCCTTCTGCTCCTTCTATCCCTCTGCCTCCCATCATTCCCTGAAGCCATAGAAAAGTACACAGAATATAAAATAACCAGCACTACTGGGTATTTACCCAAAGAAACCAAAAATAGTAATTTGAAAAGATATGTGCATTCGTATGTTTATTACAGCATTATTTACAGTAGCCAAGATATGGAAGCAACCTGTCTCCATCAATACATTGATGGATGAATGAATAAAGAAGATGTGGTAATATATACAATGAAATATTACTCAGCCATAACAATGAGATCTTGCCATTTGCAACATGAGGATGGACCTAGAAGGTATTATGCTAAGTGGAATAAGTCAGAGAAAGGTAAATAACCATATATATGATTTCACTTTTTTTTTTTTTTTTTTTTTTTAATCAGAAATAGGGGCACCTGGCTGGCTCAGTTGGAGCATGCAACTCTTGATCCGGAGGTTGTGAGTTTGAGCCCCACATTGAGTATAGAGATTACTTCAAAATAAAATATTTTGGGGGCGCCTGGGCAGTTCAGTCAGTTAAGTGTCCAACTTCAGCTCAGGTCATGATCTCACGGTTCATGAGTTCGAGCCCCACATCTGCTCTCAGCTCAGAGCCCGCTTCACATCCTCTGTCCCCCCTCTCGCCCCTCCCCAACTCGCATGTGCTCTCTTTCTCTCTCTCTCTCTCTCTCTCTCAAAAATAAACATTAAAAAAATTCTTTAATAAAATCTTTTTTTTTAATATGAAAATTAAAATAAAAGCAGAAACAGGCCCATAAATAAAGAGAACAAACTGGTGGTTGCCACAGGGAAGGGGAGTAGGGGGTGAGTACAAAGAGGTGAAGGAGAGTAGGAAGTACTGGTTTCTAATTATGGGATGAATAAGTCACAGGGATGAAAGGTTCAACATAGAGAATATAGCCAATGGTATTATAGTGTTGTATGGTGACAGATGGTAGCTACACTTGAGGTGAGCATTAACAGTATAGAGTTGTCAAATCACTGTATTGTACATATGAAACTAATGTAACGTTGTGTATCAACTATACTTCAGTAAAAAGAAAAAAAAAAAGAAAGGAAAAAAATAACCGCCACTCATGTGGTAGTTGGTCTCAGGTACAGGAGGATGAAAGATAAGAACTCACCCATATCATACCAAGACAAATAAATCAAGCATGAACAAGACCAAAAGAACTGGTATGTCAACTGGGCAAACATACAGCAAACAAAATAAAAGCAAGAAAAATGTTCTAAAAGAGACAAAAAAAGTATCCTGACAACATAACTCATTGCATAGAATTTCTTACAACTGTAAAACAATTCATCAAAATGTGAATTTAATAAATAAAAGTTCAGTGATGAGATGGTAAAACAAAATGAGATAAAAGAGGATATTTTAGAACTAAGAAAATAAATTGAAGACAAAATAGCAAAGGACAGAACAGATACCATTGAAAATCAAATTATTGACATAAAAGAAAGGTTTGAGGTATTCAGTAATTTCAACAAAAATGATTAAAAATTATAGAGAATCTGATAGGAATAAAAGATAAAGATGACAATAAACTAATGTCTCTGAAATACAGAACTAAACATGGACCAAAAGATGTATTCAAAGATATAAGGACTTCTTGGTAAAGTAATTTTATTTGAGGATTTTAACATAAAATTAGAAGGGCTGATGACTTCTGAAGCCCCACTAAAACAGCAATACATGGATTTTAGAGAGATGTAAATTCAGAAGACTAAAGAAGATGGAAAAGGAAAGAGCAACGTCAACAATTTGGAAGCAGGAAAGCAGGACATTTTAACATACCTGAGAAAGCTGAGCTGCAAACTGATTTACCCTATGAAACTCTTTAAAGAGTCAAGATTCAACAGCACCAAATAGATCTACAAGTAAAGCTACAGGATTACTTGAAAATGTGTCCAAATTGTAGATCGATCCTCAGATTACCTCCCCCAAACCTCACAACCCTAGCAAGAGACTGGAAATTTATTCCCAGAAGAGGGTAAAATAGAAGATCTCTGGATTGGGGCACTAGGCATAAATGAGGATGGAGATATGTTGCAAAAAAATGAGTAGGAAGTGTATGTCCTGAGGTCTTCAGCTTCTGTCTCCCACTTAGCTTCTAAATACTAGCAGCCAGGCTTGCACCTGTCAAGCAAGGGCATTAGAAGATTCTTCTCTATGGTAGCAGACTTTCCGAGAGGAGCCCTAAAAGATGCAGACATCAGGGAATTCCCAACAGAAAACCCACTTCTTGGATCATCCTACACTGAATTTCAAAGTTGACAAAGCCCACCACGTGTTCAATGCTCACAATGAGATTTTTGTGTGTGTGCCACTCTTAAATTTAGACAAAAAGAAACAGGGATTATGAGATCTAGAGGCCAGAACAAATAGGGAAAAAAGCACAATAAGTTAGCAGAAAAAAAGACCAACAGAAATCTTCAGAAATGGGGAGCCTTGGTGGCTCAGTTAGCTGAGCGTCTGACTCTTGATTTCTGCTCAGGTCGTGATCCCAAGGTTATGGACATGGAGCCTACGTGGGATTCTCTCTCTCCCATTGTTCCTCTCCCCCACTGGTGCTGCTCTCTTGCATGTGCATGCGCTCTCGCTCTCTCTCTCTCTCTCTCTCTCTCTTTCATAAATATATAGAGAGATGGATAGAGAGAGAGAGGATGCCTGACTCAGTAGGTTAAGTGTCCAACTCTTGATTTCAGCTCATGTCATGATCTTGCAGTTCATGAGTTTGAGTCCTGCATCGGGCTCTGGGCTAACAGTGCAGAGTCTGCTTGGGATTCTCTCTCTCTCTCTCTCTCTCTCTCTCTGCCCTTTCCCTGCTTGCACTCTCTCTTTCAAAATAAATAAATAAATAAACTTTTAAAAATTAAAATAAATAAACAAATTTTTTAGAGAGAAGAAAACTTGAAAAGAGATAACATTACTCAGAAAGATTTATTAATATTTGACCATCCAAGTACCACTATTCTGGGAGCTAGGAATACTGCAGTGAACAAAACACACCAAAATCCTTGCCCTCACTGAGAGATAAGAATACTGTAATCATGCCCCCAAAAGCAGAATTCTGTATTAAAAAGTGAGCATTTAGTGGCACAAAAATAGAAACATAGATCAATGGAACAAAATAGCCCAGAAATAAGAACATGGTTTATATGGTCAATTAATCTATGACAGAGGAGGCAAGAATATACAATGGGCAAAAGACCGTCTCTTCAAAAACTGGTGCTAAGAAAACTGGACAGCTGCATACAAAAGAATGAAACTGGACCACTTGCTAACACCATACACAAAAATAAACTCAAAATGGATTAAAGACCTAAATATGAAACCTGAAACCATAAAATTTCTAGAAGAGAACACAGGTAGTAATTTCTCTGACATTGGCCTTAGCACCATTTTTCTATATCTGTCTTCTAAGGCAAGGGAAACAAAAGCAAAAATAAACTATTGGGACTACATTAAAATAAAAAACTTTTGCACAATGAAGGAAACTATCAACAAAACAAAAAAGCAACCCACTGAATTGGAGAAGGTATTTGCAAACAATATTACATAAGAGGTTGATATCCAAAATATATAAAGAACTTATATGACTCAATACCAAAAAAAAAAAAAAAATCTGATTTGGGGTGCCTGGGTGGCTCAGTCAGTTAAGCCTCCAATTTCAGCTGAGGTCATGATCTCATGGTTCATGTGTTCGAGCCCCACATCGGGCTCTGTGCTGATAGCTTAGAGACTGGAGCCTGCTTCAGATTCTCCCTCTCTGTCCCTCCCCCACTCGTGCTCGCTCTCTCTCTCTCTGAAAAATAAAATAACACATTTATTTACATAGATAGATAGAGGAAGAGGACCCGAATAGACATTTTTCCAAGGAAGACATACAGATAGCCAACAGACACATGAAAAGATGTTCAGCATCACCAATGATCAGGAAAATGCAAATCAAAACCACAGTGAGATACCACTTCATATCTGTGAGAATGGCTAAAATAAAAAAAAGACAAGAAACAAGTGTTGGTGAGGATGTGGAGAAAAAGGAACCCTCATCCATTATTGGTGGGGATGTAAATTGGTGTAGCCATTGTGGAAAACAGTACAGAAGTTCCTCAAAAAAATTAAAAATATCATATGATCCAATAGTTCCACTATTGAGTATTTATCCAAAGAAAATGAAAACACTAATTTGAAAAGATATATATACCCCTGTGTTTACTGCAGCATTGTTTATAGTAGCCAAAATATAGAAGAAACCTAGGTGTCCATCGAGAGATCAATGGATAAAGAAATTCTGTACACACACACACACACACACACACACACACACCATGGAATATTACACAGCTATAAAAAAGGCGAGATGTTGCCATTTGTGACATGAATGGACCTAGAGGGTATTATGCTAAGTGAAATAAGTCAGACTGAGAAAGACAAATACCATATGATTTCACTCACGTGTGGAATCAAAAAAACAACAAATGAATAAGCAAACAAAAAGCAGAATCAGACCTATAAATACATAGAACAAACTGATGGTTGCCAGAGAGAAGAAAAGTGAGGGAATGGGCAAAATGGATGAAAGGGAGTGGGAGATACAGGCTTCCAGTTAATGGACTGAATAAGTCACAGGAATAAAGGGCATGGCTTGGGGAATATAATCAATGGTATTGTAATAGTATTCTATTGTGACAGATGGTAGCCACACTCTTGTGATGAGAATAGCATATCATATAGAGATGTTGAATCACTATATTGTGCACATGAAACTAACATAACATTGTGGTCACCTATATTCAAAATGATTTTTTCAAGGGGAACATTTAGGAGCACGTGGGTGGGTCAGTCGGTTAAGCGTCCAACTCTTGATTTCAGCTCAGGTTATGATCTCATATTTGTGAGTTCGAGCCCCACATCAGGCTCTGCGCTGACAGTGTGGCGCCCGCTTGGGATTTTCTCTCTCTGCCCTGCCCTCCCCCCAAAATAAATAAACTTAAAAAAAAAAAAAAGAATAAAGGGAACATTTAGAGAACAAGATGAAAAACTCAATTTTGAAAAAAATGTTTCACAAAGTAGAATAAAACAACATATTGATGAAAAATAAAGAAATGGTAAGTAAATTAAAGGAGCAACCAAGAACATTTGAATATTTGGAGTTCCAGAAAGAGAAAACAGAAAATGAAGGGGAAAGATTTTATCAATGAAGTAATGTAAAAAACATTTCTCAGAATGAAAGGGGCTGGGTTTCTAGACTAAAAGGAAACAGTGTCCAGCAAAATGCATGAAAAGAAACGTACCAAGATTGTCATTATGAAATGCTATAACACTGACATCACAGAAAAGATCCAGCAAGCTTCCAGATAGGAGGGGGGATGTCACATGTAAAGGAATTAAAACAGCTTTGAACGTTTAACAGCAGCACTAGAAACTAAAACAGAGGACAGCTTTCAAAATTCTTAAATCTGTATGTAGTCAAACTGTCAATCAGGTGTGAGAGTAGAATAAGAATTTTACAGACATTTGCTTTCCATGTATCTGTTTTCAGAAAGCTGCTAGAGAATATATAACACCAAAACCCTGGCATAAACTAAGAAAAGAGAAAGACATAGGATATAGGAAAAAGAATCCCTAGGATGATGATAAAGGGAGATTCCAGGATAACATCTGAGCCCCCAGTGTAAATGGCAACCAGACCAGATTAGAATAGGTCAGAAAGCTTTGGGAATAATTTCTTCAAGATGATCATATTTCTTCTGATGAAAATGGCAGAAGAGTTGATGTGTCTCAACATTTTGAGAGGATTTTGAGTACTTGGTGATTAGGTTGGGGGTGAATTATTGATAAATATCTGGAAAACCAAGAAATGAGAGACAATAATGCCAAGGCAAGCAAAAATATGCAGGAAAAACATTAATCGTTAGTTACTGAATGTCTCAGCTGTAACTAATGTTTATATTTGCATAGTAATGTAATCACTAACTTGATCTAACCAAAATTATGATATAATTACTTTGGAATGATGAGAGGGAGGGTTAGTGTGTTGGAGACGAGGGAAGACAAGAGAGATAAACTTCCTTCTTAATAGTTAATAGCTAATACCTAAAGCTGCAGTGGTGATAACTTAAACTTTGATTATTGAACTAACCAAAATTGTAAAATTATATTGGGAAGGTAAAAGGTACAGAAGTATAGCTGTATGTTGGTAGGGGCAGAGCTGGTGATGAAAGAAACCTAAATCCTCATCTTCCATACTGGGAAGTCAACAGATGATGTCTGAAATGGGAAATGGGACACCTGGGTGGCTCAGTTAGTTAAGCTTCTGACTTGGGCTCAGGTTAGGAACTCACAGTTCATGAGTTCGAGCCGCGCGTCAGGCTCTGTGCGGACAGCTCAGAGCCTGGAGCCTGCTTCAGATTCTTTGTCTCCCTCTCTCTGTGTTCCTCCTCCACTCACAGTCTGTCTGTCTGTCTGTCTGTCTGTCTGTCTCTCTCTCTCTCTCTCAAAAATAAAGATTAAAGGGGCGCCTGGGTGGCTCAGTCGGTTAAGCGTCCGACTTCGGCTCAGGTCATGATCTCACGGTCCATGAGTTCAAGCCCCGTGTCAGGCTCTGTGCTGACGGCTCGGAGCCTGGAGCCTGTTTCAGATTTTGTGTCTCCCTCTCTCTCTGACCCTCCCCCGTTCATGCTCTGTCTCTCTCTGTCTCAAAAATAAATAAACGTTAAAAAAAAATTTTTTTTTTAAATAGTAAAGATTAAAAAAATGTTTTTAAGAAATCTCAATATTAAAATGTTATTAGAAATACAGGTATAAATACTAAATGGATCCACTAAAAGAATTGAAAGTGGGTGCTTCTGGGGAATAGAAAATGGGGTAGGAGAAGGAATAGAGGACTGAAATTTTTCCTTGTAAGCCTTGAGAAACTGCTTACCTCTTTATGTTCATACATAATTTCAATTTTTTAATTAAAAACAAGAGAAAATATAATAAAATTTCTTGAATCAAGTAAAAATTTACAAATCTTAAGAATCTGCAAATTTAGGGTGCCTGTGTGGCTCAGTTAAGCATCTGACTCTTGATTTTGGCTCAGGTCATGATCTCACGGTTTCGTAAGTTTGAGCCCCACATTAGGCTCTGCATTGACTGCATGGAGTCTACTTGGGATTCTCCCTCTCTCTCTCTGCCCCTCTCCCTGTTTGTGCTGTCTATGTCTCTCTCAAAAAAAAAAAAAAAAATCTGCAAATTTTAAGAGTGTAGTGTGTTCTAAGATAATTTGGCCAGATGTATCCTAGTAAACCTGTTAAACTTTAGGGATAAAGAAAAAATTCTTCAAGCATCAAAGACAAAAAGCTTATCACTTACATGAGAGAAAAATTAAGCTTACTTCCAAGTTCATCACAACATTAAATACCAGAGGAACCATATGTGCAGAGTTCTCAGGGAAAGAAAGTGGAACTTGAGAATATTGTAAACAATAAAGATATCTTTTATATTTAAAAGCGATAGGAAGACATTCTCAAACATGAAAGGACTTCTAGATATGGCACCTATGGGCCCTTCTTGGGGGATGAAAAAAGTTCTTGACACCTAGCTGCCATGTCATAAGGACATTCAGGCAGGCTATGGAGAAGTCCATGTCATGAGGAACTGAGGTCTGCCAGTAACCACGTTAATGAGCTTGGAAGAGATACTCTGAGACTTGTCAACAGCCATATCGAAAGCAGATTCTCCTCCAGTCAGCCTCGAGATGACTGCAGCTCTTGGCCAGCAGTGTGACTGCAACCTCATGAGAGAACCTGAGTCAGAACCACTAACCCACTCCTGGATTCCAAAAACTGTGAGATAATTGTTTTTTTAAGCCTCTGAGTTTGAAGTAATTTGTTATATAACATAGATGACCAATAAAATTCTAAATCTCTAGGCTTTGTTTTTAAGAAATAATGAAGTTGAAAGACATCTCAAAGGGGGGAAATGTGCTTATATGGCACAGTTCCTTTCCTTTCAGCCTCAGTTTGCTCCCCACATATCCTGGAAGTAGGGAAAGTCATGTGGCTATGTATATGGTATGTATCCTGTCTTAGCTGAATGCCTTTGCTAAGATCTTGGACAAATCATCAGCTCAATCCAAAACATCAAGGAAATGGGCAGTCATCCTTACTAAACTTCAAGGGTTTTTGTTGTTTAAACATTGGCAACAAATAGCCTCATAATTTTTCTTTTTTGTGCTTCCAGGGAGAGAGGCCTAGGTTAGAATGGATTCTTAAGAAAAGGAACCACCTCTTGACCCACAGTGTTCATTGTTATAGTGCCATATGATAGACATACAGGTAAAATGCTTAGGTCCCCCTTCAAGGAACGACTTGCTGCTCATCTATAGGAAGCGTAATTAGCAGACAGCCTCTAGTCATCACAGACTTCAGGATCTACCTCATCTGTAAAGAGCCACATTGAGGTCATACCCTGCTGGGGCAGCAAGAGTAAATGAGGGATGGATATAAAGGCCTGATCACTCTGACAGGCAGTACTTCACAACTCCCTGCTGTGTTGGCTGAGGCTTTGTACAACCTCCATCTTGGTTCAGTTTTTCCTCTGCCCAGTCTTGCTTCCTCCTCTTCCCTTCATGGGTATTGATCCCTAATAAGCATCTTGCACCCCAAATACTATCTCATCTCACTTCTCAAGAATTCAGCCTTGAACACAGAATAATCGTTTTCCCCATGGTTTGCTACTGCCTGATAAAGCAAACTTTCTGTCCCTCGGGGTGATCCTTTTTGCAGTTGTAGAATTAAACTGCCTGGATGATTAAATTGTTTTCTTTCTCAGGAAGCAAGCCCTATGCATTGACGTGTGCATGTATAAAAACTATGATGCAGGGTACCTGGGTGGCTCAGTCAGTTAAGTGTCTGACTTCTGCTCAGGTCATGATCTCGCGGCTTGTGGGTTCAAGCCCTGCATCGGGCTCTGCACTGGTGGTGTGGAGCCTACTTGGGATTCTCTCTCTCTCCCTCTCTCAGTGCCTTCCTGACTTGTGCACGTGTGTGCGCTCGCTTTCTAAATAAATAAACAAACATTTAAAAGAAAATAAAAACTATGTTGAATGTTAAGTAATAACATGTATGCCTCTTAAAACTCCTGACTGACCATGTACCAAAAAATATATGCCCATTCAATCAGAGTTTTTCCAGCTTCACTGCTGTAAGCATTGATTTCTTGTCTGCCCTTTTCATAAGACCAATAGTTCTCAACTCTGGGGAGTATTTTTTAAATGCTGATGGCTCAGCCCCACTGCTAGTGATTCTTCTTTAATTGGTCTGGCATAGAACGGGCATTTTTAAAAAGCTTGTTGTTTGATGGTAATGTAATGCTGAAAACCTATTCCTGTTCGGCTTACTAGTTTGTGGCCTAATAGTATTGCTCTTTTCTCTATAAATATTTGATAAAGAGATAATCATTTGGTCTGTCAGAGTCTAAAGGAATTTTCCAGCACCCCAGGAGTAAGTGGAAGCATAATGAAAGTAGACCAAACACTAGAAACTGCTGCTTGGAGCTCTGATTCTCATTTTTCAGGGGCTGCAGGCCATGTCCATATCACAAGGAGAGGGCCCCAGCTAGGGTAGGCAGCATCTGTCTAACATTGTAGACATAAAAAAAACAAACAGGGGCGCCTGGGTGGCGCAGTCGGTTAAGCGTCCGACTTCAGCCAGGTCACGATCTCGCGGTCCGTGAGTTCGAGCCCCGCGTCAGGCTCTGGGCTGATGGCTCGGAGCCTGGAGCCTGTTTCCGATTCTGTGTCTCCCTCTCTCTCTGACCCTCCCCCGTTCATGCTCTGTCTCTCTCTGTCCCAAAAATAAATAAAAAACGTTGAAAAAAAAATTAAAAAAAAAAAAAAAAAACAAACAAAACAAAACAAAAAAAGCATTGTAGACCTGTTTACAGAGGCAAATATACCCTAGAGTATTCAAATGGCAGCCCGCTAGATTTGTGGTGTTGCAGTCAGACCCAATGATATGGCTGGCATTTGACCCTCTGGGCCAAGTGATTCTGGAGAATTAAATGACATATTAGGGGCACCAGGCTGGCTCAGTCAGTAGAACATGCAACTCTTGACCTTGAGATTGTTGGTTCAAGCTCCATGTTAGGGTATAGAGATTACTTAAAAATAAAATCTTAAAAAAATAGCACATCAGTTAAAAAGTACTTCGTCAACTATTTGTCTCCTTCTCATAAAGACCCTTGTAATTACATTGGACCCACCAGGATAATATAGGATAACCTACCCATCGCAAGAACCTTAATTGCACCTGCAGAGTCCCTTTTGCCATGTAAGATAATACTTTCACAGGTTCCAAAGTGGACATCTTTGAGGGCCCATTATCCTATCACAGTCTTCTTAGTTTTTTAACATGGTTTTCAAGAGCTATATAATTATCTGTCATATGAATATATACCATCATTTATCTAACCATATCCAGTGTTGGGCATTGAGGTTGTTTCTGATTACTTGGCTCTTGATTTTTTTATTTTATTTATTTTTTAGTGTTTATTTTTGAGACAGAGAGACAGAGAATGAGTGGGGGAGGGGCAGAGAGAGAAGGAGACACAGAATCTGTAGGAGGTTCCAGGCTCTGAGGTGTCAGCACAGAGTCTGACATGGGGCTCGAACTCACAAACTGTGAGATCATGACCTGAGCCGAAGTCGGATGCTTAACCGACTGAGCTACCCAGGCACTCCACTTGATTTTTTTTTTTTAAGTTCATTTCATTGAGGCATCATTTAATATGCAGTAAAATTTACTCTTTGTAGTATACAGTTTTATGTATTTGAGAAAAATAGGTACAAATACCTTATGTGTCTGTGATTCCTGGGATGATATCCTCTTATGCTAGCTCACATTCAACCTGTAGAAATTTATTGAGAATTTAGCTAAATCCTTCTTACCCACTTACATGACAGCCCTATAACTTTTATGCTGTACTATAGGTGAGCTGACATTGATGTTTCCTCTCTCCTTGGAGGCTTTTGTCTTTCCTTAGAGTTCTGGCTGCTTAGAGTTCCGCCTGTGATGAGTTCAAGAAAAGTTACAATTTCATGGATTATTCAATTTTTTCTTGTTAGGATGAGAGCAACTCTCTTTCCAGCTCTATAAATCTTAGATGGAAGATGGAAGTCCTAGCATTTGATTTTTCCTTTTAAAAATTTATTTTTTTATTTTTATTTTTATTGAATAAATTTGACATGTAACATATAAGCTAAGGTGTGATTTTTCTTTTTTAAGATATAACAGCTTTGGCCTGCCTGGGTGACTCAGTTGGTTACACATCCGACTTTAGCTCAGGCCATGATCTCACGGTTCATGAGTTCGAGCCCTGCACCAGGCTCTCTGCTGTCAGCACAGAGCCTGCTTCAGATCCTGTCTCCCTCTCTTTCTGCCCCTCCTCCACTCTCAAAAATAAACATTAAAAAAATACATAAATAAAAAATAAAATACAACAGTTTTTTTGAGCTATAAATATGCAACATACAATTCACCCATTTAAAGTGAATAATTCAGTGGTTTTTAATATAGTCACAGAGTTGTACAACCATCACCACAATCAATTTTTACAGCATTTTTACTACCCCAGTAGGAAACCCAATACCCATTAAGTGATTCCCTATTTTTCTCTAATCCTCCCCTCCCACCCTAGACAACCAACACTAATCTACTTTATATCTCTATGTATTTGCCTATTCTGGACATTTCACATAAATACAATCATATCTTATGTGGCCTTTTACGGCTGGCTTCTTACACTTAGCATAGTGTTTCCAGGGTTTACTTGTCTTGTAGCTTTTGTCAGTACTTCATTCCTTTTTATTATTGACCAGTATTCTGTTGTATGGATATATATCACATTTTAGATATCCATTATTTATCAATTGATATTGGCACTTGATTTTATTTTTTTTTCTTTTTTTTTTTTTTTTTCTTTTATTATTTTTTTTAATATATGAAATTTATTGTCAAATTGGTTTCCATACAACACCCAGTGCTCATCCCAAAAGGTTGGCACTTGATTTTAAATCATCTGTTTTTTCCCACCAAAGAATTATTTACATTTTGTTTTTCAGCATTTTGAAGGATTCCCCCCCCCAAAAAAAACATAAAACCTACTTGTTTCCTCAGACAACTTCTATGCATATTAGAGAGGTATGACCAACACTATAAAAAAGAAAAAAGTAGGCACCCACCATTCACTTGTTGGATTGACTTAGAAAAAACTGTATAGGCTCTTAGGCTTTTTAAAAATTACAGTTCTCGGGGCACCTGGGTGACTCAGTTGAGCATCCAACTTTGGCTCAGGTCATGATCTCACAGTTCATGAGTTCAAGCCCCACATTGGGAATGCTGCTGTCAGCACAAAGCCCACTTTGGATCCTCTGTCCCCCTCTCTCTGCCCCTCCCCAGCTCACTCTCTCTGTCTCTCTCAAAAATAAACATATTTTTAAAAAATTACAGTTCTCAGAAGTGAGAAAGTTTGTTACCAAATTTGAATAGATGGTTGATTTAGGAGGTAGTGATAAGTCAGTGGCATCATTTAATTTCACATTGTCTTACAGTGTTGTTGCTTAAGTTTGGGGCTGCAGGCAAGCTCTAATTTATCAAGAGAGGTATTCATAAAATAAAATCGGATTTATTTTCTTGATACACTCTGACAAAGATACTGAGTTCTAGATATATCTGATGTCAGAGGACTTGTGGAGTCAACTGCCATTTTGTATCAAAAGAACATTCCCTGTCTTCTTGTGGTTAATCTGAGTACTATCAAAATAAAGCTCTTCCCCAAGTATGAAGTCAAGAAGTCTAAGGGAGGCTAGGGTTCTCTCCTTTCACTGTTGGTCATGGCCATCAGAGAGAGCCTGCTTTTCTTTCCTAGGACATCAGGAAAGAAGATGGTGGTAGTGGTGGTGGTGATAATGATGATAATAGCTGCTGTCATTTTTCAGATTTTATGTCAGGCATTGTGCTAAAGGCTTTACGTAATCTTTACAATAACCCTATGAAGTGGACGTTATTATATGCCATTTTACAGATGAGGAAATTGAATGAAGATTCAGTTAGAAATAAGAAATTCCAGGGGCTCCTGGGTGGTTCAGTCAGTTAAGTGTCTGACTCTTGGTTCCGCCTCAGGTCATGATCTCACAGTTCATAGGTTCCAGCCCCATATTGGGCTCTGCACTGATAGCACAGAGTCTCCTTAGGATCCCTCTCTCTCCCTCTCTCTGCAACTCCCCTGCTTGCTTGTTCTCTCTCTCCCTCTCTCTCTCTCTCTCTCTCTTAAAATAAAGAAATAAACATTTTAAAAAAGAAAGAAATCCCAATAAATATTTCTTAATTGAATGAATGGGAAATCACCCAGTGACCAACTGTGATTTAAGTTTCTGTAATCAAGGGCTTTGGTATTTTCTGATGAATGTTGAGGTATAAAACAAGGATTGGCAGACTTTTTCTGTAAAGAGCAAATAGTAAATATTTTAGACTTTGCAGACCATATGGTGTTGCGTTTATTCAACTCTGCTGTTTTAGCACAAAGCATCCTAAGATATAACAAATAAGCATGGCAGTGTTCCAAGAAAACTTTATCTACAAAAACAAACCTTAGGGCCATCCAACTGGCAGGCTGTAGTTTGCCAGCCCCACTGGAACTCTTTTTCTCTACAGAGTAGCTATGATGGTACCTTGTAACACAGCTTGTTTCTTAGGATATAGCTGATTGAATTTGGAATTCTTTATATAAAAAATAAGGGTTTTGTTATGAATTTTTTTGAGTCCATGTATCAAAATGAAATTTTAGGAAATGGGGGGGGGGTTCCTTGTATCTTAGAGAAGTTCACCATAAGATGACAATTAAGTAATATCTTTTAATGCTCTGAAAATATGAACTTATTTGTAAGATCCTATCATAGACTGTAGCAGCTAGAATGTCATTTAGTCCAGTCACCTGTATTTCAGATAATGATGCTAAAAGCCAGAGGAAGAAGGATTTGTTCCATATCATTTATCTAATTAGGGGCAGAGCTGGACCTTTTCCATTTACTCATCCTTTCTATTTTTCAGGAGCACATTGTTCCAACTGACAAATGTTTATGAAGTTTCCTTCTCTGGTCAAACCACTATTTTGGTATTTAAGGGGATCCCTGAGGCAGGAGACCATCTGAAAGAATTTATTTGCCTCAGTGGAAGATAAGACTATGCATATAAAAGGCTAACAAACAGTAGCAAACAGTATCAGATACTGAACAATTATGGCCAACAGTGTTCTAAGAATTTAGAGAAGGTAGCAGTCTCTAAGGACTGAGGTGGTCAGGACAATGTAAGAGAATAATTTGGCCTTGAAGGATGGATACAGATCAGGTATGGAAAAGGACATAAGAAGCTGGATCCTGCGTACGAAGAAGGCTGTGAACAAATACTTGGAGACAGGGTATGCAAGATTTGTTTAGGGACAGTTTGGCCCAAATTGAGGGTCCCTGTTGGAGAATATTAGGAGATAAGGCTGGAAAGTTAAGTTGGTACAATAACAGAGGGCCTTGAATACTGGGGAATTATTAAAGATTTTTTGAGAAGGGAAATGATTCAAATTCAGGATTCTGGAAAGATAACATGACAGCAGTATGCAGGAGAGATTTAAGGTAAAAGACCTAGAAAGTTAAGCAGTGTTGCACTGCTAAATTCACAAGACTCCAAAGAATAAAGCGATTGTGTCCTTTGGAATGCAGAAAGATCAATTGTGATTATCTATTATGTAAAACAAAGGACCTAGCTCATTTATGCATCCATCAAGTACTGATATTTATGCTTTCCTGTATATTAGAGTTGGCAAGCTTAGACATTAAATTCTTAGCAGCTAGTCATACGTTTCTTAATTATAACTAGAGGGTGGAGACTGTCTCCTGCTTTCTCTTTAACCTTCCTGGGAACTAGCTGATGGCTCCATATGGGAGACTGTTAGTAAATGCCTCGTCCTAGTGGTCTCTGCCAAAGAGAGCAAGGTTTGGGCATGATGGGAGCAAAGAAGAAGGAAATAGCCAGAGGTAAGGTGAAAATGAAAGCAGATGGTGATGTATTTTTCCCTCACAGCTGCTGAGTTTGGGACCTTGGGTAAGCACTGGTGTCATTAACACCATTAACACCAGTTTCTTAGAACTAGATTATATTTTTGGTTGTTGGCAGATTTTTTTCCCCTCCATTCTTCTAACTTGTAATTACACTCCAATGATTAAGGATCTTTGGTTTATAGTTGTAATAGGGCAGCTGGCTGGATAAATGAGCAGTAAAAATGTTCTTGCCCCCATTCCTATGACTCTCAGGGGTATTGTGCTCCTCCTGGCCTCAGTGAGATGGTGGGTAAAAACTAATTAAATTCAGATTTTCAAGCACTTTTGAATATGAGAATATGATACTTCCTATCTTTTTTTTTTTAACTGAATTTCCAAAGATTGGGGCTGGGTCCTATTGGACAAACACCAAAGTTATCTTGGAAAAGGACTTTGTTTATATAGGAGAGCCGGAAACCTCTTGTTTTAAAGTTTTCTAACTTTTCATACTGCTTGTAGGAGAAAGAGATGATGATAGAATGTACATCTCCTTTGTTTTCTCCCTTTCTGAGAAAAGATGAAGTGTTTCCTTGATTGCAAAGAGAGTGTTCTGTTTTGAGGACCTCAGTCATGTTTGGTCCTAGAAAGGGAAATAGTATAAGACATTTGCTGGAGTAGGAGTCCTGCTATCCCTATAGGCGGGTACAGAGGCAGTCTCCCCAGCAAGCTGTTCCATCACCAGACAGTACTAACTTCACTCCAGTGGGCCCAGATTCTACAACCTCAGTAGATTCGAAGAAAGCACAACACCTTTCCTACATGTCAAACTGATGCATTAGTGATACAGAGGCATTACATGTGGTGGAAAAGAATGTTGCTGGTAGAAAGAGCATGTACTGGAAATTAAAGTCCAGAGATTTTGGAATTTAGTTTTGAGACAAACCAGCTATATGACCTTGAGCAAATCACTTTATTTCTCTAAACCTCAGTTTCCCTGAATGAAACTGGCTTAGTTGTCCTTTAAAGACACCACCACCGCGCCCCTCCCCCTAAAATTCCTGTTTTACTTCTAAACGACATGTGTTTTTAATAATTCATACGTAAAAGGTGTTTGTGCCAAATATTTAATAAGAAAATCATGTAGCTTTTTTCCGATGTTATGTTGTTTTCTTTTGAGTACTAGTGAAGGTTTTTCACTGTAAGTGTAATGATAATATTAAAACAAACTTCTAAAGAATTTCTTTTAAAATCGGATAAAATGTTTGCACATTCCTCTTGTTTAAGTTTAGACGTTTATATCTGATAAGACAAGGACTTAAATCAAAACCTCAAAGATCATGCTTGGCCAAATCTGTATTTCTGGGACTCCAGATGATGAGAAATAGGTTTATGCCCTTGATTGTTTTCCCAAAGATATGCAAAGTCTTGAAGTACTGTTTATCTAAATTAGTATCCCCAGTGCTACTAACCAACTATACTTCCTAAAGTATTTCTCTAATTTGCAGTATTTTGTGGGAAGGGTTGAGAGGGACTTGTGGACATCAGAATCAACAAACTTTCCCAAGGTATCTTGTCCAGCCTAGGCACTGAGACTTTTTTTTCTTACTCCTCTGTACTTTTAATTCTCAGTTCTATAAAGTGATGTAGATAGGTTATTTGTAAAGAAACTCTCATGTTGGTATTCTTAAGCCTTTTCTTTTGGACTGGCTATAGACTTCAGAGAAAAATCTTCCAATCTCCTTTCGATGTGGGTAAAAGCTGTGCTACCAACTCCTGATCATTTCTGGGCTTCTGCAGTCCAATTAGGTTGCTCCTTAGCTTTCCTTATGCCTGGTCTAGGATTCAGCTTTCTTAAATGTGCTAAATCTGCTACCACCATCCTGCTTTCCAGCTTCCAAAATTTTTTTTACTGTCCTCCCTTCTCCTAATCTTTGTCCTTGGAGAAAAACGAGGATAACAACAAAAACCCTTCCCTATCACTTTAATGAGGTTTCGAAAGGAATAGGGCTTAATACCTGTTTTTAATCTGCTGTCTTTACCTAGAAGCCTGTTTACTTCATTTTAGTCACTCAATTCCCTCCCTCCCTCCCTCTTTCTCTTTTTCTTCTTTCTCTTGATTTCTTTCTTCAGTCTAGACCCTGTGGTCTGTTACTTCAGGCATTTCCCTCCATATCCTCACTCATTGTCCTTTTCCTTTTTCTGCCCTCATAAACCCTCTAATATCTATTTTGTCTGCTCCTACATCCTTTTTATTAAAGTCTTCAGGAAAAATATTATGCAGTGTTGTAAATTGGCACCACTATAAGTTCATGGTTCCGACTGTAGCTGAACCCTTAGAACCACTCTGCAGCCTTACACTTCTCCTGGACCACCTTTCCACTTCTCTCAGCAGTAATTCTCAACCATCACCACCTCCCTTAGAAAATTACTTGGCCTATTCCTTCTTAGCTCTTAGCTAAGGCTAAGCGAGAAAATCCGGGCTAACAGATACTGATTTTCCCAGCATACTACCCATACCCATAATTTATCTTTACTCAGACCCACCTTCAGTTCCTTTTCTCTAGCCTTAGAGGAAGAAGTTTCCTTCCTCCTGTTTAAGACTGATCCCTTCGCTTATACCTTTTGCCCCATTTTCCTGTTTCCCTTGGAACCTTACTCTATGAGTTTTTCCAGCACTCTCCCAAATTTTCAACTTTGCTTTCTACTACTTTCCCCTACACCTATAAATACATTGCTTGTGGGGCGCCTATGTGGCTCAGTTGGTTGAGTGTCCAGCTCTTGATTTGGGCTCAGGTCATGATCTCACAGTCCATGCTGAACATGGATTCTGCTTAAGGTTCTCTCTCTCTCTGCCCCTCTCCCTCGCTCACACTCTCTCTCTCAAATAAAAAGTTAAAAAAAAAAAAAGAAGAAAAAAAGAGCACATTGCTTGTAAGATAAGGCACAAATTCCTAATGGCCCTCAGTCATCTAACCATACGTATTCCTTTCAGCCTAATCTCACCATTCCCCTCACTACAAGCCATACTCAACACTCTACCCTATAAACGATGGAGAGTTGCTTATAGTTCACTGACTTCTGCATTTTTTTTCATGCCTCTCTCCTTTTGTGGTCACCATTCCTAGTACTCCTTCAGCCAGTTACCCTTCTCTACCTGGCTTGTTTTATTATTATTATTTATTTTATTTTTTTGACATCCAAACACACCGTGGCTTTATTATTTCAACAAACTCCAAAAGCACATTTCCTGGACCTGCACTAGAGGCAGGCGCCCAGAGGCAGCGAGGAAGGGATGCTCCTTCTTCCAGCGCAGGTGGGGACACCTCCTCTATGATGGGGAGAGCATATGGGAAGTTCAGGATGACAATAGGGAGGCAGAGGACAGCGATGGTTATGGTGCAGGCGGTGCAAGAGGTATAGGCAAGTCCGCGAGGCCGCAAAGGCTCATTTGAGGTGATAGAGGGCCTTGCCCTGCATACGATGCTGGATTTCGCCCGTCAGAACATGAGCTGCAGGGCCTTGTGGATGGCGTGCTCCGTGTATTTCTGCTTGGTGAAGTCCTGGATGATGATGCTATGCTCTGACTCCCGGGAGCCGATGGTGAAGCAGCACTTGAGAAGCTTCTCAGTGCGACTCAGCATCTCCTGGTCCTCCTGGCTGGTAAAGCCCTCCACCCCTGACAGAGTGCTGGAGAAGGCAGCATCCAGCATGGACACCTGGGAGAGCCACAGAGCCTTCTCCACGCTGGCCTCGGTGACAAAGGGCTGCAGCTTCATCTTGCTAAGGACCTCGGGGATACGCGCAATGGCCTCTAGCTGCCACACGGTGATGGGCACAGAGCCCGACGCAGGGCTCGAACTCACGAACTGCAAGATCATGACCTGAGCCGAAGTTGGACGCTTAACCAACTGAGCCACTCAGGTGCCCCGTGTTATTGTAGCTTCATCTTGTGCCTCTCCCCACCTTGGTTTCTGTGCTTTATCAGTGCTGGGCAATGTTAGTTCCTCACACTCACCAGTCTGCCTCAAGGTCTTGACACCTACTTTTTTCTCTGCCAGAGTGCCTGTTTTTCCACCCCTTTCTCCTGGTTAACTCCTGCTCTTCTTTCAAGTCTAAGCTTAAAGGGAAGTTTCCATCATCTTCCAACCTGGGCAAGGTCCCTCATTATATGCTTCCATAGCATTCTTTGCTTGCCATTCAGTTATTGCACACTTACAATAATTCATTTCCATCAAACTGTACACTTCATGCAACTTTCACGTCCATTTTCTTCACTGCTGTGTCCCAAATGTTTGGCACATAGTAGGTATTCAATGAATGTAAGCTAGAGACTGTTGCCTGGAAGAGCGAATTGATTACTTTTAACATGGACTAAAATAATTTATTTTGTTTTTCTGTCAGTACAATGAGGAGCAGCACTTAGACCTCTCTGGGTCCCTGGGTGGCTCAGTTGGTTAAGTGTCTGACTTTGACTCAGGTCATGATCTCAAGCCCCGTGTCGGGCTCTGTGCTGACAACGCAGAGCCTGGAACCTGCTTTGGATTCCGTGTCTCCTTCTTTGCCCCTCCCCTCCCTCTCCCTCTCCCTCTCTCTCTCTCAAATATAAATAAACATTAAAAGTTTAAAACAAAACAAAAACTCTTCAAAAAAAAAACTCTTCAACCCTGGAAGTCTCTGATGCACTTGAGTCCAGGGCTTTCACTTCAGTACAACTGCTTTTCTTGGATGGAGCCTGAGCACCAAGAGTGCTGTAGCCCACTCTGCTGCACAGGTAGACCTTTGGTTTGGAACTCCATGTGCACACCTGATGATCATCAGTCTGTCATTCCTGCCACTTACAGTGCCACCAAGATCTGGCATTTGGGGTGTTGTGGCAAGTGCGTGCCTTCCTATTAAATAGCTACCAGGTAGTTATGCAACTGAATTCTTGCCCCAAAATCTGTCTCATTAGAATTATAGATAGAATTATAGATAGTTACTTCTAAGCAACCTTGGTCTCTAGTTTCTTTTAAACTCTAATGATTATGTGTGCAGCTGTGGTGGAGTAGCCCCCAGGTCTGTGCCCACTGTCTCCCCCTGCCCCGCTTTCTTCCTGCACTTCCCACTCCTTCCCCCACCCTCCCAGTGCTGCCTACCCCCAGGAGCTCAGGTGGTGAATACTTATTCTGGGAAACAGAAAAGTACTTCTTGGGCAAAAAGTATGCCTCTTGGGGTGCCTGGGTGGCTCAGTTCGTTGAGTGTCTGACTTCGGCTCAGGTTGTGGTCTCATAATTCATAATGCAGAGTTCGAGCCCTGCATCAGGCTCTGTACTGACAGCTTGCTCAGAGCCTGGAGCCTGCTTCAGATTCTGTGTCTCCTTCTCTCTCTGCCCCTCCCCCACTTCATGTACTGTCTCACTCTGTCTCTCAAAAATAAATAAATGTAAAATAAAAATAAAAAGTATGCCTCCCAAGTTCAAGTGCCACCTAAATGATGATGATGTCACTGGCTCCATGAAGAGTGAAGGGAGAAATCTTTTGGAAGAGGATTCAGATGAAGAAGAGTACTTTTTTCTAAAGGGACCATCTGAACCAAGATTTAGACCTAGAAGTGATAAAATTAAGTATATTCAGAATCAGGTGGCTGAAGTTATTGATGTCATGCAAGAAAATATTACAAAGATTAAAGAATCCTGTTATATCATTTAATCCCTCTCTCCATCCTCTGTGTGATATAGAAAACTTATCAGGTAATGCAGTTGCTTTTAGCAGCATATCCACACAATTTCAAAGGCAAATGTGATGGCGTGGATGCAGAATAAAAGCCATCATGGCGTTGGTTGCTGTTATCCTTTTGCTAATGAGTATCATTTTTTTAATGTTTATTTATTTTTGAGAGAGACAGAGTGCAAGCAGGGGTGGGGCAAAGAGAGAGGGAGATAGTCTGAAGCAGGCTCCAGGCTCTGAGCTGTCAGCATAGAGCCCGATGTGGAGCTCAAACCCATGAACCGTGAGATCATGACCTGAGCCGAAGTCGGATGCTTAACTGACTGAGCCATCTACATACCCCTAATTATCATTCTTATAGTCGTGAAATATCGTACTTGATTTGGTGACAGAGATTTTCATTAAACAAAATCTGAATAGCAATAATAAAAGATTGCTGCATAATTTAAATGAAACCTATGTATATAACTTTCAAAACTTCTTTTTCAAGAAAATAAGAGGCAAGTATCACTTCAAATTGGATCACTGAGAATGTCCAGTTATCTTCTTCCCTTCTAACAGAAGGGAAGTTTTCAGTAATTATGGTTAAGGCAAAGATAACCACCCTCTATTTTGCCATGTTTCAAGGATCTAGTTTGAAACTGGATACTTGCCAGCTGATTGTATATGTAATTAAACCATGATATTAATATTTCATCCTGTTATTATAAGGACTTACATTATCACATTGACATGAGGATCAGGCTGGTGGTCCAGAAGCCCCTGTAGAGTACCAGATCATCAGGCTAAAAAACATGTATTGCCATTCCATCAATATTTTCAAGATTCTTCTCACATTACAATTGCTTTGCCATTGCAATTGTAATTTCCACATGTTTATGGGTGTAACAAAAGCTAAATGTTGTTGGGGCACCTGGGTGGCTCCATTGGTTAAGCATCCAACTTTTGGTTTCAGCTCAGGTCATGATCTCATGTTTCCTGAGATTGAGCCCCACATCAGGCTCTGCACTGACAGGGCAGAGCCTGCTTGGGATTCTGTCTCTCACCCCCCCTTCCCCCCCCCCATCTCTCTCTGCCCCTCCCCTGTTCATGCTTTCCCTCTCTCTAAAAATAAATAACTTTAAAAATTTATTTAATAAAAATAAAGCTAAACGTTGTAATGTCAGCTACAACTAAAACATTCCAGTAAACATATTTTTTACTTTAAAACCAAAAAACAAAACAAAACAAAAATACATAATGATTAAGCAATAGGGAATTCGTTCTGACTCTTCTAGCCAGAGAAAAGACACTTTTTTATTGGAATATATTTAAGATTACCAAATAAAGTAGAAGGTGATTGTTTGAAGGTCTTTAAATAGAGTGGGAGGTTTTCACAATGTTGCATTGAACACTTAGAGATGGCTAAGTTATCTTAGGAGACTTTTATCCTCATTGGAAGTGTTGCTTCTGGTTCTTATGAGTCATTGTTTCAAGCTTTAGTTCCCCTGGCATCTGAATTCAGGAGCCATCCTTGACATTTCCTTTACCTGTTAACATTCATATTTATGCAAAGAGAAGCATATGTTAGAAATAAGTTTCTCTTGTATTTTGAATTTTTGTTTAACTGAGTCTTCTTCATTCTATTCCCATTCCTTGCTCTTCTCCTGTTCTCAAACTTTGGAGTGGGAAAAAAGTCATTCTGTGCAGCCATGTAAACTGTTAGGACATACTCAGTTTAGATTAGTGGAAGCTTTCTTTCTTCACTGGGTCAGTGTGGAGTGTCTCATAGTAGACACCTGTTTTTCCAGTAGGCTGGAAGTCCTTCAGGTCCCATTCACAGCAATTCTGGAAGTCTAATAGTGTATCCACATGGAATGTCAAGATAAATTTCAGTTTTTTAACACGCAACAACTATAAACTGCGCCTTTACCTGTCTATCAGCCTTTTTCTACTCTTCTATGAGTATGTCAGGAAATAGAATTCCCAGTTGGCCTTTGCTAAAACTTAGGCAGTGAGCAAGATAAAAAAACAGCTTCTTTCCTCCTGTACACATAATGGTTCTATGGATGAGGAAGAAGGGAACAGGCCCCAAGAACTTTTGAGCCTAAGGACCTTTGCCCTCATTCTGTAGATTTAAAGGAAATGAGTGTTTGAAATCCCTTGAGATCTTTTAGAGGGAAATTACAGATCCTTTTATCAACTAAAGAGACTCAGGCCTTTTTTTAGAGTCATTAGGAGCTTTGGATATTTAAAATCTTAAGTTTATTCTACTAGGGAGCAAATTGGTATGATTTTAATGACAGTAATTACTTGTTTTGTTAAGTATTTATTTCATCCTTCGTGGAGTATTTCCTTCTTTCTGGACTGCCTTTCTGAACAACTTTTTTATTTCCTAGCTTTTTAGTTCTCCAGATGTTCTGTACAGTGTTGGTGACACACATAGTTCTGTGTTCAGTTTTCTTTCAATGAAAGTAAAGCTCAGAAAAATCTTAACCTGCACAATAATGACCAGTGTTTGCGTGGTAGTTTTCCTTAATAGTTTCCTTAGAGATCTTAAAGCTTTGTCCCTGACACACAGTACTTCCAAGTTGTTAATATTAGGAGAAGTTTTGGGTAAATAAATATTGAAACACAGGTACACAGCTTGTATCTTCAACTCCTAGACATTTAAAAGTGATCTTACCAGGGGTACCTGAGTGGCTCAGTTGGTTAGGTATCTGACTTCAGCTCAGGTCATGATCTCACGGTTTGTGAGTTTGAGTCCCACGTTGGGCCCTGTGCTGACAGCTCAGAGCCTGGAGCCTGCTTCGGACTCTGTGTCTCCCTCTCTCTGCCTCTCCCCCATTTGCACTCCGTTTCGCTCTCTCTCAAAAATAAATAAACATTAAAAAATAATTTTTAAAAATTAAATAAATAAATAAATAAATAAATAAATAAATAAATAAATGTTATCTTCCCAGAGGAGGCAGCTGCTTCTTTGGAAGCATTTCTTAATATATGCTTTCCTGTTCTCCCAGAATGTATGAGAAAACTTGGAAGCAGGATGATAAAGAGGCTTGTCTTAGGTCAATGCTGAGAACCTCATTCCTTAACATTTATTTTGAATGGTACTAGCAGCTAATAAACTTCAAAGTAGGATATTCAGCAAGTACAAAAACAGGGATTTTTGATCCTAACAAAGCATTCTGCCTTCTTTGCCCCAAATTTAAATGTGAAACTATTTGGAGCAGGACTTCATCTATATAGAATTCCTAGGATTATATATCTAGAAAAGAAAGAAGTTGGTAGACAGATGAGACTTATGAGATAGTACAAAAGTTTTAGAGTCACACGTACCTAAGTTTTAATTGCAGTTCTTTTATTATCTACCTCTGTAACCTAGAAAAGTTTCTTTAATATAACATTGTCAACTATACTTTAATTTTTAAAAAGTTGAAGAAATAATACCAATCCTTCACAAAGTCTTCCAGAAACTAAAAGAGGAGGACACAGTTTCCAACTTACTCTAAAATTTTTTTTAGGGGCGCCTGAGTGGCTTAGTCGGTTAAGCATCTGAGTTTGGCTTAGGTCACCATCTCACAGCTTGTGGGTTCGAGCCCTGCGTTCGGCTCTGTGCTGACACCTCAAAGCCTGAAGCCTACTTCAGATTCTGTGTTCCCTTCCCTCTCTGCCCCTCCCCACTCGTTCTCTCTGTCCCCGCCCCCTTTCTCAAAAATAAATCAAAAACATTTTAAAAAATAAAATAAAAAACTTTTAAGACCTAAAATTACAACTGTTTCTAAATGTCTTATTCATTTCCATTTATTGTTTTCTTACTTTATGTTATACAAATCCAAAGGATCTTCCTGACCTGGAGCATTCAGTCGATTACCCAGATTTTGCTGGTGCCTCTTTGAGGTTTTTAGCTTTATTTGTTTTGTTTTAAAATATCAATCCTTGGGGCGCCTGGGTGGCTCAGTCGGTTGAGCGTCTGACTTCGGCTCAGGTCACGCGCTCACAGTTCGTGAGTTAAAGCCCCGCATCGGGCTCTGTACTGACGGCTCGGAGCCTGGAGCCTGCTTTGGATTCTGTGTCTCCTCTCTCTGCCCCTCCCCCGCTCATGCTCTGTCTCTCTCTCTTAAAAATAAAAAAATATTAAAAAATTAAAAAAATAAAATAAAATATCAATCCTTATTTCTGCTATTATCAAAAATAATAAAATGAAGTAAGGAAACCACCTTTTTGACAATTTAAATGTCATTAGTCTCCAAGATTTACATTCATTACAAATTAAATCTAAAAGAAAAATCTCTGAATCACCCATTTCTGTTCTTCATTATAGTCCAAATTTGTAAGTAAATCTCTAGCCTTAAGTATACCAGCTAAATTTTTGGAATTTTTTTCTGAAAAATGGAAGAATTTTGTTTGTTTTACCTACTTTAAAGGGATGAGAGGGGCGCCTGGGTGGCTCAGTCGGTTGGGTGTCCAACTTCAGCTCAGGTCACGATCTCGTGGTCTGTGAGTTCGAGCCCCGCGTCGGGCTCTGGGCTGATGGCTCAGAGCCTGGAGCCTGTTTCAGATTCTGTGTCTCCCTCTCTCTGCCCCTCCCCCGTTCATGCTCTGTCTCTCTCTGTCTCAAAAATAAATAAACGTTAAAAAAAATTTTTTTTAAATAAATAAAAAATAAAGGGATGAGAGTAAAAAGCTGACAAACAGTTATAAACTATAAAATGCTATATGAAATACTACCATATATGATAGGGATTGATAAGTTTAGATGATGGTTGTTCAGACTTTTATTTATTTGAACTTTTAAGTTATTCCTTTCCTGTCTGTATAATACAAGTTGACCTCAGCTATAAAAATGAGAGTAATATATCTACCTCATGAGGTGATTATGAGGATTAAATAATATAGATAGAGTGTATTAAATGATTCAAGGAATTTGTAAACCAAGGGACTAAACAGGAGAGTGCAACTTTCCAGATTGGTTAGATCAAGGGAAAGAGTTACCAGGGTGTGGACTTCAAATGAAACCCTGGTACCACAAGATAACCACATTCGCATTTGTAAAATTCTATTTCCTCAGGAATTTCTTAGAACTCAATCTCAAATTGGAAAGTACCTTCTACTTTCTTCAACCTCATTGTATACATTAATTGGCTTGTGGGGATGGGGAGGCAGGTTATGAGTGTGGGGTCCTAAGTCTGACAACTTCTGTTGCTCTTTTAGAAGCATTTTGTTACCGCTTCTCCCAGTCTCCCAAAAGAGTGGAAGCCCGGGGTGGTGCACCTTAACTTATTTGATAAATTGCTTCTAGAGTATCTAGATCCCGTGAGAATAACTTTCCTTAGAAGTATAAGCCAGCTGGGGCACGTAGGTGACTCAGTCGGTTGAGTGTCCAACTGCGGCTCAGGTCACGATCTCACAGTGTGAGTTCAAGCCCTGCATCAGGCTCTGTGCTGACAGCTCAGAGCCTGGAGCCTGCTTCAGATTCTGTCTCCTTCTCTCTCTGCCCCTCCCCACTTGTGCCCTGTCTCTCTCTCTCAAAAATAAATAAATGTAAAAAAAAAAAAAAAAATTTTTTTTTTTTAAGTATAAGCCAGTCGAAGCACAGTAACACAGTGTAGAAGAAAGGTAATAATCAGGTATCTGTGATTGGAATCTCAATTTTTCTACCCTGCTTCTTCCTTCCTGTCTTTCAGCTGTCTGTTGTTATTAAATAAAATGACCTTAGACATTATAAGCGTGGCATTTCTTAAGGCTCAAACCAAAACGTCAAACTAAAATAGACAGCAACTAAACAAATACCTTAATCTGACCTAATTTATTCATTTGTTTATTCAACAGCTGTTTATTAAATACACTGTGTGAGGTACAATGCTAAATGGTAAGGGTATAAAAATAAATCTCTGCCCTCAGGGAACTTCCAGTCTGTTGGGAGAGAGAGCCAAGTAAGGAAGCTGTTACCTTACTGGATGATAACTTAACTGATAGAGATGGGCACCAAGTGCTGTGGGAGCAGGAACTTGAGTTGTCAGTGAAGGTTTCCTGGAGGAAGTATATCTGGGGAAAGTCCTGATGAATACATAAGAGTAGGGAGTTAGGGAGTATTCACAGAATTTTACTTCATTTTCTGTGGAAATGGAATAATACATACCAGATCATGAAGAAAGCATGGCTGAAATATGGCCTGCAGAAAGTGGCGCAGTTGGAGTAAAAGCAAGAAAATGTTAATCATAAGAATTGTGAGTTGGAATTTGTGATAGAAGAAGGTGACTTGTCAGTGATTTGATAGTTCACCTAAAGGCCTCATAAAGTGTGAGATAGAGTTTCTATAAAGAGAAGACCTTTTCTATGGTAGGAGTAGAGCTAGTATTCACCATGTTGGCCAGAGTAGGGTGTGAGCAGCATGGCTCTGACCCTTATAAACTTTTTAAATTTTTTTTTCTTTTTTACATTTACTTATTTTTGAGAGACAGAGAGAGATAGAGTGTGAGCAGGGGTGGGGCAGAGAGGGAGAGAGACACAGAATCCGAAGCAGGCTCCAGGCTCCGAGCTGTCAGCACAGAGCCTGACGCGGGGCTTGAACCCACAAACTGAGATCATGACCTAAGCCAAAGTCGGACACTTAACCGACTGAGCCACCCAGGTGCCCCTTTAAATTTTTTTTAAATGTTTATTTATTTTTGAGACAGAGAGAGACAGAGCATGAACGGGGAGGGTCAGAGAGAGAGGGAGACACAGAATCCGAAGCAGGCTCCAGGCTCTGAGCTGTCAACATAGAGCCCAACGCAGGGCTCAAACTCACGGACCGTGAGATCATGACCTGAGCTGAAGTTGGATGCTCAACAGACTGAGCCACCCAGGTGCCCCACGCTTATAAACTTTTTAATGCCTACTACCTAATAATAGGATAGAACCACGTTACTTGATTGTGAACCCTTTCTCTCTTATTGTTTTTGCAGGCACCCTAGAATACATTTCCACACAGGCCTTGTGGATGCCCATCTCTACTGCTTGAAAAAATACGTTGTGGACTTCCTAATGGAAAATAAGTAAGAAAGAGGGAGGTAGAGTCAAACTCATAGTGTGTAAACTACCTTGATTCTTAGTTAACAGTTTTAAACCCTGATAATGTTAGATAACTTGTTTATATAAATAATAGTTGATTCTCGCCTTTGTTTTAAAAATAAAATTGTGTTATTAGCATACTGTTATTTTTGTCTGTATCACAGAGTCCCTGCTTATATTTGGGGGGCCAGTGTTACAATAAGCCAACAGAATATTTTTGTAAAACTAATCATAACATATGGTGCCTCTTTCTGCATAGTTCCGGGTTCTTCTTCCTTCTGCAAGATTGAGCTCCCTAGCTCTAGTGCTATTTGTCTCCAAGCAGGTATCCTTCCCCTAGGCAATTATCCTACAGATGGGCCCTCTTAGCAAAGTTTCAGAGACTTAGCCAAGAAGAGTGGAGAAAAAAACAAGTTTCCCTCCAATTTTGGAAAAGTCCATCTCACTGGGTGAATGTTTATGAATGCAGAAAAACCAAATTTGGTACTTTTTCTGATTTTGCTTTGAGTATAGAACTATGGGCCTTAAATACTCTCCACGGACTATATCTGGCAGATCACAGGCCTTAGGTTTCCAGGGAAAAAGTTCCTCTGAGGTTGATCTCAAAGATTTTTTATAGTAAATGCACTTAGAGTCCTCAGAGGAACAGGTAGGAAAAGATTTAAGAGGAGGAGAGGAGCACCTAGTCTCCCTTGATGGCTGCAGGATAAGTTTCTGCCTTGAATAGCACTGGTGGACTGGAAAGCAAGTGGGCTAGTACCACAGCACCAAGTTCCCTCAGACCAGCTGAGGAAGAAAGTCTGAGAACCTGAGTTTAAACACTAGCATGCTTTTGGCTGATAGACTTGGATATATACAGGAATATTAAGGGGAAGGGGAATTGTTCCTCCGTGCCCAGTATATTTCTTGTTTCCTAACCCTTACCCCCACAACACCTGGTAAACCTCTATAGGAATACCCATTTAGAACCAATGGTAAAAGAAATCATTTGGATTCCTAGAAAACTTTGTCAGGGATTGTCGTTTCTCTATTTCCCCACCTTAGGACACTGTTGCCTTGCTCCCCTCTAATTTATTATTGTGTTTGATCATTCAATCAACAAATATTTATTAAGCACCTGTTATGAGGCAGGCATTGTGTTAGATCAACTGCGGGACCAATGGTAAATAAGCAGACATAGGCCCTGCCCTCAGGAAATTTACAGCCTAAGCTCCACAGTAGATTGCAGAGCTTTGCTTTTTAAATAGCAAAGAGAGTTGGGGCACCTGAGTGACTCAGTCAGTTAAGTGTCTGGCCCTTGGTTTCGGCTTAGATCATGATCTCACAGTTCATGGGTTTGAGTCCCACATCGGACTCCGCAATGACAATGTGGACCCTGGTTGGGATTCTCTCTCTCCCTCTCTCTGTCCCTCCCCTGCACATGGTCACGCTCACATGCGCTCTCTCTTTCTCTCGTTCTCAAAATAAATAAAACTTTAAAAATAAATAAAAATAAAAATATTAAATAGCAAGGGACATGCTGCCAAAATTAGTCATTGATTATTGATTCAGGACCTGTTTTCCAGTCACCAGTCCGGGCTATATATATTCCAAAAATGAAGTTAACTCTTGGCCTTTAAGGGCTTGGTTGTTTTTTTGGTTTTTTGTTTCTTTAATTTTTTAACCTTTATTTATTTTTGAGAGACAGAGCACAAGCAGGGGAGGGGCAGAGAGAGAGGGAAACACAGAATTCAAAGCAGGTTCCAGGCTCAGCTGTCAACACAGAGCCTGACGTGTGGCTCGAATCCACAAACCGTGAGATCATGACTTGAGCCAAAGTCAGAAGCTTAACTGACTGAGCCACCCAGGCGCCCCTAAGGGCTTGTTTTTTATTCTCAAGTGAAAATGATGCCCTGTCTTGAAGTAGGCCCTGGCCTTGATATGTTGAAAGAGGATGCACTAGTAGTAGAAATTATGATTTCTTTTTTATTTTTTTATTTTTTTTTTTCAACGTTTTTTTATTTATTTTTGGGACAGAGAGAGACAGAGCATGAATGGGGGAGGGGCAGAGAGAGAGGGAGACACAGAATCGGAAACAGGCTCCAGGCTCTGAGCCATCAGCCCAGAGCCTGACGCGGGGCTCAAACTCACAGACCGCGAGATCGTGACCTGGCTGAAGTCGGACGCTTAACCGACTGCGCCACCCAGGCGCCCCTGATTTCTTTTTTAAATATTTACTATGGAAAACTTCACAGGAATGCAGAAGTAGAGAAAATAATGTAATGAAATCCCATGTGTCCATCACACAGCTTCAACAATTATCAATTCATGGCCAATGTTGTTTTATATATGTCACCACCCATCTCTCCACTGGCATGCCAGATTATTTTAAAGCAGGTCATTATGATTTTGTAATTTCATCTGTAATTATTTGAATTGTTATTATCGATAAATATCTGAACATGTATATGTAAAATATAAAGTCTTTATCTTTTAAACAAATACCTCAATACCATTATCACACCTTAAAACAATAACAACAACAACAACAACAACAACAAACAGTGCTCCTTAATACTACCAAATGGGATTTTAGCTTTTGATGTCTGGATATGCAGACAGTTTTGCGCCAAAGTTAGCTTCACCCTAGCTGCAGTAGCTCCTTTGTAATTCATCTGGCCACCAGTTAGCTGTTCCCACACCTGGCAAGTGTACTCCAGTGGTATGTGCCCTGAGGACAAGCCTTAATTTGGTGATTCTGTGGCTCCTGGCCAGAAGCTCTGCCAAATGGGACTTTCCCAGAGCCCGTTCCAATAGAGCATGATACAGTCTCAGCTCAAACTGCCACCCCATCTCAAGATCTGTTAAAACACCCTTATCTCTTTATCCCCATCATCTACCCTTCACCTGTCAGATTCGTTGGGATTAAAAGCATTATACTGAAAAGTGATATATTTCAATATATTAGGAAAAGTATAAAGGCACACAGGACAAATTAGAATGGTACTCAAGAGGGATTCTTTATTCCTGGCTGGAATAGTGGAGGCCTTATCTCAAAGGTGTGGGAGATGGGGTTGAATAGGTTGGTGGAAGCAGCATGTACAAGGCTTTGAAAGCTTAGCAGGGAGTTGGGAATGCAAGCTGGTGCAGCCACTCTGGAAAACAGTATGGAGGTTCCTCAAAAAACTAAAAATAGAACTACCCTACGACCCAGCAATTGCACTACTAGGCATTTATCCACGGGATACAGGTATGCTGTTTCGAGGGGACACATGCACCCCCATGTTTATAGCAGCACTATCAACAATAGCCAAAGTATGGAAAGAGCCCAAATGTCCATCAATGGATGAATGGATAAAGAAAAGTGGTATGTGTGTGTGTATATATATATATATATACACACACACAATGGAGTATTACTCGGCAATCAAAAAGAATGAAATCTTGCCATTTGCAACTATGTGGATGGAACTGGAGGGCATTATGCTAAGTGAAATTAGTCAGAGAAAGACGAAAATCATATGACTTCACTCATATGAGGACTTTAAGAGATAAAACAGTTGAATATAAGGGAAGGGAAACAAAAATAATATAAAAACAGGGAGGGGGACAAAGCAGAAGAGACTCATAAATATGGAGAAGAAACTGAGGGGTTGTAAGAAGGGGGATGGGCTAAATGGGTAAGGGGCACTAAAGAATCTACTCCTGAAATCATTGTTGCACTATATGCTAACTCATTTGGATGTAAATTTTTAAAAATTAAATTAAAAAAAAAAAAAAGAAAGTTTACAAGGGAGTTACAAATCTTCAAACAGAATAGTCCCTTTTGGAAGGAGCAGCAGTACAACCTGGCAGGGGAACATAGACCATGCTGGATGGGAAAGAGGCTACTTCAAGGTAATTAAGAGGCGTTTATAATTATCTGGTTATGAAATGATGACTCCTTTAGGGATGGGAGGATAGAAGTAAACCAGGTAGACACAACTTTCAGAAAGGACACTTTGGCAATCTTCTGTCTTTCACCTATGAAAGTCAACATATTCTGCCCTGTGTTTTTTGTTCAGTTGTGGTTTTTTTAGCTGTTTACATGTTAATGTCTTCAATCCAAATTCTTTTGAGATTAGATACCTACCGGGATTGCTAACACATTCAGTATATGCTTGGTAAATGGGATGAAAAGAGATGTGATGATAGCTCACATCTCACATCATCAGCAGAAGTAATGTGATTTTTCAGTAGTGGAAGCAGAGATGAGGATTTCTATAGTTGACCAAGTAGAAAAGCTATAAGGTAAACTGGGGAGAAAAGAAAACCTGCACTCTCTTTGACAAGAGAAGTTTAGTAACTGAGCTGTGTGATCTTGATACGTGTTTACCTTTCTGAACCTTACTTTTCTCATCTAAAAATTGGGAATAATAATACTTGACGTTTATGATTGTTGTGAAAAATACTTGTAAAGAGCTGAGAGCAATAGTTGGTGCACAGTAAGAACTCAAAAAAAAATTTTTTATAGTTTACATTCTACATTTTATTTACCTTTTTTATGCTATTACATGGTCCTTATACTATCTATTTTTTTCTTCTCAATTTTTATTTAAATTCCAGTCAGTTAACATACAGTGCAATATTGAACTCAGGAATAGAACCCAGTGATTCATCACTTACATACAACACCCAGTGCTAATCACAACAAGTGCCCTCTTTAATACCCATCACCCATTTAGCCCCTCCCCTACTCACCTCCTTCTGTCAACTCTGTTCTCTATTGTTAAGAGTCTCTTACGGTTTGCTTCCCTCTCTGTCTCTCTTTTTCCCTTCCCCTATGTTTTTGTTTCTTAAATTCCACCTATGAATAAAATCACACGGTATTTATCTTTCTCTGACTTATTTCAGTTAGCATAATACACTCTGGCTCCATCCATATAATTGCAAATGGCAAGATTTAATTCTTTTTGATGGCTGAGTAACATTCCATTGTGTATATATACCACATCTTTATCCATTCATCAGTCCGTGGACACCTGGGCTCTTTCCATAGTTTGGCTACTGTTGATAATGCTGCTATAAACATCAGGGTGCAGTTATCCCTTTGAATCTGTATTTTTGTATTCTTTGGGTAAATATCTAATAGTGCAGTTGCTGGGTCATAGGGTAGTTCTGTTATTAACTTTTTGAGGAACCTCCACACTGTTTTCCACAGTGGCTACAATCAGTTTGCATTCCCACCAACAGTGCAAGAGGACTCCCATTTCTCCACATCCTCACCAACAGCTGCTATTTCCTGTGTTGTTAATTTTAGCCATTCTGACAGGTGTGAGGTGGTATCCCATCGTGATTTTGATTTGTATTTCCCTGATGATGAGTGATGTTGAGCATCTTTTCATGAGTCTGTTAGCCCTCTGGATGTCTTCTTCGGAAAAATGTATTCATGTCTTCTGCCTATTTCTTAACTGGATTACTTGTGTTTGGGGTGTTGAGTTTAATAAGTTCTTTATAGATTTTAGATACTAACCCTTTATCAGGTATGTCATTTACAAATTTCTTCTCCCATTCTGTAGGCTGCCTTTTAGTTTTGTTGATTGTTTCCTTCACTGTGCAGAAGCTTTTTATCTTGATAAAGTCCCCATAGTTATTTTTGTTTTAGTTTCCCTTGCCTCTACCTATGTGTTTAGTAAGAATTCACTATGGCTAAGTCAAAGAGGTTGCTGCCTGTGTACTCAAAGATTTTGATGTTTTCCTGTCTCACATTTAGGTCTTTCATCCATTTTGAGTTTATTTTAGTGCATAATATAAGAAAGTGGTCAGGTTTCATCTGCATGTTGCTGTCCAGTTTTCCCAACACCATTTATTGAAGGGACTATCCTTTCCCATTGGATATTTTTCCCTGCTTTGTCAAAGATTAGTTGACCGTACAGTTGTGGGTCCATTTCTGGGTTTTCTCTTCTGTTCCATTGATCTATGTGTCTCTTTTTGTGCCAATACCATACTGTCTTGATGACTATAGCTTTGTAATATACCTTCAAGTCTGGAATTTTTTTAATGTTTTTTTGTTTTCTTTTGTTTTTGAAAGAGAGAGAGGGGGAGAGAGAGAATCCCAAGCAGGCTTCACGCTGAGTGGAGCCCTCAACACAGAGCTCAATCTCATGACCGTGAGATTATGACCTGAGCCGAAATCAGGAGTCAGAGGCTTAACCTACTGAGCCACCCAGGTGCCCCCAAAAAGTTGTTTTTAAATTTTGAAACAGTGAGTTAGACTTACCATAATTATTTTTATTTTTTAAATATCTGTTTATTTTCAGATCATGACCTGAGCAAAAATCAAGAGTCAGATGCTTAACCGACTGAGCCACCCAGGTGCTCCTTACCATAAGTTTTTTTTTGAACTCAAACATTTAATAAATACCCAAATATATTCTTTGAGTTTTTATTGGATTGACATAAGCCTAAACAGTCTTTCCAGCCTGTAGGATGTGAACATGTTTTTCTTTCTCAAGCCATAGCACCAACATTGAAAATTTACTCTCATAGAAGTTTTCAGTATTTTTGTTAAAAAGGAAAAGGGTAGTGGCACCTGGGTGGCTCAGGTCATGATCTCAGTTTGTGTGTTTGAACCCCACGTCGGCCTCTGCTCTGAAAACTTGGAGCCTGCTTTGGATTCTCTTCCTCTCTCTCTGCCCCTCCTCTGAGCACTCGCTCTGTCTCTCTCTTTCTCAAAAATAAATCAACATTAAAAAAAAAAAAAGAGGAAAAGGGTATCACAGAATACTGTATGTATACCAAGTGCCTAGCTTTAACTAAAATCAGTACCTTTTAATCCAAAATAATGTCCTGTTTACTATTCCATATATATCTATTTACTTTGAAGGCAAAAAGAAAAAGAAGACTAAGAAGAAAGCATGGGTTAACTTCGCAATCACCTTACCTTCCCAATTATAGCTCCTCTGCAAGAGATGAGAAAAGAGGCAAGAAAACCCAAGCCCTTAATATTCTGCCCTGCAAGGGTGCCTCAGTGGCTCCGTCGGTTAAGCATCTGACTTAGCTGCCTCAGTGGCTCCATCGGTTAAGCATCTGACTTAGCTCAGTTCATGGTCTCACAGTTCAGGTGTTCGAGCCCTGCATCAGAGAGCCCCTCCCTCGCTCTCTCTCTCAAAAATAAATAAAAATATAAAAAAAAAAAAAATTCTGCTCTGCAAACTTGAGTTCCCGGCCCTATAAAAGTACGTTTCCTCTTCTACCTCTTTCCTCATTAATATTTTGAAGGACTGACTTGAGGTGGAAGACGCTTAGAGGATTTTAAGTCTCTTTTGATTTGCTTACAAAAACAAAATGCAAAAGTAGCTAAATATTTCCCTTTTCCATGGACATCATTTTTAGGCCTTCCCTGGAAGCTTGTAGCCACAAGGAGGACCCAATCAGAAATCAAGGCAAAAATGCTAAAAATATCAGACTTCACCAGAACTAATAATTATGTATTTTTTCAAATGTTGGATTTTTTAATTTTTTTTTTAACATTTATTCATTTTTGAGAGAGTGTGAGTAGGGGAGGGGGAGAGAGAGGGAGACACTGAATCCAAAGCAGGCTCCAGGCTCCAAGCTGTCAGCACAGAGCCCAATGTGGAGCCCATGAACTGTGAGATCATGACCTGAGCCAAAGTTGGACACTTAACCAACTGAGCCACTCAGGTGCCCCTCAAATGTTGGATTTTTACTGGTAGTAATATTAGTAATAGAGAAACATATTTAGAGTTTATTACAATTCCAAATCAGGAAAGCTCTACTTTCTTTTTTTTTTTTTTTTTTTTTTTTTTTTTTTTTTTTTAATTTTTTTTAACGTTTATTTATTTTTGAGACAGAGAGAGACAGAGCATGAACGGGGGAGGGTCAGAGAGAGGGAGACACAGAATCTGAAACGGACTCCAGGCTCTGAGCTGTTAGCACAGAACCCGACGCGGGGCTCGAACTCACGGACCGTGAGATCATGACCTGAGCTGAAGTCGGACGTCTAACCGACTGAGCCACCCAGGCGCCCCAAAGCTCTACTTTCTATATCCAAAAATTAGAAGAAGAAATTATTCCCAGCTCTCTAGCCTAGGGGGTTGACACTCAGTTGTTTACACATTCATTCAGAAATATTTATTCAGGGGCGCCTGGGTGGCGCAGTCGGTTGAGCGACCGACTTCAGCCAGGTCACGATCTCGCGGTCCGTGAGTTCGAGCCCCGCGTCAGGCTCTGGGCTGATGGCTTGGAGCCTGGAGCCTGTTTCCGATTCTGTGTCTCCCTCTATCTCTGACCCTCCCCCGTTCATGCTCTGTCTCTCTCTGTCCCAAAAATAAATAAAAAACGTTGAAAAAAAAAATTAAAAAAAAAAAAATATTTATTCAAATAAATATTTATTTAGCACTTACTATTTGTAAAGACAATAAACAAAAAATTATAAATCCTGTGGAAAGTACTATGGTTGCAGGAAACAGTACTAGTTAATATAGTATAGTGGAAAGAGTCATGGGCTTTGGGATAGATATGGAGTAAGTTTCGGCTCTGCCAACTATAAAAGCTGTATTAACTTTAAAAAAGATCTTAGTCTTTCTAAGCCCTGATTATCTCACTTATAAAAATAAGGACAATAGTACCTACCATGAGAATTGCTGTAAGAATTTGAGATGATATATATTAATTTCTTAGCATAACACTCCAAAGTGATAGGGATTTGGGGCGCCTGGGTGGCTCAGTTGGTTAAGCATCTGACTCTTGATCTCAGCTCAGGTCATGATCTCACGGTTCGTGAGTTTGAGCCCCACATTGGGCACTGTGCTGACAGTGCGGAGCCTGCTTGGGATTCTCTCTCTCTGCCCCCTTGCTCCCCACTTGCACGCACTCTTTCTCTCAAAAAAAACTTAAAAAAAATTTTTAATGATATGGATTAAAAAACGTTATATAATTGTCTTTGCTGTGAGAGTATAGAAGCCTACAAGTGTTATGAAAGTCTTCCAAGAAGAGAGATTTGAGAGCGATCTTAAGGCTCAATAAATTTTCACAAACTGACCACACCCTAAGGAGATAAGATCAGATCTGTACTTTAGTAAAAACCACAGTATCCAGGGGTAGATAGAAGGAAGAAGAGACATGATCAGATTATATTTTAGAGAGAGTATTCTGTCTACAATATGAAGGACAGAGTTCAAAAGGTAAGACCGGAGGGAGTAAGACCAATTAAAAGCATTGAAGGAATTCAAGTGAATAACGGTGGCTTAGGCTAGGTGGTGGCAGTAGAGATGGAGAGGAGTTGACAGTTATTGAAAGAGATTTAGGGCATAAAAATCAGCAATGTTTGGTGAATGGTTATGTGAAGAAGGAAGAAGGATAAGTCTGGTAATTACTAGACCTCTAGCTTGGGTGGCTAAATGAAGCTTCATGTCACTGAGCAAGATAAGCAGTGTTGGTGAGGGAGGTTTGGGATGATGATGGGTGCAGTTGTAGACATTGAGTTTAAGTTATCTGTGGGTCATCTAAATGGCATGGTCTATCAGACAGCTGGAAATGTGGGACTAAAGTAAAGGAGGGAGGTCTTGGCTATGGGTTCACATTTGGGAATGAGCAGCAAAGAAGCCAGTAAGCAATAATCTGCCTCAGGGAGACGAATAGCATGAGAACAATCAGAGGGCAAAAAGAAAAATACCGAGAAACACCAAATATTTTAGGAGAAACCGAGAGAAATAGGAACAGATCAAGAGAGTGATAGCACAGAAAGTAAGGGAAGAAGACATAAGGAATGGCCTATGACTGTGGAATTTGGAAAATTCAAAAAATATAAAAAGAAAATATTACCCATAATTCTACTGTGTAATAACTGACAACATTTTAGTGTATTTCTTTCCATTATTTTGTTTATTTTTATATATACATATACATACTTGAAATCATGCTGTAAAAATATCTTGTTTTTTCTTTATTCAGTATTATTCATGAGCATTTTCCTTTCATTAAAACATTCTTACAGTTTTGCCTATGATATTAGATTATTATTCATTTATTCAGCAAATATTTATTGAGCATAATGTGTTTTCCTTGGATAGATTTATAGACATAGAACTACAGGGTGAAATAATATGAATGAAGTTTTGGGGGTGATGGTGGGTTGGTCTGGAGCCAATAGCCAAGAAAGAATTCTTGAAGATGTCTTTGGTGCAAAAAGGTGATTTTATGAAAGGACAGGACCCGTGGCAGGAAATGCTGCACTGGGGTCATGACAGGTAACTGAGTATATACCCTCAGGTTGGGAGGGGGTTAGGGATAGAGTGAGTCTCTAAGGTATTTTGGAAGCAAGGTTTCCAGGACCTTGAGAAATTAGGTGTTGTTAGGAAAATGCCATATATTACCATTTGGTAGAACCTCATGATACCCTTCAGATGTATATCACGGGGCCATAAGTTTGGAGTATGATTGCCAGCATATATCTTGGGGCAGCTGAGATAAAGGAAGTTTCCAAAGGAATTTTTATATGTTAAGGTAGACTCAAAGGTTCCTGGGGGGTCAGGATAACGCTAAGCCAAGATTCTCTTTTGCCCCTAGCAAAGTGTCATCATTGAGGCAGCTGAGCTCCTAGAGGGAGGTCACTCTGCTGGTTTCAAGGACTTGTCAGTGGGCTATAGGGAGTAAGGGAATTTAATTTTTCATGTGCCGTAGTTTCCCATATCGCCATGGTAAGCACTTAAACCCCTTTCCTTTGTTCTTGGGTAGCCAGGAGTGTCCAAGGAGTATCACATATATCCCACCTGGGTGCTGTTAGCCTGTACTTTGCCCTCAGCTTGCTCCACACTCCCTCATTATCTTCAATACTTTTTCTATGTATTGCCACTTTTCAGAAAATATTTTACCAGTTTATACTCTGACTCCCCTTGTATGAAAGTAACTGTCTCAAAGCACCCTTATCAGTAATGAGAATTATTTTAAATCTGCTGATTTGATTCAGAGAGAAATTGCATCTTGTTTTAATTTTTATCTCTTTAAAAGTATTTTTGAACCCTTCTATCTATCTGTTAAGGATATTAATCTTTTGTCCTATTTGTAGCAACTATTTTTTGTCTTCTTAATTTGGTAGAGTTGTTTGCTTATAGCTAGTCAGAATCTGTTGTTCTCCTTTGTGATTTCTTATTTCTTGGAAGCTTATAATTCATGAGATGAGGCGTCCTTCTAGGAAGGCTGTGTATAAGAGGGAATGGGAAATGTGAGGTTGCCCATGCCCAGGGCAGTAGATCCAGCCGCTTATCTTCAGCCCCAAGGGCAGGATGTTCACAAAGGTTCACAGTGGCCTATCCCAGTTCTTGGCATAGCATTGAGCTGCCTCTACTTTGAGTAGGAAGCAGGAAGAGTAATTTTGTCCTCTGTAATGCTGCTGAGCTAACTGCATTATGGGGATTGACCTGATGCTGAGCGCCAGCAGAGGCAGGTGGGACCTGGCAGGACTGCTTCATGTCCTCTCTTTAAATCACTGTCTGATCTCCGTAAAGGGCTCTGCCCTAAGGGGCTGTGTGCCAAGGCTTGTTTACTTGCTTCTTGCCATGACGGTTCTGTTTGGCCCATAATGTAAATATCATGGCTCTGAAATCCCCCAGCTGTCCATGCTTTGTCATTTCTTCAAAGGGAACTGACTCGTTTTCCACCAGAGGGGGCCAAGGAACATTTGCTACCCACACTGGTTTGGTGCATTAAAGAGGGAGAAAAAGAGCTAAGAGTAAGTGTTGTTTCATTCTTTGTATTCATATGGAAATTTTTAATCTCCATCAAAGGATCAGGAGAAAAATCACATTGAAATTCAATACAAGAGCTTCCAGCTTACACAGAATTTTTCAAAGATGTCTGACTTGATCCTTTAAAAATGACAAAAACCATGAACTGTGTAGCTCCAGGGTTCATAATTTTGCTTACCCTCCTCAGCCTCTGCCTCTGTCTTGCCTTCCTATCTGTACTCCATCTGTGTGGTCCCATGTCAGCCTGCAGAGCTTCTTTGAATGGGAGTGGGGGAAGGGCGTGAAGTATGCAGCAGCAGTTTATTGGGCTGCTTATACATTAAAACCACATTTTCATCTTTCAGAGTCTCCCTCTCTTCGGTCTCCTTATATCAGGCCTATTTCCACTGCTACCAGAATTATCTTACTAAGAAATAAAACTGATTATGTCACTTTCTTGCTTAAAAATCACCAGTAGCTTCTCAGTCCAGACTAGAGACTGCCACAAAAGGCTTCCATGATTTGGCGTCCTTGCCTACCTGATCAACCTCATCTCCCTCTACACTGTTCCTTTTAAATCCATGATCAGGCTGCTGTCCACTGGATTATGAATTCTTTGAAGTCAGAAACAGTATATTTCCAAGGCCTAGCGCAGTAAATGGCATATTAATAGATGCTTGTTAAATCCTAAATAAATTAGTGATTTCAAATTCTGACAAGTTTACAGCATGAGAGAGAAAACTAAAAATCATGTCCTGGTCTCTTACCCTTCTGTGCTTTTAATTCCTTTGCTAAGTATAAACCAAAAGCATACTTATTGTACTAAGGATCAGGTCCCTTCTTCCCTGTTCCAGATTACTGGTCATTTAGACCCAACATTCTGTCTCAGTACCCTCTAGGAATCACCATGTCTCCTGCGACCCAGGAAGGCCAAATAAAGGAGAGCTTCAAAGCTCTTGGCCAAGATTGCTTACTGCTTATAAAAATGTATAAAAATAGTGCTGGAATTTTTTTGGCGTTCTGAAAGTTCTACACATTGATCTGTGATCTGATTTTCCGTAAGTGCTGTCCTCGACTGATCTGATTACATGAAAGTAAATTGAAGTTAACTTTGTTGGAGGAATTCCTTGATAGCCATTGGTGAATAAGTACAACTGTCATAAGGAAACCTACTCTTTTTTTTTTTTAATTTTTAATGTTTATTTATTTTTGAGAGAAAGAGACACAGAGGGTGAGCAGGGGAGAGGCAGAGAGAGGGGAGACACAGAATCTGAAGCAGGCTCCAAGCTCTGAGCTGTCAGCACAGAGCCTGATGCGGGGCTTAAACCCACGAACTGAGATCATGACCTGAGCCGAAGTCAGACACTCAACCAGCTGAGCCACCCAGGTGTCCTGAGGAAGCCTACTGTTAAGTAGATGGGAAGATGAAATCTGCATGGGAAGTACCTAGTCATTAAAGTGAATTTTATTTTTTTTTATTTTTATTTTTTTTTTAATTTTTTTTAACGTTTATTTATTTTTGAGACAGAGAGAGACAGAGCATGAACAGGGGAGAGGCAGAGAGAGAGGGAGACACAGAATCTGAAACAGGCTCCAGGCTCTGAGCTGTCAGCACAAAGCCCGACGTGGGGCTCAAACTCACAGACCATGAGATCATGACCTGAGCCGAAGTCAGACGCTTAACCAACCAAGCCACCCAGGCGCCCCTAGAGTGAATTTTAAATTTGCAGAGTCTGAATCCAACCAGGAGAGTAGTACCATAGAAGCTGAGAAAAAAATGAGAGGCAAGAAATTTAGGAATGTCCTAAAAATGTAAAATTTCATAATTTGCACAAATAATGAAAGAATCACCTGTAATTCCTCTACTCTAAGGGAGTATAGAGCAGAAATCATATATATGTAGTCTTTGAATAATACACCTGTTGATATTAGAAAAGTTTTTTTAAAAACTCATCACGATGGGGCGCTTGGGCAGTTGGGTGGCCAACTGTTGATTTCATCTCAGGTCATGATCCCAGGGTCATGGGATGGAGCCCTGTTTTCTCAAAATAAATAAGTAAACTTTAAAAAAAAATTCTCTCTCTGCCTGTCTTCCCTGCTCACATGCTCTCTTTCTAAAATAAAATGAAAAATTAAAAACTCATCATCATAACAGATTAAAAGGGAAAAAGTATGTTGAGCTCCATAGACATAAAACAAATTTTTTAAATAAAATTCAATTCCCAGTCATTGATGAAAGCTTTTAGCTAGTTAGAAATAAAAGAGAACTTCCTTAACCTATGTACATAAAAGGTATGTGCAGAAAACCTATGACATGTGTGAACTGTTGGCTATAAAGCATGAAACCCAACATCTACATGCAGAAGACAATCAATAAATGGTAGCTTTGATAATGAAAAAAAAATCATCAGTCTACATGATAAAATACTAGAATTTCCTTTAAAATCAAGAACAAGTAAAGATTACTACGATCAGTGCTTCCAGTCAGCATTGTATTGGAGATTTTAGCTAATATAGTAAGACCATGAAAAATAAATGAAAGATCTACAGATTAGAAAGGAAGAAAAAAAGTATTGTTCTCATAGTTGGTATGATTGTCAGAATCTACAGATAAATTATTAGAATTAGATTGTTAGTGAAGCAATTGGCTATAAGATTAAAATACAGAATAAATCAAATTTCTAAAACCAACAAGAAGAAGAAAATAACTGTTTAAAAGTCACCGTTTATAATATGAACCAAAAATATAAGATATTTAGGATTAACAGAAGACATGCAAGGCCTTTATGGAGAAAGTTTTTGAATGTTTTTTAAACAACTTTTTTCAAAAGACAAGAGCATTCTTCCTTCTCAAGGGTTATTGCCAATTAAGAGTCAAGGCCCTATGTTAAAATACATGCACATACACAAACACATGTGCACACACACCAGGTAGATAGGACTTTGTAAAAGACTATTTTCTGAGTAAATCAGGGAAGGGATTCTTAGATTTAGAATACTACCCTCCCCCCCTCCAACCTGAAGCTGATAGAGAACTTAGATCTTCTGCTTCTCCAGAACTACCAAATCCAGGTCACTTTTGATCTCTGTCAGTCCCATGGTGGCATGACAGGAAGGAATTTGGCTTTTACTAGCATACACAGAGTTTCTGATCCCATAGGATCCAGACAGTCAGATTTCTCATATTGGACCCCTTTTTCTTCCTAGATCAATCACTTCCATCCGGAGTGAACTGATTCCATACCTAATAAGAAAACAGTTCTCCTCAGCTTCCTCACAGCAAGGACAAGAAGAAAAAGAAGAGGATCTAAAGAAAAAGGAGCTGAAATCCTTAGGTCAGTGTTTGGGTTGGTGCGGTAAGGTAGGGGTACAGCACCTTTGGAAAGAATAACTGGGCAGGATGCCTGTCTCAAGGCAACAGTTTCTTGTCTAACCACCAGGGAAGACAGGGTAGCTGACACCCTACCCTAAGGTCTGGGTAGGCTTGCTCAATCAGACTCTGCCGCTTATGCTCTTCAGGGACAGGCTAATCATGCCTCAAGTCCGTTCTCTGGTTCATAGCTCTGGTTTGACTATGTTCCTCACTAGACTGTTTCGAGTAAACTCTGCCCCCCACTTCTTAGTTCGTCTGTTCTCTAGGCTCTGGGCAGCCCTACTCCTGACTAAACTCAGTCTCTTCTGTCAAAGAAAGAAAGATAAAGGAGTATACAATTACAGTTCAACAAGAGGCCAACCAGGCTGTCTCCTTTCCAGGATGTAGGGGCAAGGTCTGTCTTGTTTGCTGTCATATCCCTGCCTAGTCCCTGGCCAGTCCTGGGCTCATAGTAAGAGTTCCAAAAACAAATTTATCAAATGAATAAATGGAGACAATATAGCACGATGGTTAAGATATCAGGACTTGGATTTGAAATCTGGATTTGAAATCTGACTCTCCCTCTTATTAGCTCTGTGACCTGAGATGAGCCCCAGTTTTCTTATCATAAAATAAAAGATCTTACTTGGTTGTTTTATGAGCTGAAAAACTGGGGCCCAAATAACTCAGGTTCCAAGTCTTGTGCTATTTCTGTCATAGCACAACTACTAGATATGGTAATAGAGGCTAGCAGCACAAAGCCAATATGGCTGGTCACTAAAGCCTGGACCCTTGCTTATGTTATGTCATGATTTACAAGAGCCCTCTATTGTATTTTCCCTAGTAGTACTTGATTATTGGTCAAACTTGCTTTTAGGACCTGTTTTGTTTTGTTTTGTTTTGTTTTAATTTACATCCAAATTAGTTAGCATATAGTGCAACAATGATTTCAGGAGTAGATTCCTTAGTGCCCCTTACCCATTTAGCCCATCCCCCCTCCCACAACCCCGCCAGTAACCCTCAGTTTGTTCTCCATATTTATGAGTCTCTTCTGCTTTGTCCCCCTCCCTGTTTTTACATTATTCTCATTTCCCTTCCCTTATGTTCATCTGTTTTGTCTCTTAAAGTCCTCCTATGAGTGAAGTCATATGATTTTCATCTTTCTCTGACTGACTAATTTCACTTAGCATAATACCCTTCAGTTCCATCCACGTAGTTGCAAATGGCAAGATTTCATTCTTTTTGATTGCCGAGTAATACGCCATTGTAGATATATACCACATTCTCATTATCCATTCATCCATCAGTAGACATTTGGGCTTTTTCCATACTTTGGCTATTGTTGATAGTGCTGCTATAAACATGGGGGTGCATGTGTCCCTTCGAAACAGCACACCTGTATCCCGTGGATAAATGCCTAGTAGTGCAATTGCTGGGTCATAGGGTAGTTCTATTTTTAGTTTTTTGAGGAACCTCCATACTGTTTTCCAGAGTGGCTGCACCAGCTTGCATTCCCATTTTAGGATCTCTTTTTAAGGATTTTTGTAATCCTTTTTAAGGGTTTTCAGATGTTCAGAAAAGCATGTTGCCTCTTTTAATTTCACTTAGTCTTTCAGGTTGTAGTGGGACTTCAGGGTCCATGCTGCATGACTGAGTTCCAGGGAGAGAGATGTGAGTTGTATCTCTTTGAAAACATAACTTGAGCCTCTATTTTCTCTGTTTATTCTGAAGATATTTACAGCTTTATAAAAGAAGACAATACACTGACCTTTGCTCCCTATGATGCCTGCTGGAATGTCTGTCGAGGAGACAGGTGGGAAGACTTGTCCAAATCACAGGTGCGCTGCTATGTCCACATCATGAAAGAGGGGCTCTGCTCTCGAGTAAGCACTCTGGGACTCTACATGGAAGCAAACAGACAGGTAAGAGGATGGGTTTAGAATAGAAATCATGGGGGGCGCCTGGGTGGCTCAGTTGGTTAAGTGTCCCGACTTCAGCTCAGGTCATGATCTCATGGTTCATGGGTTCAAGCCCCATGTCGGGCTCTGTGCAGACAGCTCAGAGCCTGGAGCCTGCTTCAGGTTCTGTGTCTCCCTCTCTCTGATCCTTCCCCAGCTCCCACTCTGACTCTCTCTTTCTCTCTCTCTCTCTCTCTCTCTCAAAAATAAATAAACATTAAAAAAAATTAAAAAAAAAAAAAAAAGAATAGAAATCGTGGGTGCCTCACTTCTTCATTAGTCCCAGTGACTTGTTCAGAATCCCTCTCATTCCCAAGGTTGAGCAAGACCTGACATGTCAGGGGAGAGCATTGGGGTACCCAGTTACAGCAAAAGGGGAAGCAGAGAGCCTAGTCCATAGCGGTAGAGCCTCTGGTTCCAAAGAAGGGCTGAGATTCTCAGAAAGGCTAACTTTGGCCTCTGGGTTCAGAAGTTTTCTTTTGTTCTGCTAGGCATGGGATATCTGCAGTACTTCATAAACAAGCAGATAAATACGGTGTAATCAGTACTGTGATGAAGTAAACTTAGGCACAGAGAGGAGACGTTCCTAAGAAGGTAAAAGAATAGAATATCGAGTAGTCAGATGGTAGAGCCTCAGAGAAGGAATGTCTATGAGAGGGAAGTGTCTGGAAACAGCATTAGAGAACTAACTCCTCCTTTTAACCCTGAAGTTTGTGATATATGGAGAATGAGCAGCTTCTGTTGCAGAGGAAGCATTGCTTTAAAAGGTTAAAGCAAGGGGTGGAGTAATGAAACAATGAAGAGACCGAAGATGGGGGTGGGGGGTGGGAGACTCTTTGCTGTATACAGGTACAGGAAGAAGGTTTTAGGAGGGAGGGATGATGAGACCATGAAAAGGAAAGGGTTGAGATGAGAAGAGGAAAAGATAGATGACTGAGGGAACTATACTGGGGTGGCATTCAAGGACAACGGAGACAAGATGATGAAAAGATTAGCTGTTGATGCAGTTTCTGGTAGAACTCTGTGAAAACTATCAGTGCAGGTATAAGCTGGGGGTGGGGGGAGGGGGGCGTGTCAAGTAGGATGATAAAAGATATTGTTGAAAATTGGGATTAGAATTTAGTCCCTATGGGGTGCCTGGGTGGCTCAGTCAGTTGAGCGTACAACTTCAGCTCTGGTCATGATCTTGCAGTCCGTGAGTTCAAGCCCCGCGTGAGGCCCTGTGCTGACAGCTCAGAGCCTGGAGCCTGCTTCGGATTCTGTGTCTCCCTCTCTCTCTGCCCCTCCCCCACTCATGCTCTGTCTCTCTCACTCTCAAAAATGAATAAATGTTAAAAATTTAAAAAAAAAAAGAAAAAAAAAAAGAATTTAGTCCCTAAAGAAAACTTGGCTCAGGAATCTTCAGGACCCACACTATATAATGTGTATAGTCCCAGCCCCAGGCCTCAAACTGGCTTCACCCTGGATTGGTTGTAGATCCAGGAGAATCCAAGCCAGAGAGTTTATGAGAAATCATACCTAGTCCCATGTTTACCCAGGGCAGTCCTCAGTAAAGTCAGCCCCCACTTAGAATCAGAGCTATTAGAAACCTTCCTTAATTTGACTTTTAGTTCTCATTCTTCAGTTCTATGACTAGATTCTGTCAAGCTAGTCTGAAAGCAGGTCCATGGATAGCCTGAGACTAGGGAAGTGTCCTATGAAGTACCAACAGGAGCTGTGCAGTAGACAGGTCTGAACAGCCTTGGTTGAAGTATAATAGAAGAAGGAGATCCCAGGGATAGGGGCTGAGGTATTAGCCTTCACATTGCCGGTGTAGCCAGTCCTGGCAAGGTGTCCTTCAGCCACTGTGGCCACCACACATAGTGCTCTGACCAGCATTCTGCTCATGCCGGAGAATGACAGATAGGCACACTACTTGCACGTTCCTAACAGGTCCATAGTAAAAATTCATATTTGTAGCCTTCTCAGTTTTCTCATATTGAAGAGAGAATAGTGTGAACACCTTCAACATTTTATTTTGGCTGGTGAAGGCCATAGATGCCTTCTCAGGAACTATCCTGATTATGGAATTGTCTAATATTAGCTCTCACTTTATGCATGGCCACACTGGTCTAGGAGGGGAGCAGGAACCTGGGATGACTATGGTCAGGACTCAGAATCCTCCTTGCTCTCAGTAGGCCTCTCCCAAGTGCTTCTTGAAGGCTTGTCTTTGCACCTCCCAGCTGAGGGACATGCCATTACTTTTAAGGAGGAGATTCTCAGCTAGGAAACTAAGGATAAGACCATCTGAAATTTGCTGCATAAACAATCCTTGTCCTAGGGGAAATGAAGCAGCCTCCTGCTCTGCCTCACCCAAACAGGAAAGCTGTGGCTAAAAACTCCCTACATCTCTAACTGGCTGTTGAGTTCTACCTAAGATGTTCTCAGGTATTTTCTGGTCTGTCTTTAGTAACCAAACCTCTTTCCTCAAGGTGCCCAAATTGCTATCAGTTCTCTGTCCAGAAGAATCACTGGTTCATTCATCAGCCCACATTGTCAGCAAACACCTGGTAAGTGCTAGCTTGGGCAGGGCAGGTATGGGGCAGTCTCTGTGTGTGCTGAATGAAGTATGTCCTTGAGACGATGCATTGGGGTTCTCAAGCCCTGAAACTCATTAGTCCCAGGAAAACCCCAGCTGGGTTCTGGTTCTAAAATATCATCATCTAGCCCAGACATTCAAGACTACCTGGACAGGTGCTGACCTCAGCCATACAAATTCTGTAAGGAAGGTCCATTATGGGTCTCGGGACTCAGACACAAGAGCCTTCCATCTCTGTCCCTCTTCTTACACTGATTTGAGCACTCTCTTCAAGAGAACACATTTATATACACAAATGCCTGTGTGTAAGTTTGTTTGAGTTGATCTCAGAGGTATTATGTGACCTTGTGGCCCTAAGAAATACTTACCCCTTGGCTGAGGTGTCTCTGGGGAAAGATTGCATTAGACCCCAACTCAGAGGATCTGAGGAGTTGATTTGCAGTTGGTTGAGATGGATGGACAAAGTTTTATATTTGCCTTTTGCAGGTTGGAGTTGACAGCCTCATTGGGCCAGATACGCAAGTTGGAGAGAAGTCATCCATTAAGCACTCAGTCATTGGTTCATCCTGTGTCCTAAGAGATAGAGTGACTATCACCAATTGCCTTCTCATGAACTCAGTCACTGTGGAGGAAGGGTATGTTTCCGCTTGTGCCCACTTAAGGCAAAAGGCTCCTGGTATCCCTGGGAGGTTTTGGGGGCCAGTGCAGCCTAGAAAAGGGCTCAGCTTGAGGAAGGGAAGAAGAGGGAAAAGGCAAAGGAAAGAATAGTGCCTAGGCCCTTTGAGTCATTGGTTTTGGCTCAATAAAGACATGGTCTCTGAAAACATTTCTGGTGACTTTTTCATACTTATTCCAATTGTGGTCCTGAGAGAGGCTGCCTTCCCTTGCTTTGATGTGCTACTTGATGGGATGGCCACAGTAGTGAGCCTCTGGCAGTACTAGAATGACACTGTACCAATGTGTAATTGTCATCTTCCCTTATCTCAGTGTCTCAGAGCAGCCCTGAAGAAGGCAGGGGACTAGGAGGAGTGGACATTTAAGCCATGCACCATTTTTAAAAGAGAGCTTCTTTGTTACAAGTTATGGAGAATCTTCCCCCATTTTGAGACACTTTAAAGTGTTCTAAAATCTTGGTTTATGAACAGCCTGAACTGCAGTAAGAAGACTTGAAATGATATATTTAGTAAGAATCTTCCTCTGTATGGTCCTCAGGTTTTTCCTGTATATAATGCAAACACAGGTGGTGGAAGAGAGGAGGGGTATTACCAAAGCAATGGCTTTCAGACTTTTTAGAAAGGGAATTTTTTGTTAAAATAAATCTTATGCAGGAGTACCTGGGTGGCTCAGTCGGTTACGTGTCCAACTCTTGATTTTGGTCCAGGTCATGATCTCACGGTTGGTGAGATTGAACCCCATACTGGGCTCTGGGCTGACAGCAAGGAGTCTGCTTGGGATGCTCATTCTCTCTCTCTCTCTCTCTCTCTCTCTCTCTCTCTGCCCACCCCCACTCATGCACGCACTCTCAAAAAAGAGACATTTTAAATAAATAAGTATTATGCAGAAACTCAATATTTATAACTGATAAAATCACAGGTGTTTTTAATACAGTGGGGAAGGGGCACTTGTCCTTCCTAGGGGATGTGAAGCAGACGTATAAAGCAAATTTTGAAAACCACAAGACTGGATTAACCTGAAAGAGCTGATTCTAAAGCCTTGATTCTAGCTCTGACATCTGTTGATTTCTCTGTCCAGGAACTAATAGGAGAGAAGGATAAGGGAAGACCTGAAGTTCAGTGAAAGCTGAAATACCTCTCATAGGTGCCAGTGAGAGGTTGGGGAAAGCATTTTGGAGAGAGAAGCTATGTAGGGACATAGCTAAAGGTTAAGCCTTTACTCTTTAGGAAGAGGGACTAATGGAAGTAATAGGATTGAGGGAGGAAGTACCATAATAAACCAGGAAAATTGGAGACCATAGGGATATTGGCCACTAAGATCTGTTCTCCCCCAAGCCCACTTCCGGACTTGACTCCCAAACCCTGGCAACCAGGCCTAACGCATCGGTCAGGTGTTTTGGAAGAATCTCCTCTGGAGATTCTGACTAGCCCCAAGAAGAAAAACTAAATTTATTTACATCAGAGATTTCTAACAGTCCAGTCAAATCACCCTGCAGTGAAAATTATGGATGACAAATTCCGTTCATGTGCTTAGAGCTTCCAGTCAGCTTTTTTACAATCCTCCCCTAAAGATGAAGAGATAACCAAAGATTACCAGAGATCTAAAGAAAGCCTATCATGAAAGATCCACAAATCAAACAGTTACAAAAAAGCAACTTAGAAGAAACAGGGATTGCAGGGAGAGAAAAATACTTTCAAACAACCTGTCATTTCAAAGAACAAAAAAAGAACTCTAAGAAATTAAAACTATGATAACAAAAGGAAAACCCCAATAAAAGAATTAGAAGATAAAATTGACATTTCCCAGAAAGTAGAGCAAAAAGATAAAGAGATAGAACATAGAAGAGAAACGATAAGGAAATGAGAGGACCAGTTCAGGATGTTTAACATCTGAATATGAATTCTCTAAAAAAAAAAGAGACAGAGAGAGAGTTCAGACATCAGAGGAGGAAATTATTTTAGAAATAATATAGGAAAATGCCCCACAGAGAGGTAAATTTACAGAATGAAAAGGCCTACCAAGTGCCCAGCACAATGGGTAAAAATCTACGTCGTTTTGAGTTTTCAAAACACTGGAGACAAAGCATGCTATAAAGTTACAAAGAGAAAGTAATAGGTGCTATATAACCAATCAGGAACCAGAATGGCTTTGGACTTATCAGTAGCAACATTGGAAACTAGAAGAAAATAGAACAATGCCTTCAAAATTCTGAAGGAAAACTAATTTCAACCTAGAATTCTACACCCAAGCAAAATGTTAAATGTGATTTTTCTTTTTTTTTCCTAGAAAAATTTTTTAATGTTTATTTATTTTTGAGAGAGAGAGAGTGAGTGGGGGAGGGATAGAGAGGGTGACAGAGGATCCCAAGAAGGCTGTGCTGACAGCAGAGGGCCCAATGCGCTGCTTGAATTCACGAACCGTGAGATCATGACCTGAGCCGAAGTCAGACCCTTAACTGACTGAGCCACCCAGGTGCCCCAAGTGTGTTTTTTCTAGATGTGTTCCACCAAATGAAGAATAAACCAAAGATACAAGATACAAAAGATACAACTCTGAAAAAGCAAAAAGAATACATAGCATGATACTGAAGGCAGATCCAAAAATGACAACTATGCATGAAGCATAAAGGGAGCAGTTAGCCCAGAGTGGAATCCACAAAAAACTTAGGAAGATGAAAATGATAAAATACCAAATACATATAAGCATCTTGAAAGGTTTAGACAACTGGCTAAAAGTTTGGGTTGAATTAGTAATAGCATAGAATACTATCTAACAAAAACAAAACAGTTATGAACTCTGTTTAAAAAGTTGTAGGGGGTGGCTACCTAGGTGGCTCAGTCAGTGAAGCATCAGACTTGGTTTCAGCTCAGGTCATGATCTCATGGTTTGTGACTTCAAGCCCTACATCAGCTCTGTGCTGACAGTGCAGAGCCTGCTTGAGATTCTCTCTCTCCCTCTCTCTCTGTCCCTCCCCCACTCACACTGTGTCTGTCTCTCTCAAAAATAAATAAATAAACTTAAAAAAAACCCGTTGTACCTGAGGGACACCTGGGTGGCTCAGTCACTCAGTCAGTTAAGCATCCAGCTCTTGATTTCAGCTCAAGTCATGATCTTGAGTTCAAGCCCCGTGTTGGGCTCCATGCTGACAGCACAGAGCCTGCTTGGGATTTTCTCTCTCTCTCTCTGCCCCTCCCCCATTTGTGCACTCTCTCAAAATAAATACATAAACTTTAAAATAAATAAATAAAAATTTGCACATGAAAGGAAATGGCATCACAGTTCACTATGTACACAATGTGAAATACAATTTATGTAATCGTAATAAACAACTATTGACCAAAATCATGCTGTAACAATATAGAAAGGATGAGGGATAGGAAGGAAAAGAGGGAAGAGGGAGAGAAAGGAAAGCTAAATCCTCATCTTCCATTGTGGGAAATCTATTGATAATGACTAAAACTAAAAACTGAAGAAGTAGTAATATGCATGTTATTATGTATACACGGGGAGGTAAATGGCTGAACTACTCAAGGGGGTACCTGGATGGTTCAATTGGTTAAAAGTCCGACCTGATTTCAGCTCAGGTCATGATCTCAGAGTTGAGAAATTTAGTCCCATGTCGGACTGTGCTGGCTATGGAGCCTGCTTGAGATTCTCTCCCTCTACTGCTCATCCACTCCCTCTTTCTCTCTTTAAAATACAGACAAACAAAAAAAAAACTGAAATAACTCAGCAAAAAGACCAAAAGTTGTCTCCAGGAAAAAGGAAATGAGTAGGGGGAACAGAAGCCTGCTGTTTTTCATAGTAAAACCTTCAGAAAGATTTGTTTTCAGATATATACATGCATATATAAATTTAATTGCCAAAAAAAAAAAACGTCAGAATTTTGTGGTACACTGCTACCAGTGGTGTACTGATAAGTTGTTAACAACTAGCTTTCCAAAGGAAAAAAATAAGTGATCTGATTTGTAACATCTGCCAATTTCCATACTGTACATTCTCCCACTATGGCCAATGATACCAGCAAACACTTGAGTTGGGAAGAGATACCAACAATCAGCTCTCCCAAGCAGAACAGGCTGCCTCCAGCACACCACTGAGAGTAGAGACCTGTCTCAAATATTTTACTCATCAAACAAAAGACCCACTGGATACTGAAGACTGTGCATGAGTGCTGTGGTAGAAATCTGTATAGTCACAAAGGAGAAGAGGGTCAGGAAAGAATTAAGGAAATGACCCATGAGCTGAAAAATGAGTAGAGCCACCCAAGGTAGAGAAAGGAATGTTCTAGATACATCAAGAGTGTTAAGTGTGAGGGGTGCCTGGGTGGCTCAGTCAGTTAAGCATCTGACTCTTAGTTTTGGCTCAGGTCATTGTCCACGGTTTGTGAGTTCGAGCCCCACATCAGGCTCTGCACTGAAGTGCAGAGCCTGCTTGGGATTCTCTCTCCCCTCTCTCTTTGCACTTACCCCACTCGCACAATTCTCTCTAAGTAAATAAATAAATTTTAAAAAATATATTGTTTTAAAGGAGTGTGAAGTGTGAGAGAGCATGAGCATATCTTATTCCAGAAACATCTCTTCATTTTGATCTTAGCTTGAATTTCATCACTTAAGAAGGGGCTTCACTGACTGACTTACCCTATCAGAAGTAACCTGTCCCAGTACTCTCCATTACGTCAACCTGTTTTATTTCCTTCATAGCATTATTACTATCTGGACTTCTCTTATTTACCTGTCTCTCACAAGTAAATATTAATTTGAGAATGTAAGTACCTTATCTTTCTGTTTCACTATTATATCTTGAAGCAGAAAGCCTGCAGGAACTCAGTAAATACTTGTTATATGGAAGAATGGTAAACAATTCATAATAACCGAAATAACAGAATTCAAAAGAGAAATGGATAGAGAGGAGACAAGGCTATACAGATGGCCAAAGGCCAAATCATGGACTATCCCCTAAGAAGTTTAATAGGTAACAGTAATAATTTAAGAGTTTAAAGGAAAGGAATAACAATTAAATCTACATTTTATGAAGATCATTTTGGCTGCATTATGGAGAGTGATGTAAAGAGGATAAACATGGAGGGAGGAAGACTACTGAAAGAATCCTGGTAACATAGAAGAGGCCCTAAACTAAAGCAGTAGCAGTAGTGATAGGGAGGAGAAATAGTATGATGATTACAAACTATAAAGCATGATGACTGCCTGGATATATAAGGTAAAAGAGAAATTAGGGAAAACTTCCAGATTTCTTGCTTGAACAATAAGATTTTTGGTGTGCTATTCACTAAGATAGAAATCAGCAGAGGATTTGCAGAGTGGGAGGCAGGGAAAAGGTAAGTTCCATTTGGGATAAGTTGAGTTAATGGCAAGCGGCCTTGACATGCAGGGACTTGATGTGCAGGACTGGAGTGCAGGAAAGAAGCCTGTGCTTGAAGTACAGATTTGGGAGTGGTGGGCATAGAAGGGGTAACTGAAGCTGTGGGAGTAGAAGAGACATTCAGGGAGATTATGTGACCTTAAAAGAAAAGAAACCAAGGGGCACCTGGGTGGCTCAGTTGGCTAAGTGTCCAACTCTTGATATCGGCTCAGGTCATGGTCTCACAGTTAGTGAGTTCAAGCCCCATGCACTCCACACTGACACCCCAGAGCCTGCTTGGAATTCTCTCTCCCTCTCTCTCTGCCCTTACCCCACTTATGGGCACTCACTCTCTCTTTCTCTCAAAATAAATAAATAAACTTAAAAAAAATTTTTTAAAGAAAAGAAACCAAGATAAAACCTTGGAGAACATCAGCAATTTTGGACGTAAGAAAAAGAATCTAAAGAGACTGATAAGGAATGGGCAAGGAAGGGATTTAAAGGGTAAGAGAGACAACAGTTGAGGGGCACCTGGGTGGCTCAGTTGGTTAAGCGTCCGACTTTGGCTCAGGTCATGATCTCACAGTTCATGGGTTTGAGCCCCATGTCAGGCTCTGTGCTGACAGCTCAGCGCTTCAGATTCTGTGTCTCCCTCTCTCTCTGCCCCTTCCCTGCTTGCACTCGCTCACTCTCTCTGTCTCAAAAATAAACATTATGAGAGAGAGAGAGAGGACAGTTGGTAGGTGAAGCCCAGGTTTCTAGGTGGGGAAACAGGGTAGATGATGGTGTGCTCACTGAGATGAGGAAAGGTGAAGGAGGTACAGATTTGTGGGGAGAAAAGGCCTGTGTAGGGCATATGAAATTGTAAGTACCTACAGGACATCCAGGTATGTGGAGGTATCTAGTAGCCAGTTTGTGACTATAGGTTTTTTTTAAGTTTATTTATTTATTTTGAGAGAGAGAGCGAGCAGAGGAGGGGCAGAGAGAGAGGGACAGAGAGAGAATCCTTGCTGGAGCGTGGAGCCTGATGCAGGGCTCAAACTCACAAACCACGAGATTATGACCTGACCTGATACCAAGTCGGACTACTTAACTGACTGAGCCACCCAGACACCCCATGACTAGAGGTCAGAAGAAGAGGTCAGACCCAGAGACCTCTTCCTGAATCATTGTGGCGTTCTCTTATTTTTCTGTCTGTATTTGTCTTATTCTTCCAAATCTGCCTTTCTGTCATTCCTTCTATGGATTTAGAAATTGAACTTTGGAGTCAGACTGCCAGACTGAATCCTGGGTCTGTCACTTACTAGTCCCTTAGGGAATTGGCTTTACGTCTTTGTGCCTGATTTTTTTACTGTCAAATGAGGTAAAAACTGAACTACCTCAGGGCGCTGGGTGGCTCAGTCGGTTAAGTGTCCGACTTTGGCTCAGGTCATGGTCTCACAGTTCGTGAGTTCAAGCCCCACATTGGGCTCTGTGTTGACAGCTCAGAGCCTGGAGCTTGTGTGTGGATTCTGTGTCTCCCTCTCTCTCTCTGCCCCTCCCCCACTCATGCTCTGTCTCTGTCTCTCAAAAAATAAATAAACATTAAAAAATAATAATAAAAAACTAAACTACCCCATAGATTTATTGGGAGTACTAAGTTAATAGACATAAAGCACTTAGAATAGAACTTGGACGTAGAGTGTTAGCTCTCATTTGTTTATCGTCATCGACATCATCATTACTGTATCTCATTTCAGAGGTGGCATGTTGCCAGTGTTGTCTTCCTTTTTTTTTTAACGTTTATTTTTGAGAGAGAGACAGAGTGAAACTGGGGGCAGAGAGAGAGGGAGACACAGAATCTGAAGTGGGCTCCAGGCTCTGAGCTGTGAGCACAGAGCCTGATGTGGGGCTCGAACTCAGGAGCAGTGAGATCATGACCTGAGCCAAAGTCGGACACTCAACTGACTGAGCCACTGAGGCACCTCCCCGCCAGTGTTGTCTTCCTAAAGGAGATCTCTGATCATGTCCCTGTTCTGTTCAAAAACTGTTTTTGAGGGGCGCCTGGGTGGCTCAGTTGGTTAAGCGCCAGACTCTTGATTTTGGCCCAAGTCCTGATCCCAGGGTCATGGGATCAGGCCCCATGTCAGACTCTGCACTGGGCATGGAGCTTGTTTAAGATTCTCTCTCTCTGCTTCTACCCCACTCACACGCACACTTTCATACACTCTCTCTCTCAAATAAATAACAATTTAAAAAAACTTTTTTTGAAGACTCCCCATTACCTTTAGAATAAAGTTTGAATTTCCAGGTTTTTCATGATCTAGGTCCAACACTGAGTCCTGGAATGTTAGTGACATAGGGCCTTAGAAGTCACCCTGCTCCACTCCTGCATTTTTACAGATGGGCAAATTGTGGAATTCTAGATTTTCTTCTCATTGCACTCCTGCTACTCCATGTCTCATTCCAGATTCATGCATGAAACTGACAGGCATCACCATTCTCTCAAAAACAAGAACCACACTTGCCTTTATCCATTTGATCACCTAATTCCAGAGTAGCTCATGAGGCTTTGTAACTTCCACTCTGTCTCATCATGCCTCAGACCTTCCAGGGAAGACAGTGCCATAACTTTCCCATTTGCTCTAATTAGCACCCTCTCCCTCCCCTCCAGTGGGTGGGCAGACAAAGGAGCAGCTCTCTGGCACCTCTTTAAAGTCCAGTGTTGGTGTCCTGAATTGACATTAAGAGACTTGGTGAGGGAACCAAGGTTCCCTAAGAAACTCCAACTTGCGTATATGAGAAAAATTCATAGAAAATACCTAGCATAATATCCTAGAGTCAGTTGCTATTTTGGAGGAGGTATCATCTTGAATGGCCTTATAAGCTAGGGAAACAATAAAGGTTTAGATGGTGGTGGCTGCTATTTTTTTTTTCAACTAAAAAAGTTGAGGCAGCCCACATGAAGCTAATGACTAGGGAGACCATTAGAGATTACCCAATCTGGTAAATTAGCTCCTGGTGATAAGATCAGACATCCTGCATCCCATATGAACCTTTTTCCATTATTTTCAGGTCATTTAGTTTTAATTAGTTATAGTAAATTTGGGAAAAGTAACTAAATTGCAGTTGCGTGAGACTGTTACCCTGCTGCTGTTACATCTGGACTGAGTGGCAAAGTAGGAGCATGAATTCGTCCAGAAGGCAGTTTCTGATATTCCTAGCTTGCTTGTCTCTGCCAGCAGTTGTGAGTTGCTGAGGCTTTCTGGACAGTGGCTTAGATATCTGCCCGAGGTCCTCAAAGCTTGAGAGATGCTAATAGGACCACCTTGGCGAAGGTGTAGGTGAGACTATGCAGAGAAGGGTCCTGTCTTTCTCATTTTCAGTTTCTGGTAGAAATTCCAAGTTCTATGACAGCTGATGCCCAGCAACCCAAAGTCGATAGTTAAAACTTCATTATCCAGGCTTTGGTGTCAGTTCTGTGTTCTGTGTCTTGGCTCTCTGGTCCTGAGCAACATCTTCTGCATTTCCTCCTAGTCCAAGGTGAATGACCCAAGCAACAGTGTAAGGTAGTTCCTTCACATGCAGGCAGGCCAGGGAGCCAAATTTTCACCTAGGTTTTCCATGCTTTATGCAAGCAGCAAGTGCAGCCCTCAGACCCAAACAATATATTATCGCTTCTCATTGTTACCCTGAGTGTCTTCTTCACCTGTACTCACTGACTACCCTGCTCACTGGGTCCCTTACTTTTCTTTTTTTTCCTTATTCCTGACATTCACTCTGCCTGAATTGCCTCTCTCTGAAGATCTTTACCTGTAGGAAATCCTCCTACTCATCTTTCAAGGTCCAATACATTTTCCACCTCCTCCATGCAGCCTTGAATTGTTCTAGCCAGAAATTGTTTCCTCCGCTTCCGTGTTCCCTGTGCACCCATACACTTCATTTATGTTCGTGTGCTGTTTAGTGCACCTTTCTTTTTTCCTCAACTAGACTGTAAATTCATTGAACACAGAAGTAGTTCTTATATACCTTTGTATCTCTTAATTTCTAATACTGTACTTTATATACCTTGTAAGTATTTACTGAATGAAAAATAGAAGTCCCTGATTTAACCTCCCCTACTATATAATTGGCTGAGTATATGTCCAGAGAGCCATGTCTACTTCTAGAAAAAATAATGGAGTACTTCACTCCTTGAAATTCAACAAAATAAAAACAAACAAAACCAGAAAAGGAAGCTTCATCCATAATAAAACTAGATAATACCACATACCTGTACACAGACTAAAGACTATCTGCCAGACACAATGGAATGTAGATCAGATCCAAAGAAAAGACCAAAATTCAACCAGCATAACAAATAAGGGCATGGGCAAACCAGAGGGAAATTGGCAAACACATCTTTTGCAAAATCTCAGGGCACATAGGAGGGAGAAAATCAAGCTGGCCTTGGACTTTCCTGTGACCACATTTAAGACAACATTTAAGTAAGACAACATTTAGAAAATTTGGAGGGAAACGATTAAGACCTAAGAATCCTAGAGTTAGTCAAATTATGGTTGAAATATAAAATCATAAAAAATACTCCAGGCCTCTGGAGATGTGTCACCCATGAACCCTCTGGAAAACTCTACTTGAAGAAATAATACAGCCAAGTAAGAAATGAAACAAAATATTAACAAATGGGTAGGAGGAGTATAAAAGTGAACTCCCTTAAACATAAAATTAAGTCTGTGGTAATTAGAGTTGCAAAAGGACCGTGACTGTTAGAAGAATTTTTTCCATGTTTCTTCAGTAACAGTCTTGAAAATACCAACTTACGAAACTTTGGGAAGATCCCCTGGACTTAAAGGGGCTCCTTAAGACTTTTGATTCACTCTTTGCCTTTGGACTAAACCCATCTTCTTAGATCTTCTCAGATGGAGAATACTACAGCTTAATTCTTTGAGGTTGTTACTTTGTTAACCGTGATTTCCCCCAAACCCTTCTTTTTCTTAGCCTCTGTTTAGGGAATATAAGGACTTAGATTTCTTAGGAGGGAGACATTTCTCACCACTAAACCTTTATATGGTAAAGTGACACACATAGAACTAAAGGGAGAAAATTTTCAGCTTGCTTGCTGGGGCCAATACAGTTTCATTTAGAGGACCAAAAGCAAGATTGACCAGAGAAAGGAAGAAGGTGAGAGATTTCTTTAAGCATTATGTCTTATTACATGAATTAACCTGGATAAATCTCACAAATGTGATGTTGAAGGGGGAAAAAAGCAAGTTTGGCATTTATAAAAAATTTTAAAACATGAAAAAAATACTATATATTGTCTACTAATACAGACTTTTTTTCTGTGCCTGAAATAGTTCATTAAAAATAACACAGAGGTGCCTGGGTGACTCAGTCGGTTAAGCGTCTGACTTTGGCTCAGGTCACGATCTCACGGTTCGTGGATTCGAGCCCCGAGTCAGACTCTGTGCTGATAGCTTGGAGCCTGGAGCCTGTTTTGGATTCTGTGTCTCCCTCTCTCTCTACCCCTCCCCCACTCACACTCTGTCTCTCCCAAAAATAAACATTAATTTTTTTTTAAATACAAAAAATAATTATACATGATTCTTCATCTAGACAGACTCCTGGATGAGGGCCCCTTGGGCTAAGGTTAGGAGGCTCTTGCCTTTTGGGGAAATATGGGTGACTCAACCATAATCTTTGGACTCAAGTAGTGAACCTTTGGGTTTAGTCACATGCCTAGAAAAACTACATATATCTCCAGTTCCATACTCTTTTCTCACCCAAGGCTATCAGTAAGTTTAGAAAGCCTACCAGCTTATCTCCAGAGCAGAACCTGCCTGTCCTTAAAGTTACTGAAAAATTTCATGGCTTTTTACCAAATACTACCCAGTCACCAGCTGAGTCCGACAATGGAGTCACTTAATCACTGTGTAGGCTTGGGCACATTGCTATTATAACTTCTGTAAGCCTCAAGTTTCTCTGTAAAAATTAGAATAAACACCACTATCCCTGCAGGCTTGCTAAAAAGATTAAGTTACACAATGAACATAAAATGTTTTGTGTAATGACTGAGATATATTAGACAATAGAGTTATGTGAGTTCCCTTTCCTTCTGTAATAAAGTGAAGAAAGTTCTAACTAAAGCCAGAAGAGGAACTAGAATTTGGAGGCCTTCTTGCTTCCCAGACCAGGGCTTCTTCCTTATGTCATATGCCACAACATGGTGTGGCAGTGTACCTGGCCAAGCAGTGATCTACAGATCTTCCAAAGACCTCTGTTTTTCTCATGGTCTCTTTTCCACTGAAGCATTAGCATTTTCAGGGTAATTTCCCAAAGCCTGCAGTTTTGCTTAAAATTTAACCCCAAGTAGAAGTGAGAACCAAAACTCCATTAATAGTAGCCATGTCTCAACAGCTTCTTAGAAAACACAACCAGGGGCTCCTGGATGGCTCAGTCATTTGAGCATCCGACTCTTGATTTCAGCCCAGGTTCATGAGTTCAAGCCCCACATGAGGCTCTGCACTAACAGCAGAGCCTGCTTGGGATTCTTTCTCCCTCTCTGCCTCTCTCAAAGTAAATACATTGTATTTTTTAAAAAAAGATTCTTTCTGCCCCTCTCCCCTACTCATGTTCTCTCCCTCTCTCTCTCTCTCAGTAGGTAGGTAGGTAACCGGTAGGCAGATAGAAAGAGGGAAGGAAGGAAGGAAGGAAGGAAGGAAGGAAGGAAGGAAGGAGAAGAGGAGAGGACAGGAAGAAGGAGGGAGGGTGAGAGGGAGGGAGGGAGGGAGGGAGGAAGGAAGGAAGGAAGGAAGGAAGGAAGGAAGGAAGGAAGGAAGGAAGGAAATTAGACACAACCAGGTATTAGCACAGCAGAGTCTTCAGTATCAAGCTGAGACTTAAAACTAAGTTGCAAAAACTGTTGTTTCCATGTTGGGGCCAGTTCTTTTCTTCAGCTGTAGAGGAAGTCACCTCCACTCCACTTTATGCACCGAGCAGAAAAGGCAAAGCCATTATTGTAGATTGGCAACATTTGATATAGTAGTATTAGTCCTTCCTCTCTGGCATGAGCACAATTCCAATAAAATCCTTAATCTTGGAATTTCTTTCTAGACAGGTGGAAAAGTCTGTCTGGACAAGCTATATTGGCTTGACATTTTTTCCGGAGTACCTCAGCCTTGCTAATGGAAGTGACTTGTGACTGCAGCAGTGCTAATAGGAAACAGTTGAAGAAACAAATGGCAGAAAAGAACTTTACACTCACCAAGCATTTTGTCACGTGTTCATCTCAAATCATTCCATAGATCCACTGACCAAGAGCTTCAGGAGAGCACCCAACTTCTTTATATAATCAACCCACTTTTCCCATCACATCTGCAGACTCTACAGTGGTAGTTTATGTGTCTCAGAGGGAGTTAAACACAAATTAGATGAGAAAAGGTTCCTGAATACCTCAATCATACCTGTTAGACGTAAGGAGAACCCAGGCTATCCATTGCTGTGGAAATCTGACCTCAGTCAATCTAGCCTCTTCCTTCCAGGAATGGTTCGCACTTACATCCCAAATTCCAAAATAGCCATGTAGTAGTCTCTAATTATGGCTGCTTGAATTCCTCTTGGCTTTCTTGTCTGCTGACTATATTTACTCCTTGCCTAGCTCCAGAGCATGCCTTCTCAGGATCTTATACTTCTGAGCAGAAGGCATCCGCCTACTCCCATTTTAGAGAAAAAAAAAGACTTTTCAGTGGCAAACTAGTAGCCAATTGTAAGCCTGCTTTGTCCCAGCAGCCTGTGTTTCTGAAGCTTTCTATACTTCCGTACTATTCTTTTTGGGGGAATTTTCATCAAGAAGCAGGAGCCACCCTAACTGCTAACTGAACTGCTTTACCCAAAACAGAAGGAAAGTAGGTTTTGGAAGGCCCCTTGATACATACCCACTGAGTGTATCCTGATTTTTTTTTTTTTTTTTTTTTTTTTTTTTTTTTTAGTGTATCCTGAATTTGAGCCAAAAAAACAAATACTGTCTGCCCATCTTTAGCCCATACCACAGAGGTGCTGTGGCTTTGGCCTTTTGCTGCTTTCTGACAGGCTTTAACCTTCCAAAAAATAGAGATAAAGAAGACTCTGGAATGCCATAAACTGCTAGAATTCCTTTTTTGCATTTTACTAAAGTTTTGGCATTTGGCAAGAATTTTTTTTAATGGCCTGTGCATTAATAGTTTCAGTCCTTGGAATGTCCTCCTCCCTAGCCCCAATGCTTCTTGGGTTGCGTGAGGATTTTTCCTTAGTGTTTTGTTTTGTCTTGTTTTGTTTTGTTTAAATAGATGCCCATACCCTTCCTCCTCACCTTCCTTCTCCCCTCCAGTTGCCCACTTCTGACTCTTTAGGGTACTGAATATTCAGTGCCCTGTTAGGGCAGAGCCCCTCCTTCCACAGAGACATTTGGCTCAGAAAAACAACTTGGCAGTTCGAAGCTTCCTCCAGTCTTTGCTCCCCTTAATGTTTGTATAGCATTATGATTAAATGTATGGCTTCTGGAGTCAGGCAGATCTAGATTTGAATCTGCTACTTGGCAATTATGTGGTTTTGGGTAAATGGTTTAACTTCTCTAAAAATGTGGTTGTTATTTTTACTGCATCAGAGGTAAAAATGATAACTCCCAGGATCATCTAGGAAGCTTTTTTTTTCTAATTAAATACATAAAGCCTGTATCCCAGACCTACCAAAAAGATTGATGGAGGCCAGGATGATGAGGGTGTTTTTGTTTGTTATTTTTTATGCTGCCCAGGTGATTAAATGACTAGATCTGTAAGTCCCTCCTATAATGTACATAGAGTATTTAACACAGCAGCTAGCATAGAGTAGGTATGCAACACATGCTAGTGAAGATTTTCAGAAGGACCTCTACTCCCACCCACTAGTCTTTAGGAGCCAGAAAGATGCTCTTTAAATACATTCAAATGCTACGACCCAGAGGTACTACTCTTGAGAGTGGCTTTAGGATCTGGAGTAGTCTTTGATATGGCATGGAGCTAGTTTAAAAAAACATTGTTTTTTTGTTTTTTGGGTTCTTTTAAATGAGTATGGTTTTGATTAATCAGAGTCTGTAGTGAGAGCTGTGGGATACCTATTGTTTCCATAGCTGATCTCCTAGGAGGATTCATAGGATTTAAGCCTTAGATGAAATTTGGAATATATTCCCAGATGAGAAGCAAGAGTGATGGGTCAGCCCAGGGACTAGTGCCAGCTTCCACTCCCCAGAACAAATAAGGAGAGATCCAATAAAATTTAGACCTCCAGGTGTGGCATGTCTAAAGAAATCACAGCGTCTTCTGTTTTCAAGCCCTAGTGGGGAAGATCATTACAAGCATATCTGAACTCTGGACTTTGCTAAAGCCAGGTCCTCCCTTGGTCCAGCTGAGCATTCTCTCTTCTATTGACAACTTGAGGCATGTAGCCATTAACTGAACAAACCGGCCATTCCTAGCCTATGAATGAGCCAGAACCCCCAACCCACAAGGGTAAGGATGGTGATGAGAGCCATGGGCACTCTTTAACTTGGCTGCTCTGTTACAGAAGCAGCATCCAGGGGAGCATCATCTGCAACAATGCTGTGATCGAGAAGGGAACGGACATCAAGAACTGCCTAATTGGAAGTGGCCAGAGGATTGAAGCCAAAGGTAAACCAAATTACAATCATAGATGCCATTTTTTACCTAGTGCTTAGTGCTGGTGACAATAAGGGAACAAGCACATGCATACTCTGCAGGTGAGAACATGAATCGATAAAGCCATCTTTGGAGAGGAATTGACATTGTCGTCAAACGTTTTAACTTTGATTTAACAGTTCCCTTTTTAGGAATTTATCTTACCAATAAGCTCATAAATGTATGCAGCCTTACTATCAAAAATTTTCAAACATACCAAAAAGATCTAATGGCCCAGATTAGCACCAATACTTTATGATGGCTCTTGAGGGACACCTGGATGGTGCAGTCAGTTAGCATCCAACTCTTGGTTTCAGCTCAGGTCATGATCTCATGGTTCGTGGATTCATGCCCCACATCGGGCTGTATGCTGACAGTGTGGAGCCTGCTTGGGATTCTGTCTCCCTCTCTCTCTGCCCCTCCCCCACTTGTGCATGCTCGCTCGCTCTCAAAATAAATAAACCTTAAAATAATAAACTTTTTAAAAAGTTAAAAAAAAAAAAAAAGAAAGACTGGTATTTTTAGTTCAATTAATGGCAGACACATTCTACCCAGTGTCTCACCAGAGAAACTTCAAGCAGGAGTATTAGTCAACAGCAGCACCACAGCTATTGGTATGTTCTTCTGTGATCGTATGCACGGTGTGAGGGCTGGCATACAAACTTAAATTCCAACACTGGCAGCATGGATGGCATTGCCCTACTGGAAGGCCATTGGCTAACAGCTAGCTGTTGTGTATAGCTTTGAAATGTTCTCACATACACTGTCTTATTGGATTCTCATAAAAACCCTGTGAGGTAGGGATTCATTATTGACCCATTTGGTGAAATGGAAACTGAGACTTAGAAAAGTTGAAGTGTAGGGCACTCAGTTAGTTAAATATCTGACTCTTGATTTTGGCTCAGGTCATAATCTCACAGTTCATGGGATTGAGCCCTGCACCAGGCTCTGCACTGACAGTGCGAAGTCTACTTGGGATTCTCTCTCCCACTCTCTGCCCCTCCTCCATTCATGCAAGTGCTCTCTTTCTCTCTCAAAATAAATAAATAAACATTTAAAAAAAAGAGAGAGAGAGAGAGAAAGAAAAATTGAAATTAACCCAAGGTATGTAGCTAGTAAATGACAAAACTGGTTCTTCAACCTAAATTATTGCCAGATAGCCTCCAAAAAGACCAGAGAAAGAAGCCACTCCTGGCTTACCCAGCAGAATTTGATCAGTGATACACCTTTTCTCCCTTTAGTCCTTTTTCCATATTGGAAAAATACATTTGGCCTCCATATCCCAGCTCTTTCTGATCTTCAGGAGCCCCAGATCCTGATTTTTTCTCCTGCTCAACATACCAGCTCACTCAGGCCTACCCTTAGGTTACGGAGAAACTTCTTTCTTGAGCAGATGGGGCCTGTTGGTAATTTCTTTAAAAGAGGATTCAGGGGAGCCTGGGTGGCTCAGTCGGTTAAGCCTCTGACTCTTAGTTTTGGCTCAGGTCATGATCTCTTGGTTTCAGGAGTTCAAGCTCATGCTCTGGCAGCACGGAGCCTGCTTGGGATTCTCTCTCCCTCTGTCTCTCTGCCTCTCCCCCACTCGCAGTGTCTCTGTCTCTCAAATAAATTCATTAATTAAAAAGTAATAATAATAAGATAAATAAAATAAAACAAGATTCAGAACACCCAGCCTTTTCTCTAACTCCATGGGAAGCCCTTGGAAATGGTCCCCAGAGTTTCAAAAGCAGCTTGTCTGTGGAGCTGCTTTTTTATCCTGTCCTCTCCCTGTCACCTCATTGCATTTCTCTGTGTGCTTTGTTCTGTTCTCTTTGGATTTGTAGCCCTGAACAATGTTTCTTCCACCTCCTTCCTGCTTCTTTGTCTTTGTAAATTCTCCCCTGCTCAGCAAAAAGTAGAAGCATCCTCCAGTACTTTCTTCTTTCAGCCCCTCCTGGAGCCAGGAATTGCTTCCTTCTGCGGTTTTTAAGAGTTTAGATTCCATAGGCATATTTGAATGTATGAACTCCATTTGCCACCACCCTAGAGGATCCCTCCCTTCTTGTGTGCTGGAACCTGGAACCTCACAGTTTCTGCTGCTTCTCCCCGTTTCCAACAAAGTAATGGGGCTCCTTTCTTTTACTCTGCAAGGACCCTTTCCATTCTGTGTTCATAATGTATACATGACAACTGAATGCCAGATACTTAGGCTTTGAGTCATTGCATCTCCCATCAGGGAGCACAAGGCTGGGCTAGCCAAACTCCTAAGATGTCATGGGCTTTAGTGTCCCATGGACTTTTTGGCTCCAACACTGTGTGTTCCCATTTTAGCAAGGAAGCCCCTTAATGGTTGAAAGAGAGGTGGCCAGGGAAGTCATCTGGACTCTAAAATACAGAACCTTAACACTTCCCGCTCTGTTTTCTATGCTGGATGGACTGATGTATCCAGCACAATAGTCAGTGCCTTCCTGCCACAGGTACTCCTGGCCAGTCACCAATTCCCACTGTTACTTTTCTTTGCAGTTGAGCCATGTGGAGAAAGAAAATCCATAACCATTAGTGCAGCACTCGAGACCTGTTACTGTAGATGATGCAGACAAACATCAACAACTCAGGTCCTCAGCAACAAACAGCTCAGTAGATGGCAGAGTCCCTAAGTCAGTCTTCCTCACCTGGAGGGATTTTAGAATAAAATATTCATCCTCAGAAGTAATGCTATCCTCTCTCCAGATTTCGATTGTTTTCATACCACAGAGTCACTACATCTATAATAGTCTTATACCCCCAAAATGTGACTTTTACAACCAGTATAGCCCTCTTCACTACCAGCAGAACACGCCCTTTTCTAACAAAACTCTGGCTTTTCTTACCCCCACCCCAGCATACTCAGTTAATGAGATTATCTCTGGCAAAAATCCTGGCAGTCTACTTTGATCTCCTGCTCAAGCCAGTAGAAAAGCCACAGCCAACAAAGTCAAAACCTGGGAGACTCTAACTGGAGACTTCATCTGAGTCTCTTCTTATTGTCAGTGAGATAACTTGGATCTCTTCCCTGTGATCACAGTGATTTGTCCCCTGGCCATGAAAGTAAAACCTGATGGGTACATAGGTCAAGTCCTGGCTAGTGGGAATCCTTCCCAGCTTCCCAGCAGTGCAGCTTTTCATATTCAACTTGTCATTCCCTTCAGTCCCATTGGTTTCTCCTCAACTTGCCAGCCTTCCTTTGTACTCTCAGGGAAGGATCCTTAGGATCTTAGGATCTTTCCCAACCTGATTCCAGCCCAGAACTTTTCCAGTGTGTTTACTGAAGTCAGCTTCCAACCCTGGCCAAGCATAACTAGTACTGCTTGTTGCTTCCCTCCAGGTTTCCTCTGCCTTACTGAATCCCTGTGAAAATTCAGCTGCCCCCAAAATGCCAGATCTAGTCTCTCTTCCCTGAATCCCAGTGAGCAAGACTTCTCCCACCCCCCGGCCACGAGCAGACCAGAGGGTAGAGCTGAAAGTAGGGAGAGCAGGTCAAAGAAAGCTCAGGTGTTTGTTTGGAGCCTGGCAGAGTAGAAGGCGTTGTCTGCCCCATCCAAGCACTTCATTTGCCCTTCTTGTGTCAATTATGCTCTCTGTGACAAAGAGGTTGCGGGCCTTGTCCTGTATATGCTCCTTGTCCTACATCTGTACTTTCACATAACCCCCAAAACATACATGCATTCAGCAACTACTACTGCCTCCTATATTCTAGGCTATGATAGGCTAGAGGTATAAAGATGAATAAGATTTGCCTCTTGCTGTCCAGCTGCCCCCAGTAGAGAAACAGACAAAGAAATAAGTATAGAAAAGTTTCACAGGTATGATGGTAAGAGACTATAAGGGTTAATTAAAGACATAGAAATCGGTCAGTTCTTGACACAAGGAAGGAATTAAAACTAAATCTTGAAATTCTGGGCTATTTATCAAATACACAAAAGGGAAGAACCTCTCAAGCAAAGGGGAACCAGGTAAGCAAGCAAGCATTTGAAGGCAAAAAACAATCCAGTGTTGGAAACTGCAACTCATTTGGAAAATCTAGAACATAGGGTACAAGGGAGATATAGCAAGAAACAAAGCTGAAAAGGTGGGTGGATCAGAGGGCATGTCTGAATTCTTAAGGTCTCTAAAGCTCCAGTCAGAAACCCCCTTCAAGGCTCCAGGCCATGGACAATATGAACAGACCCAAACAGGTCTCTACCAAGCTTAGTCCCATCATCAAGGGTCTTCATTTTGCTGCACCAAAGCCTTCTGAGACTGAAGGAGAGCCTCAGGAAAGCCAATGTTTCTGCCTTACCTATCAGGGTCACATTCAAGCTCCCAAGTGTTACAAGAAACATGTTGGACCTGTAGAAGCCATGGGAAGCTTGCCCAGAAAGAATCCATTTTCAGCCAACTGGTCAGCCTTTTCTGTCTGAGCCAACAGAGGACTGGAAAACTTTCCTGTGTCGTGCATCTGCCCCATACCTCTAGGAAATAAGAGATAGCATGACCCTGGTTACCCTATCCCTTCCAGACTGTTGATTCACTCCCTCTGTTCTATAGCTCTTATTCCTTGAAAACTAACACTTTTCTTCCCTTTCACTCCATCACTGGTCAGCTTCTGTGATGCTCCCCTTTTAAATATATTGAAAGTTCATAGTCTTCCTCTGTGCTCCTTCTCTTCTTCTAAGTGTCTTGTCTTGGACAACTTAAACTCACCTTTAAAATTCCTTGATCTTCTCTACTCTACTAGCCTTCATCTCCTTTCAATGTTAACTCTCCACTTAGTAACGATACCCTATCCTTATCATTACCCAAAGCCTCTGAAATCTTTCCTGTGCAAGTAGCTGTGCTAGACACTGGGGTATGAAAACAAATACTGACCCTACCCTTGAGATTCTTAGAGTGAAGTAGAAAGAATGACATAATGATGTAGAGACAGAGATATGTATCAGGTAGTGTTTTCACAAAACAGGAAAAGGATAGTATGGAAGGGAAAGCATCAAATAGTGGAGGTGCTTGATTAGGGCATTTAGGGTGAGAATGTGATGGGATGAGGGGAAGAAAGGCATTCTAGACAGAGGGAACAGCCTGTGTAGAGGTCTAGCCATACAAAACGTATGGCTTACAGGGATAAGTGGAGAATGGTGGAACATGAAGCTGGAGGGGTAGGCAAGGATCAGGTCATGGGTTTGGACTTTACAAAATAATGGCCACTGCTTAGCAAGCACTTGATGATTCTGTAAGTCATTGAATCTTCATAAAAACTCTATGGTGGTGGGGCATCTGGATGGCTCAGTCGGTTAAGCATCCAACTTCGGCTCAGGTCATGATCTCACAGTTCGTGAGTTCAAGCCCCACATCAGGCTCTATGCTGACAGCTCAGAACCTGGAGCCTGCTTCAGATTCTATGTCTCTCTCTCTGTCTCTCTCTCTCTGCCCCTCCCTGGCTCGCACTGTCTCTCTCTCTCAAAAATTATTGGAAAGTATTATTTCCATGCTACATGTGAGGCGTCTCCCTTTCTCCTTTGGATATCTCCATTTATTTCTATTTATTTATTTTTTCAACATTTATTTTTGAGAGACAAAGACAGAGCACAAGCAGGGGAGGGGCAGAGAGAGAGAGATACAGAATCCGAAGCAGGCTCCAGGCTCTGACCTATCAGCACAGAGTCCGACGTGGGGCTTGAACCCACGAACCATGAGATCATGACCTGAGCCAAAGTCGGATGTTTAACTGACTGAGCCACCCAGGCGCCCCTGGATATCTCCGTTAACCATTCAACGTTATTTCTTCTCACCCTTTTCCCCCACTTCCTATCATCTGGCCACACCACAGGATTTCATATTCCCCTATCTTATATCTTTATACCTTTGCTCATGTTGTTCCAACAGCCTGGAATGCTTTTCCTTTGATACACTGCCTGAAAAAACTATATTCATCCTTTAAAACCCAACTCCAGGGGTACCTGGGTGGCTGTTGGTTAAGCATCCAACTCTTGATTTCAGCTCAGGTCATGGTCTCACAGTTTGTGAGTTCAAGCCCCCCGTGCACTGAAAGTACAGAGCCTCCATGGGACTCTCTCTCTCCCTCTCTCTCTTTCTACCTCCCCTGCTTGCACTCTGTCTCTCTCTTTCTCTCACGCTCTCAAATAAATAAGCTTTACACACACACACACACACACACACACACACACACACAAAATGTTTTAAAAATAAAAAGACCCAACTCCAGTTCCCCTCCTATGTGAGGTCTCCCAGAAGCTAACTGTATAAAGAATCAGTCCCTTCTTCCTGTGTAGGAAGATGCTGCCTCTCCTATAATCCCTTTGGCAAGGTGTACTTCCAAGATCTTCTCAAGAGCAGAGCCACATAGAGGAATACGTGTTTATGAACATAGAAATCAGAAATAATTTGGTTTGGTTTGGGGCGCCTGGGTGGCTTAGTCAGTTAAGCATCCGACTCTTGATCTTGGCTCAAGTCATGATCTCAGTTCATGAGATCAAGCCCTGCATCAGGCTCTACACTGAGTGTGGAGCCTGCTTGGGATTCTCTCTGTCTCTGTCTCTGTCTCTCTCTCCGCTTGCCCCACTCACATGTGCTCCCTCTCTCAAAAAAATAAATAATTTGGTTTGAAATGACACCTTTACTGCAAGTTCTCAAACAACATTTTTCTTTTGCAGCCAAACGAATGAACGAGGTGATCGTGGGGAGTGACCAGCTCATGGAGATCTGAGTTCTGAAAAGTTGGACTCCTTTCTCTTGGCCCCCAGAACTACAGATGTTGGCTGGCCCACCTGTTTGACTCTGTATTTATTTCCCAATAAAGAAGTGCTCCCATGGGGCACTTGGCTGGCTCAGTCGGTAGAGCATGAGGCTCTTGTTCTCAAGGTTCCGAGTTTGAACCCAACATTGGGTGTAGAGTTTACTTAAATAAACTTAAAAAAGAGAGAGAAGGGCTCCCAAAAGCATGGTGGAGACTTGTGGGGTAGTCCCAAGCTCCATATCAGGTGGGCTCCAGGGATACACAGTGTGTGTTCATGAGTCACATGGGAAAAAAAACATCTAGAGCCAGTGTGTAGCTAGCTCTTGTGTACAGTGGTTATCAAGGGTAAAGCTCCTAGAAGGACTGCTTTCTTACTGGCTGGCCCAGCCTCGTCCATAAAAGTATCTGCTTACTGAAAGGACTTGGGAGTATTTCAGTTCCTGACCCTAATCAGGCTTTCTAGACCCATAGGCATAGCTGCTGACAGTGCCACCTCTGTACATCAAGCTCCTTCTACAGTTGCCGATTTGGGCAGCGTGGCCCCTAGTCCTCAGCCCATGACTTACTGCTGTGTTCCTATACCTGCCACACAGATTCCCAGCCCCTGCCACCACCCCACCCCCAGCGTCACCTGCCATTCACTCCCCACCTCCCAGTCTCTAGGCAGTTTCTCCAGGTCAACTGTTACCTTTTGGAGACTCAAAATAAGCAGGAGACAGCCCTGGCCTAGCCGACAAGCCTAACTCCACTGGTTTTAGTGGATGCAAGAGCAATAAGAGAAAGCCATGGTCTGTGAAGCCAGACAGACTCCTTCTCACCTTCCCTCAGTGAGGAGAAGACTAAAGTCTGTCCAACCTGGAAAATAAGTGCCAGGAACCTATATCATGGTTGAAATTCTTCCTAATTCTTCTCCAGCTACGCTCCTTTATATCCTAATTATACTGACTCTCCCGCTTCAGATAATTAAGAAGTGAGATTTCCATACTCACAGCCCTTCTGGAATTCTATCCACCTTCCCTTCACCACCCCCACTCCCAAACACACATACACTCTGCTCTTGCCTCTCCCTGCACTACTTTTACAACCTGCAGGTGTTTGGTGGAAGATAAAAGTGGTTCCTGGGGTGGATTTCACCTCCTAGAATTATCAAAGTAAAGGTTTCCCTTGATGTGCTCACTGTGGGTGGCAGTAATTATAAAGAATGATTTGAAATACTGGTTCCTACATCACTTCAAAAATCTGAAGTCTCTAAAGTTCATTTGAGTAATCTTGCCTGAATCTTAGTGCTGTTCTCATTGAACTTGTGAGAGACTAGATGAGCATTTCTACCCTGAAGGATCTCCACCTCCACCAGCCTTCTTGGGAGCTCTAGAGCTCCACATTCCTACCACTGGCCAGAACAAGGTTCCTGAAAATTTGCCCTAATCAGACAGGAGCTGAAATGGCCCAGTAGAAGTGGTTGAGATGGATAGGACTGTGGGGAGAGGTGGGGGTAAAGAGCTGTGGCAGTGCCCAGGGTGGTCCCCTTTGGAAACGAAATCTGTAGAGTTCAGCTGGATGGAAGAAGACCTGCCCTCTGAAATATTGTTTGGCTTTGGCCAAATCTTGCCTCTCCTCTGTCCCTGTGTTTCCACATCTGCAAAATGGGAAAGTGACTGGATAACTTTTAAAGGATCTTTCCATTCTCAGGTTCTGTCCCCTCTCTGAGCTTTCTGACCCTTGGGATCTGGGTGGCCCAAGAGGCCAGAAAACTGCTTCTTCTGAACAGAAAGGGGGTGAAGCTAGATAGGTTTGGAAGGAAGGGAAGAGAAGGGATTGATTAAACTGTCCTAGAGCCTTCCCAAACCCCTTCCTCATCTTCCCCCACTGAGCCCTTGGAATCCCTGACAGTAAGGTAGAGGAAAGACTTCTCTGCTTTCCCTTGCACAAACCCATGAGCAGGACTTGGAAAGGGGAGCTGGAGAAAACAGGACAAGGTAAGATTTCCCAGGGGAAGGCCTTGCTAAGTTTAAGTCCCAGCTGGGAACAGCCCCCAGCCCAGGACAGTGCTGCTATTGTCTCCAACAACTCCAGGATTGGCTGAATGCCCAAGATGCTTTGATTTCTCTTCCCTTTGCTCTGTTTGTCTGCCAGAAGGCTGGGACCATTTTTGTTTCCTTTTGGCAGCAGCTTACAGAGAGTTTGTATATATCTAAAATATAGTGAGCAACTGAATTTCCACTGCCAGCTACCTCTCTATGAGACAGAAGCCAGAAGAGGCAAGGCAGGTAAGAGAGTTACCTGTTCTGCCTCTCCCAGTGATGCTCCAGGAGGGAAGTGGAAGAGAGAAGGAAGGAGGCTTTCAGTGCCAATCAAGGAGGACTCTGGGGAAGTGTTGAGCAACAAGGGTTCTGGGAGCTTGCCAGGTCAGACAAAATCTGATGTCTACTACTCCAGGAACCCCTCCCCGAGTAACACCTCACCCCCACCTGCTGGCAAGAGTTCCTGAGCCTGTAAGGGGACAGACTGTCAGGACTGCCCTCCAAACTTTTTCCCAAGGTCAGAGGCTGAACTTCTTCCCAGTCCTTCATCACATTAGTCTTCGTATCCCACTCCCATTTATGGAGGTGGGAATTGGGGGGGGGGTGGGGAGGATGTCTTTAGCCGGAGCCCCAACAACAATCTGGTGGCCCACACAGGCCAGTTTATAAGCTGTTTCTATTTCCAGAGAATTGCAGAGAACATACTTTCTTTATCCACAGCTGTCCCTACCCCTAAAGAGGTAGTAAGCCAGGCCTTTGTATACTGCTTTCTAAATAGTTAAATGTGTCTGAGGAAGGGGGAGTGGGTATGGGAAGGACCACCCAGACACAAGGGCTAGAAAGCTTAGTTCTGATGGAGCTCACAGGGAAGGAAAGAGGCTGAGCAAGAGAACATCTTCTACTTGAAGCTAGGATGACATCCTCAACCTGAGCCATCTGCCACCACCCAGAAGGATTGCATCAGGCTTTTCTGCCATGGATAAATGGGGAGATTCTGCTTTGACTTTCAGTCTCTCTTCTTACTCCACCTTCCAGGTAAAAGGCCATTCTCTGATCTCAGGTTGCAGCCTCTGACACTAGAGACTTGACAGGTGCTATTGGCCTAAAGCTGCCTACAGGGAAGGGGTATACATTCCCAAGTTTGGCCACTAAACATAATGGATGGCAGTGGGGGGGGCCACCAGAGATCCCTGCTTCCCTCCTCTACATCTCAGGGTCACTGACCCTGCCCAGCCCAGATAACAAAAGCCAGCCCAAAGCATGAGTGAGAAGCCTGGGAGAATGCCAAGGAAAGAAGGTCTAACCTAGTTCCTCCTACATGGACCCTACCTACACTGCTTGTCAGCCACATATATTATTTAATTCTTATGTCAATGTCAGAGATTATGTGACTTGCCCAAGATCTCATAAGCAGTAAATGATAGATCCAGACCTTGAACCATGTCTTCTCCTTTTCAATTTGGTCATCTTCCCACCTCTCCCATCCAATCCAAGTTAAACCTCCCTGAGTATTCCAGCTCACAGTGTTTTCCCCTGTGGTCTCTGTGCTCCCTCTTAGACTATGAACTTCTAAAAAGCAGGTACCCTGCAACCCTAGAACTTAGCAAAGGGGTGGACACATAACAGACCTTAAAGGATGTTGTCTCAGTCAGTAATTAGATTTACTCCTTGGTGATAATGAATTTAATTAAATGGCTTTTCTCTTTTGTTATTCTTTGGGGAATTTCTCTGGTTTTAATCCAAAACACATTTCCAGGCCCAGTGGAAGTGACACTGAACCAGGCTGTTCCACAGTGAAGCAGGCTTCTTGTAGCGTAAAAAAGATGAGTTTCTACTTCCCTTCCTGTTCCCTGGGGTCTATGGCTTTAGGTTGCTCTGATTGAGCTCAGCTGCACTCAGGAAATCACTTTGTTGGGGAAAAGAAAGGTCATCTTGGAGCTTGGAGCAGCCAGAGGGCACTAGGCCCTGAGTTGGAATGGTTAGAACTGCAGACCAGTTTCTCCCACATTGGTCTTTGGAGTTTGGCAAGAAATTCTCCCAGCAGGCAAGCCCTGCCCTGGAAGCATCCACAGAAATGCTGGACTTCACCACAGTTGTTAGCAATGGTGGGCCTGTGGTGGAAGCAGAGTCCCAAGGCCCAGGCAATTACAAATCTTTCTCTATGGACTTTATGTCTTGTGGAGTCTGGTAAGAAGGAAGAAAGTCTCAAGAGCTACTTACAACAGAGCCTTTCTGCTTGAGTACCCAGCCATACTCAGCTGTTGCCCCAAGAGCAATCCAGGGGCCCATACAGCTAGTTTAGAGACTATTTCTATATCCAGAGAATTCCTGAGGATACATTTTCTTGGATCCTCCTATTCCACCATCTTCCATACACTTTCTTTATCCACAAGAGGATAACAGGGAAGAAGAAAGTGCTATGCACATATGCTGCTTTTTAATGCATAGTTACTACTTGGCCAACAGCATCATACATGTATTGATTCCTCCACTGGCATTTTGCTGGAAGAATGGACCAACAGATGTGGCAAACCAGTTAGGTGGTTCATCCCCTCAGTCTGAAATTTCCCTTTCCCCAGGACTGAGGCTCTGGAAATAATGTTAATTGACACGTTTTCAAAAAGCAGTTTGGCAATGTGTAGCAAGAGCCATAAAAATGTTCATGCTTTTTGACCCAACACCCTCACTTCTGGGAATCTGTCCTAAGGACATTCTCCAAATAATTGATACAAAGACTATGTAGTAACAATGTAATGTTAATGATGTAATGATAAACAAGTCTGGAAGAACTGACCAAGAAATTGGCGGGAGAGAGTAGTGGTTGTGTTAATGAGTTTATTGGAGATTATTTTTCTCTTTTCCAAACTTTACATGTTAGAATATCGATTTTACCCTCCTCTGCCACTCAGGGTTAATCATTCAGAAACCTGGCAGAAACGGTACTCAGGATAGTTGATGAAAGCTTAATAAAGGAACGATTCCGTTTCCAGTCCTTTCCACCCTGGTTTCTCCAACTCGCAGTGATTCACTCAACAATTGAGCACCTACTTATTGTCTAGTTATAAGGAGCACAATGAAAGAAGCAACTACATCAGGCAGAAGTGCGAATCAAGGAAGACTTCAAAGAGAGATGACCGATTCATGTTGTTTTGAAGGTTGTCTGCCAAGACAACAAGGCCACAACACGTACAAAGGCAGAAACGCCTGGAATAGCATGGTGCCTTTAGGAAATTACATGTAACTCTGTAGGGCTGGAAAGAACATCGGGTGGGTGTGAAGGAACTATGAGAGAGGCTTTAGTTAGATCATGCAGGGCTCCGCGCTCCAAAAGGGCTTTGTGTTCTAGAGCAATCATCAAATTTGCATTTTAGAGAGATAACTCTGGCTTCAGTGGAGAGTGGACTGAAAGGGGCAAGTGTGGAGGCAGAAAAGAGCGAAAAGGAGTCTTTGGGTCTTGGCGGGTCAGTCAGCAGATACCCTTTCTCAGCACTGGCGTGTCCTAGCTCATACTTGGCCAGCGCCGTGCGTCCTCGGGATCTCCCTCCCTGCTTCTCCCCCAGGGCCCCGCAGGCGGCTGGGGTAGCAAGGCGTGGGGTGGCCCTGCCTGGGTGGTCTCCTGCCCCGCCCCCACCCGCGGCGCCGTTGCCTAGCAGCAGATCCGGCCGCGCGGCTCCGAGTAATTTACGGATCCCTCAGCCAATGGGAGGGCGTCGTCCCGGCCCTCTCCCTTTTTCTGGGGCTAAGGACGCCTCCTCCTCACTGCGTTCTCCACCTCTTGCCGCGCGGCTTGTCGCGGGCCGGTAGCTCTGCCTGAACGCGGGACTGACTCCGGCACCCGCATCTCCTTGCGCTCATCCCCCTCACAGCCGCCGCTGCTCACCAGCATCCCACCCCTCACCCACGCCGCGTCTAAGCGGCCCCACTGAGTCCCGACGCCGGGCCCCGCAGTACAGGGGTACCAGGCCAGCCTATGGAGAATCCCAGATAACGCGAGTTGGGGGCGCCCACGCCCCCCATCCCCGCCAGCATGGCTCGGCCGCCGCCACTCCAGGAGCTGCCCCCTGTCTATACACCCCCAGCTCGAGCCGCATCACCCCAGGTGAGTGGAGTGGAAACGGGTTAGAAAGATTGGGACCAGGTCTAGAGACCCCAGGTCTGTCACTCAGCAAGGTGTGATGTCTCTAAAGTGCAGGGTGTTATTGCCCACCCCTTAAGGGTGTGTGTGCCTTTCTGTGTCTCCTCAACATCTGGCCGGTGAGAGTGTGTCTGGGTTTCACCTCTGTCCACCTGAAAAAAGATGTATGTATATGTATTCTACTCTCAGAAAAGGGGTCTGTGCCTTCCTTGGGGGTGTATTGGGTGGGTGTCAGGGAATAGAGTTAAATCTTTTCCAAGTTTGGGCCTGTGTCTCTGTAGATCCTACCTGTCCTGCATCCAGAAAGCAAGAAGCTAGGGCTTGGGCAGAGGGTGTACATAAGGAGAAAAAGGAAGGATTTCATGCATTGTTGCAGTAATGCCTGGCTGACCCTTCTCTTTCCATCCCAGATCCTAGCTGGGAGCCTAAAGGCTCCGCTCTGGCTTCGTGCTTACTTCCAGGGCCTGCTCTTCTCTCTGGGCTGCGGGATCCAGAGACACTGTGGCAAAGTGCTCTTCCTGGGCCTGTTGGCCTTTGGAGCCCTGGCACTGGGTCTCCGTGTGGCCATCATTGAGACAGACCTAGAACAGCTCTGGGTGGAAGGTGAGTTGTGGACACTAGTCATAGCTGCTTGGATATGGTGAGCCTAAGACAAGAACAGCGTGAGGAGCTGACTACTGAGTTCTAGTGGGCTTGGCTCTGGGTCTGGAAGGGGTACCTGTCTGCCAAAGCCTGGGCGTCTGGGAGCAGTGCTCCCTCCCACACCTGTAAATGGACATCTGCAGATGATGGAGTCCTGTGGATAGGTATATAGAATAGTTATCTGTGAGCATGTGTGTTTATTTAGCAATTATTGCCAACTTTTTATGTGTATTTTTTATGGCATGGCAGGGTTTGTAAAGGCAACCAAACTAAGACCCATCTTTCAGTAGCAAGGAAAGTAAAATATGTGTTAGGATGCAATATAATGTAGAGCAGAATGTGATTACATTGAATAAGAGAAGGCAAGGAGAGATCACACCTAACCAGGAGAATCTGGAAAATTAGAACTGGGTAGGGGAAACTGAGTAAATCATCTGGCAAGCCTCCATGGAGAGGTCCCATGCACCTAGGCCCCCTGCAATTAGTGGGAAAAAGCGGCACAGGGTCTGCACTTTGAGGCAGCAGTGGAGTCAGATGCAACCAAATCCTCACTTCCTAATGGAAGCATTAGATAAAGATGGTTTCTTATTAATAATTTTGGCATAACTCTTCTTTCCTGAGGCCTGGTTTCATATGTTAGCCCTTCAATAGAGTCAAACTCTTACCTGGTCTTTCCTGGGAAATTTGCATTTGTGGCCTCCCCCAAACCTCCCCCAGGCCTGGCCCACACCCAAAGGCAGGGCCAGGTTAGAGTCTCACACCCTTGAGTTATTTCAAACACTGGCAAGCCCTAGGATGCACAGCAGATGTTTCTTGGAGCCTGCCCGCCTGCCTGTTGGGCTCCCACACCCCATCCCCACCCTGCCCCAGCCCTCTGCAGGCTCACACATACATATACACTCTAGGCCAGCCCTGGGGTCCAGAGCAGATGTTTCTCTGTGCCTGCCTGCCTGCCCCCAGCCCCAGAACACACATGTGCATACACGCACATACACATACCCCCACCCACACACCACTGCTGCCTGGGTGGTCCCAAATGACTGTTGGATTTCCTGTTACAATAGAAGCTGTCTCTCCCCTCTTCCTCTTTCTCCATTTCCCAGAGCTTTCCCATCTAAACACTGCTTGAACCTCCATGTTCCTGTTCCTTATCTTCTCTCCTATTACTCCAGCACAGGACAAGCTAGATCCCACCAGATTTTTTATGCTGTTTGTGGAAGGGTGATATTAGAGGGTGGTATCCAATTCCTAGGGCTTTTTCCTTTATTTCAGAATCCTGCTGTGTCCTACATCAGCTAGAGCTGGGGGTGAGGTCAAAGCAATGATCCTGACCTGATCTTGTCTCTGTACATCTATAGTTGAGGCTTCTCCCAGCAATGCCCTAGGCAATGAGGAGCTGATCAAGGTGAGGACTGAAGAGTATTTCTCTATTCCTTTCCTGTTTTGCTAATACAGGAAGCAAAGAAAGAAGCAGGACACTCACTGGCTATCAGAGTTCTGGACCAGAGTTCAGGGTCCCTTACAATTTTGCCATGGTGAGAGACTTGGAAAATAACTTGTCCTTCCTGATCAACTTTAAAGCTAAAAGGCCCAGAGATAGATTGATCTCTAAAATAAAAAAACACAACACATAGCCCAACCAATACTTACAGGAACAGTGAGAGAGATGGTTTGAAATTGGAGCTATCCCTGAAAAGAAGGAACATGTAGCCATTCTATCTAGAAGGCAGGATGCAACATATCAATTGGTGGAACGACTATCCATTCAAAGACCCAAGGCTGAAACTTTGGGAGTCAGCCTCAGTTCTTCTTCCTTACCTAACTGGTTACTAAGCCAGCAAATTCTTCTTTGTTAACCTTTCTCATAACAGACTCTTCCTTTCCACCCATGTGGCCATTGCTCTAGATGAGGCCTTTCTCAGTCTCTGGTAGTGCACTCCTGATTGTATCATTTGATATGCTTTTAGCCACGTGAAAGAGAAAAAAAAAGGAAAGGAGGGTGGAGGAAGGAAGGAAGAAGATTGATTTATTATCCCTGTAACAAGAAATCTGGTAGTACACAGTAGAGAAGTTCCAGGATGGTTAATTCAAAACCTAAGGACATCAGTAAGGACACAGGTTCTTCCTGTCTTCTCCTCTGCCTTGTTCAGCATGTTGGCCTTTTGTCCTCAGGCTTACCACCTCCTTGTCCCAAGTGGCTATTGCAGTGTCAGAAAAGGGACGTCATCCCGTCCTGTCTGGGGGAAATTTTGGAAGTGGGGGAAATTTTACCAGAAGCCCCCCAGCTGACTTCTCATTTGGTCACTTTGGCAAGAACTGTGTAGCTTCATATGCCTAAACCCTTCACTTGGCAAAGACAATGGAATTACTGTGATTAACTGATCAAATTCCACCCCCCTGAGGCTGGGGAGGGATCCAGCTGCCCTGAATCACTGGGCCTTTCAGAGAATGGCCAACAAAATCAAAGTCTGTTAGAGAAGTGACCAATCTTCTGCAAGCCTCACCTTCAACTCTGCCTCTACACTGCCCTCCTGTGGTGTATATAAATCTGGCCAAGTCCATCCCCTGCTTAGAGTCCTTCCACCACTTTCTGTTAGGGTCTGGGGAGACTCCAGAATCCAGTTCCTTAGCACACATTCTAGGCCCTCGCAACCTAACTTGATTTCTTCTCTAGCATTGTCTCTCCTTCACTCAGCAATGCTGAGTCTTTGATAGTTCCCTACACATAACTTGGCCCAGAATGCCTTTTCCTGACCTTCTTCCCTGGCCAATTCCTATTCATTCACAGTTCAGCTCCAGAATGTATTGTTCAGTGATGAAAAAGGTCATTTCACTTCTCTGCTCAAAAGCTACCATGGCTCCCAGTTAACTCCAAGAAAGCCTATGTCTTTGCTTATAGGCCCTTGCATGGAGAATTTCTGGACCAAGGATTACGAACATTTCTCAGGGTCTGATACATATTACAATATTGCTTTCCCCCAAATATCATACCAAATTACACTTTGGTGGTAGGAAGAGTCCACTCCTGTAAGCCAGCAATGAGTGCTATCAATTTTTTTTTTTTATTTTTGCTAGTTTGATAGACAGTAATTTACTGTTGTTTTAATTCACACTTATAGGATTACATATAAGGTGGGTTCTTTTTCCATGCTGGCTAACCAGTTATATTCTCTCTTTTGTAAAGGCACAAAAGCATTCAACAGACTTGATTTTAACATCTCCTTCACCTTTTCTCCTACTTCCTCCCCATTCAATCTTTGTTACTCCAAGTTCTTTCTCGTTTTTCCCACAGTCTCTCTCCCATTTGGGAGAGTCCCACAGTCTCTCTCCCGGCAGCTATTAAATAACAATTCCTTGTCTGTACCTGCTATGTGTTGGGCAGTTAGTGCTTTGCCTGCATTGATTCTAATTCTACCAAGGTAGGCATTGTCCCCACTTGACAGATGAGGAAACTGAGGGTCAGAGAGACTAAGTAATTTTCCCAAAGCACAGACTAAGTGTCAGAGCCAAGGCTCAAACCTAGGTCTGTACAGAGTTTCCAGGCTCTCCCTTCCACCTGCTGTCTCTTCTTGCCCACACAATACATCCCAGTTCATCTGTCCTCATGTCTATCATCATCATTGTTGTCAGCAGAAGTTTACCTTTTGCTTTTCCTCATTTTTTCTTAGGATTCCTTATTTTCTTTGATGTTATGCTTTACATTGCCAGTATTTCTCTTGCTTTCTTTTTTTTTTTTTTAATTTTTTTTTAACATTTATTTTATTTTTGAGACAGAGAGAGACAGAGCATGAACGGGGGAGGGGCAGAGAAAGGGAGACACAGAATCGGAAGCAGGCTCCAGGCTCTGAGCCATCAGCCCAGAGCCCGACGCGGGGCTCGAACTCTCAGACCGTGAGATCGTGACCTGAGCTGAAGTCGGACGCTCAACCAACTGAGCCACCCAGGCGCCCCTCTTTTTTTTTTTTTTTAAGTTTATTTGAGAAAGAGTAAGTGAGCAGGGGAGGGGCAGAGAGAGAGGGAGAGGGAGAGGGGGAGAGAGAGAGAGAGAGAGAGAGAGAGAGAGAGAGAGAATCCCAAGCAGGCTCCACGCTGTCAGCACAGAGTCCGATACAGGGCTAGAACTCACAAACTGTGAGATCATGACCTGGAGCCGAAACCAAAAGTTGGATGGACTGAGCCACCCAGGCACCCCTCTCTTGCTTTCTTGATAGCCCTCTCTGGGTTCCTTCCTTCTCCTGTGCCTCCCTCCCCTCAGCAAACTCACTTACTATGAAGAGCTTATTTTTGTCCCCTCCTGTCCCTCCTTGTAGCAGGTTTGGCCTAAGCCTGGTGAAATAAACACTGTAGTACAGTACAGGCCTGGGGAGGAAGGAGAGTCAGAAAAGGAAGAAAAATATGTGGAAGCAGGCAGCATGGCTATGGGAGGCTACATTCGTGAGAGAGGGCCAGGAATGTGATTTGAGTGAGAAAATGTGAGCAGATGGGCAAATCTGTGTTGGGGGCTTGCTACTAAGGGTTTGGGACTCTCATGAGTAAGGAGATTATATGGGTTTGAAAAAGAGATTGGGAGGGACACCTGCGTGGCTCAGTGGGTTAAGCATCCAACTCAAATTCAGCTCAGGTCATGATCCCAGGGTGGTGGGATCCATGCTGACAGGGCGGAGCCTGCTTGGGATTCTTTCTCTCCCTCTGCATGCCCCCACCCTGCCCCAATGTGAGCACATAGGCACTCTCACACACTCTCTCTGTCTAAATAAAGCAAAAAAGAAAAAGAGATGGGGGACCACGATGATCACCGATGGGGCTGGAGCCTCAGAGAAGATATACATGTGGGCCCCAGGAATGGCAATGACCAACAGGCAGAGGTCCTGGACAGGTGGAAGCAGAACTGGGCCTAAGCCCAGACCAAGTCCATAAAGCCTCAGGAGTGATTTGGCACTTGCCCTTGCCCTCCTCCAAACCACAGGCAGGCCATATCCCCTCACAGCACCCCTCCCCTGCTAGGCCCCAGTTATAGACCATGACTCTGTGGCCAGTACAATGCTGGACTTGAGGGTTGCCAAGATCAAGGAAACTAAGGCAGGCCTGGCGCTGGGTCTCCCTGTTGCCTGGACAGTGAGACTGGCGAAAGGGATCTGAGAACGTTTTCTTCCCCTTGGTCCATGTTGCTGTCACCTCTGCCAGGGTACGTGAGCTGATTCCAGGTACTTCTTGCATGAGTGGAAGCAGTATGTTGACAGCATCACACTGAAAGACTATCTGATCCTCCCTCTCACCTGTGCCACCACAGGGCCCATTATTACCAGGCACTTCCATCCCCACCCTCTTGGCAGAACAATTTGCAAAAAGATGTATGGCTATAAAGCATTGCCTGGGACAACCTGAACTAAGAACCAGTCCTAGCACTAGATCTGTTCTTTTAGAAGACCCTCCCAATGGCAACCTCTCTATTGGTCCCTTTTGTCCCTCCTTGTCTTCCTTACCAGAGCAGAGAGGGACTGACTGAGGGCTCCTTTACCAGGATACCTCCAAAACCCCAGCCCCGACTCAACTCATACTGACCTCTCATTTTGAAGTTATTTGCTCCAAACCTAGCCAACCTGATTCATGCTTAAATCTTAGACAACACAAGAATTCCATAGAGCCATACAACTGAGGTCTCTCACTTCCCTGCAAAGCTCCAGATTCCAGCCAGAGGGCCAGGAGCCTGTGGAGTCAGAATGGCCATCAGGGGAAAAGTAGGGGCTCCTTTCAGAGCACTTCTCCCACTTTTCCTGGGAAGCCTCAGCAGGCTAGGGTCCCACATTCCCCAGAGCTCCAATCCACTAAAGCTCTTTTCCCCAGCTTTCTCTCTGTCTCTGGCAGTGGGCAGCCGGGTGAGCCAGGAGTTGCATTACACCAAGGAGAAGCTGGGGGAGGAGGCTGCATACACCTCCCAGATGTTGATACAGACCCCACACCAGGAGGGGGAGAACATCCTCACGCCTGAGGCACTGGGCCTCCACCTCCAGGCAGCCCTTGCAGCCAGTAAAGTGCAAGTATCACTCTATGGAAAGTGAGTCTGGCTGAGTCCCTGAGCAGCTGGGAGTGAGGCATGCTGTGGCAGAGCTGGCATGGGAATCTCCCTTTTCTGCTGATCTCTTGTGCCCTGGCTATTCCAGGTCCTGGGATTTGAATAAAATCTGCTACAAGTCAGGAATTCCGCTAATTGAAAATGGAATGATTGAGCGGGTGAGTACCCTGAGCTGTTCTTTGAGATGGGGTCAAGGTGGAACCTTTTCTGCAGCAGGGGAAGGTTCTCGGAGATGGGGAGGCTAAAAGTCAGGAGGGGAGGGGAGGGGGTTGCAGAGGGCATTCTACAGAGATTGTGGAGAAAGGAGCCCAGGGACAGGACTGATGTGGCCTGGGATGTCCCTGGCAGATGATTGAGAAGCTGTTTCCGTGCGTGATCCTCACCCCCCTCGACTGCTTCTGGGAGGGAGCCAAACTCCAAGGGGGCTCTGCCTACTTGCCGTGAGTGCCACCACAGCTGCTCCCAGGCCCTGCTTCCTAGGCCGGGACTTTCCCAGCAGAAGAGAGGGTGGGAGTAAAGATGATAATCAAAACCTTACTAAGGGCCTAAACTACCTGTCAGGCCAGGGCCAGACTGCCCCAGGGCTCTCTCCACATCCCCCTTCTCCTTTCCTCTGAAGGAAAGGCAAACTGGCCTTATTTAGACAAAACAGAACAAAGATCTGAATGGAGAAAAAAAGATCCCCAGAAAGAGACTTTGCACGGGAGAGTTAACTAGGTATCAGCTAAGCTGTTGCCAGACTAAAAAGAAAACCTGTTACAGGCAGGTGCTCATATGGTTATGTATTAGAACCAAAGATAGATGCCTGGGAAGGGACTCAGTGGGGCTTTTTCTTGGCCTTGTCCATGTATTAAGTACTATCTGTCCTCCATCTCACTGCAGCAACCTGGTAAGCTGGTGTAGCCTGGGAGCTCTGGGAGGCTCAACATTGCACACCCTTCATATGGAGGGACAAATGAACAGCTAGGAGGAGGGTAGGGTACAGCAGGGGTCCCCTAGCAGCATTTTGGAGGGAGGGAATTGATCCTTTATCCTCACCAACCATGGGCTCTCCCCTCAGTGGTCGTCCTGACATCCAGTGGACCAACCTGGATCCAGAGCAGCTGCTCAAGGAGCTGGGCCCTTTTGCCTCCCTTGAGGGCTTCCGGGAGCTGTTAGACAAGGCACAGGTGGGCCAGGCCTATGTGGGGCGGCCCTGTCTGCACCCTGATGACCTCCACTGCCCACCTACTGCCCCTAACCATCACAGCAAGCAGGTGGGTTCCAGCCGGGTTTGCCAGGGAAAGGCTATTTTTCTTCCCTTTTCCCTCCTCATATGTTCTGAGAGAGCAGATTGTGCTCTGTCTCCCATTTTCTGGACATCGTTACCCTGCCCTCACTGGGCTAGATACCTGAATACCCTTTCCATTCGGTTCTCCTAAGGGACCTTCAAGTGGTATATGAATCCCTTGGTCCTTTTCTAAGCCCAGAAAACCTGGACTTCATCAAAATAGATTTGTACAGAGAAACTGAGGACCAATTAGCTAACCACAAGTATCATACCTAGTTTCCTGAGTGTCTCTGTGGCCCTGTGAATGTGAACCTTTTTCCAAAACCCACCAAAGTTACTCCAGCGCTTCCCAGAAGCCTATTTCCAGGCCTCTTCTCCCTCTTGTGGCCTCCTCTCTGCAGGATAATAGCTGTTCACTATTAGGCAAGAGACTCAGAGTAGGCAAGAAACTCAGGAGAATACTTATCTACACTTCAGGCTATGGAACCCCATGGCAGGCATGGTTCCAGCCCAGGGACCCTGAGTTACCCAGAGCCAGAGCCTTGAATAATAAACCCCCCTCCTGTCCCCCTCTAGGCTCCCAATGTGGCTCAGGAGTTGAACGGTGGCTGCCATGGCTTCTCCCACAAGTTCATGCACTGGCAGGAGGAACTGCTGCTGGGGGGCATGGCCAGAGACGCCCAAGGACAGCTGCTAAGGTAGGGCCTTCATGGGGCCTGGTAAGGGGGCCCCAGGCATGGGAATCCACACTCTGATTCTAGGCGGCTCTGGCAAAACCCCCCTGTACAGCTCCTGCTGGGCGTTCAGGCCAGCTCTGCCCCCCAACTCTCCTCTACCCCTCACCAGGGCAGAAGCCCTACAGAGCACCTTCTTGCTGATGAGTCCCCGCCAGCTGTATGAGCACTTCCGAGGCGACTACCAGACACACGACATCGGCTGGAGCGAGGAGCAGGCTGGCACAGTGCTGAGGGCCTGGCAGCGGCGCTTTGTGCAGGTCGGTGTGCAGAAGGGCAAGGGCGGCGCCCTGAGGCCGCTCCCTCCTCCTGCCCCTCAGATCCACCCTGTCTCTCCAGCTGGCCCAGGAGGCCCTGCCTCAGAATTCATCCCAGCAGATCCACGCCTTCTCCTCCACCACCCTGGATGACATCCTGCACGCTTTCTCTGAAGTCAGTGCTGCCCGTGTGGTGGGAGGCTATCTGCTCATGGTGGGTCCTGCTCCCGGCACCTTACCCCACCCTCTGCCCGGTGCTCAGCCAGGAAGCTGCTTTCCAAGACTGTGCCCTCCTTCCCCACAGCTAGCCTATGCCTGTGTGACGATGCTGCGCTGGGACTGTGCCCAGTCCCAGGGTGCTGTAGGCCTTGCAGGGGTGCTGCTGGTAGCCCTGGCAGTGGCCTCGGGCCTTGGGCTCTGTGCCCTGCTTGGCATCGCCTTCAACGCTGCCACTACCCAGGTACACCAGGACTACAGGGCACACTTGGGGTCCACAGTCCAGGCTCCTCAGTTCCTCCAGCTGCCCACCCCTGTGCCCCTCCAGGTGCTGCCCTTCTTGGCACTGGGCATCGGTGTGGATGACATATTCCTGCTGGCACATGCCTTCACAGAGGCTCCACCTGGCACCCCTCTCCAGGTGAGGCCTCGTTCTCCAGCCTGGGCTCATCTGAAGCGGTTTAGCATAGGGTTAAGAGCCTCTTGGCTTAGGTGGCCTTGGGCTGGTAATTAACCTGTCTGTGCCTCAGTTTTCCTCATCTGTAAACGGGGGTAATAATAGTGCTGGTGTCGTGAGGGTTGTTGTGAGGATTGGTGATAACTCAGGTTGAGTGCTTAGAACAGTGTGCATGACACGTGTACGGTACTCAATACCTGTTAGCTGCCGTGTGGTTATTGTCCCTCCTCTGCCATCCCAAGCTCCCAAGCTTCCCCTTCGCTCTACCTTGAAGACCCATGGCTCCTCCCCTGTCCTGGCAGGAGCGCACAGGCGAGTGTCTGCGGCGCACAGGTACCAGCGTCGCACTCACATCCATCAACCACATGGTTGCCTTCTTCATGGCTGCCCTAGTTCCCATCCCTGCACTGCGGGCCTTCTCTTTGCAGGTGAGGCCTCAGGAACAGGGCCCAGGCTCAGGGTGAGCATGAAGCGGGGGCATGCTTCTTCAGCCTTTGTGTCCCTCTTGTCCATCCCCCAGGCGGCCATAGTGGTTGGCTGCAACTTTGCAGCCGTGATGCTTGTCTTCCCGGCGGTCCTCAGCCTAGACCTGCATCGGCGCCACTGCCAGCGCCTCGACGTGCTCTGCTGTTTCTCCAGGTACCGTCCCTGCATCCCCACCCCACCAGGCCTCATCTCCTCGGGCCCCATCACTTCCTGTCCCCCCACCAGCATTTCCACAGACCTGCCACCCCCACTCTCTGCCTCTTCCAGCCCCTGCTCTGCCCGCGTGATTCAGATTCTGCCCCAGGAACTAGGGGATAGGACAGTACCAGTGGGCATTGCCCACCTGACTGCCACAGTTCAAGCCTTTGCCCACTGTGAAGCTAGCAGCCAGCATGTCGTCACCATCCTGCCTCCCCGGGCCCACTTGGTGCCCCCACCTTCTGACCCACTGGGCTCTGAGCTCTTCAGCCCAGGAGGGTCCACACGGGACCTTCTAGGCCAAGAGGAGGGGACAAGGCAAAAGGCAACCTGCAATTCCCTGCCCTGTGCCCGCTGGAATCTCGCTCATTTCGCCCGCTATCATTTCGCACCCTTGCTGCTCCAGTCACACAGCAAGGTAAGACTCTAGGCCTGGAGAAGCTGGGGTGCACCAGCACAGAGACTTAAGTGTCTCTGGGCCCCAAGAAGGGTAGGCGGCCCATGCCACCTCCTGAGGGCTGGGGCACATCCCTGGGCCTCCAGCTTAGTTGCCATTTCCCACAGGCCATGGTGCTGGTGCTCTTTGGGGCTCTTCTGGGCCTGAGCCTCTACGGAGCAACCTTGGTGCAGGATGGGCTGGCCCTGACAGATGTGGTGCCTCGGGGCACCAAGGAGCATGCCTTCCTGAGCGCCCAGCTCAGGTACTTCTCCCTGTACGAGGTGGCCCTGGTGACACAGGGTGGCTTTGACTACGCCCACTCCCAACGCGCCCTCTTTGATCTGCACCAGCGCTTCAGTTCTCTCAAGGCCGTGCTGCCCCCGCCTGCCACCCAGGCGCCCCGCACCTGGCTGCACTATTACCGCAACTGGCTACAGGGTAAGAGGCAAGGAAACTGAAAGGGGTGCTGCTGCGGGCAGAAGCCCCCAGGGCTGCAGGCTGACTGTACCCTACCTTGTTCTCCCCTAGGAATCCAGGCCGCGTTTGACCAGGACTGGGCTTCTGGGCGCATTACCCGCCACTCGTGCCGCAATGGCTCTGAGGATGGGGCCCTGGCCTACAAGCTGCTCATCCAGACCGGGGATGCCCAAGAGCCTCTGGATTTCAGCCAGGTTGGAAGGGGGCTGGAAGGGTCAGGAAGCACAGAGAGGCTCTAGGCCTTACGGGCCCAGGCCTTCAGCTCTCTCTGCCTCTGCAGTTGACCACAAGGAAGCTAGTAGATAAGGAGGGGCTGATCCCACCCGAACTCTTCTACGTGGGGCTGACCATGTGGGTAAGCAGTGACCCACTGGGCCTGGCAGCCTCACAGGCCAACTTCTACCCCCCACCTCCCGAGTGGCTGCACGACAAGTATGACACTACGGGGGAGAACCTTCGCAGTGAGTCTGGGGGGAAGCCCAACAAGAGCCTCAGCCTGGGCCCACACAGGCCCTATCCTAAGGCCCTGCCCTCTCCTCCTTGTGCTCACTGGCCACCCCTCCTCTCCCTGCTGCTCCCTACCCTCCACAGTCCCGGCGGCCCAGCCCCTGGAATTTGCCCAGTTCCCCTTCCTACTGCATGGCCTCCAGAAGACTGCGGACTTCGTGGAGGCCATTGAGGGGGCCCGAGCAGCGTGCACCGAGGCAGGCCGGGCTGGGGTGCGTGCCTACCCCAGTGGCTCCCCCTTCCTCTTCTGGGAGCAGTATCTGGGCCTGCGGCGCTACTTTTTGCTGGCTATCTGCATCCTGCTGGTATGCACTTTCCTCGTCTGTGCCCTGCTGCTGCTCAATCCCTGGACAGCTGGTCTCATAGTGAGTCCTTTCAGGGATGGGGCAAGAGAGACCCATGGCTCCCCACCCCTGTCCTGCCCAGCCCGTCATCCCTTCTCCCAGGAGCCTGAGTGAGCCCTGCCTTCCCCAGGTACTGGTCCTGGCGATGATGACTGTGGAGCTCTTTGGCATCATGGGTTTCCTGGGCATCAAACTGAGTGCCATCCCCGTGGTGATCCTGGTGGCCTCTGTAGGCATTGGTGTCGAGTTCACAGTCCATGTGGCTCTGGTGAGCACAGGCACTGGGGGATGGGTGGGCCAGCTGATTCAGTGTCAGGCATACTATTTAAGGATTGGTTTCAAAGCCTTGTTTGGACGCAAAAAAAAAAAAAAATTGGGGATACAGGGGCGCCTGGCTGGCTCAGTCCATACAGCATGGGACTCTTGATCTCAGGGATGTGAGTTTGAACCCCACACTGGGTATAGAGATTACATACATACATACATACATACACACACAAACCAACTTACAAGAAGAGTTGGGGATATAATATCAGTACAGACAGCCTTTACCTTCAAGGAGCTTATATTCTAAAGGGTAGAGATAAACAATAAACATGTAAACAACGAAATAAGCAGTCATTTCAGCAGAGAGGATGGGACAAAGGCCTGACCAAAGTAGGGACAGAATGGAAAGTGAGAAAACAGGAACCAACAATTCTTTTGGATGGCTTTACCGTGAAGGGATCAGAGAAATGGGGGGTGGTAGCTGGATGGCAATGTGGGGCAAATGAAGGATTCTTCCAAGAAAAAGATGGTAGAAGTGAGATAGGCTCAGCCTCTCCCAAAGCTCTGTGTTCTCTGGCAGAGGAGGAGTGGGAGCAGAGGTGGGGGGCCACAGACCAGCTGTGGTTAGACCCCACAGACAGCTCCCTTTTTTCCACCATAATAGCCCTGTTATTATTCTGATTGTAAGAACAATATATAAGAACCTTGAAGGAGGGAAAAGTCAGCACGCAGAGAGGTACAAAGAAAGAATTAGAAATCCTCTGAAATCCCATCCAAACAAGTAACTGTGACCATTTGGTGTCCATCCGTCTGGACCCAGGATCAGCAAACTTTCTGTAAAGAGCCAGACAGGAAATATTTTAGGCTTGGCAGGTCACAGTGTCTCTGTAGAAGTTCTGCAGAGGTAGCACTAAAGCAGCCATAGATATATGTAAATGAGTGGGCGTGGCGGTGTTTCAACTAAACTTTATTTACAAAAACAGGTGACAGGCTCTGTTTGCCAACGATTTTAGACATCTCTGTGTCTCACCAGACGTATGTATACAGTGTTACTTAAATAGACTCATGCAAAAATAAATAAATAGACCCATGCATACTTCCTGGATAGTTTCCAGGAGCTCAGTTTACCTGACCTGTGAGCCCTAGGGACAGATGAGAAGTTGAGGGCATGGCTGGCCAATGAGCAGCTATAGGGCCTCCTTTCTCCCCCAGGGCTTCCTGACCACCCAGGGTAGCCGGAACCTGCGGGCTGCCTGTGCCCTAGAGCACACATTTGCTCCGGTGACCGATGGGGCCGTCTCCACATTGCTGGGTCTGCTTATGCTTGCTGGTTCGAACTTTGACTTCATCATAAGGTAGGGGAGGCATGGGGCAAGGAGGTAGGGCCTGCCTGTACTGGCCACAGGGGCTACCCAGGCTGACCACTTACCTCCACACAGGTACTTTTTCGTGGTGCTGACAGTGCTCACACTCCTGGGCCTCCTCCATGGGCTCATGCTGCTGCCTGTGCTGCTGTCCATCCTGGGCCCCCCACCAGAGGTGACCATACCCTCCCCCTGCTTCCAGCCCAGGGGATGGGGTGGGATAGGCAAGGGAAGAGACGGAGCCAGGACAAAATCTCATTGGCCAAAAGACAGGGCTCAACTCACAAGGACCCTCCCCCTGAGGTCAACCAAAGGTGGCAGCCTCTCCCTTTGCCCAAACACCATGCCCCTGTCCCTCAACTTTTCTGGCTACTTTATGGGACCCACCTTAGTGTTTAGGGTCAAGAGCAACGTGCAGAGTTCGTCCCAGGCCTTGACATCCTGTCCCTTGTCAGCTCTTATTTGCTGCTGGAAGCCAACAAGGGCCACAACTTCCCAACAATCAGAGTGATGCACCAGTGAGCTGCTGAAGGGGACTGAGGTCCTGGTACCCCTGGGCTCACTGGGAGTGGTGTCTCCCCCAGGTGGTACAGATATACAAGGAGAGCCCAGAGGTCCTCAGCCCTCCAGCTCCACGGGAAGGAGGACTCAGGTGGGGGTTGTCCCCCACCCTGCCCCAGAGCTTTGCCAGAGTGACTACCTCCATGACAGTGGCCCTCCACCCACCCCCACTGCCTGGTGCCTACATCCACCCAGCCTCTGATGAACCCACTTGGTCCCCTGTTGCCACACCAGCTGCCAGCGGCTCCAACAACCTCAGTTCTAGGGGACCATGCCCAGCCACTGGGTGATAGAGCACCTGAAACATGGAGACCCTGCTTGGGTCACATGAAGTCACTGGGAAGCAGTGGGTGGGTTATTGAATGCAGGACAGACACCTGGAGAGCCCTGCTGCTGCTGTCTGCCTGCGTTCCCTTTCCTGCCTCAGCCATCACAGACCTCCCTGATACCCATGCAAAACCAGCACCCTCTGGGCTGGGAGAACAGCCTTGCACACCTGGTTCTGTGTTTGTGCCTTTCTGCGTGGGGGTAGAAGCCAGCACCTCAGGCTGCGGTTCATCCCTTTTCTCCCCGCCCTCCCATGTGCTACTGGCCCCTCGCAGGCCAAGCCTGGGGGATCCTCTAGTACCCTTTGCTAGTCCTGGCCCCCCACTGCTTGGTAACTCCTGAGTAGGCCGTCTGTATCTGCCCTCCTTCTACCACGTAAATTATTTATATGAAGATGTTTATTTTTGTAGTTTGTATAGATTTTAGCTATGCTGAAAGTTTTATTTTTAAAGAGTGAAATATATTCTATATGAACTCATCTCAAATGACTTTGGTGCTTTTCTTTCAAACAAACTTGGGAGTTTGCAACTAGAGGTATCATGGTCTAAGTTCCTGGGGCTACTCTAGTCCTGAAACGGAAGGGCCCCCAGGTTCTAAATTTTTGTCACGTAATGTTGGTCTATTTATTCACCTGGCAAGTGAAGGTCATATTCAACAAATATACTGTGGTCATATAGTTGGTAACAGGACCTGGGGTAAGTGCTTAGTATACCAAATGATACAAATGTTTTTGGTGACACTGCTGTGTGGCTTTCAGAGCCATCATAATCTAGCCCTGCACACCTCTCTGTTTCAGCAGCATGGTGGGGGGTGGGGGGTGGGGGGGTGGGCAGGGGCAGAGCCATGCTACAGGTAGAAGGTAAAATGGAAGCAGATAGAGAAAGTAGCCAACTGAAACAGATGGGAATAGCAAGGTCTGGGGAGACATTTTAGGAGTTTATGTCTAGACCATCTTCCAAGGCAAGAGGCCTCTGCAAATCAGCAGCCTGGTGCCCCAGAGGCACCTTTGGCCAGACAGCCAGGGGATCCACAGGGGGAACTGTCCAGAAACTGAGATTGTGCTAGTGGCCAGTGAGGTGCTATAGTTAAGCTATCTGTTCTGTTCTTATACAGAGGGCTAGAAGATTCTGGCCACACTTCTGGGCTAGATTACAGCACCTCACCCTATGAGGTGAGGGAGGTCTTTTATTATCCTTCCTCAAACTATTCCAGGTCTCAGTCTCAAGTGATACAAATATGCACAGTGGGTTCCAGCCACTCACCAGGAACAACCCCACCTTAAGAGCACTGCCTTCTTATACCTCACCCACCAGGCTAAAGGCCAGAAAATCATGTTCTGACTAAATATAAAATAAATTCATTTAATTAAATACATGAACAAACCTATAGCAGTTGAATCAACACTAACATAAATACCTAAAAAGACCTTGAGTAGTTGGCTTTGAACCTAAAATAGGGGGTGCAAGGGATGGAGGCTGGATTTCAAGCCAATAGTGCCTGGGTGGAGGGGCTTTTGAGTGGAGCAGAAGAGCTCACCAAGCTGGACTAGTGCAAAAGATGTCAGTCTACTGTGCTGCTTAGCAGCAGAGGGACCCAGGAAAGTTAGTTAAACTCACTGTGCTTCAGTGTTTTCATCTGTGAAATGGGAAGATTAGAACCTATCTCGTAGGGTGCTATTTCTTTTCCTCAGGATTTTCAATGAAATTATTTATGTAAGAAATGACCTGGTATCTCATAAGTGCTCCCTAGTCTTGTAGTGTGTATAGATATTAACTGTGCTGAAAGTTTCTGCTCTGACTGCTCTGACTGGAAAGGTGTCCTGGTGTGGCAGCAATCAAACGGATTCCAGCCGATTGGAGTTCGACCACCCCAAGAATGCTCAATCCAGGGGTATGAATCACCTCCAGTCTCCGAGACAAGTCCCAGGCCTTGCGGGGCAGCCCACCCTGTGTGGTACCTCACACTACTCAGTCCTCTGACTTAAATTCCCTTTCATGGCTCCCCATCATGGACAAGACGAAATCTAAGCCCTTTCCAGGCGCAACTCACTCTAGCCTCTGCCATCATCCAGCTCTCTCCCAGACAGTGTCTAGCCGGACTCACACCCTCATTCAGACACACCACACTCTAGACAGGCTGAATTACTTTCAGTGTGCACCTTCCACAATTTCACAGACGTCATTCTCTCTGCCAAGGACACTTTTCTTCTTTGATGGAACCATCCTTTAATATTAGTTGGATGCCATCTCTTCCGGGAGGGGTAGTGATGTGCGTCCTACGAGGTCCCAGGGCCCCTGAGGACTCTGCTCAACCGTTTCTGCTTGGGTCCCAGCACTGGGGGCGGGGGGTGGAGGGTGTTCCTGCCGGTAAGGCTGTACTTCAATAACTGGGACTAACAATCCCAACCCCTTGGTAAAGAGCTCGGCACAGGCACCGGCGGGAAACGCCCTTACCTCTCCGGGCAAACGGGGCACGGGTTCTCGTGTGGACCGCAGAGCTACTACGGAGGCATCACCCTAGCGCCACCCCGCCGCCACAGCTGGTGTCTCGCACCCGCCCGGAGACGCCTGTGATTTGCATACCCATGGTGCACCACGAAAAACCAGTTTCACTCTGCTGGAGTTCCAGCCCCACCAAGATTTCTGCGCTGTTTAGGTCATACTACCTGTTAGACATCTATGGTCTATAGAAATTCCAAGCAGGGAGCATGAACCGTGCAGACACTAAACAACCATAAGTGTGCTAAGTGTTGTCTTGCTCTAGGAAATTCCAGGAGAAGATGGGAGGGTATACTCTGGTTTCTCTTCAAATCGCATAAATCTTTCGCCTTTTACTAAAGATTTCCGTGGAGAGAAACAACTATGAGTCTTTACCCAAATTTTTTGAGGCCTCGTTTTGAGGCTTATTTTTATGGTTAAGAAAAGGAAAGATCCAGCCTTCATAATACGTTGTGACTTTTACTTGTGGGTGAGTATAGTTTCTGCTTCCCAAAGAAAAGTGTGAGGTGCTTTTTTAGGTTTTTCCGGTATTTCTGGGAAGATATTTTAGAGCAGGTGTGGGTTAACACTGTAGTAACTAGCCTCTTCATTTATAAAGAGTTTAGTTTATTAGTGATGCCAAACGTTGGAAAGGCTGGACAAATAACATAGCCAGGTAAGTAATTTATAATCTCAGTGGGGAGAGCCGTGGAGAAATGGATATATGGCTAGCTAGCCACCCACCACATGAGTCCTTGGGTTTTAGACTCAGATTCTCCCATTTATCTGTATTTTCTCTGGCTTTTTTTTTTTTTTCTTCAACGTTTACTTTTGAGACAGAGTGTGAATGCGGGAGGGGCAGAGAGAGAAGGAGACAGAATCCCAAGCAGATTCCAGGCTCAGAACTGTCAGGCTCTGACTAGAACTCTTGAGCCACGAGATCATGACCCAAGCCAAAGTCAGATCAGATGTTCAACCTGAGTTCATGACCTGAGCTGAAGTCAGCTGTTCAACCGACTGAGCCACCCAGGTACCCCAGCATCTTCTCTGGCTTTAACTAAATACCATGTCATGGCTGGTGACCTCCATAAATTTACAGCTGGGATCAGTGATGGCCATATTCAAAGCATAAGCTTCAAGCAACCCACCCTGGTCCAAGAAGAGCTCTTGATGGATTCATACAAAACTCTCCTCTGTAACTATTCTTAGACTGTACCCCATTCCCTACCGCCCCTTTGTCCCAATCTTCCATACAACACACACAAATTGTTTTAATGTAAATCTGATCACACACTCCATTCTCCAGCCTGCACAAACCCCTCCAAATGCCTTTCTCCAGGACATGTGGTTTGTGCCCCTCATCCTTTAGGTCTCCAGTCCTGAGTCTCCAGAGGTCCACCCTCACCACCCTGTATGAAACAACCCCACTCCCACCACATCACTCTTTATCTTTTTAATCTGTTTTATTTTTTTTCAGAGTACAAACTACTTCCTGAAATTATATCATACATTAATTTCTTTACTTGTCTGCTGTATGTTTCTCCTAGAATGTAAGTTCCTCGAGGCAGGGAATTTACCTGACTTATTCTCTGATGGATCCCATGACCCTAAATCAGTGCCTTTCACATGAACACTCAATACTTATGGAACAAATGAATGGATTCATATATATATATATATATATATATAAAATATTTTTAGATATTTAATTTATATATTATCTAAATATTTAATATAGTTCTTAGGAAGGTTAGCACTTTACAAAATTAACCTTCCTAAGAACTCTATTCAATAGATTCTGTTTTTATCGCCATTTCAAAACAAGGAAACTGAGGCATAGAAAGTTTACCCTACTCAAGTCACAAAGCCAGAAAGTGGTGGAGCTAGGATTCAAACCCAGGCAGCCTAGATCCAGAAGAGACATACTCTTAATCACTGTGCTACTGATGGGGTTCAGGACATGCTACCCCAAAATATAGTATCTTGGCATATTGAATATTTTAAGCAATTTGAGAAATCAGAAGAGTCACTCTTACCGCCTCATCTCACCCTGGCCCTATCTCCCTTCTCCCTTGAAACAGGTCATAAAACCCTCAAGTGAGAGGTGCCCTCCTATACTGGAGGCAAGGAGTCATCCTTATCTCCAGAGTCAAAGGGACTCCAAGAAGAATCCAAACAGGTTTTGCTAAATTTCCCCATTTACTACACTTACCTCATACCCTTTAACCCATTATGTCCTCCATCACTATCCACTCTTCATCAAACCCAGCATAAAAATACTCTGGTTTAGGGGTGCCTGGGTGGCTCAGTCGGTTAAGCATCGGACTTCGGCTCAGGTCATGATTTCACACTCCATGAGTTCGAGCCCTGTGTCGGGCTCTGTGCTGACAGCTCAGAGCCTGGAGCCTGCTTCAGATTCTGTGTCTCCCTCTCTCTCTGACCCTCCCTCGTTCATGCTCTGTCTCTCTCTGTCTCAAAAATAAATAATCATTAAAAAAAAAAATACTCCGGTTTAACCATTTCTTCTAGTCTTCATTTCCTTATGAAGGCTTTTGTATTGCTAAAACTTATATCGGTATATGTGCTGATGAAGTGAGCACACTAAAACTTAATATTGGAGTACCAGTCTGGCTCAGCCGGAGGACCATGTGACTCTTGATCCCAAGGTCGTGTGAGCCCCATGTTAGGTGTAGAGATGACAAACATACATACATACATACATAAATCATATTAAATAAATTTGTATGCTTTTGTCCTGTTAATCTATGTCAGTTTAATTTTCTTTTTAATTTTTTTAAAATTTATATCCAAATTAGTTAGCATATAGTGCAACACTGATTTCAGGAGTAGATTCCTTAGTGCCCCTTATCCATTTAGCCCATCCCCCCCTTGCACAACCCCTCCAGTAACCCTCTGTTCTCCATATTTAAGAGTCTCTTATGTTTTGTCCCCCTCCCTGTTTTTATATTATTTTCATTTCCCTTCCCTTATGTTCATCTGTTTTGTCTCTTAGAGTCTTCATGAGTGAAGTCATAAGATTTTCATCTTTCTCTAATTTCACTTAGCATAATACCCTCCAGTTCCATCCACGTAGTTGCAAATGGCAAGATTTCATTCTTTTTGATCGCTGAGTAATACTCCGTTGTAGATATATACCACATCTTCTTTATCCATTCATCCGCCGATGGACATTTGGGCTCTTTCCATACTTTATTGTTGATAGTGCTGCTATAAACATGGGGGTGCCTGTGTCCCTTCGAAACAGCACACCTGTATCCCGTGGATAAATGCCTGGTAGTACAATTGCTGGGTCCTAGGGCAGTTCTATTTTTAGTTTTTTTGAGGAAACTCCATACTCTTTTCCAGAGTGGCTGCACCAGCTTGCATTCCCAAGTTTAATTTTCAAACCCAACCAGGCACCCTAAGAGGGGCAAGGAGAACTTTTTCCTCCCTTACACTACCTTTTCTTTTAGCAAAAGGAATTGTGCTCTACTTGATCTGCACTGAGCTTTTTCCAAAGTCACAGATACCTTTCTATATCACTGTAATATACCATAGTTTAGCCAGTCTTCTAGATTAAACCAGGACATCTAGCTTGTTTTCAATTTTCATTATCCAAACAATGCTGTTATGAAGTGGTACTATGAGTAACCACATTTTCGGTCTTGAGAAGTAATGCCAAATAACTTCCTTTAATTCATATGCAACATATTTTTGTATAAAATCCCTGAGACAGAAGTTTAACCCTATTTTCTACTAATCAACTGTCCCTCAATTTAGATTGATAGTATCTTGTTTTATAGCTCTTTTAAACTCTTTATGGAATAAAATAGCATTTAAATAAGGAAATAACGTCATCAGTGAACATTTGCAGAGCACTGATTATGTGACAGAGACTGGAGAAACAAGAAATGAATAAGGAACCACTCCAATCCCAGGGATCTTTGTCTAGGGAGATTCAGATCCTCAGGAAGACAAAGGGTGTAATGAATGAAAAAGGTAGTGATGTGAGAAACAAAGGCAGAAGGAAATGTAGATAGAATTAAATTTCCTCATAACCTGCAGCCCTTTGACAAATTCTTGAGGCAGGTCAACTCTAACATTCCTCCAGGAACTCCCTACTGTCTTAATGTTAATGCTTTGCTAGAGGGGAAAAAAACAATCTTAGCTTGACAAGAGCAAGGCCTCCAGGATCCTGTGTGTCTTCTTTTTTTTAATTTTTTTAATGTTTATTTATTTTTGAGACAGAGAGAGACAGAGCATGAACGGGAGAGGGTGAGAGAGAGAGGGAGATACAGAATCCAAAGCAGGCTCCAGGCTCTGAGCTGTCAGCACAGAGCCCGATGCGCGGCTCGAACTCACTGACCATGAGATCGTGACCTGAGCGCAGGTGGGAAGCTCAACCAACTGAGCCATCCAGGTGCCCCTGAGTCTTCTTTAGCATATGATTAGCATATGAAAGTCCTTCTGGAAACTTCCCCTGGCCTTTACTTACCCCAACCCCTAAGTATATAATCAGTCACTCCTCACAACACCCCCCCACACACACACATACAGCTCTTCCTGCCCACTGGTCCTGTCCCCATGCTTTAAAATCACCTTTTTGCACTCAACCATTCTTTCTTGGCCATCGGCTCCAGACCCCACCATCACTCCAAAACTGCATCTGTAGCATGGGGAGTCATCAGTAACCAAGAGAATGACTGTGCAGCCAGAGGACTACTGCCTTCAGAACCAGTGACTTTATGCAAAGGTAGTTGAGAGAAGAGTTGCTAACAGTTGGAACCACTAGTAATTCGGAGTGTCCTGAAAGTGAAATAGAGTGTATTTTGTCTGAGCAATGGGGATGTTGGGGGCTTAATAAGGGTAGTACGGCTGATAATCTTAAGTCTGGCTGCAGTGTGGGAAATGGCACGAAGAGGGGCATGGCTGGTGTGGAGGCAGAAAGACTAGCAAGAGCCTGTTGCATTAATTCTTAACATGGTACTGAATGAACTAAAGTGAAGAGAACTGAACCAACTGGAAAGATCTCATAGGGGAGAAAAAATAATTTTCCTTCTACTCTATGAAGTCTTGGCTGAGACCCTTGTAATAAGACAGATTAACAAGAGAAAAACAAGTTTATTAATATGTATACCTCTTGTGTACATGGGAGATACCCAGGGAAAAATGAGTAACTCCCTGAGGTGGTCTAAAATACCTGCTGAAAGACCATCGTCAGTTAAGGATGAAAGAAAAGTGTAGGGAGGACAGTTAGGAGAATGCTACCAGGAAAAACACAGTACATAAGGTAAGGCTTGTTAAGCAGATTTCAGTGGGTGCCTTCTCCACTAAAATCTTGTGAGTTGATCATCCTTCTTTCCCTGGTACAGAGGAGACGCCCTTACTAATGGAGATCCCCTTTTTAATTATAAATTTTCCTTACAAAAGGGTAACTTCTATTCTGTTTCCAGAGCTTCCACTTTTTCTCAAAATAATCAGCTTAAAATAATCCTTAGCTCAAAGAGGCGTATTTTGGATTGGCACATTTTACTACCCTTCAGTGTCTTAGAAGGCAGAAGTCACGGGAGGCAGATGTGAGGATGAAGAACAAGGCAAAGCTGAGATGCAGGTTTCTGGCTTAGACACTCACAGAGATGAGAAACACGATGGGGGCAGAACTGGAGAAAGATGAGGCAGCCCAATTTTGGATTGAGTCTGAGGTGTCTGTGGGGCATTTAGAGAGTGCTCTCTAGGAGGTAGCTCTGGAATTAAAGAAGGAGCTGAGCCGAAAAACGTGGGGATTATAAAAGTAAACGCGGCAGGCCTGCGCGGCCAGAGGGCCAGGGTAGAGTCAGGGTAAAGTGTAAGGGAAATCGCCTTTGGGCCCCGCCCAAGCCCACACCCACTCCCCACCCCCACAGCCCCACCCACAGGGCGCAGAGCCGGGCGACAGTCGCCCTTCCAGCGCCCGGCTCGCAGGGCATGCTGGGGGCGGAAGTCGGCTCCGAGCACTAGGCACGTCGGGAGTTGTAGCTTGGGACAGGCCCAGAATTCCTTGCAAACCGCGGCCTTTGGTCACTTAAAGGGCAGGTCCAGAAAGCAGTGATGCTCCCGGGGCAGGGTTCCCCTCCGGCGGCGGCACGGGGCGCCCCGGGCCACATCCCCTCTTCGCAGAGCGTGGCATTTCCACGCCTCTACGATCTGCTCCACCTGCAGGGGAAGGCCGGTCACGGCAGTCCTGCAATACCCCCTCACCCGGCAGACCCTGGGCCGAGCCCCCCCACCCCCACCCTCGCGCTTTTCCCCCACGCTGCTGAGCGGATCTGAGCTTGGTTCCCCGCGTCCGCACCGGGATGAGCGGCTCCCGCTGGTTCTGCTCTTCCAGGGCACTCAGCTCCGCCGGGGCCAGCAAAGCCAGTCTCAGCTCCCGCACCACCGGGGCCGCCACCTCGGCCACCGGCCGCTCCAGCACAGCCTGCGAACGCCAGCCCTAAGCCTGGACAGTCAGGAGCACCTGCCCCGCCTCCGGCTTGCCGTGTTCCTGCGCCCCAAGCCTCCTTCCCCACGCCAACCCAGGGTCCCTTTAGTACCCCCGCTCACCGCACCCACGCGTGCCCAGCTCCTGGCCGCCAGAACGAGCTCAGCCTCGTCCACGCGGAGCTTGTCGCTGCGCAACAGGGACAGCAACGCTGGCGCCGACAGCTCCAGGAACCCGCGGGTCCGGAGCGCCTCCTGTGGGTCCACGAATGGGTCAGGGAGGAGCAGAATGAGGTCTGAGGGATTGAGACTATGAAGATGGGGAGCGATACCTGGCTGTGGGCCTCTATGAAAGCTAGGCAACGCTCCTGCAGCTGTCCCAGGCCAAAGGTTACAGCAACCTAGGAACAGGATGAAGGCCATCAGGTTGGAGGCTGGAGAGACCATTGTAGTCCAGTCCTCCACACTGAGGACTAACTGCAAGCCTGTCTAGAACACCCACCTGCAAGGCCTCACAAACCAGTTCCACATCCAGCACCTTCACCACAAACTCCAGGCACAGCTGGGAACAGAAATGAAAGCGGGTTGTGCCAAGGTGTCTCCCCCAAGACCCCATCCTCGGAAGCAGTGAGCCACCCAGGCTCCTAAGCAGCCACATGCCCAAGGTGACCTCCCAGACCAAGAGAGGCAAGAAATCACCAGGGTCTGAGATTTGACAAGCCTGAAGGGACTGGACACTAGCAGCCTACTTTGGGTCCAGCAGTCTACCTTCTAGCACATTCCCCACAAATGAAACTAGATGAAAGCCACGTGAAAATCCACTCTCCTTCTCTGAGCACACTTATCTTGTGTCACTCCTGACTCAAAGACCTTTTCGTTTTAACCAGAAACTTGAATTTCACCCATGACCTCTCCTTCTCACTCTCACATCCAGAAAAGCACTGGGTCATGCCAGTTCCTCTTCTCTTAAAGTCATGGGCTGCCACTGCCTCTCATCCCCATTGGACTGTGGAGCCCTTCCCATCTCTCCCAATCACTTATTCTCTTAGCTCCAAATCCTCACTCCCTTACCTGAAACTTCCAATGAATTTCCATGCCCTCTGAGTAAAAAAAAAGTCCAAATTTTTTAAGGTCCAGTATGATTTAGCCCCCGGCACTGTCTCCAATCTCATCTGTCTCTCTCCTCTCACACTTAGTCCAGCCACACTAAATGGCTCACTAGCTCCTTTTGTGCCTCTGTGACTAGAATGCCACCTTTTCCACTCCCCCTCTGAGCAAACCTCTACCTATTCTACTTGATCTAACACAAATGTTTCCCCTCCCAAGAAGTCTTCCTTTCTCCCCTATGGCAAGACCAGAGAGACCCTCTGTAGAATCTCAGCACCATATACCCTCATTTATCACACTTCTTATGCCCCTGGGTTAAGAGTTTTCATGTGTCTCTCTTTGAAGAACAAGGATCAAGGCTGATTTATCCTGGCATCTATGGCACCAGCCATAACCCCCGCCATATGCCCCCACAGCACACACAGGGCATGTACATATCCATTGCACATAGGCACACATAATGCCTATTTACACAGAGAGCTATCCATACTTCTGTGTTGGAACACGTTCCTCTCCAGGCCAGAGTGTGTGTGAGGTCGGGTGTGATCTGAGCCCATAAGAAGCAAGAGAAGTGAGACAAGGGCCTGCCACATAAACCTACCTCTCGCAGTTCCTCCAGTCCATATTCTATAGCCGCGGTCAGCACCTCCAGCACCTGCAAAGTAGAAGGGATGTGGAAGGGAGTGTCTCCTGCCCCTCCCCCTCCCTCTCTCATCCACACCCTTGCCCAACAGGCTCACAGAGTGGCGGTGCAGCCTGACGCTGTTGGTGTACAGGAACTCCAGCACTGCCAGGAAGGCCTCAGCTGGCACAGTGCTTAGCACCACGGGGCTAGGCATGCCAGAGCCCAGCTTCGGACCCAGAAGTCGTTGGAAGAAGTTGCATCTACAGGCCAACAAGCACCGGTGGGCAAACACCTCCTGCCGTTCTTGACCGACCACAAAGCAAACATCACTGTGGGAAGGGAAGGAGAGAGCCAGGGAAGAAGAGGCCAGAGTCTTGGATATAACTCTAGGCTTTGCCTTTGCCCACTCTGAGCTTTCATTTCCTTATCTGTCATATAAGGGACAGGGCTTAGTCCTTCCAGCCAATGGTCTGGAGTATACACACAGGCCTGGATTCTAGTCCTAGCTTCATCCCATGGTGCCTCAGGCAAGTGACTTATACCTTTGAATTTCAGGTTTCTCATCCATGAAATGGGATAGTAATCCCAAACCCTCAGGTCTTAGAGGAGGTGGCTATGCTTGATCACGGAGGGGACACCAAGGCTGATGCAAGATTGATCTTACATACCCCTCTTCTCCCCAGCCTGACTCTTGAGGTAAGGGAAGCTCTTCTTGGCTCCTCCTCCATAGACTGCAAACTCAGCTTTTTTCAGCCTCCTCCAGGCAGGAGGGGGTGGGGGAGCGGGGGTGCAGAGTGCACTGGCTGCAGATAGACATGGCAGCGACGCACCATCATGAGACCAGACCACATTTTCCATCTTCACAACCACTTCCGGCCCCAGCCTCTGGGCCTCCCAACAGCATAGAGGGTTGGAGGCAGGAAATGAAGCTTGGGCTTCTGGAGCCTCCTAGGCCCAGGTCCAAGGCCAGGGGTTCCCACTACTCAGACCAGACTGTAATCCCCAAAGCAGTAGGGTCATGGGAGTCCTCAACCCTTAGGGAGGAAGTGGGGACAGAAAGCTACATTCTAGTTCTCCTGACCAGCCCTTCCCCCATATTCTATCCCTGGTTTCAGACACCACTAGCATCCTGTGCAGTGAGCCCTAGGCAGCACCCTTGAACTGCTTCCTGCCGGAAACTCTGGCTCAATCCCTTGAGTTTTGTTCCTCTTGTGAATCCCCAGTTCCCAGAACAGGGTCATCTGCTCCTCTGCCTCCCAGGGAGGGACTCAAGTCACATCCCATCTCTCAAGATTCAGGGGGCAAAGGGCTCCTCTCTGCCAGGAACCCAATCCACAAAAGAAGGCCTTTGCCCAAAGTCATACCAGTTGCTCCGGGCTCCAGCCCCCACTGCCTCCCCCTCTTCTCCCCCCGCCCCCACTTCTGGCTCTCAAGACATCATGGACACTGAATGATGTAACCTGTAGCCATTCTCCACACTTGACTTCCCCAGACTGAGTTCACCAGGGAGGAGGGTCATCTCCACCTCTTCTGTACCCAAGGCTTCCTCAGAGTCATGGGACCCAGCAGAGCCAGCTAAGGAAATGCCACAGACAGGGCCCACCCCCTCACCTGTATTGGGGATTGTTGAGAAGGCTTCGGAGTGCTGTGGAAAAGGGTGCAGCCTCCCCGTGCACAAGCAGTCCTGGGGTCTCCATGGGTGGGGTGGGGCAGGGGAGCAAGAGGACAGAATAGCCTAGGAGACCTGTTGTCTGTTGGTCTGTGGGAGGTGATAGGTGGGCAGGAGCAGGAGGCCTGGCTAGGCCTGGGAGCTCGTAAGGAGGCTAGAAAGGCCTGAGAGGGAGGGACAGGAGCTTGGGAAGCCTGTTTGCTGAGAAGCTGAAGTTTAGGGATGGGGCAGGAGAGGCCCAGGTTCCTTAAGAAGGCATTAGAGCCTAATAGAAGAGGCCAGAGGCTGGGCTTGGGGATGGAGAGTCAGGGAAGGGGCCAAGACAGGCTGAGGGTGGAGCAGACTGGACTGGGGAAGAGAGGCTGGCAGAGCATGAGGCCCCAGCTGGGAGCCTGCCCAGGCAGCAGTGGGTGGGAAGCCTGTGGGTTTCCACGGAAACTGGAGCTCAGCTTGAGAGGCCCCACCCATCTTCCACAGGCCCAGGGAAAACTTCAGCCCTCAGAGGGGCCGGAAGTTAGTAGAGGGTCTTAGCACCCAGGCCCCTGCCTGCCTTGGATTCAGAGTTCAAACTCCCTGACCCTCCTACTCCTTCCCTCACATGCGCACAGGGTCGGGATCAGGTTAGCCAGGCCTGGGAAACCCCCCTCGGTAGGGAAATTCCTCACCCTCATAGAGCTTTCAGGGCCCAGACTGGCTTGTCTGGGAGGGGGGCAGTCCTGTCCCTCCCAGAAGGAGGTCAGGTGAGGAGGTGTCAGCTCTGACAGAGGCGTCATGGCCTCTGGCATCCCTAAAATGCAACCACAGTTAGGGGGTTGGCACTCTAGGCACTAGGGCACAGCAGAGGTGTGGCCAGCTGGAGACAAGCTCCAGAGCACTTGGGTCAGCAGGGGTCAGGAGGCTGGACTCTGGTTCACTGCCAAGTCTAGTCACCACTGTTGCATCAGGTCGGCTCCCACCAGCAGGGCTAATGGGTCTCCCCTCCCCCTGCACACAGCCCTGAGCTGAGGAAGTCATCCAAACTCCACCCCAGCTCTGCACAGAGAGCGGAAATGTTTGTCCTTGTTGAGGCTAATGGGGAGAGGATAGAGCCATGACGTTCTTCTTCCTGTGGGGGAAGATCCTGATTCCTGAACAGCCACCCCTACAGCCTCAAGGTCTCCCCATATACCAGCCTCTGCAACTTGCTCACAGCTTCAGAGCCAGCCTTCAGAAGGGGAGAAATGGACAGTGGCTCAAGAGCCCTGGTGTAGGGGAATACCTTTCTGACCAGAGCCCCTCTCTACATCTGCCCCCTCAGTACAGGGGTTCTAGGCCCCTGTTATCTCCTCTTGCCTGATGACTCAGGCACCCCGCACACAGCATGTACTGTGTAGTAACACTTCCAAGTTAAGCCAGAGCCAGGACTGGAAGGAGGAAACCAAAAAACAGGAGTGCCTTCCCAGTAACCCAGGGCAACTCCACAACACAAGGGGCCATTACCTTCCCGCCTGCCAGTCAGGCCAGCTGGGTGAGGAAGGGCTGTGGAGCTAGGAGAGAGTTTGGAGTCCAAAGGCTGCAGCTGACTCAGTTTCCTGTGGGAGTTTCGGGAGAAGAGGGCATTCATCCCAGAACTAATTCTGGAGGTAGGGCCAGAGGCCAACTGGAGAGGGTGGAAGGAGCTTCCTGAGTCACCTGCCTCCATCCAGCCTGAACCAATTGTAGGAGAGATCTTTGTGCCAGCCACCCTAGAAGCAGGTAGGGGTCGAAGGTGTCTGGATTCTAGACACCTGTGGGGTTGAAGGAGTTGGTCTGTGTCTCCCTCTGGTTAGGGGTTTGAGGCACCACTATCTAGGCTGAGGAAAACAAAGGGGAGGTTCATCTCCCTTCTGCTGGAGAAGTCAGGTGGAAGAGAGAAAAGGAGGTGTATTTATTTAGAGCTCACTTAGCTAACCTCCATAGTGCCCAGGGGAAAGTGGAGCTCAAGGGGACAGGGGCAACCCCAAGATGATAGTCTGAGCAGCATCGCTTATGTCCCTAACAGCCCTTAATCCTCTAAGCACCTAGGAATCCACGCAGCTGGGGACAATTTGATTCACCTGTCCCAAAAACACAGGTAAGAAGGGGTTAGGGGGTAAAAACCCTTATCACGGAGTGAAAGACTGGATGTGGTACAGACGGCCAGTTTAGGCCCCCGTCTATGTGTGGGTCTTCCAGCCGGCAGGTCCATGGCTGGCAGGTCTGTGCCCCCAGGACGCCAGGAGGAGGATACTACCAAAGACCCCGGGCTGAAACTATCACCGGTGAGGCCTCCAGGCCACCTGCCCAGTATTGAAGAGGCCCGACTAGCAAGTCTGGGCCCAGCCTCCCGCCGTGGCTCTGTGCTGGGCCCAGCCTCGTCCTTCTCACGCCGCAACTCGCTGGCCGGACCAGGCGTGGGTCCTGGGGGTCGGCGACCATCTCTGGGCCCAGTTCCTCTTTTGGGCTCAAGGATTAGCTTCTCTGGGTTGCCCCTAGCGCCTGTGCGTCAGGTGGCACCCTCCTACCGCACAGAGCCAGCGCCAGGGGAGCGCTGGGAAGCCTCGCGCTTACAGTGCGCCCTGGAGGCAGCGCTGGCGGCGAGGCTGCACAACGCGTGCTACTCGGGGATGGAGGCTGGGCCTCTGGCTCAGGAGCTGTGCGAGTTGGTACGCGTGCGCCTGCGTGAGATCAGTCCCCCACGCTACAAGCTAGTGTGCAGCGTGGTGCTGGGGCCGCGCGCCGGCCAGGGCGTGCACGTGGTCAGCCGCGCGCTCTGGGACACCGAATGCGATGGTCTGGCCTCCGCCGCCTTCACCAACGCCTCGCTCTTCGCCGTGGCCGTGGTCCATGGGCTCTACTACGAGTGAAGAGGCCTCCAAGTTATGCAAAAACGGTTTATTATCCCAGGAGGAGGCCCTCCCTGGGGCTCAATCCCAATAAATAAATGTCTGTCAATAAATAAAAGTGGTCCATAAATAACGTCCCCTAGCTGGGGACTAAGGCTCAGGCTTTTCTTGGAGAAGGGGTAGGAGGCTGCCGAGACAGGCAGACTCCAACCGCAGTAAAGCTGGTCCCTGATTCCCTGGGGGATTCGGCCCACAACCCCCAGTGAGGCACCAAAGGGACAGGGAGGCCCACAAAGGTAAAGGCCAGAGCCTTACAGGCACAGGCCTCAGCCCTGAGGCCTTAGGTCAAGGCCTGCTCTGCAGGTTGGGGCCTAGGCTGGGCAGCGGTCCCGGAGCAGACGCAGAGCATAGCGGAGCCGCTGCCGCAGGTCCGGAGAACAGCCCAGCTGCCGAAGGTGGGAAGCGAGGTAAGTGCAAGCACTGCGATTGCGGGCCACAAAAGTCACAAGCAGGGGCTCCCAGCCACTGAGGATCAGTTTGGTGTGGTCGCCATAGAAGTTCACCTATGCACAGAAGGGTAGCACTGATCAGGGCCTAGGCCCCAGGTCCAGTTTCTTTCCCCAGCATAGTGGGCCTCCTAGACCTTGCCCCCAACTCCAGGAGGGGTTCTTACCTGGACAGTACCATCACTAAACAGCATGAGTAGGGCCTGATCAGTCTTGACCCACTGCAGCAAGAGTGGGGGGACAGGCATCTCCACCTCTTCCACACTGGGCAGATCACCACCCTGGGAGTAGGAGCAGGTTATTTGTCTGATACTAGTCAGGCCCCTCCCCATTAATGTCTCCCTTAGAGGTCCAGCCTCTAGCTCTTAGCACCCCCAGCCACTCCTGCCAAGGGGATTAGGAAGGGATCAGGTTGTGTTAGTCCTCAACGTGTCCCACTCCAGTCCACATACCTTCATGAGACGCTGCTCCATGTAGGAGGCAAAATATCGTAGGACACCAAGCTGAGGCTGCAGGGCCCGAGGCACAGCACCCACAGAGAAAGAGAAGTGTTTTGTGCTGGTAGGGTTGTAGTGCACAGTCCTGGAGGAGAGGAGACAAGAGGTCAGAGAGAACCCCGCACTGATGCCCCTCCCCGAGAGACCCCAGGACACCCAAGTGCAGAAGCACACAGCTGCTGGGCACAATGGCCTGGATACAAGACACTCCATAACAGCACTTACTTTCTGTTGGCTGAAAGGGCCATATGTGTGCCATTGTTGAAAAGCACAGCCACACGGCGGCTGGACAGTTGATACCCAAAGCCAAATTTGTTGGAGTAGTCAACCCACTTGCTGACCCATACCAGAGGCTCTGGCTGTGCAAGGGGAGCTGGGTTCTGTTCCGCTGTCATGGAAGAGGAAGGAGTGAGGATCTGTTCCCAACATGGCAGCCAAAGAACTCCCACCACCATTCACCCATACCATACCCCAATCTCACCTGGGGGCATGAAGGCCAGGCAGTTTCTCAGAGCACAGAGGGCTGACTCCACCACTGTGGCCACAGTCAGACCTTCTTCAAACCCTAAAGGAAACAGGGCACTGAGAATTAGGCATTAGTTCCCCAGGACACAGGCCATGACCACTGACCTCTGACTCCTTCCCTCTGGTCCCTGGTCTCAGCCCCAGACACTTCTAACACTTCTCATCCTCCTGGCTCCTCACCATCTCCACTGCTTGCCAGTGTCCCACGGGGTGAGCTGTCCTCAGGTGCCGTCTCTACCAAGCTGAGGGGTGCTGGACCAGAAGCTGCTGGAGCCTGGATGGTTGGGTAGGAGAAGGAAGTGAGATAGTCCTCAAAATCCAAATCCTTGAGAGTCCATGGCCCAGCCTTGCCCTGGCAGCCAGGGCACCCCAGGTCAGCCCTGCCTGGCTAATGACACACAGCCAATTAGGCTACCATGAGGCTAGATGCTTCACTAGCTTCTTTTATCCCAGGCTTCCTGCAGCTGCTAGGGTGAGAGTGAGTCAGGAAACACTACCCACGTGAGTACCTCACCTCAGGCCTGGCATCTTGATGGCCAATGGACGTCCGAGTGAGGCCATTCACCAAACAGGAGACCTCGTCCCGCTCCTCAGGATGGTTCTTACCTGGGTGGGGGAAGATATAGCCCTCAGTATCCTGCCCACCCCGCAGGCTTCCTGTAGGGATGATACAAATGGGCACATGCTCTCTCCAGGGGTTCAAAGGCACTCACACTCATGCCCCCACAATATATGTAACAAGCCCCCCTGCACTTTATACCCTCAAACCCACTGACATCGCAGACTCACTCTTCTTCTTCCTGCCAAAGAGGCTCTTGGTAACTTTGACAAACAGAATCCTAGCTGGGTTAAGGGGTATCAGGTCTGGGACTGTCACACAGCTGCTGACAGGGAGCCGGTCGGGGGTGTAGCCCTGAGGAGGGAAGTCATGTGAGCAGAGAAGGGAGGTCCTAGGGGCCCTGTCACCTACCCCCCATTGAATCCCCTGGGAATATGCAGACTTGACTTCGGGGAGCCACAGACCTTGGTAAAGAAGTCATGGCGCAGGATCTGGTCAATTGAGGGGCGGTCTTGGGGCGAGGCTCGAAGGATGGCAGACAGGAGCTGCCGGGCAGGCAGTGAGAGGCTGGCAGGCAGTGTGTAGTGAACCTGTTTGATGCAGCGATAGGTCTCCTTCAAGTCAACTGTCTCAAAGGGGGGACTCCCACACAGCAGTGTGTACCTGTGAGGTAGAGATAAGGGGGGTCAGGAGTAAAGTGGAAGGTACACCCCATGCGTGCACCCACCAGTGTGTAGACGACCCTGGGACTCACATGACACAGCCCAGGGACCACACGTCTGCCTCGGGGCCATGGCCCTGTCTTTGCAGCACTTCTGGAGCCACATAATTGGGGGTGCCACAGATGGTTCTGAAAAGGAGTAGGAAGAGAGGAGAAGGTTCAGACCCAGCCTGGCTAGCCACCCCCCACCCTCATCCCTGCCCCCACTGTGAGTCCAGACAAAGCAGCTGCCTGTCACCAAAGGCCAGAGAACTCCTGCTTGTCCTGGGACAATGGATGCTGGAGATGGCAGCTGAGTCCCCGCCCACCCGCCTGGCCCAGCTGCTCAGCTGCTCTGCAGGATGATGGGGGGCGGCGTGGGGGGGAGGGGGGAAGGCCCTGACCCCCAACCCAGCTCCCTCCTCCAAGGCCAGCAGAGTCCATCACTGATCCTTTCCTCCTTCTCCCACTCCCGTCTGTCAGACACCCACACAGGCTGTCACCTCCTATGGTCTGTGCCACACACACACCAACACCAGCTGTCATATTGCCCCAAAACACTCCTCTGTCACACATGCTATCTGTTGTCACTCACACCCAGTCATCATGGTCACAGCAGGGTCTTCTTACACAGGATGTCATGTCCTGCTATTCCCACACTCCGTCTGTCTCACACACACATTGCTTATGTCACCTTCCCCCAGCCACACACAGGATCAAACATCTCCAAGAATCCTTACATCCCCGTCTGTCTCAGGGATTCAAACACCAACAGGACCCTCAGCCTTTCCACCAGTCGTGGCTGCCACCTCCACCTTCCCCCACACACAAACAACCGTCATCCCTCCCCATCTATCACACACACACATCAGTCAGTCATCATGCCTCCCACATACAAACTCACTGTCTGTCACGCACATCATCTGTATCACACAGACTGTGGCCACCCCTCTCCTCAAACACTCACTTCTTCCTATGTTCCGGGGGTTCCAACCGGGTTGCCAGCCCAAAGTCCCCCATCTTCAGTTCCATGTTCTCAGTGATAAAAAAATTTCCTGAACAGGGGGAAAGAGGTGTGTCAGACTCCTTTCTCTCTGCGTCCTCAAACCCCAATCCTGCTGGCCCAGGATTCTCACCCAGCTTGAGGTCTCGATGCAGGATGCCCCGCTGGTGCAAGTACTTGAGTCCGGAAAGGATCTGGCGCAGGTAGTAGCGCACCTCTGGCTCCAACAGGGTGTGCCGGGCCTTCCAGATGTGGGCCAGGGACTGCAGAGAGCCACTGCTTCAGCCCCCGGCCCGCCCTCTTTGACCCTCCCTCCATCTGTGCTCGCCGAAGGAAGAGACAGGGCTCCAGCTTTGGGTCTCAAGGCCCCTTTCTCTCTCCCACTCCCATTGTCATCACTCACCTTTCGGCTGCAGAGCTCCAGGAAAATGTATATGTTGTCAGCATCCTCAAAGTGGTGTGAAAAACGCACGATGTGGCGGTGCTGCAGGCCGCGGTGCAGCTCAATCTCGTTTAGGATCTGCAATGGGGGCGCGGGGTGGTCATCCTTCAAGGGCTCCCTCACTACTGTCCCCACCCCACCCCTGATCCGCTGGGCCTGGGGCCCACCTTCTCGCGTTGATGCGGCTTGGTGATGCGGCTCTGTGAGATGACTTTGACAGCGTAGGCGTTGCCGGTCTCCGTGTCAGTGGCCTCGTAGCAGCGGGCAAAGCCCCCCTGTTGGGAAGGGGGCATCAGGCAGAGCGCTCCAGGATAGCCAAGTCTGGCCCGCAGACCGTCCCCGCACTGAGGGCAAGCGTCCCCGCGCCGAGGACAAGCGTCCCCGCGTCCCCGCGCTGAGGACAAGCCCCCCCGCCCCAGCAGGAGCCGTCCAGAAGGTCGGCAAGACCCCCCCGCCCCTCGCTAGCACTCCACCCCACCAGTTCACCTTGCCCAACAGGCGGCCTTTGAAGTAGGTGCGGCCGCTGCGCGGGTCGGTGATGAGGCGCCCTGAGTCCGGCGCCGGTGGTCCGTCCGGCATCTCCAGATCAGGTCCCGGCGAGGCATTCTCAGGAGGCCCGGGCCCGGCAGGGGGCGCGGGCGGGGCGGCAGCACGCGGGAAGGGACGCGGGGATAGGAAGCCGGCGGCGGGCTCCATGCAGGCGGTGCGTCGCAGCGCGGGCCCGGCTTGTTTCTGTTCCGCCAGGCCCGGGCCGCGCGTGGCACTGCCTGGATTTGCTACGCTGCGCTCGCGCCCGAGGGAGCCCGGCGTTTTTATCAATGAACGCCTGTCTCCTCCCCGGAGTTTCGTCATTAAGAGCCCGCCCCCTTCCAGGCGACGAGTCACTCAGAAGGCACGCCCCTCCTCAGGTCTTACGTCACCAAGAAGCTCGTCCTCCCACCAAACGCAAGTTCAGACCCAGCCTCCTACCCAAGCCTTAAAGAGGCAACTCTGCTGGTAGGCACCAAGCATGTAGGGAGCAGCCGTTTCTCCGTACCCCTAGCCCCACGCCCTGGTGACCGAGAGTCCCTTTAATGGAGGTCTCTTTCTTTCCCCATCCTTCGGGGCTTATGCTGAAGTCCGAAGGGGGCTGGGTATCCGGAGTCTCCGCCAGGCAACTAGATGGACAAGCAATCCTGGCGGGAAGGGAGAGGCAGGGGCGGCGCTCGCTTTCGCCAGCGGGAGTCACCAAAACTCCCCTTTAAGGGCGCGAGCCCTTCCGCTGGTCCCTTGCCCTCGGCCAGAGCCCGCGGGCGCAGCCCGGTGCCACCCCCTTTAGGGCTTGGGAAGAATTGCACACTCCGGAGCCTGGCTTGGGATGGGGAGGGGTGGGTAGGAGACTGCCACGCCAAGTTTTGTGGTCAAACAGAGACCAGCATTCAAGGTTTTTATTATGTGCCAGGCCGCATCTTCTACAACCCTCTTCCATATTCTTCTTCTTCTTCTTTTTTTTTTTTTTTATGTTTATTTTTGAGAAAGAGAGGGCGCCCGTGCACAAGCTGGGAGGGGCAGAGAGAGGGGGACAGAGAATACAATGCGGGCTCTGCGCTGACAGTAGAGAGCCCAATGTGGGGCTCGAACTCATGAACTGTGAGATAATGACCTGAGCCGAAGTCCCACGCTAACCGACTGAGCCAACCAGGCTACCCTCTCTTACACATTCTTGAGGGACAGGTCTCCAGTTCTGGTAGGGTCCCCTGTTCCCCTTCCCTGAAAACTCCCACTGCCTGGAGTCAGCAGCCAGAGGCCAGAAAGTGAAGAATGAGAATTGGATTTTCTCAAATCTAACTATGGACAATTGGGCAGGTGGTTCTGGAGCCAACTGGACTGCTGGACCCCTAGTTCATGCCTGCCCTTTCCAGGGCCAGAGACAGAGAGGTGGGGTCTTAACCCCTCTCGAGTGTTTGTTCCAGTTTCACAGGCTTCCCCTGGCCTTTCCCTCTCATTTCTCTGCCCTCACTCTGTACTATTCAGTCAATTATTAAGCCATTCAATCCTCAAAGATTTATTGAGAGCAACTGCTAAGTGCCAAGCACTGGATGAATAAGACTGGTCAAGGTTGCAGCCCTCATTTAGTTTACATTCTGCTTGATGGAAACAGACAATTGGCAAGTATGCCAACAAGGTAATCGCAGGCTTTGAAAAGTGTTATGAAGGAGATAAACAGAAAAGTAATCAAAGAGCTTGCTTTAGAAAGAGTAGCCAGGAAAGTCAATAAATACTTATTGAGTACCCAATTCCTGTCAGTTTTATCTCCCCAAAGATAAAAATCTCTGAAAAGTACCCACTTCCCATGTTCCCCTCACAGCCTAATCTGAGTTGCAGTCTCTGGTTCGGATTATTGCCACAGCATCTTGCTGGTCTCCTTATCCTTAGTGTCATCTCCATTTTATCCTCCTTCCATGTCACCAGCCCACCCAATCCTTCATCAGGCCCACAAAGTCCTGCTTCTCTACCCTTGCCCTTCATGGCCACTGATGGAAGAAACCAAACATCCTGAAATGTGGAGAATTTCTAGTTACTCTCAGGGGGAGTGAGGGGTGAGGGGTGGTCCTTAAGTACCATACTCAGGAGTTTGGCTTTTATCCTACAAGTTGACAATTTTCCAGTGGGGAGATGGTAGCAGTGGGCCAGAAAGGACAGATCTGTGGGGAAAATGGAGCTGAAGCATGTGTAGTTTGAAAAGGCATATTTGATTTTGCAATTTTATATTTGGAAAATAAAGCAAAATGTCTTTGTATTAGTTTGGTACGGTTGCCATAAAAAAATACTACACACAACGTGGCTTAACCAATAGAAATTTATTTTCTCATAATTCTGGAGGCTGGAGGTCCAAGTTCAAGGTATTGACAGGTTAATTCTGTTAAAAAGAAAACCACAGACCTCAAATGGTGTTACTTGGGCCAGGCAAAGTTGCTAAGCCAGAGCTTAATACCTAACCTAATTGCAGTTTCAATCTCCCCCAGAAATATAAATTTTAACCTGTCAGGAATTTTCTGATAGGTGCCAATAAATCTTGTATAGGACTCTCTCCATCTCCCAAAGAAAGATGAGGTGATCTGCATGATAAGACCCCTTGCTCTTCCTCCTAAGAGAAAGTGACCTTGCAGGAAACAATTCTTTATTTTCTTTTGCTTCTTTCTTGCCCCACACTGCTTCCTATAACAACTTTCCATTTTGTACAACTCCTCAGAGACCCCTCAACTTCCTAGATGGGATGCTGCCTGATTCATGTTTTGTTTAATAAAGCCAATTAGATCTTCAAATTTACTTAGTTGAATTTTAAATTTTTTGTTATTTTAAAAAATTTTTAGGGGCGCCTGGGGGGCTCAGTCGGTTAAGCGGCCGACTTCGGCTCAGGTCACGATCTCGCGGTCCGTGAGTTCGAGCCCCGCGTCGGGCTCTGTGCTGACAGCTCAGAGCCTGGAGCCTGTTTCAGATTCTGTGTCTCCCTCTCTCTCTGCCCCTCCCCTGTTCATGCTCTGTCTCTCTCTGTCTCAAAAATAAATAAACGTTTAAAAAAAAAATTTTAAAAATTTTTTATTTTGAGAGAGAGCAAGAGCACACGGTGGGGGGTGGGGGGGCAGAGAGAGGTAGAGAGAATCCCAAGCAGACTCTGTGCTGTTAGTGCAGAGCCCAATGTAGGGCTTGATCCCAGGAATTGTGAAATCGTAACCTGAGCTGAAATAAGAATTGTTCACTTAACCAACTGAGCCACGTAGGTGCCCCAGTTGAATTTTGTTTAACAATTTCTTCTGAGGACTCTCTCTTAGTTTGTAGGTGATAGTCTTCTCCCTCTGACTTAATAGTCTTTCTTCTTCTTCTTCTTCCTTTTTTTTTAGTGGGTTCCATGCCAAGTTGGAGCTTGAATTTACAACCCTGAGATCAAGAGTCACATGCTCTACTGACTTTTTTTTTTTTTTTTATTTACTTAAGCATAATTGACATACATGTTATATTAGTTTCAGGTATACAACATATGGATTTGCCAATTCTACACATTACTCAGTGCTCACCACCATAACTGTAGTCACCATGTGTCACCATACAACATTTTTGTAATATTGACTATTTCCCTATGCTATACTTTTCATTTCTGTGTTACTTACATATTTAATAACTGAAAATTTATACCTCTTAATCCCCTTTATCTACATGATCTTCTTTTCTGTGTGTCCTAATCTCTTCTTCTCATAAAAACACCTAATCTCTTCTTCTCAAATCAGATTAGGGCCCACCTAACAGCCTCCTTTTAATTTAACTTCTTGAAAGGTTCAGTCTCCAAATACAGTCATATTCTAAGGTACTGGGGTTAGGACTTTGTATAGGAGTCAAAATTTTACCTCCATCCATCTTAGTCTTCAGATTAAACTCTCAAACAAGAACATTAACAAAAGAAAAACAAACAGAAGTTTATTAACATGTATAACTTATGTATGCAGGGGAGAATGGGAGATACTGAGGGAAAAATGAGTAATCTCTCATGTTGTTTAGAATTCAGGCTTAAATACCATCTTTTTTTAAGTGTTTTTATTTTTTATTATTTTTTTTTATTTTTGAGAGAGACAGAGCATGAGCAGGGGAGGGGCGGAGAGAGAGGGAGACACAGAATCCAAAGCAGGCTCCAGGCTCTGAGCTGTCAGCACACAGCCTGACAGAGGGCTCGAACTAAGGAATGGTGAGATCATGACCCGAGCAGAAGTCAGATGCCTAAGCAACTGAGCTACCCAGGCGCCCCTTAAATACCATCTTAATAGGGAAAAGGGAAGGGAAATATAGACCTCTTGGGGAAGAGTAAATGATTTCTGGAAAAACTGAATGGGTCCTTAGAAGAATGGTTGGGAGATATGATCATTTGTGGCAAAGTTTGTCTGGATATGGTATACACTTCTAGTCTCCTCTCCTGTGATATAAGAAGAAACTCCCAGGAAGGGGATTCATTCCCATTGAGTTCTTTTAGAGATCCATCTTTAGGCAGATAAGGGGAGTTCAGAGAAAGCTTCTCCTTGCACTTGCTGTTTTGCATGTAGCTACAGTTCAAAATAGTCAATATGCCTAAGTGGCATATTGGGTGCCATATTCTGTTACTCTTCACCGTCTTCTCCCCCTCGGAGGTTATCAAGGTTTTTGAGCCCTCCTCCAGAGGCCAGCACACAAGGAGGAGATCCTGCTGGATGTTGTAACTGAAAGGCCTGGAAGTTTCCTCTGCCTCCTCCCTCAGTGTAATATACGCTACCATGAATAAATCTTATGCACCTACCATGCACCAGGAACTGGGCTAAGCATTTATGTTACTGACTGCTCACAGTAGCCTTATGATATGCATGTGATTATTACCCCCATTTCCCAGATGAAGAAACTGAGACTCAAGGGGTTAAGCTGCTTACTCAAGGTCATATACAGCTACCAAGGGGTAGAACTAAGATCTGAATCCAAGATGTCTGACTTCACTATTCACCATTGCCTGACTTTTCTGGGGATCATTGGTTCTCTGTCCTTGTACCTGTCCTCCTTCTACACTGCTCCATGTCTCCATGTCCCTCTTATTAGTGCTCTTTCTCCTTCCCCCAAGACTCTCACAATCTCTGCCCAAGCTGAGGTTTTTCTGAATTCTCTGGGTCCTCATCCCCCAGAGGATTCTGTCAGGCTCCTCTGCCCCTAGTTGAGCACATGTCCCACACTCCTTGCTCCCTTGGTAGCTCAGAGTCAGAATCTCTTCACAGTGTCAGGTCACAGAGATCAAGGGAGTCTTTCAAGAATGAGAGCTGCCAAGTAAGGTTAGAACTGGGAGGGGGCTGTTGGAATAAGCAATAAGATCACAGGCGTCTTTGGTGGGTGCAAAGGTAGAAGTGCTAAAGCCAAACCAGACAGATGCTAATAGCTACAGTAGTGTTTCATACTTACCATGTGCTATTCCGAGCACTTTCTAAATATTAATTCATTTGATATTCACAACTCTATGAGAAATGTATTATCATCCCTATTTCCCCATGGGGAAATTAAACACAGAAAGGTAAAACAGCTTGCTCAAGGTCACAAAGGTAGTTCACAGTGGAGTTCAGATTTGAAAATCTGGGCAGTCTGGCTCCAAACTCCATGCTGTAAACTGTCAAGCCATATATCCAACTCTGGGCTGTGAAGAGGGGAGAGGGTCATTGGTGGTTAGGACCAGAAGAGGGTGAGGCAAGAACTAGAGGAATGATAAAGATGGGTGGAGTAAATGATTTACAGGTGGAATGGTTCCCTCTCCTGGACCATAAACCAAAGGGATTTGTCAGCAGCTGGGAAGGGAGATAAGGTGACTCAGGAGGGAGGGGCTGGGTGGGGATTGGGGACTGCCCCCTCCAGGAGCAAGTCTTCTAGTCCTGTACCTTTATCCATGGCTCTGTGGGAAATTTCACAGCCCAGTGATCCAGAGTGTTGGTAACAGTCAGGAAGGTGAGGGCCACAGAAGTGAATGAGGGCAATGATTGAAATGCAGCAGCCTGGGATGCCCTAAAGGAGTACTGACAGAAGCTCCCAGGACCTCAGAGCCTGAGTTCCTTCAGTCCCAGGGCCTGGGTGCCTAGATAACAAGGCTCTTTAAGTGGTAGGAAGCCCAGAATGCTCTAGGAAAGCCACAGATCAGAGCTTGGGAAGGGATGCATGGCCATGATGGCTGAGTCCCCAGAGCTGGTATCTCACCCTCCCTGGGAAAGATCCTTGGTATTCCAGACCTCTGGGACACACACACACACACACACACAGCCTGAGTCCAGTTCTTTCCTCATATTGACATCTCACCTGGCTCACCTGGGCCCTGGAAAGAGAACAGAACTCTTCTGGCCATGAGTAGGTTTCCAAACCTTGTTCATCCAGGAAGGTTCTTACAGAAAAAGGGGAAGGGGGGCGCCTGGATGGCTCAGTTGGTTAAGTGTCCGACTTTGGCTCAGGTCATGATCTCGCGGTTTGTGATTTCGAGCCCCGCATCGGGCTCTGTGCTGACAGCTCAGAGCTTGGAGCCTGCTTCGGATTCTGTGTCTCCCTCTCTCTCTGCCCCTCCCCGGTTCATGCTCTGTCTCTCTCTGTCTCAAAAATAAACAAAACATTTTAAAAAATTAAAAAAAAAAAAAAGAAAAGAAAAAGGGGAAGGAAGGCCAGATGCCTTTCAGGTTAAAAATGAAAAAAAAAAAAAAAAGATAAAGAAAAGAAAGGAAAAGAAAAGAAAAGCCTGCTTGGACTCAAGGACTCCCCAGCTCTATCGAGATGAATCAGATACAATCCTGTCCTTGGGTGGCTGGGTGCTTCAGTCAGTTAAGTGTCTGACTCTTGATTTTGGCTCAGGTCACGATATCACTGATTATGAGATTGAGCCCCAGGTTGGGCTCTGAGCTGACAGCGCAGAGCCTGCTTGGGATTCTCTCTCTCCCTCTCTCTCGCCCCTCTCCCTGCTTGCACTCTCTCTCTCTCTCAAAATATATAAACTAAAAAAAAAAAAAAAAAAAAGGTACAATCTTGTCCTCAAGGGCCACACAGGTTGGAAGGGAGATGACCCCTGCAGACAGGTCACACAGCCCAGTGTGATTTGCTGCTGAGAGAGGAAACCTAGAGTGCGTTGGGGAGTGATCTGGGGAAGATCATGGACAGCTTCCCTGAGGATGCTCTGAGCTGGACCTTGCAGAAGCAGTGAAAAGGAGCTAGACCAGAGGCTGGTGATGGGAGCAGAGATGGGGTCATCTCAAAAGGCCTTGTATTTCCAGTTTAAAAGCCAGGACCTGGCACTGTTTGGTTTGGGGACAGGCTGGCAGGGCTTCAGGTGAAACATCTCTGCCTCATCTCTGAAGGATTGCCTGGTTCTGGGACACAACAGAGGACTAATAGGTAGAAACCAAAGAGAACAGATTTGGCTTTTCATGGTAATAGCAGCCCAGGCTCAATGCCTGCAGTGCTCCAGGCTCTGGATATTGTTTTTTTGAATAATCCCAATTGCCCTATGTGGAAGGTGTTATTGATCTTGTTTTATAGAAGAGGAAACAGAAGTTCAGAGAGATTAGGTAACTCTTACAAGGCTACAGAGAACTAGAATTCAAACCCAGGTTTGTCTGACTCCTAAGCTTGTGCTCCTAATCACCTCTCCATGTTCCTCTCTTTCAGAAATGCTTGTAAGAATCAGCTCACAATGTGGGGGAAGGAGCTTCTCAATACAGGTCAGAGTGGGACCACCACTCCTGGGTTTTTGTGGATGACCTCACCACTGGGTAGGTAATTGAGCTGGTGCCTCAAATATTATTTCCTTTGTTTAACAGATGAATAAATTGAGGCCTAGAAGTACAAATGGCCACTCAGGGGGCGCCTGGGTGGCTCAGTCGGTTAAGCGGCAGACTTCGGCTCAGGTCATGATCTCGCGGTCTGTGAGTTCGAGCCCCGCGTCAGGCTCTGTGCTGACAGCTCAGAGCCTGGAGCCTGTTTCAGATTCTGTGTCTCCCTCTCTCTGACCCTCCCCCATTCATGCTCTGTCTCTCTCTGTCTCAAAAATAAATAAACGTTAAAAAAAAAATAAAACAAAACAAAACAAAAAACAAATGGCCACTCAGGATGCTAGGCACCCTTAGGAGTCAAGATGCTGGACACAGGGCTGAGGGAGGTCTGCATTGCTAGGCCTGAGTCCCAGGCCTGTGGCCTTGTCAACTCCATGGGATAGGGATGGGGGATGGTTAAGCCAAGTCTCAGAGCCTGGACTAGAAGCCTGGCAGTGTGGCCAGTGCACAGGACTATGGTCCTAGGGCTCAAGCCCTTGTTTAGGCCCAAGTAGGCCACTTCCAGCCTTTGAGGTTGTGAAACTGAATACAGGAAAACCATGTAAAATAGAGTCTGGGGGCACCTGGATGGCTCAATCAGTTAAGCTTCTCTCTCTCTCTCTCTCTCTCTCTTTTTTTTTAATGTTTATTTTGAGAGAGTGTAAGTGCGGGGGGTGGGGGTGGGGGCAGAGAGAGGGGGGCAAAGGATCTGAAATGGACTCTGCACTGACAGCAGTGAGCCTGATGACCTGAGCCAAAGTTGGAAGCTCAACCGACTGAGCCACCCAGGTGCCCCAAGCATCTGACTCTTGATTTCGCTTCAGGTCATGCTCTCACAGTCATGAGATCGAGCCCCAAGCTGGGCTCCATACTGAGCATAGAGCCTGCTTAAGATTCTCTCTCTCCTTCTTCCCCTGCCCCTCCCCCTTCAAAAATAAAATAAAACAAGATAGAATAAAATAAAATAGTCTGTAGGCCAGAAGGGGGGTAGTTCTCACACCCTACCAATTTGTCCTCAATTGCAGACCCCAAAAGGAAGAAGCATACCTTGCATTTTCCAACAACACAGAATCTACCCTACTACCCCTGCAAGAGGGAGACTTTTTCTTTGAATAGCAACAGCCCAGCCAATGAGAAGATGCCACAACTCAGCCAATGAGAAAAAAATCACCAGCCTCCAGTGGACTTTGTTCAAAGTAGCCCCTCTCAACATCCTCCTTTTTCTCTATAAAATAACATTCCTTTCCTTTGTTTTCTAGACTTGCCTATGGGTTGCTATAGCTTGCATGCCCTGAATTGCAATTCCTCTATTTTTTTAATAAACCCATTTTGCTGGTAAAATAACTGGATGTTTTATTTTCAAGCTCAACAAAGTCCACCAACTCAGGCTTTGAATCCTGCCTCCAGTGCATCCCAGCTATATGACCTTGGGCAAGACATTTACCTCTTGGAGCCTCATCTATAAATGGGGATGAGTCCTGCCTCATGGGGTTGTGATGAGGATTCCACGAGAGGATGATATAGTAGTGCCTTTGGCACAGTGCCTGTCAGTCAGTGCTCTGTGATCAGCAGCTGTTGTAACAATTGATCATTATGCATCTGTCTTCTCACCTGGAGCGTGGGACAGTAATCCCTGTCATCCTGGTTTCAAGGACATGGTGTTATTTGTGTGTGCTGTGGGATCAGTGCAGATGGCATTTCTGCCACCCAAAGGCCAGCCCAGCCCTGCAGGAGTAGGGAGACAAATCTAGTTCCCAGGACCAGGAGAAGCTGGGTGACAGCCTCAATCCATCAATGATAACCACAGTCCAGTTAAGCTTTATGGGCCCGGCAGATATTTAAGTGTGTTTCATGTGGGGGCTAGCCCAGTTCTCCTTCCTCAACACATGCTGCTGCTCAGAGCAGGTAGGCAGGTGTGGAGTGGGGGGTGACAGTACCCTGGGCCTCGGGAGACCAGCTATCAACAAGACCCCAAGGGATAGTTGTGGGTCTAGGCTAGAGTTGGATCTCCTGTCTTTAGCAGTTTATGATCTGGTTACTTTTAGCCCTGCAAGTGGAAGAGGATCCCGGGGAAGCCTCTTGCAGGAGAGGTTACAGATCTCAGCTCCCCTAGGCCCATGCCATCCTGGCTTGACCCATGTACACTGAGTTCTGGAGGGGATGGGGATGTGCTCTGTCTGCTCTGCAGCTTCCTCCCCCATGACTACTGACACGGGGTGAAGGCCAGATGTATGTGACCAGAATTGAAGGGAGGTTGCCCGGGGAACGAAGCTTGGTGATAAGAAGGAAAGCTAAGGAGAAGGTTTGCTGGGAAAGAGGGACATTCTGGGGGCAGCTCTTGTGACCTCCTGCTCAGGCCCCCAGCACCATGACGGTTTCGTACACCCTCAAAGTGGCGGAGGCTCGCTTTGGAGGCTTCTCTGGCTTGCTTCTCCGTTGGAGGGGAAGCATCTACAAGCTCCTCTACAAAGAGTTCCTCCTCTTCATCGCCCTATATGCTCTGCTCAGCATCACTTACCGGTGAGGGTGAGGTCTCAGGGCTGGCCTGTGGGGGACAGGGCTGCCCATTTCCCTCTAACCCAGGCTTACAACTGACCTTACCCAGGTTGCTGCTGACCCAGGAGCAGAGGCATGTATATGCTCAGGTGGCCCGATACTGTAATCGTTCGGCAGATCTCATCCCCTTATCCTTTGTACTGGGTAAGGCTCCCTCTAGTTCTCCCTGGTATCCTTCTTACCATCTTCCCTGACCTTTGGGTTGAGTTGATAGCGCTGAGAGTCAGAATTACCCCAACAGCACAGCCTAGAGGTTAACCAGAGCAGGCTCAGCAGACATGGGAGTTGTATCCTGGGTCCAGGATTTCCAGAGGGCTAGACCCTGCCTATCACTTGCTGGACCCTCACTCTGCAAACAGGGGACAAAACACCTGCTGGCTTCAAACCCCGGCTCTGGGGGGAGGGGAGCTGCAGAGAGGTGACATCCCCTTCCCACCTTCATGGAAAGAGGGGCTCAGAGTTAACTACTACTAGTGGCCTTGAGCCACCACTTCTCTACCAGAGGTTTACACTCCTCCATCCTCCGGGCCTGGCTTAGCAAGGAAGAGGCTTTAGGAAGAGGCACTTCCCCTGACATCAAGGCAGGACACTGGAGCCGGATGTGTCCTTCCCCCTGCTTCAGTTCAACCTAGCCTGGACCAGGCGCTCCAGCTGGGGGGCAGGGCACGCTAACTGCCAGACGCTCCCTCTTGCTTTCCTGTCCCCACTTCTGGGGCGGCTGACCAGGTTTCTACGTGACCCTGGTGGTGAACCGCTGGTGGGCCCAGTATACAAGCATCCCGCTGCCAGACCAGCTGATGTGCGTCATCTCGGCCAGCGTGCACGGCGTAGACCAGCATGGCCGCCTGCTGCGCCGTACCCTCATCCGCTATGCCAACCTGGCGTCTGTGCTGGTGCTGCGCTCAGTCAGCACCCGCGTGCTCAAGCGTTTCCCCACTATGGAGCACGTGGTGGATGCAGGTGCGGACAGGGGCCCCTGGGGCTCGGCCGGGCCGATGCAGGTGCCATGCTGGGGAGCCCTGGCACAGCCCACCAGAGCCCGAAGGTGGGCCTCCTAGGAGGAGAGGTCTGACCCCCAAGGGGCAAGTCCTAGGCACAGGGGCTGAGTCTGCGCCCCACTCACTTTATCCCCTCAGGTTTCATGTCCCAGGAAGAGAGGAAAAAGTTTGAGAGCCTGAAATCCGACTTCAACAAGTACTGGATCCCATGTGTCTGGTTTACTAACCTGGCGGCCCAGGCCCGGAGGGATGGGAGAATCCGTGATGACATTGCTCTCTGCCTGCTCCTGGAAGTGAGTCTGCTCAGACCAGGCCCATTTATCCTCCTCCTCCTAGCTTTGCAAACCAGAACAATAATTTTAGTAATGAGCACTTAGATGCTGCCAACTTTGTACTGCACACTGTTGGAAGCACTGTACGTACATTAACTCATTAGCCATCACAACAACCCTTGAGACATTATCGGCCTCCCTCTTTCACAGGTGAGAAAACTGAGGCAGAGTGGAAAAGAAACTTGCCGAAATCACACAGATAGTTAGTGGAGCTGGGACTCATACATTCTGGGTCCATGCTTGGAACTACATTGCTAAACTGCTTCCCATCACAAGCACTCCCACATTGGTAACACCTCCAACAGCCAACTGGGCCTCTAGGCCTGGTTTGTGTTGGGCTCCCAGTTCTTTCCCCATTCTTCCTTCCTCACCTCCACTGACTTCCTCTTCTTGCTCTTCCACCAGGAGCTGAACAAGTACCGGGCCAAGTGCAGCATGCTATTCCACTATGACTGGATCAGCATACCTCTCGTCTACACCCAAGTAACTGCCTCTCACCTCCCCAGTCCCAGTGCCTACTGCATGTCCTGTGCTGTGTGTGACATTGAGAACTAGAGATGGCACCTGCGCTGGGGCAGTTCAGTCCAGTGAGACACTGAACAACTAAGGGCTCATCCTCAAAGCATCCCCGGACCCCCACTAATAGGACCCCATCCCCTCTGATGCTGCCACACCTTGCTACACATTTAGTTCCTTGTCAGAGTCCCTCACTGGCCCTCAGGGGTGGGGAGGGAATTTTTCCCTGTCTTACTCGGCCCGGCTTCCTTCTCCAGGTGGTGACCATAGCGGTATACTCCTACTTTGCCCTCTCCCTGGTCGGCCGCCAGTTTGTGGAGCCAGAGGCAGGGCCTGCCAAACCTCGGGAGCCATTAGAGCCAGGCCAGGGGCCAGCGTCTACTCTGGGGGACCTGGACATGTATGTGCCTCTCACCACTCTGCTGCAGTTCTTCTTCTATGCTGGCTGGCTCAAGGTGGGCACATAGCGTGTTCATACCAGCTTGTTCTGTAGACGTGTGGGTCCACCTCAACTTTGGGGATGGAGAATGGGGCCCTGAGCCCTGAAAACACTGTCTTACAACCTGCAGGTGGCCGAACAGATTATCAACCCCTTTGGGGAGGATGATGATGACTTTGAGACTAACCAGCTCATAGACCGCAACTTACAGGTGCGCCCGGTCCGGGGGCAACTCCCTGTGCTCCCCTCCTTGCCAGCTCTCCGCCTAAGTGTGGAGAGGACAGGAGGATCCTTATGACTTGCTGCCTGCCTCAGGTGTCCCTGCTCTCCGTAGACGACATGTACCAGAACCTGCCTCCCGCGGAGAAGGACCTGTACTGGGACGAAGACTCAGCGCAGCCGCCTTACACGGTGGCCACGGCAGCAGAGGCTCTGCGGCCTTCCTTCCTGGGCTCCACCTTCAACCTTCGGTGAGTGACCCAAGCTGGTGGAGGCAGGGGTTGAGCTGGCACGCGGGCCCCAGGTCCACGCCCCCACTCTGGGGCGCCAATGGATCGGTCCTTCCTGTTCCCCGCCCTCTCGGGAGAGTCAGTCCCAGGGCGGCTCGGCGCCAAGATCGCTCAGACCTCCCTCCCGTCCGCAGCGTGAGCGACGACCCCGAGCAGAACGTGCAGGTGGACACGTCCCCAGGGTCCGCTAGGCCGCTCCCCGCCGCGCAGACCCCGTTGCTCGGCCACTTGTTTGCCGCAGGAGCACCCTCGCCGGCGATCAGCCTCCGGACCTTTGGCCGCGTACGCGGAGCCCCCCGGACCCCTCATCTACTGCGCTTGCGAGCGGAGGAGGGCGGCGACCCCGAGGCCGCGGACCGCATTGAGGAGGCGTCGGTGGGGTCAGGGGACGAGGCCGGGGAGCCCTGAGAAAAGGCTGCCAGGGCCGGGCCCTCTTGCCTGCCTCCCCCAAGCCTGCCTCTGCTCGCTTTCCGCCCCCCGCTGCCCTCCAGACGGCGCTGGTCCTGCCCTCGGACGCCATAGGAACACTTGCTGTGTGCCCTGAGCCAGAGCGTTGGCGGGGCCAGTGTCAGGGCTAGGAATGCGTCCGCTTTGGCGGGAGAAGGTAGGATGGCTTGCTTGGGGACGATGTAGCTAGAAGGATACACGTGCGAGGCCTAGAGGACAAGAACCCAGGTGCACTGTTAATTTCCCCGGGGAGCTGGGCCTGTTCTCAAACTTGAGGGAGCATCAGCGTCACTGACGGGCCTGTTCCGAACAGTTATGGGTGTCCCTTCCAGCATTTCTGATTCATTAGATCTGGGACGGAACCCAAGAAGTTGCATTTCTAGTAAATTCCCAGGTGCTGTTGCTGCTGCTGGTCCAAACATTACAATTTGTGTGAGACATAAAGAGATATTGAGGGTATACCTTATCTTGATAATCTTACTCTGAAGAGGGATCAAAGTGTGTGTGCTGGGGGACTTTTGCTTTTCCTATAATATTGTTTTTGTTTACAATGAGAATATAATCATTGTGCAGTTATGGTTGCTTAAAACTAAATTGGCCTGCTGTGCAGTGGGATAGTGAGGTAAAGAGGATATGGAAGGGCTTGGGAATCTGTACTGGAGGCTGATTGAACTCATATGTGAAGGCAGTCTTACACCACCCAGCCTAGACCTTGGGCATTTGAACTTCTGAGTACCACATCCTTCTCTGTACCCACCAACCAACAGAAGAGACGATGTAAGGGGTGAAGCTGGGGTTCCATCTCTGTGGTGGGCCTACAGTGCTGGGGGGAAATCAGACTCAGACAACACTAGATGGAGTTGCCTGAACTGAGCTCCTCTAAGATTCCTGGCCTATTTAAAGAACTTGGTGAATGCTAAAACTGAATCTTAAGATCAAAGAATTACAGAGGACAGAAGTCAAAGGAGGGCAGAAACAAGAGTATAGAGGTTGAGTGCATGCTCTGGCATTGCTGACTGACTAGATAATGCTGGTTTTGCTACTTTCATACTGCTGGGTGACCATAGGTTACTGGATACCTAAGCATAGGTCTCCAAATGTATGGAGACAATAGCACCCCCAGGACAGCCATTCACCCGTAAGGTATTTAAGGCTTTTTCACAGGGTTAATAGGAAGTAGCCTTGCTCAGAGCAAGAATGGTCATCTGAAGGCTGTGGACATGAATACTGCCTGGATCCAAGACTTTTTAAAAAAGATTCTATTCATAAATTATAAGTAGAAGGGGAAGTATAGTTTTTTGGAACTCAAATTAGGAAATAAAGGCAAAGTGTTTAGTGTGGCTTTGCTGACCCATACCAACTCCTGACTCATACCTCTCAGTCAACAATAGCTAAAATTAAGGTGTTGCATTAAGATAATCACTGGATGGGGGCGCCTGGGTGGCGCAGTCGGTTAAGCGTCCGGCTTCAGCCAGGTCACGATCTCACGGTCCGTGAGTTTGAGCCCCGCGTCGGGCTCTGGGCTGATGGCTCGGAGCCTGGAGCCTGCTTCCAGTTCTGTGTCTCCCTCTCTCTCTGCCCCTCCCCGTTCATGCTCTGTCTCTCTCTGTCCCAAAAATAAAATAAATGTTGAAAAAAAAAAAAAAAAATTTAAAAAAAAAAAAAAAAAGATAATCACTGGATGGAAAGGTGGGGCACAGGCCTCCCCAGAGCAACGGTAAGGTGTCAGAAGGTTGGGTTGATCTGTGTCCTGAAGTTTTTGTACTCAAAAGTGGTGGCTGTCATCTTTCCCTATTGTCTCTTCACAGAAGTCTGCAATTTTGCCAAGCTAATGAACCAGTTGGGTGTTCACTTCTGTAACTCTTAAAAGTTACATACTTACACTTTCCATCAACTTCAACTTCGATAAAATCTTGTTTTTTAAGAAATTAATTTAGGGGCGCCTGAGTGGCTCAGTCGGTTGAGTCCGACTTCGGCTCAGGTCATGATCTCACGGTTCGTGAGTTTGAGCCCTACATCGGGCTCTGGGCTGACAGCTCAGAGCCTGGAGCCTGCTTCGGATTCTGTGTCTCCCTGTCTGCCCCTCCGCTGCTTGCACTCGGGTCTCTCGCATTGTCTCAAAAATAAACATTAAAAAAAAATTTTAATAAAAAATTAATTTAGCACACTGGAGTGCTTGCTATGTTGTCCTGTACTTCCAGGTACTGGAGACAGAGCAGGATACAAACATACCCGTTACCCGGAATTACATTCTAGTAGGACAAGACAAAATGAGCAAAATTTATGCCCAACTAAGGGATAAGGAGAAAAAGGAGGAAAAGATACAGCATTGAAGGGACTAACTTAAAAAACTGTGATCAGGGGCGCCTGGGTGGCTCAGTCAGTTGAGCGGCCGACTTCGGCTCAGGTCATGATCTCGCGGTCCGTGGGTTCGAGCCCCGTGTCAGGCTCTGTGCTGACAGCTCAGAGCCTGGAGCCTGTTTCAGATTCTGTCTCCCGCTCTCTGACCCTCCCCCGTTCGTGCTCTGTCTCTCTGTCTCAAAAATAAACATTAAAAAAAAACCAAACTGTGATCAGAGAGGAAAAAAACGACGGTCTAAGTAAGACCAGGAGAGTAAGCCATGTGGGTATTTGAAATAAATTGTTTCCAACAAAAGAATAGCAAATGAACATACATTATTTACTCAGTAAGGCCAGGATCATAGGCACTATAGAAAAAGGGAGCAGGTCATGTAGAGTTCCATAGTGTTTGGTTAGGCTTTTGAGATGGTAAGTTGCCCTGTCAAAAACCTGATATATTTTAAGTTTGAGAGGGGGTGCCTTGGTGGCTCAGTTGGTTCAGCATCCTACTCTTAATTTTGGCTCTGGTCATGATCTCAAGATTCGTTGAGTTTGAGCCCTATGTCGTCAGGCTCTGAGCTAACAGCAGAGCCTGCTTGGATGCTCTCTCCCTCTCTGCTCCTCTACTGCTCACAGTCTTTCTCAAAAGAAATAAAAAGTTCAGACTGCATGCACGAGGGATGAGCAGAATGAGAATCCTATGCTAGCTCTGCGCAGAGCCCTACATATGTCTTGATCTCATGAACTGACTGAACCACCCAGGTGGCCCCCAAAAACTGTTTTTTTTTTAACGTTTATTTATTTTGAGAGAGAGAGAGCATGAGTGGGGGAGGGGCAGAAAGAATCCCAAGCAGGGTCTGCACTGCCAGCACAGACCCCAGTGTAGGACTTGAACCCATGAGGCTGCAAGATCATGACCTGAGCTGAAACCAAGAGTCGGGACCCTTAACTGACTGAACCACTCAGATGCCCCAAAAACCTGATCTTAAAACTGATCAACAGGGGCGCCTGGGTGGCTCAGTCCGTTGAGCATCCGACTTCAGCTCACGTCATGATTTCACGGCTCAGGAGTTCGAGCCCCACATCGGGCTCTGCACTGACAGGATAGCTCAGAGCCTGGAGCCTGCTTCAGATTCTGTGTCTCCCTCTCTCTGTCCCTCCCCTGCTCGCACTCTCTCAAAAGTAAATAGACCTTAAAAAATTAAAAAACACAAAAAAACTTATCAACATTGCTAGGATTGTGTTGGGGACAACAGAAGCATTGAGTGCTACTTATAAAAAAGTGACTGGAAGGTGGATGGTTTTAAAGGTTGAAGCAATTAAGACCTGGGATTATTAGATGTTAGCATATAAGGGTCAGATGACCCAAGATTTTGATTTAAGCAGCTGTATAAAGACAACTGTTTGCTATAATCAAATAGCTGAGAAACTATTTGAAAAGGAAAAGCTGAAGAATGTTATCCATTTTTAACATGTTCACCTTTGAGAGTCCAATTATGATATACAAATGCAGGTGTTAAGTAGGTTTGGGTTAAAGTTAGAAAAATGCATCATATGGGGCACCGGGGTGGCTTGAGTCCATTGAGTGCCCAACTCTTGATATAGGCTCAGGTGACCTTGGTGGTCATGAGATCGAGCCCTGAGTCAGGTCTGCACTGAGCATGGAGCCTGCCTGGGATTCTCTCTGCCCCTCCTCTGCTCTCAAAATAAACATTAAAAAAAATGCATCATAAACCACATTCAATACCTACAATAGACAATGTACAGCCAAGCTGGAGACAAAGAACTGAACTTTGCAGATTTAGCAATGCAGAAACCACTGGTTATCTTGCACACTTTGGTAAGAGGGGAAGGGGGATTAGGTTTCAAAAGAAAATTAACTTCAGAAAGACATTAAAAAACTGAAAGATACAGACACGTTAAGTGTGCTCAACTTCTTCAACAATGTACAAAAGAAATTTGGAATACAATTTCCAGGTTTATAGGCTATTCACAAACCCAGGCCGAAAACTTCCAAGCTAAAACCTTAAGACCAAGGTGCACATAGGGAAAGGGTACAGGACCTCTAAAAGGCCAAATTTACAGAGGCAGCATGGCTTCAGGTACCAGTCATGGTCAACACAGTAATATTGGGGGCCCAGTGCTGAGATACCTCCCTTACACAGTTTCTGCTTGCCCTGCATGCCACATCCCTGTTCCCACTAAACACTAGCCTTTGGGGTGAGAAATGCTCCCCCTTACAGACATAGCCCACACCTAAGGCTGGCCTTCAGGCAGAGTGAGCTGGGACACTCTACGGTTTCCCAAGCAATCAGATATTCACACATGAATACAGGGCAGAATAAACACCTTTTATTACATGACCGAAGATAGGAAGGAAGAAGATTTATTTGCCTTTCCGGGCTTTGATTTTCCTCAGATAGAACTCTAGCTCCTTGCCCTCCAGTACATAGCCATCTGCTCGGCCACACTGGCCTGGTCTTGAAGCGATGCATGCTGCAAGAGAGTATGCATTCATTAGCAAAATGACAATGTGGCCCTATCCAAACCTAGGTATTGCCTTAGAAGTCCATGTTGGTTTAGGTATCCTGGGGCGGGGGGGTGGTGGTGGTGGTGGTGGTGGTGAGGGCAAGCTTGAAGCCCACTGTCTCCTCAGATAAGACTTCATCGTCACTTAAAAGTCAGTAGCAGAACTGGACAAAGTTTTCATCACTGAGACAGCCCCCTCAGCCCACACATGCATGGACTTCTCAAAATACTTCTGGGAGTTAGAGGCAGAGGGCAAGCTTAGGCCTACGGACTCCTGCCCACTATTTCCCATTTGAGCTTCATACTAATGGGATGACCACATGTTCTGAGTTTTGCTTGCATTCTGTTATCATTTAACTCTCCTGGTGAAGCCTCTACCACAAGGCTGGCCAGTAAAAAGAACAAAAGAGGCAAGAATAAAATGCAGAGGATATACAGTTATCCGGACACCCCCTCCCCCGAGGCAACAGCTATCTCACCAAGAAGTTTGCCCTGCTGGAACTGCTCCTCCAGAAGACTGCTTATTTTGGCATTCTTTTTCCTCTCATCATATTTCTTCTGAATTTTCTTTGATCGTTTTTTGTTTAAAATCTCTTCCTCCTCGGGAGTCTAAATAAAGGAGACAGATGACTTAGCTGGAGCTCCCCAAGCACTGACTCAAGGAAGGAATGTCCTCACAGCTTTGGGCCCAGTACATCCCAATCCCTGCTGCCTTCCTCAGCACTAAAAGCTTTCATCTCTTTCCCTTCAGCAGCAGAACTGGACGCAGTTTTCATCATAAGAAGGCTGCAATGAGGCTGGCCTCCCCCGCCCAACAGGGAAGTTGGCACCCCAAAAACGCACCAGCTTGGCCCCCTTCTTGCGGCCCAGGGGCAGTGCATAGTGGGACTCGTACCACTGCCGGTACGGTGTGCTGTCAATGAGCACGATACAGTTCTTCACCAAGGTCTTGGTGCGGACCAGTTCGTTGTTGGATGCATTGTAGACAACATCAATAATCCTTGTTTTGCGCGTACAACCTGCTCACAGGAGAAATTCAGAATCAAGTCCTGTAAACAACTGGCTTTGTTGTTCCCTGCACATCCTACCCCATAGTGCCTAAGGAAAAGGGAACTCTAAGCCGTTACCCAGCCACAGGGTGTCAGCTCATCTTCCACAAAGCCACCTTTCCAGAGATGGCTGGCAACCACATATAAATAAGGTCTAGATTCAGCCCCAATCCCTGAGGCTATAGGACTTAAGAGACAAAACAGGATAGAGGGAATTCTCCAGCTACCACAACCTTAAGATCTTTCAAACAAAGAGAAACTTCAGTATCTTGATGGAGGCCAAGGACTTCCTGTTAAAAAGTACCTACTGAAGCTTAGGAAATTTTAGGGATTGAGTTCCCACCCACTCCTAGAGGGCCTCACTCACACTCAGAGCCCCAGGAGAAGTTCCCCACGTCCAGCCTCAAGGCACGGTACTTCTTATTGCCTCCCCGAACCCGGACTGTGTGTATACGGCGGGGGCCAATCTGGAAAACACAAGGAGACAGGAACTAGGTTATCCAAGAGAGCAAGACAACAAAGGGAAGGGTACCCAGGCTGGACGGAGGCAACACAGTCAGTGTAACTATGACAAGTCCTAGCATTGGCAAGTGGCACACAGGTGACCAAGACGGCCACAACCACGCCTAAGGATACTTTTTCATCACTCTAGTTACCTCCAAGAGGAAAAACCTAACTCCAAACACTGAAAACTAAGTCTCTATTCAACAAAAATACTAGGTTTCTGACTATCATTTGAGGAGCCCATCCCCTCCAAGTGCCCTTTAAGTCCTAGTACACAGCATCTGTCTCCATGCAATCTCTTTAGTCTCAACCAACAGGTAAAGGTGAGGAGGCCGCCCAGTCCCCTAGACAGATCACAGAGCCCTGCAAAGATTCAACCACCACAAGCAGAGGCCAGACCACGCCGGAGACTAGGGGGACGCGAACGCCCCGCACGCACCTTAGTGTTGGCAGCGGGGCGTCCCAGCTCATACTTCCGCTTCTTGTGGTAGGGCTTTCTCTTGCCCCCGGTCTTGCGGCGCTTGTGCCAGTTGTCCCGAGAGATGCCTACATGCCGGAACGGGGACGGAAGCTTTAGCCATTGGGCCTCGGGCCGGCACCTCGCAAGCCCCAAACCCCCGCGCCGGACGGGCCGCACGCTCAGCTCTCCAAGGTTGGTTCCCCCACTGCGCACTCGGGAGTTTACAGCATTATCAAGGTGTCATCATCCACATGCGGCCCAGCCCGGGCTCCTTCCCATGGCAGCCATGTTGGTATGCCTGCAACCCCAAGCTCCTACAGCCCCTGGAGGGGGCCTCGGCGGCCAGAACCCGAGCACCACCCTCCTCGTGGCTGCTCCGTGCTAGGGGTCGGGGCGCCCGCACTCCTGACTTGACTGCGAGGCAGGATGGCGCCGGATCGAGCTCGTCCCCCTTCCCGGGCCCCGAAGCAGAGCGACACTCACCCATCACTCTCGGCGCTGGCTGCGAAAGGGAAAACGCAAAGCCTCACGGTCCGGTTTGTAAAACGCAGTCCCGCCCCTTTAACGTGGTTTCTGCGCGCCGCTGTGAGGATCCCGGAATCTGAGTGCGACGTCCCTGACGTTTCTGCGACAGTACCGCGGACCTCCCGCTGCGAGAGGGACCTCTGGGCTCCTAACTCGTGGACAGCGCTGGACCCGCGTTTGCTGCCGCTCGCTAGAGGTTGAGGGCTTTAGGGTACATCCGAGGTGGAGTCACCTGGCTTTACGCTTTGAAAAGACTCGTTTTAGAAGCTGGGCGCAGCTGCGATGGGAAAAGGTGGAAGGCAGCAGGGAGGGAAACGAGTGGTGGACTTAGGTTTGGTTCTGAAGGGTTTGGTGATACATTGGACTTGGAGGGAGGGGGTTAGGGAAAGGGGTGTGTGTCGAGGATTACTAATTCCTCACGTGATGAGTTGGATGAAAATCGGTGCCTTTTACTGAGATGGGGTAAACTAAGGTAGGAGCGGTTCTGGTCATGTTCATTTTGAGATCTTGGTGCCCTCTAAGTGGGAATGACGGGCAGCTGGATGTTCATGTCTTGGTCATCCTTATGGAAGAAATTTGGACAGAAGATGTTACTTTGGGAATCATTACTATGCAAATGTAATTAAAGTATCCAGAATGAATGGCATCTAGGGAGAGAGCATAAAGCACACTTTTCTTGTAAAATGTACTAAATAAATACTTTAGGCTTGTGAGATACAGAGTTTGTGTCACAACTACTCGACTTCGCTAGTGTATGTGTGAGAGTAATCCTAGACAATAGTAAACAAATGTGTGTGGCAGTGTTCCAGAACTTACGATACTGAGATTCATCTCTCATGAACCATTACGCTTTTGATTTTTTACAAACATTTAAAAACGTAACAACAACTCTTGGCGCACGGGCTCAATCAGCATACTGTGATGTGCCAACCCTTAGCATAAAGAAATACAGGAAAATGTTCTAGGTCCAAGGCTTGAGGAATATGAACATTTAAGGCCAGGTAAAGAAAAACTGGCAGAGGAGACAAGGAGCAGTTAGACTGACAGGAAGAAAGCTAGTATAGTATATCATGGTCTAATGCTACTGTAAAGGTTAGTAAAGGTCTAAAAAGGGATTCTTGGATTTAGTAACTTGAAAACCTTTTTTAAAAATTTTTAATGTTTTATTTATTTTTGAGAGAGAGAAAGAGCGAGCGAGCAAGCAGGTGAAGGGCAGAGAGAAAGGGAGACACAGAATCCAAAGCAGGTTCCAGGCTCTGAGCTGTCAATACAGAGCCCGATGTGGGGCTTGAACTCACGAACCTCGAGATCATGACCTGAGCTGAAGTTGGACACTTAACTGACTGAGCCACCCAGGCATCCCTCCCCACAACAATGAAATTTTTAAAAAATAATAAGAGAGGAGACTGGCTGGTGGCTGGAGGGGAAACGGGTCAAAGGGCAGTATTTAAAGGAGTAAATTGCCTAAAGGAGTCCTTTACACTCTGCTCCCAATCCTATCACAGCCCTTTGAAGGGATTCCCTCATTGTCTCTGCTCAAAATCTCACCTCCATGTACAAACACACGTGGGAGGACTTTTCTGAGCCTGCTGCTTTCTAAAGTAACAATGCTTGGGGTGCCTGGCTGGTTCAGTCAGTAGAGCATGTGACTCTTGATCTCTGGGTTATGAGTTCAAGCCCCATGTTGGGGGTAGAGCTTACTTTAAAAAAACAACAATCAAGGGGTGCCTGGGTGGCTCAGTCAGGTAAAGGTCCTACTTTTTTTTTTTTTTTTAATATTTATTTATTTATTTTGAGAGAGAGCAAGGCTGAATGCGGGAGGGGCAGAGAGAGAGAGAGAATCCCAAGCAGGCTCTGCACTGCCAGCACAGGGCCCAACTTGGGGCCTCTCAGGTCATGAACCCTGAGATCATGACTGGAGCCAAAACCAAGAGTCTGATGCTTAACTGGCTGAGCCACCCACGTGCCCCAAGCACCCTACTTTTGATTTCTGCTCAGGTCGTGATCTCACAGTTTGTGAAGTTGCCCCATATTGGGCTATGTGCTGATGGCACTGGGCCTGCTTGGGATTCTGTCTCTCGTTCTCTCTGCCCCTCCCCCGCTTGTGCGTGCTCTCTCTCTCAAAATAAATAAATAAATTTAAAAAGTAAATAAAATAAATGGGAAAAAAACATGGTCACTTCAAAACACACAAAAAAAGCATTTGACAAAATCTAATGCCTTTCATGATAAAAATACTTAAACTAGAAACAGAATTGAACTTCTTCCACGTGAGAAAGACCATCTATAAAAACCCATAGGTAGAATCAAACTTAATGATCAGGAACAAGACAAAGACATTAACTCTCACCACCTTTTTTTTTTTTTTTTAATTTCTGGGAGGAGGGCGCAAGTGAGCGAGGAGCAGAGAGAGGGAGGGAGAATTCCAGGAGGGGCAGGGAGAGAAATTATTATTACACTATATGTTACCTTAGATTTAAATTAAAATAAAAAAAAAAAAAAGGCAGCACCTGGGTGGTTCAGTTGGTTAAGCATCCGACTTCAGCTCAGGTCATGATCTCATGGTTTGTGGGTTCGAGCCCCGCATGGGCTCTCTGCTGACAGCTCAGAGCCTGGAGCCTGCTTCAGATTCTGTGTCTCCCTCTCTCTCTGCCCCTCCCGTGTTCACACTGTCTCTCAAAAATAAATAAATGTAAAAAAAATTTTTTTAATGTGTTAAAAGTGACCGTGCAAAAATGAAGAGAGAAAGTTATAGAGGACTTGATGAATCTTATTTCATGATTTAATTTTTCCAAGTAATCTGTACACCATACATGGGACTTGAACTGCGATCAAGAGTCACATACTCTACCAACTGAGCCAGTCAGGCACCCCAACATGGATCTTAAATGCTAAGACCTCATATTGTATGATTCCATTTATATGAAATGTCCAGAATAGCAAGTCCATAGAGAAAGTAGATTAGTGGTTGCCAGGGGCTGGGGGAAGAGGAGATTGGGGGATGACTGCTAATGCGTATTGGGTTTCTTTTTGGGTGAAAATGTTCTTGAATTGGGGCACCTGGGTGGTTCAGTTGGTTAAGCATCCAACTTTGGCTCAGGTCATGATCTCACATTTCTGAGTTTGAGCCCTGCATCGGGCTCTTTGCTGTCAGCGTGGAGCCTGCTTCAGATCCTGTCTCCCTCGCTGTCTGTCCCTTCCCCACTTGTGCACATGCTGCGCACTCTCTCAAAAAGAAACATTAAAAAAAAAAAAAGAAATAATGTTCTGGAATCAGTGGTGATGGTTGCCCGATTAAATCAATATACCAAAACCATTGAATTCATAGTATGTGAATTTTAAAAGGGTGACTTTTATAGTGCGTGGATTGTATCTCAATAAAGCTGTTATTTAAAAAAAAAAAAAAGCCCTGGTATATTCAAGAAATAAAGGTCAGTGTAGTTGGAGCGGTAGGAGATGCAGTGTATTCATTCATTTAAAAATATGAATTGTGTGCTTACCATATGTTCCAGACGTTATGGATACAGTATTAAATAAAACAAAAATCTTTGTCCTTATGTGCTTAGCTAGCTAGCTAGCACTTATTTTTTTATTTTTTAATTTACATCCAAGTTAGCATATAGTGCAAAAATGATTTCAGGAGTAGATTCCAGTGATTCATCCCCTACATTTAACACCCAGTGCTCAGCCCAGCAAGTGTCTTCCTTAATGCCTCTTACCCTTTTAGCCCATCCCCCCTCCCACAGCCCCTCCAGCAACCCTATGTTTGTTCTCTATATTTAAGAGTCTCTTATGTTTTGACCCCTCCCTGTTTTTATATTATTTTTGCCTCCCTTCCCTTATGTTCATCTGTTCTGTGTCTTAAAGTCCTCATATGAGTGAAGTCATATGTTATTTGTCTTTCTCTAATTTCGCTTAGCATAATACCCTCTAGTTCCATCCACATAGTTGCAAATGGCCAAGATTTCATTCTTTTTGATTGCCGAGTAATACTCCATTGCGTATATATATACCACATCTTCTTTATCCATTCATCCGTCAGTGGGCATTTGGGCTCTTTCCATACTTTGGCTATGGTCGATAAGCTAGCTAGAACTTATATAGCACTTATTAAATGTTAGACATTGTCCTTACTACCGTGTGTATATTAACACCTCTATACCAGTATTATCCTCATTTCACAAATAGCAAAAAGAGGTTAAATAACCCACTTAAGGTGGCCTCAGGAGCCAGGCTTTTAACCTCCTAAGTGTTTTGCCCAAACTGCATTCCAACTGGACCAATAGAGGAAGGAGCTGACCAGGCCACAGCAGGACATTTAGAATTTATCTTTTGTGCAAAGGGACATTATTAAAGGGTTCGAGGGGCACCTGGATGGCTCAGTCTGTTAAGCATCTGATTCTTGGTTTTGGCTCAGATCATGATCTCACGGTTTGTGAGATCGGGCCCCATATCGGGCTCTGTGCTGCCAGTGTGGAGCTTGCTTGGGATTCTCTGTCCCTCTCTCTCTGTACCTCTCAAAGTAAATAAATATTTTAAAAATTTTAAAAAGAAAAGAGTTTGAAGCAGGTGATGACTTATAAGGATTCCCTGGCTGGTCCCATGAGGGACTAATATGCCATTCCAAGTGAGAAGATGGGTCAGGTCTGGTCAGGTCTTCATTTAACCGACTGAGCCACCTAGGTGCCCCTTCTTCCTGAGGTCTTTCTAAAATGTGCATTTGGTTGTGTGGCACTTAGGCTAAAAATCTTTTAATACCTTATTACTATTTAGATAATTAATGTTATTTTTATTTTTTTAATGTTTATTTATTTTTTAGAGAGACAGAGACAGAATGCGAGTGGGTTAGGGGCAGAGAGAGAGGGAGACACAGAATCCGAATCAGGCTCCAGGCTCTGAGCTGTCAGCACAGAGCCCGAGGCGGGGCTCGAACCTACAAGATCATGACCTGAGCTGAAGTCAGATGCTCAATCGACTGAGCCACCCAGGCGCCCCTGATAATTCATATTCCAGGGCAAGGAATCTGGAATCTTCCAGTTCCCAACTGTCCATGCTCTATGACTGGTTCCTCAGTTCACCTGGCAAACTTCTAATTTTTCAAGACCAAACTGGTATTGTTCATCAGATCCTTTCCCACCTAGCAAGCTAAGTGCTTTCTTGTCAGTGTTGCCACAGAATCCTGTAATGTGTCTTGAGCAAAGACTGTAACTGACAAAGCACCATCTTTCTGCTTATGGCTCCTGTTCCCAGAAGACCTGGGACCTAGTAAGCACAGAACAAGGCAGAGCTTGGAAGCTTTACCACATCATTGAAACCGCTGGTATGGATTTGGCCTCCTAGGTAGAGTACAGAATCAGCACTATGGAAAATTGCAGTAATATCTGTCCTTAGTCCGAGAAGGTTCATACATGTCTCAGCCCTTCCCACACACCAGTCAACAGGTTGACTTTTTCCTCTTTCTTTATTGTTAGACACAATGTATAAACACTTAAAACAGGAAACAGCAGGGATCCTCTTGGGCCTCTAAAAACAGCAAGGAAGGAAGAGATCCCAGAAACTTTTTTTTAGAGTACAAGACATAGTGGCTGAACCAAGGGCATGGAAGGCAGGCCAGAGCCAGCAGAAAGCTGGACTAAAGGCTCCTTTCCTCTCCCCAGCGCCAGGATAACCCGAGGGAGCCCTTTACCAGCAGCCAGTCCTCAGAGGCAGGACACCCAAGGGAACTCTTTACCAGAGAGTCTTCCCCTCCTGGAGAGAAAGGCAACACCCAGAGTAACTAAAAGCTCTGTCTTCCCACCCTTGCTCCCTGGAGAGCTGTAACTGAAGAAAAGGAGAGAAGTGTCCCTCGTCACTCTGACCCTCTCCCCAGCTGCCTCCATACTTGGCGTTTACCAAAGCCTTTTCCAGCTCAGACCCTGACTAGACCCACCAGGTGCCCAAAGTTTGCTGGGGAGGTTGGGGAGGGGAAGAGGCTGGGTGTGACACCAAACAGATCTTTTATTTGCAGTCGTCAGTGGGGCCGTTTCTTGTTGCTTATTTGTTTGCTGGCCTGCTCTTCCAGCTGCATGGCCAGGCGCAAGGCCTTGATGACATCTGGAGGGAAGGAGTGGTGGTGCACTGGGGGTTAGTGGGTGTTTCAGAAGCCCCGTTCCCTCAGGGCAGAGGCCCCATCCTCCAGCCACACCCACCTCGCAGGGCTGAGAAGTGCTTGGCTTGCTGGACCAGGGCAGACTCTGTCTTGTTCACAAAGGTCTCCAGGTCATAGTCTGGCTGCTCAGTCATCTCAGAGAGCTCAAGCCAGCCTGGCCCTTGCTGCAATGACATGGGGGGACCTTGTCAGTTCAAAAATGACCAAATAAACTTAGCAAATTATTCCTGGGCCCCTACCATCTGCAATGCAGACAACCTAGGCAAGATGCCCACTCCTTAAGCCATAGCTTGTGCTCTGCTTCTTGACCTGCTCCTGTAGAAATCTTCATCGTGAATTCATCCTCTTCCCTACCCCAAACTTGTCCCTCTCCCCAGGTCAAATCAATGTCACAATCTGTCTTGATGCCAAGCAGGAAATGGGAATAATAACTTTATTCTTTCACCCTGCTGGTCCCTAAATCCTACCAATTCTGCTTCTTAAATGGCACCTGAGTCTCATGTCCTCACTCCAGTCTCATGGTGACCATGACCACACTCTGTCTAGGCTCCAACATCTCTCTTGAACTTTTTTTTTTAATGTTTATTTTTGAGACAGAGAGACACAGAACATGAGTGGGGGAGGAGCAGAGAGAGAGGTGGACACAGAATCTGAAGCAAGTTCCAGGCTCTGAGCTGTCAGCACAGAGCCCAATGTGGGGCTCGAAGCCACAAAGTGTGAGATCATAACCTGAGCCAAAGTCAGGCACTTAACCGACTGAGCCACCCCGGTGTCCAGAACTTTTTTTTTTTTTTTTAATGTTTATTTTTGAGAGAGAGAGAGAGAGAGAGAAGAGTGACAGAGAAAACATGGGGGAGGGGCAAAGAGAGGGAGACACAGGATATGAAGTGGGCTCTGTGCTGACAGCAGCGAACCTGACGCAGGGCTCAAACTCACGAATCATGAGATCACGACCTGAGCCCAAGTCAGACACTTAACTGACTGAACCTCCCAGATGCCCTTCTTGAACTCTTTACAACAATCTCCTAATTTCTCATAACTCCTAAGTGCCTCTACTCATGCTCTCCCTCATTCCCAAACCAGACTCCACACTGCAGCCACAGTGATGTACCTAAAGCTGTGATAAGACCACGTCATCTGATCTGACCATACTCTACTCCCTTCAAAGGTATCCACTGCCCTCATAACCAAGTCCAGGCCTTTGGAGTGAGCCATAGGTCTTTTAGCATCAGGTTACCTGTTGACCTAGACACATATTTAATCAATGTCCCTTGCTTACATCTTTTGCTTTCTTTGAGTAGAGTGAACCTCTCATTCTTTCTGAAAATACCATGTCCTTTCACACATTTGTACCCTGAGCACTCCAGGGAGGGAGGACATGCCTAAGCGCTTACTCTTCATGTTCCCTTCTCATTTCTGAGTGGCCCAAGGTCCTTCTTTCTGCACTGCACCCTGCCCTGAATACCCCACTGGCAGAGTGCCCTCTTGGGCCTCCCCTCCCCTCTCCCTGTTCTCCCACAGCGGGAGTCACAGCAGCACCAGCATCTACCACTTACTATACACTAACCATGTGCTGGGCACTGTTTTAAAAGCATATCTCTTAATCTTCAGATGCAATCATCCTGTCTTGCCCACTGCAGAGATGAAGCAGCTGAGGCCCAGTGATGCTAAATGACTTTCCTAAGGAAATCAGCTTATAAATAGAAGAGTCAGGGGAAAAAAAAAACAACTCAGAAGAGTCAGGATTGAGCAAGTCTTACTTTAGGGCATGCTATCCATACTTGATGTTTTTGGTCCTTGGTTTTAGCACAGGAGTTGGCATATAGAAAGTACTCACCAAACATTCACTGAGTAAACAAGCCAAGATCTCTGCAAAGAAGTCACCCTCCAAAACCTCGATCAGGAACATAGAGGGGAGAGACTAGCTCTGGCTAGGAGGATGGAGGAAAGCCTGTGTAGGCCAGGCTGGAGAAAAGGGTATGGTAATTCATTGTTCTAGAACAGCTAGATGAATAGGTGGACAATTGAGGAATACTAGGTAAAGGTCTGCCTCTTGCCATCCCTACCTGAAGGCCTGTGGGAGCAAAGCCCAGGTCATGCTCAAGGAATGGTTCTGAGCACTGCTGAGGGCCTGTGCTGGGGTGGATATCCAGTCCATCCCTAACCAGGACCAGCTCATCACCTGTATTATCTCCTTGAGCTCTTCCATGGCCCTCTCCTCCAACTCCCTGATCTGAGACATGGCTTCATTAAAGCTGGACATCTGCGAAGACAGTTCCTCCTCTTCTTTGGAGAACTGAGGGGCCAAAAGGAGAGGTACAACAGTATGGCCTAGTTTCCCTCGATAGGCCACGTTTCCATCCTGCCTGGCCCCACCCTACACCTTACATTGCTTGTGATCAGGGACCCATGGGAGCTGGCTTCCATCTCTTCTGTTTCCATTTGAGTTGGTTGCTCACCACTGGATCCACTGTTGGGGCTCAGCTCCTTGACCCTGAGGAACAAGAAGGTCTCAGATCCCACAGGAACCTCTTTGGCACTCACAGGACTGCAGCATCACTCAGACCATGAGGCTCGGCAGCTTTTACATCGGCCAAGATGACCCATGCTGGCTTCACATTAAGGCTTGAAGGGGACTGGGACATGTCTGAACTCAGATTCACTGAGTCACAGAAGAATATACAGTAGGCACTGAGGCTCCAGACTTCCTCCCTCTTCCTTTCCTCCCTCCTGCACCCGTCTCCCCATCCCGTTGGTTATGGGTACAAGTACCTGTCCGCATATCTCAGTGTGTTTAAAGTATATTCGCAGGAGCTTATGCCTGGTGAGATCATGGCAATCTGCAAAACGGGGAAATAGGCAGTTAAGGGTTGAGGATCACAGGGTAGGGTAAAGGCGCTGGACTGCCTAGTACTGGATACTGCCAGGAGTCGTCTCTTTGAGCTGCTGACACCCACACAGTATTGGGGCGGAGAGCTAACTAAGCGCCTAGTCTGTGCCAGGCAATTTGCCCCAAGGGCACTGAAAACTAAGGCACCTTAAAAATTGGTTCCCTGCTTTTAAAGGTGCATCTGGATACCCGTTGTTTTATCTTTTTATGGACTCTTTCACCAAGGTCACATCTCAAGGCTCTGTGGCTTAGTTAGAAATTCCTACCTTCCCTAGTAGACAGGGAAGAGGAGATTCCTTAGAGGGGAAGAAGGCAGATCCTAGCTAGCAGGCTTGTAGATAAAATAAGGAAGGGAACAAAAAGTCATTTGAGGCCATACCCCTTTCCTGTGTACTTAATTAGGAGCCAGTGAACCTGAGGGAAACCATAGAAGGGGAGAATTTTGCTCTCCTGCTTTCCCACAGGCCATCCTTCTGAATTCTGGGGCCCCTTTTCATCAGGTAAGGCCCCTTTGGACCCCAAACCAAGAGCTGCACAGACATATAGTAAAGGGAGCAGATCCTCTCCTTCCCTTTTGAATAGGCAAAGAGGAACCTGGTACTAAAAAGCAGTGGGGGATGCCCAGTAAAGTTTGAGCCTGGAAACCCAGGTAGCCAAGGGCACCAAGCCTTCTGCCCAGAGACAGGACTCAACATCTTCCTATACCACCTCCAAAGTGACCCTACTCACCATGCAGGTCCTTGAGTTCTCCCCGATAAAGGAGTCCCTCAGCACCTGTGTCAGCTTGCTCTCTCGAAATGGGGTGTGAGCCTTGTTCTGTCCCAGGGCCCTGATGCACTCCTGTGGGGCAGCAGGAGCCACTGAGGTCCCGTTCTTCCTCTTGAGTTGCCCCTTCCCTCCCTCTCTCCCTCCCTCCCTCCACCAGCAGTCCTCCAGGCCAACCACCTGTTTAGGCCCTGCTACCTTCAGAGCCAGGAGACTCTTGTTGATTTCTGCACCCTCCATGCGAGTCTGCCGGTCAGCACTGGAAGTGTCCGCACCTCTCTCATTCCCTGCCAGATCCACCAAAGAGAACTTGCCATGCACTCTCCCTTTGGCCCGAAGAAGAATCTGGAAGCAGGCATGGGAGCGGGAAGAGTTGGAGTTGGCAAATGTCTGCCCAGAAGTCCTGTGGCAAAGGAGGGCAAAGAAAGGTGATGAGCCACTGTGGCTCCCCAGAGTTCAAGCCACCCACTGAGTTCTCTGTACAAAGGACACAGGTCAAGACTCTAAGCAGTCCTGTGTTTTCTTATCCCAGATTTCTGTTTTGCCCTTCCTGGGCAGCAGCTTTCCCTCTACCTCCAGATCTGGCAAGTTTTCCTGGCAGTGAAAGTACTAGATTCTGTGCTAGGCCTTAGCCAGCCCAGAGGGCCCAAAAGCACATGGGGAAAGAGAGTTGCCTGTGTTGCAGGGCACATGAGGAGGAGGGGTTGTCATGAACCACTTGTGAAAACTTGAGAGGCTTGGAGAGGGCAACCCCCTCCCTGGGCCTCCATAAGCCACCCAGCATTCCACTGCACCGTGCCTGGTGGAAGAGCACTTCCCTACCTCTGTATAGAAGCTATGACCCCATCCCTTCCAGCCCAGACTAGATCCAGAGCTTGTCTCCTACCACAGAGGGAGGGGACAGCAAGAAGAAACCTAGAGAAGTCAGGAAGGATGATTTGGGGTAAGGACCTGGAAATAAAGTCTACCTGGGTTAGATTTAAGACACTTGCTCCTGATGAGCCTCTTGCCCTGGGTCATCTGCCCTATTGAGAGTCCTTACGGCAGAGGCCCTCACAGCCCTCACCAAGCTGCAGAGAGTGGCGCTCTGTGGAAACAGCAATGGGCTCAGAGCGGGGGTCTATCACCTGAACCGGGCATTAGGTGGCCCCTTCCCCTCACCAGAACTCTGACCTGCAGGCACTGCCTATGTCGATCATCTTGATGACATCGTCAGCACAGCTAACCAGATGCTCCTGTAGCCCCACCACCTGCACCTGCTGCTTGCCGTCCTCCAGCACGCGCAGCTTAGCTTTCTTGTTGAGCAGATCAAACAGCTGTGCCAGGCAGGGGAACAAGGATAAGGCCATTAGGTCCTGGACACCCCACCTACACCCCCTCCTTCAGGGCCTGTCCCAGCTTAGATAAGAGCTGGCAGCAGAGAAGGCAGAGAGAAGCTAAGCTGGGTGGCGGGCAGTAGTACACTTGAAAGCTGAATCAGGCCGCCTCAGTTTGATATGACCCTGCTACTTTGCCAGCTATAGGAGCCTGGACCAGTACTTAACTACTCCAGGCTTATTCCTCATCTGCAGAATAATGATGGGAATACTTCCTCATAGGTTATAACGATTGAAGGAGTTGAGACAAGTGCTTAGCACATGATACTACACCAATAATCAACATTAGCCATTATTATTATCAAGATCCTGCTGAGGAAGGCAACTCTGCAAAAGCAGAGTACAGAGGTAGAGGTAGAGGTAGAAGGTATGGAGTATAAGGGGTAGGGGAGAGAGTGAGAGAAAGAGAATATGAACATGAAAATGAATGTACACAATCAGGGGAAGAGTAGAAAGGTTTTAAGGAGGTGGGTCGAGGGAGGACAGGGCACACACAAGGCAAACCTCCCATGTGAGACATGTGAGAAGGAGCCCCGAGGAGTGTTCCTGCCATACTTGCTGAGCTTGGGCACCATCCACCATCAGATGAAACCTCCCACAATGATAGGACAGAGCAGCCCATTAAAGGCTTGACAGCCCACAGGCTGCTTGGTTCCTACAATTTCTAGCCAACCTCAAGGTTTTAGAAAGTTCAGTGGCCCCAACAGTAGAGACGGGCTCCCTGCCAGCTAGCTACCTTCCCATTATAGATCTCAAAGAAGGTCACATAGACTTCCAGGCCCAGGTTCCGGTAGCGAGGCTGATTCTTCAGGAGGAAGACATCTCGGGCTATGAGAGAGAGCCTGGATTAAGTAAGCAACCTGCCTTTCTGTGCCCAACCCAAGTGGGGCAGAACACACTACTTACAGGCCATGGCATAGATCCCTTTGGATGCATTCTGGGCTTTCCCAGAGAGGTCTCCGCCCATAGTCTGCAAACGGAAGGGGCAGAAGACTGTGGTAAAGGACCCTGGGCCTAGGCCAGAGCACTAGTGGCTCCATTACCACAGTGGGCCACCACATCAAAGCTGAGAAGCTGTACCTGCTAAGGCATCTGGCACAACAAGAGTGTCTGGTGATAGGGCATCTGTACCAAGGGGACTTTCTGCAAGCAACTTACCTGCTTCCTTTACAGGGACCCAGTGTGACACCATAGGCTGGTTTGCTCCCTGCCCGGGCTGAATACTCACATGTGTCTTGCCACTTCCTGTCTGGCCATATGCAAAACAGGTTGCCTTTCCCCCTTCAAAGATTGTCTGCACCAGTGGCCTTGCTGTGAACCTGGGAGAAAGAACAGGAAAGAGTATACATCTCTCCCCAAAATGTGCTCCCTAGAATGTGGTCCTACTGCCCTTCCACTGCAGAACTACTGCAATCTTCAATTCCTCCTTCCAAACAATAGCACTCCTCTTCTGCAAAGTGGTCCCACTGGACTCCAGCCCCACTTACCAATCTGAAATTCTCCCAGCCAACTGGGGAGGGCTGGACTGACCTGCCAAGAGTAAGCTGGTGGCCTACACTCTGAGCCATCAGCCCTTTGTCTGACTCTGGAGACCCAAGATGAAACCCTGAGCTTAGTAGCTGACTGCCAGCATAAGAAACACTACAAAGATCAGAAGAAACCCTCTAAAGTAGGAGTCTAAAACATTTTAGGCCACATAGGTCTCTGTCACGTTTTTTTTTTTTTTTAAAGATTGTATTTTTAAGTAATCTCTGCACCCAAATGGGGCTAGAACTCACAACACTGAGATCAAGAGTTGCACCTTCCACTGACTGAGCCAGTCAGGCACCCCACTACCACATTAAAAAAAAAAAAATGTTTATTTATATGCTAACTAAATTGGATGTAAATTTAAAAAATAAATTTAAAAAAAATTTTTGAGAGAGAGAGACAGCAAGCACGCACCCAAGTCAGGGAGGGGCAGAGAAAGAGGGGGGACAAAGGATCCAAAGCAGGCTCCACGCTGACAGCAGAGAGCCCAACATGGGGCTCGAACCCAGAAACTGTGAGATCGTGACCTGAGCTGAGGTCAGATGCTTAACTGACTGAGGTACCCAGGTGCCCCTTACTGTCACATGTTTTTAAAAACGATCCTTTAAAAACACAGAAACCATTCATTCTTATTTTGAGAACCATATAAAAAGGAATTGCAGGGGTGCCTGGGTGGCTCAGTCAGTCAGTTAAGTGACTGACTTTGGCTCAAGTCATGATCTCATGGTTCGTGGGTTCGAGCCCAACATCAGGCTCCGTGCTGAACACTTGCTTGGAGCCTGGAGCCTGCTTCAGATTCTGTGTCTCCTTATCTCTCTGCCCCTCCCCAACTTGTGCTCTGTCTCATGCTGTCTCTCAAAAATAAATAAATAGATAGATAGGGGCGCCTGGGTGGCGCAGTCGGTTGGGCGTCCGACTTCGGCCAGGTCACGATCTCGCGGTCCGTGAGTTCGAGCCCCGCGTCGGGCTCTGGGCTGATGGCTCGGAGCCTGGAGCCTGTTTCCGATTCTGTGTCTCCCTCTCTCTCTGACCCTCCCCCGTTCATGCTCTGTCTCTCTCTGTCCCAAAAATAAATAAAAAACGTTGAAAAAAAATTAAAAAAAAAAAAATAGATAGATAAATAAATAAATAAAGGAATTGCAAACCAAATTTGGCCCATGGGCTATAGTTTGTCAACCTCTGGTCTAGAGCAGTGTTGTTTATAGAACTTTCTGTGGTGGTGGACATGTTCTTTACTGTGCTAATAGCAGCCACTACCACAGGTGGCTGTCAAGCTCTTAAAATGTGGCTAGTGTGACTAATGAATTGAATTCTGGGACACCTGGGCAGCTCAGCCAGCTAAGCATCTGATTTCAGCTCAGGTCATGATCTCACTGTGAGTTCAAGCCCTGCGTCGGGCTCTGTGCTGACAGCTCAGAGCCTGGAGCCTGCTTCAGATTCTGTGTCTTCCTCTGTCTCTGCCCCTCTCCTGCTTGTGCACGTGCTTTCTCTCTCTCAAAAATAAATAAACATTAAAAAAAATTTTTTTTAATGAATTCTGAGACGCCTGGCTGGCTCAGTTGGTAGAGAAAGCAATTCTTGATCTCAGAGTTGTGAGTTCAAGCCAAAAAAAAAAAGAAAAAAAAAAAAGAATTGAGTTCTTAATTTTATTTAACTTTCATTTGAATAGTCACATGAGGCTGGTGGTGCTGTATTAGATAGAGCGGTCCTAGTCTTTGCTGAGTCTGCTAAGCTCAGTGGGTAATGGAGTGGCTGCATAAGACACTGGAAGAATCCCTTCGACCTGCCCAACCCAGCCTCAGAGAGTACAACGGGTAATACCTCACTTGTAATCCATTTGAGGATGCACTGCTAAAGATGCAAAATGGGATGTGACAAGCCCAAACTGGGCCTTCCTGGTGCCAGGAGACAGAGCCAGAACCAACTCTGTAATGGCTGATCCAAAGAAAATATGAGGAGGCCAAGAAAGGCCTCAGAGATCACTGTGGCGGTGAATAGTACAATATCCCACATTGACAAGAGGAAAGCTGGGAAAGGGAAATAAAAGAGGCCAAGAAACTAACCTGTAGACAACTTCATTTGAAGCTGTTTCATCAAATGCAAAGTCAAAGCAGAAGGCTTGGTTCTCCAGATACTTTGTTAAGTCCACTTTTAACTTGGGCTCATGGACCAAGAGGAGGCCTTTGCTGGGAACAGAAATCACATCAACTTCTTTCTTGGCCAATTCTGCAGAAGAAGAGTATTTCAGGGGATGATTCCTGGACATGGAGAAGGTCAGTCAGTCAAAAGCCTCCTTCTGACTGATCAGGGCTTACCTTGTTTATTTAGCGGGCGTTTCCTCACACAGACACATATCCTGTGCTCTTCGATCTTCAAAAGGATGAAAGAAGACAACCAACCACCAAAAGGTCAGAGCAATACTGAAAGAACTCCTCCTCTTCCAATCCCATGTCTGGCTCACTCAAGGGCCAAGACCTAACACTGGGACCCCAGCTCCACCATTAGTTACTCTCAAAAACAGTCAGGCAGCTTTGAATTTCCTTTCCAGTTTTCTCACCCTGCTGCCTACAGGTTTCAGTGCCACTTACACGATTATTAGTAAGGATCTAGCCAACCTATGGAAGTGAAGAGGGTGACACTTTATGCAGCTGACTCTCCCATCCAGCCTTGCTAGCTCCAGCCCATTAAAGGTATTAAAAATATCCTCAAGGGTAAGTGGAGATTCTTGCAAGCTCTCACATCCTTAAAGAGGAGATTTGTCTCTCAATTGTACACACACTCAGGAAGGAGAGATAGAAGCCTTTTAGGTTTACTTACAGGATCTGTCATAGTAAGTGGATGACATTCCAAAGTAGCCCGAAATTCTTTAATCATCCGGGCAAATTCCCAGTTTGGAAAGCTGCTGTCATACTCCTGTTTGGGACAAGGGCAAAAAAAGGACTGACTGCTGACATGTAAATGCTCTCAGAGCTTAGTGCTGAAGCATCAGCAACAGCTCTTTATATACACACAGCCCTTCAGTTGACAAAGCCCTCCCACATCTTACCTTCTTCCCACCCTGGCTCTAGGCTGAGAACTCAGAAGCAAAGGCCCTGGGAACAGAGATTGGCGGTGGGGGATGGTAGGTTTTAGGCATGCATTCAACCACTCTAGGAACTAGGGCGAGGGCCACTGTCCCCTTAGGAGACCAGCAGGTTGAGATTCCCTGGAGCAGTTAACCCAACTGAGGGGAAATGCTCCAAACTTGGACTTTATTGCAACCCCAAACCCCTGCCCCATATACACAATTAGGAGGTGAAGGTGGGGGTCGGGGGGAAAGCAGGCAACTCTGCCCAGCAGCTCTGTTGGCCACTGCACTGTGATGGGTGTGCCTACTGGATGATCAGCATGAAATATTCCCCACCCAAAGGGCTTCAGAAAAATATCTGATTATTTTTTCCTGAATCCAGATGAAAACCCAGTTAAATTTCCTGGATATCAGAACTGGAGCCTCAGAAACGCTGGGGCCCAGCTGTATCTCTGCTGCTGGTGAGGTTGCAATTAAGAATGCCTGTCCAAAAACCCTTGACCTAAGAAAGGTACCTGAGCTCGCTTTATTCTTGTTTCAGAGTTCTGGGCCCTCTTCTCTTCTCGCTTGTTCTTCATTTTTTCCATTTCCTTCACAATACATGATTTCCTCCGAACTGGGGAAGAAGGAAGCCCACTTTTACCTGCCTAGGCCAGCCAGCCTACTCTTTTCCAGCTGTTCTATTGAGTCATGGGCCATTCCCAGGCCTAGGCCTTCCTTAGACCCTTGCTCTTAAACCACCATATGCAAGGAGAGGAAGCAATGGATATGACTCTATCCGTTGTAGGCTAAGCCTGCAAAGTAAAGACCTGCACAAGTGCTCTAGGCCTAACCCAAGCTCTCTCCGTGTCTCTGTGGCATTTTCTCAACAACCACAAGAGGTGATACCATCCCTGATTGATTTTGATGGGCATTCTGGGCTGTTTTTCAGGTGTTGGTCAAGACTTGAGCTATGGCAACACCTCAACTACATTAGAGGGCTCCTGCCAGCTGGTGGGAACAAGGTCACCTCTTGTGAAAGACTGATGCGATGGCCACAGGAAATATGCCCCCACGTGATAAACATGGTTTGAAGTCAGGTGCCAAAGCAGGTCAGGTTTGGGAGAGGATATAACAACCTGTCCTGCACTAGGAGCAGGGCAGCAGACAGCTCAGTGTGTCTACCTGAGTTCACAGGGTTTGCAGAAGAGCTGCCTCGGATGGAATGGACTTGCTCTTCCACCTCCTCACTGACCATCGTCAATGGTATTTCAGCCACTGCAGGGCAGGAGGGCCTAGGGAGTCCAGCTGTGGGGGAACAAGAGTCATTGGAGAAGCAGGCAGGCATACCAGAGCTGTGCTCCTCTGAGCCCTAGCAGGTCGTGGGTCAGGAGGAGTGCAACTGACTGCCAGCTCAGCAAAACCTTGGGCTCCCACCGTGTGAGCAGAGCTTGGGCTTTTCCCGTCACTTCAGCCCAAACCCTGAACCCAACCAGTCTCTACAGGGGCTGACTCCTGGGATCAAAAGTCTTAGAGGGTAGGGTGTCTGGCTGGCTCAGTCGGTAGAGCATGCGACTCTTCATCTCAGGGTTGTACGTTTGGTGTAGAGATTACTTAAAAATAAAATCTTTAAATAAAAAAGAATATATATCTTTGAAGGTATGTGAGTAGCTCAGCATGGACTTCACCACAAAGGGAAAGCCTCTAAAGGCCTAAAGACTTTAGGCTTCATCCAAGCTTGGGTTCTCAGGCCAGGGCGTATGTGGAAGAAAAAGCCAGACTTTTCCAAGTCTTGGAACCTGGGTTAAGAGGGACAAAGACTGAAAAGCCAGGAGTAACAGAAACCCGAGCAACAACATATTGATTCAACCCCAGAAAGCCCATGACAACTTGCTACTTCCCATACCTGGTTGTGACCCTCTTGTTTACATTCATTTTATTAGAGCTGAATTTGATACATGTAAGATGTAATGACTGTCTATCTTACACAATCTGTACCTGCTTTATCTAATAAAAGTTAACAATTAAAAATATTTTTCAAATTCTATTTATATAAAATCCAAAAAGGGAAAAATCTAATTTATGGTATCAGAAGTCAAGATTATAGGTACTTAATATAGGGGCTTATGAACTGGAAGGGAACTTGAGGGGGATTTTTGGGTTGCTCATAATGCTTTGATTGAGTTATGTGAGTACGTTCGGTTTATGAACTAAATGATATGGTCGCTTTTCTTTGTGTGTGTGTGTGTGTGTGTAATGTTTCAATAAAATTAAAGAGTAAAATTAAATGATTTCCAAATAAGGGAGCAGAATAGAACTGAAGACAGGGGAGTGTAGAAATCTCAGGATATTTCAGAACAGGGACAGGGCAATATATGAGCAGCTGCTGCAGAGCCTCAAACAGGAAAAACAAATTCATTACTCACTGGGAACTGAAAACTGCTTGCGGGAATTTGTAGACGCTGGTAGCTCCACCTCCATATCATTCTCCTGAGTGGTAATTCGAACCTCCGAGACAGTGGACATTCGGGTGGAGCGGCCTCGGAGACCTGAAACACCAAGGGCAGCAGCAGCCAATCAGTGGGGCATGATCAGGAGGGCCGATGGGGGCCACTAGGGGGCAACCCTCCAAGATTCTGTATAGGGTGGGATGGGTCCAGATCACTAGGAAAAAGAGCCCAACTTCCCACTCCTTCCACCCAAGGAAAGGAAAAATTAGAAAGGCCAAGTACTAGTGACCCCAAAACTAATCTATTCACATTCTGCCAATCTGAGAGCTCCCAAGGGCAAGGATATCTCCCACAAGAGCAACTGTCCTGAGTAAATGGAGGGACCTACAGCCAATCCGAAATCCTTTCTGAAGAGACAGACCTAATCCCTGGAAAAAAGCATTATTAACCTTAACAGCAGCAACACCTATCATTGTACAATCTTCCCATACTTCAAAATAACATTGTAAGGTAAATATCAGTCTTCCCATCTGATGGAAGGGGACAATAAGGCTCAGAGAAATTAAGGAACTTCCACACTGTAGTAAGTGTTGGAGCCAGGATGTTAACCCAAAACTGTTAGATTCCAAAGTCTGGGATTTGGATTTTGGGTTTTTCCACTGCTTCAGGATGCTTTACAGAGCCAGACCTGGGGCACATCATCAGAAACCCATGGGTCAGCTACACTGATTTTCTGGAATCTTATAAGAATGCTTAACTGAGAGAAACAACTGAGTTATATTTGAATTCTTATTAATTTCTACCCATTTATATAGTTTCCCTCCGTAAGAGAGAAACAATTCATCACCTATAAAGTAAGTCAGAAATTTGGAAATAGAACACATGGTACAGGGGCGCGTGAGTGGCTCAGTCAGTTAAGTGTCCGACTTCAGTTCAGGTCATGATCTCACAATTTGAGTTTGAGCCCCCCACATTGAGCTCTGCTGTCAGCACAGCACCTGCTTCAGATCCTCTGTCTCCTCCTCTCTCTGCCCCTCCCCCATTTATTCTCTTGCTCATTTTCTTTCTTTCTTTCTTTCTTTCTTTCTTTCTTTCTTTCTTTCTTTTTCTTTCTCTCTCCCCCCTCCCTCCCTCTCTCTGCCACTCCCCCGCTCACACTGTCTCTCTCTCAAAATAAATACACTTAAAAATTTAAAAAAAAGCACTTCTTGAAGTATGATTGAAATACCAAAAACTGTAGATATCGAATGTGTTTAACTCGATATTTTGGAGATAAGTAAACACCCATGAAACTATCATTATAATCAATGCTATAAACTTATCCATCTCTTCCTAAGGTTTGCTCCCACTCTCTTTGCTTTGTATTTTGTTTATTTTTGTTTTGTGGTTAGGGTATTTATCATAAGATCCACCCTCATCGTAAAATTTTAAGTATATAATTCAGTGTTGTTAATCACAGGCCAGATGTACATTAGATCTCGAGGACTTATTTCTCATAACTGAAACTTTGTACCTTTTGACCAAAACCTCCCTGTAGGTTCGATTCTTCTTCACTAAGATGCTTAGAAGACAGGGCAGGACTCAGCCCACATAGAGCCACCTGCTAAAGTGGAGCAATGAGTCTATTTCACAGCTTCCTGTGCCCCAGGAATATTATCCTGGGCTCAAACCCCATGACGATAAGCCAGTAAAAATCTATTTACCTTCCTTAGGAGCAGGAATTTTGGAGTTGACTGATCTGCGTTTTTGTTTCTGTAAAATAAAAACAAAAACATCACAATATGTGGTTCCTATCAATTTTCAAGGACTTATCTTAGATCCATGTGTTATGCTGAAGTCCTAGGCAGTTCCAGAAAATCAGCAAAAGCCAACAAGCCAAGCAAATCATCTGGGGCACTGGTTCAGCCAGATGACAAGCACCTACCTGGACTGTTACATTTTCCTGCAGGGGCAGATTGTCTTTTGGGTGTAAGGGAAGAAGTTGTAAAAGCTCTGGGTTTATTGCGGCCACATCATCAAAATCAATCTGCAAAGAGTAAGTAAAAAATTTCAGTGGAACAACATAGCTTCTTCAACCCAACTGCATCTCTACAACCAATGCTAGTACTCCTAGATTCAGACACTATCAACTTTTAAGTTCCACCAAGTACCAACAACTATAAACAAATAGCCCTTAGTCACGGTTTACCATCTAGATGAATACTGGTTTCTGATTGCCAAGCCAATGGTAGATGTTGATGATGAGAACGAGGTAAAGAGGAGGGCAGACAGATAGGTAACCAGTCAGGTAGTCCACAGTAGATGTAGGCCACTTGGTTTCCCTACTATTCTGCTGGGCAGTGAGGTCCTGCTGGGCACAGTCCCCTGAGCACCTCTTGCTAGATGACACGGAGGAGGAAACAAGTTCTAACTGTCCCGGCAATAGTCAAACTGGAGGGCCCTTCAGGATCTTATGGGCGGGGACAAGTTTCCAAGAGCTGCTACCTAACCCTAAGTCTACCTACATTTTCTACTGGGCCCAGAAACTTCTTCCCCAATAACAACTTCCTGCACATGCCTGCAGTTGAGGTCACAATTCTAGGTTTACATCACCAGAGCCCTGCCACCCTCCAGCAGCAACTCAAACTTCATCAGCATACTTCACAGCAGTTCAAACCCACCAAAATAGTACCAACCAATCTTTTTTTTTTTTTTAAGTTTTTTTTTTAAATGTTTTTATTTATTTTTGAGACAGAGAGAGACAGAGCATGAGCAGGGGAGGGGCAGAGAGAGAGGGAGACACAGAACCTGAAGCAGGCTCCAGGCTCTGAGCTGTCAGCACAGAGCCCGACGCGGGGCTCGAACTCACAGACTGTGAGATCATGACCTGAGCTGAAGTCGGATGCTAACCGGCTGAGCCACCCAGGTGCCCCAGTACCAACCAATCTTGAAATGTTTCAGAGCTGAAGCATGTACTCCAGGGTGAAAGCTTTAACTCCTACAATGCAACCTATATTTATTAATTAGCTTATTCAAACATTTATTAGGCACAATTAAGGCAATAGAGGGAAGATATTCAAAGATGAATTAACACATATATTGCCCTGGCCTTCAGTTAGCTCCTATTCTTTTTTCTTTTTTAAGTTTACCTGAGAGAGAGAGAGAGAGAGAGAGAGAGAGAGAGAGAGAGAGAGAAAATGCTCACATAAAGGGCAGAGAGAGAGAATCCCAAGCAGGCTCTGCACCATCAGTGCGGAGCCAGACATGGGGGTTGAACTCATAAACAGTGAGATCATGACCTGAGCTGAAGTTGGATGCTTAAATGACTGAGTCACCAGGTGCCCCTAATTAGCTCATATTCTAATGGAAAAGTTATATGCACAGAAGGCAAGAAACCAAAGCAGCACAGGATAAACAGGGACAGAGTACTGTTTAAAAGCAAAAGCTCACGGGTACTTTAATAACCACACTTTTGTCCCCAATTCTTGGACAGCTATAGACCCTTACTACACATTCCTCCCATTTCCAGCACTTAAACCATAGAAAACAGACAATATAGGAGATCAATGTTTTAACCCTAGTTCTGACATTAACTCTCACACTGATGATTCAGGGTGAGCATCCCAGGAGGAAGGAGTAAGAGTGACAGTGTGAAGGCAGCAAGGCACCAGGCATGGACACAAAGTGGGGACCTGATGCATTTGACCCTGACACAGCATACTTTGGAAGAGTGTGTGGTACAAAGAAAAAAGTTTTTATCCTGAAAAAGCTTTGAATGCCTCACTAAGAAGTTTAGACCTTATTCCAAAGGCAGTATCTGAGCTGGTGTGAGACCCAACAAGAGGTATATTTCTAAACAAACAATAAAAATAAGCAAACAAAAATCACAAGGAACTTCTAATAGCTGGTTGAAAAGAATTTTAGGAAACTCTTGATTTAAGAGCAGATGTTGTAAAGTATTCAATCCTTTTATTTCTAAAATATACCACTAAGTAACTGCTTACCTACCATAAGGCACTATGCTAGACAAGTCCCTTACATGTGTTATCTCATTAAGTTCCATGAAGAGGGTCCAGGTCTGTCTTATTCACTTCAGTATTCCGTCTGGCATTTTGGAACCAGTACAAAAGTATCTGTTGAACAAATCCTCACAATAACCTTATTAAGTAGATATTATCATCCTCATTTTTTTGGTAAGGAAACTGATTTTCTAAGAGAGGTGGAAGCATGTCTGAGAACACAAAATAGTGGCAGAGCCAGGCTAGAATCCAGGTTTCCATACTCCTAGCCCAGTGAAATTTTTACCACACCACAATGCCTCTAAAACATAAATGCCTTAGTCACATCTCTCCTCTTCTCAAAATCTTCCCAAGGCTCCCAAGTACCTACAGAATAAAACCTTAAACATCTTAGTGCCAGAGATGATAACCCTCTGGTCCCCCCTTTCAACTGTCCAGCATCCTGAGCCTTCCCACTGCCTGGAGCAAGCTTCTTCACTAGTCTCGATGAAGGCCATCTATCTCACTATTGTTTCTGCTACACCTTCCCACCACATCCCCACCAGTCAAGCTCATCCTCAGCGAGTTACTACCTCTGAGCTGCTCAAGCACTATTCATCTGTGCCATTTATCACAAGTTGCCTTCTGTTACTTGGGGTTTCAGAAACATACTTTTGTCTCAACTGGGTTATCAGTTTTGCTCCCCAAACCGATATCGTAGGTAGTTTGCACTCAGAAGCTAGCGTAGGTAAGCAAGGTTTTAGGATTCTGTGCAGTTTGTCTTCTTCAAACACACCAGAAACTGTTGATTGCTTCAATTTAGATCAGGCCCAACTAAATAAAATCCTAATAGGTCCAAAGAGGACCATGTTCAAGATTAGGGAGGACAAGGCAGGATCAGAAATAAGGTTCTCACAAGTTCCATTTCCACAGAAAGCTTTTTGTTTGGTTTTAAAGTAATCTCTCTGTCCAATGTGAGGCTCGAAATCAGGACCCCGAGTCGCATGCACTACCAACTGAGCCAGCCAGATGCCCCTTCACACAGATCTTATAGGGAGTAAGGTGCTAAATGTGGCAGAGGCATTTTCACAGAACTTACCTCTTTGCCCTTTGTGGCACCTCCTTCTGTCCATTCCACTGAAACACAGGATTTCTCCAAGTTCACAGTCCTTACATTGGCACTGTGAATTATGCCTACAGTATAAAAAGTCCAGAATTTACCCATCTTTTTCACTTTTAGGATCCCACAGAGATTCTCAACGTGGAGTTGGCCTGAAGGAAGAAACAGCTGCCTTTTTCTTTCCTTTTAACACTAGGAAACAAATACAACCCCTGGCTTTTAACATTCAACTCCTCACCTTTCGAACATCCCACGGTGAGGTAGGCAGGGAACAGGTCTTAAAACTGAGCTGCAGGGAATAAGGATTCATTCCCACTCAAAAGAGGGCCTACAGTGAGTGAAGGTATGTCTGGGCAGGGGAGTCACTCTAGTTCTTGGGTACTGTTCCTCAACTCCCACTGACGCTCTGGCGCCCTCGGGTTGCCCTACGAGAAGGTTATGTCTGACCATTCTCCTAATGACAGGGTATTCCACCTGCCAGAGATTTGGTAGCTGCTTAACCAAAAAAAAAAAAAGAGGGCAGAACTTCAAGCTCCTGAAAAGCAGGGATCTTTTCTACTGATTAACCCTGAATCCCAGTGCCTGACATACCGCAAGTGCGGAATATTTAGAGGAGAGTAAAGGGGCCAGGAAGACGAGGTCCCTACAAGGGCATAGCAATTTCAGCGGAGAAGTCTGGAAGTGAAGTGAATCTAGCAACCCTAATTTTCCTGGGAGGTCCTCTGACAGGGAGGAGCCCCGCCCACTGCCGAGGATGGGAAGGGGACCCACAGCCAGCGCAGAGGCCCCTGCACCTGGGTAGAAGAGACGCAACGCTAGTGCAGAGACCCAGACCGGGTGGAAGCGGGGAAATCCCTAACAGCATCTCGGCCCTGCCGTTTGGGGAGGGGCAGTAATTTCAGCCATCTCACAGCCCACAGGTCCCCTTGGCCTCGCGACCCAGCCCCTCACCATTACTGCGTTGGATCTTGATGGTGAGACCGGGAAACAGGCGAGCCTGAAGCGACGAGTCCATGGGCAGTCGCGGGGAAAAGTAACACGAAATACAAACAACCACAGCTCCGCTAACCCTACGAAGTCTTAACGCCGCGCAAACCGCCGCAGTTTAAATCCCGCGCGCCAGCGTCCCTGAGAACGTCATCACGCTGTCGCCGGCCTCGCTACCGCCAGTCCGCGGCGCCCTCCGCAGCCTTTTGGGATATGTAGTCTACGGTCGGTTTTCCGGCGCTTAAGACCGCCCATCCGTCTGGTCACACCCCTGCGCGCTGGGGCTCCTGGGAGCTTGGCCCGCACTCCGCGCTGCTGGTAACCTGTTTCGGGCGTCTTACTGAGAGCCTGCTGCGCGACTGGCCTCCCCAAAACTGAGAAACTCCAGTATGGTGTTTGAGACCGAGTGCTGTTGGGCCCCTACAGACATGGGTTCCAATCCCGACTTCTTCAGTTACTAGCTCAGTGATCTTGAGCAGGTTAGAAACTGGACTCGGTTTCCTTTGCCCAGTGAGGAGCATGCTTTTTCCCTCACGGAGTTACTGCGAAGTTTAAATGAGGAACTATGTTTCAAGTGCCTGGGAGACACAGATTACCTGGATATTTATTGTCTACCATGTGGTAGGCATGGTACCTGGGTGCTAAAGACAGTAATAGTGAACAAGGCATAATTCTTGCCGTCTTTGACCTGACATTTCTAATATGAACGGGATACAAAGAAGTAACAAATTAGCAGTGGTAGGTGCTCTCAGGGAAACTAAGAGCTGAGATAGAAAATAATGGAGGAACTTTAGATAACTTTAGATAAAGTGCCCAGGGAAGAAATATTTGAAGTGATATTTAAACTGCGTCTAGAGAACAAAAAGGAACAAACTGTCAAAATCGAGGGCAGGAAGGTGGGGAGGCTCCCAGGCTAAGGTCTAAGGATGGTGTGTGCAAAGGCCCTGCGGCAGTAAAGAACTTGATCTTGTTTGAAGAACTGAAAGAAGCTAGTGTGGCTGGAAAGCAAGAGAAGAGGGGCAGTGGGGTGAGAACATGTAGCATATTCTAGCCAATAGTAATAATTTTGGCTTTTATTCGGGTGAGAATTCATTGAATAATTTTAAGCAGAGGAGTGACAAGATCTGAGTTACATTTGATTTGATTGATATTATCAGACTTGCTGATGTATGGAGAATGCTGATGTATGTATGATTTGATGGGGGAAGATGAAGTGAGACTATTTAGTGGGCAAGGATTATGCTGCCCTAGCCTGGGGTAGTGATAATGGAAATGTAACTAAGAGAATGACTTAAAGTTTGGGAGATGGAATGAATGGGTTTTGCCGAAGAGTTGGAGATGGGGGTGAAGGAAAAGGGGTAATCATGCCTGACTTCTGGTTTCTGGCTAGAGCAATTGGGTAGGTAGATGATGAACTATTTCCTGAAATAGGAGAGTCAGGTTGTGAAAGAAACAGGTGTGTTTATGGGGAGTAAGTCAAGGGTTTCATTTTGGTCATGTTGAGTCTGAGATGTCTGCAAGACTTTAGAGTGTAGGTGTCGAGTGAGCAGTGAATATGCAAGCTAAGAGCTCAGGGATAGATCAAGGCCAGAGATAGAGATTGGGTAGCCATTTTATGTGGATGTATTTCTGTATATGTATTTGCTGTCCTGGAACTGAATGAGATCTAAGAGAACATAATTAAATCATGGGACACACCAACATTTTGAGGTAGGGCAGAGGGGGAGCAGCAGCAAAGATGAGATTAGGGTGGTTTGAGGGGTGAGGAAAACCAGGGAGTAGAAGCCTAGGAAGGACTGAAGAAGGAGGAAGTATCAGGAGAGCTGTGGAAAGGGTAGGTAAGAAGAGGGCATAGAAATATCTTTTCAATATCCTTTGAATTTGCTAGCACTTAAGTCATTGGTGACCTTGAACAGTCTTGGTGAAGTAGTGAGGGTGAGAGTCAGACTAGAGAGAGTAGAAGTGGGATATTGCTTAGAGATACATGCATATGTAAAAAAAAAAAAAAAAAAGATATACTCAGTGATAAATACTAAGATTTAGGAGAGCATTTGCCTCTGGCAGAGCAGGTAATGCAATTGGAGAGGGTACAGCAACAAAATAAAAATTTTATTTTTTTACATGAGTCATGCATATACATGAGTGGTCATTATGTTATTTTCTGTACTTCCTGTGTTAGGAAGCTGATGTAAATTTGGATCCATCCCTACCTTTTTTATTTTTCTACCTGTGGGTCCAGGTAGTTGCAAACTTCCTGGCTGCTTCTCAAGGCCTATGTGGAACCCTTGGGGCACAAGGGTTTTTTCAGGAGGGTTTATTTCCAGTTCCTCAACCTTGGGCAGATCCAGTGAATTTTTCCTGGCCTCACATGGGTAATAAAACTCCTCCCCTCCTGTTGTACAAAGGGAAAGTCAAGAAATTAACACAGAGTGGTCCAAAAATAGTAAAACCCACAGGAAACTCAAAGTCCCCAAAGTCAAAAATTTCTTTTGTGCCAAAAAGGAAGAGAGATGTCAGAGCAGCAAGGGCAGCTGACCCTGGAGAGGCCCATGTTCTGAGAATAATGAAACTTCTAGGACCTTAGAAAACAAAGATTAGGGACACATATGTCAGGGAATCTAGCATATTACCACAGACACATTACCAAGATAGAAAAAAAAAAAAAACCAAAAGCCCTCCCCTCCTTGAACTAGTAATAAAACAGTCAGAGTCTATAAAATTGGTATGCTTAATATCAAAAAGAAAGAAAGAATTAACAAATCATTGTGGGGGTGCCGGCTGGTTCAGTTGGTAGAGCACACACCTCTTGGTCTCGGGGTCATGAGTTCCAGCCCCATGTTTGGTGTGGAGATTACTTTAAAAAAAATCTTTAAAAAAATAAATAAATCATTGTGAAAGCATAGAGCAATATATAAAAAGAAACAGACAGAAATAACAGAAAACTTTTTAAAATATGGCCACTGAATTAAAAAAACAACAACAACTCTGGAACTATGTTGCAACTCCCAGTGAAATAAATGATTTAGTGGACCATAGGTCAAAGGTTACTGAGTATGTAGGATGTTTGCAGGATGCCAGAGTATTGCTCCACAGATAATTTGAATTAACAGTTTGCAAAGGCAAAGCATACCTTTGAGTGGAAGATGTGACAGTCACTACTGCACCCAAGTGATCAAACTTAGCATCACTAGTCATGGGGTGACCTGACATTATGTGTCTTCTCATTGGATATAATATGAAGTATATAACATTATCCAGGAGACAATAATGCCAAAAATGTGTAACCTAAATCCAGTCTAGCCCCTAGACTTAACTTCCTGCTTCCAGGAAATGCAGGGGATGAGGGAACAAATTGAACAATACCAGGAGGAATAATGAGGCACATTTAGAATGCAGGATATTTTACAAGGTATTTGACCTGGGGGTCTCTTTAAAAAGTTCCTATGGAGAAAAAAAGTACAAAGACTGTTCTAGATTAAAAGATAATCCAAACAACAGCCAAACGTAAAGCATGAATCTTGACTGCATCATGGTTAAAAAAAAAATTGGGAGGGAGCACCTGGTTAGCTCAATAGGTTATGTGTCTGATTCTTGGTTTTGGCTCAGGTTGTGATCTCATGGTTTCATGAGTTCAAGCCCCATGTTGGGGTCTGTACTGACAAAGTGGAGCCTGCTTGGGATTCTCTGTTTCTGTCTCTGTCTCTCTCTCTCTCTGCCCCTCTCCCACTTGTGCTGTCTCTGTCTCTCTCAAAATAAATAAACACACTTAAAAAAAAATTGGGAGTAACTGGGGAAATTTGAATATGGAATAGGTAAGAAAGATTTTAGGGAATTATTTCTAATTTACTTATGCATAATAATGATACCATGATTATGTGCGAGAATGTTCTTATTTGTGGGAGATGCATGCTGAAATACTTAGAGCTAAAGAGTCAGGATGTTTGCAACTTTCACAGGGTTCAGAAAAAATAATGAAGAAAACCAGGATATGTCACCTTAAAATATGCCTGTTTGACATAAGAATTCTTTTGAGTTGAAGCCAGTTATGAAGCAGCATATACAGGAAAAGTTCTCTACCCTCCCCCTTTCTGCCTACAGGCAGAATATAAATTTTCCTTTACTGGAGAGGACTCTAGACTCTTATCCACCCAGTGATGGCATCAGAGGAATCTGCAAACAAACCTTACCCCTTTAATCTGCCCCCATATATTTATCTTCCCACAGTTTCCTGTCCTTGGAGCCTAAAGCCATTTTCCTTTGTCCTATTATTTCTCTACAAATGTATCATTCTTTGCTGAAGATACTATATAAGCCGAAGTTCAGGCCACCTCTTTGAGTTATTCATCCCTACAATCTCCCAGGTATTCAGGAGACACACATGTTAATGAACTTCTGTCTGCTTTTCTCTTGTTAATCTTTTGTTACAGAGCCCCAATTGAGAACCTAGAAGGGTAGAGGGAAAAAAATATTTTTCTTTCCCTACAGTAACATACAAACAAGCTAAAGATGAGATACCACAATGTTAAAAGATGTTGAATCAGGTTGGTGGGTATACAAGTGGTTGCTGTACTAGTCCTTCAACTTTATTGTCTGTATGTAATTTTTCATAATAAAGGTGGGGGAAATTATTAAATGGGGCAGATAAGATGCTGAAATAATCTAGACTGATAGTGGTAGCTCCTTCTGCCAAAACTTGAAGATACCTCAGAAGTGAAAGTCTGAGATTTGTTTTGAAATAATCCAATAATCCAGTAGGCCAGCAGTGAGGGGCGGAGATGTAGAAAATAATAGTGGCCATGAATTGATGATCATGGGCGCTGGGTGATGGAAATGGTGTCCTTGCACTTAACTTGTGTTTGCTCAAAAATTTCTATTTAACAGCAACAAAGAAGAAGAAGATACAGAAGTGAAAAGGGGTTGAGTATTTGAGAAACTAAGGTAAAAACTGAGAAATTCAGGGTGCCTGGGTGGCTCACTTGGTTAAGTGTCCAACTTTGGCTCGGTTCATGATCTCACAATCATGAGTTCCAGCCCTGCATTGGGCTCTCTGCTGTCAGCACAGAGCCCACTTTGGATCCTCTGTCCACCCCCCTCGGCTCCCCCCTCAAAAATAAATAAATAAAAACATTAAAAACAATAGCAACAACAACTGAGAAATCATCCATGAGGAGACAGAGGGTGGTTGGGGCCAGTTGTGGAGAGATTGGGACTGGCAGCCAGAGTGGAAGAGGGTCAGGTGCTTTGAGATGAGGGTGCAGCCAAGGGAGAGTTTTCAGTTGTGCTCTCCACTGCCCTTCCCTCTGTGCCCCCACTCTCCAGGGCCCTGAGTGAATCGTTACATGCCTCATTACTGTGCATGAGGCAGGAAGCCAGCAGCCCTATCAAGTACTCCATCCTGGCTAGGGCTAGACCAGTGGACCTGAAATATTACTTCCCCCCTTCTTCTTCATATCCTACAGTCTGGACGTTAGCCTTCCCCTGCCAAGTTCACTGACATACCCATAGTAATAGGAACTCAAAGGGGAACACATTTGCAATAAAAGAAAAACAAACTGAGAAACTAATAATAGATGAGGCCGACTTACTAGACCTGATTGAGTTTAAAATAAGCTTAATAAATATCCTCAAAAGATAAGAGAGGATATTGTTAACCTAAGGCAGGAACAAACAGGAAGAATCAGATGGAAATACTGGTTATGAAAACTTTAGTAGCTGAAATCCATACATGGATTGAAGAGCAGAATGGTTATAGCCAAAATGAAACGATGAGCAACAACATCAGGGTGAGGATTCACCTCAAAGGTATCAGGAAGGGTTAAAGAAAACAAGGAAGACTGAAAACAGATGAGCCAGTTGTTTGTGACACACACACTCTTGGTGGCTAATCCAACAGCTATTCCCAGCTTCCTTATTCATGTCTACATTAGAGACTGGAAAATACCTGCTTTCCTAGATTCCCAGGCATTTGGAACTGGCCATGTGACACGGTCCTGGCCAATGAGATATAAGCAGGAATGTTCTGGGGGGCTTCTGGGCAGGAAATGTTGTTTTCTAATAGAAAGGAATGAGATGACATGAAGGATGCTTTGCTTGTAACATCTCATCCCCCTTTTTCTTGCCTTTGACATTGATACTCTGTCTGGAGTTGTGACAGCTGCCTTGTGATCATGAAGTAGTTTGACAGTCATGAGATCAAAAATCCAACACAGGGCAGCCAGGTAGGAAAGAAAGAAGAGCCCAAACCCATGTTCCTGATGGCTGAGCTGTTGAATCAAAGCCAGCCACCACCTACACCAAGACTCCTTGTGTAAATACAAAACAAAACAAAGCCCACTTGTTTGTTTAAGCCATCTTTATTCACGTTCTTTAACCTGCAGCTGAAAACATTCCTAACAAATACTTTGTTCAATAATTTGGGAAAGAGCTGCAAAGTTGAGATTCAAAGAAATAAGAGATGGAGGAAAAAGGCAGAAATCTGTGAAAAAGAGATTTAAAAAAGAAATTTATTCATTCAGAGATAAGTTGTTATATGTAAGCCCTCCCCCAGCCTCCCCTTTTATAAACATTTTTAAAAATGTGTATTTATTTTTCAGAGACAGAGACAGAGCATGAGCAGGGGAAGGGCAGAGACAGAGGGAGACACAGAATCTGAAGCAGGCTCCAGGCTCCAAGCTGTCAGCACAGAGCCCTACACAGAGCTTGAACCCACCAACCTTGAGATGATCTGAGCCGAAGTGGGACTTTTAATCCACTGAGCCACCCAGGCACCCCTCCTCTTGCCCTTTTTAAATACAAGAGAACAAATCCACACTTTACTTGTCAATAAGTTAAAAAAATTTTTTTTAATGTTTATTTTTGAGAGAGAGAGAGAGAGAGAGAGAGAGAGAGGACAGAGTGTGAGTGGGGGAGGGGCAGAGAGAGAGGGAGACAGAATCCGAAGCAGGCTCCAGGCTCTGAGCTGTCAGCACAGAGCCTGATGCGGGGCTTGAACTCACGAACTGTGAGATCATGACCTGAGCCGAAGTCGGCCGCTTAACCGACTGAGCCACCCAGGTTCCCCCCCCCGCCAATTTTTTTAAATGTTTATTTATTTTTGAGAGTGAGAGAGAGACAGAGTATGAGATGGGGAGGGGCAGAGAGAGAGGGAGTCATAGAATCTGGAGCAGGCTGCAGGCTCTGTCAGCACAGAGCCCGACGCAGGGCTTGAACTCACGGACCATGAGATCATGACCTGAGCTGAAGACGGACGACCAACTGACTGAGCCACCCAGGCACCCCGCTTCTCAATAAGTTTAAATCCTTAACGAGTAAAGCATCACCTGGATTCTGTGTCCAATGGCCATAGCAGGAATATTGCTTTGGAATTTGGCATGAACTATGCCACTGTTTCCACAGGCGCAAATTATCCTTTCCCTAGATTATTCAGATTTTGTTTTGTTTGCCACCAGGAGTCACTGTGTCCTTCTTTGCTTTGTACACATAATCTTGCCCAGATAGAATTTAATTTTGTCTCTAGCATAAATGCTTTTGATTTTCAGAAGAGCTGTGTGCTCACTCAGTTCCAGAGACCCTACTTATAGCCAGCAAAAAATGGCCCTGGCCCACAGCCTTCCAGACATAGTTGTCATTTTAGAAGTCCTGTCCACTGCAACCCTCCACGGGCTCCAACATGGAGGAAAGAAATTAAGGTTTTCCTTTTCAAGCATATCTAAAGCACATATGAAGAAATGTTTTATCTATTAAATTGGAGTATCAAGTGTGGTGTTTTTTTTTGTCTTCTATACTTTTCTGTGGAGTTAGAAACAATTTAAGACAAACTTAAAAAGAACATTTTTTTTTTACCTTTATTTATTTTTGAGAGATAGAGCATGAGCCGGGGACAGGCAGAGAGAGAGGGAGACATAGAATCAGAAGCAGGCTCCAGGCTCCGAGCTGTCAGCATAGAGCCCAACATGGGGCTCGAACCCATGAATCCGTGAGATCATGACCTGAGCCAAAGTCGGACTCTTAACTGACTGAGCCGCCTAGGTGCCCCTAAGACAAACTTTTTAAATTATTTATTTATTCACTTATTTAGAGTGTGTACACATGCATGTGTGCACATGAGCCCCCGTGAATGGGGGGAGGGGCAGAGAGAGAGGAGAGAGAGAGAATCCCAAGCAGGCTCCACACTGTCAATGCAGAGCTGGAAGCTGGGCTTGAACTCATGAACCATGAGATAATGTCCTGAACCAAAATCAGGAGTCTGAGGCTTAACCAACTGAGCCATCCAGGCACACCCCCATGATAAATTTTTAAAATAAAAATGAGAAATGAGGAAGTAGAGACAAGGAGAAAACTAAGAACTCTGTTTTACTGTAGAAATTATTTCACCTAGTAAAAACTTGATGTTTGAATCAATTTCAAGATTTGTGAAGCATTATTTAGGTAATTACATGAGTCATTTAAAAAAGTCTAGTGTGAAGGGGTGCCTGGGGCTCAGTCCATTAAGTGTGGGCTCTTGGTTCCTGCTCAGATCATGATCTCAGGGTTCATGGGTTCAAGCCCCACATCTGGCTCTGCATTGACCCTGTGGAGCCTGCTTGGAATTCTCCCTCTCTGCCTCTCCCACACTTGTGCTCTCTCTCTTTCTAAATAAACAAACTTAAAAAGTCTAGTGTGAAAATTAATTCAAAATTGTACCAGTTGATGTAAATGCATCCATAGTGGAAGTTCTTTAAAGTGAAAATCAATGGAAACTAGTCCCATATGTTCTCTTGTGGCTGCAGGAACTTTTTTAAAAAATTAAAGAAAAAAAAGTTTAAGTAATCTCTACACCCAATGTGGGGCTGGAATATACCACCCCAAGAACAAGAGTTTCATGCTCCTCCAACTGAGCCAGCCAGGCACCTGTTTTTTTACTCTTCCAATGCAATTTTATTACATATATATTTTTACATTATTTTCAGTGCATTGTTTAAAAAATTTTTTAGGGCTGCCTGGGTGGCTAGTAGGTAAAGTGTCTAATTTCGGCTGAGATCATGATCCTGAGTTGGAGCCCCATGTTGCGCTCTGTGCTGACAGCTCAGAGCCCAGAGCCTGGAGCCTGCTTCTGATTCTGTATCTCCTCCTCCCCCCCCCCCCCCCCCGCCCCTCACTGCTCACGCTCTGTCTCTCAAAAATAAATATACATTTAAAAAAAATTAAAAAAAATTTTTTCTGAAACAAAACACAAGATAAATTAAAAAAAGATTTTTTTAAGTGTATTTAAGAGAGACAGAGACAGCGTGAGTACAGGAGGGGCAGAGAGAGAGAGAGAGAGAGAGAGAGAGAAAGCGAGCCCCAAGCAGGCCCCACACCGGCAGCTCAGAGCCCAATGCGGCGGGGCTCGAACTCACCAAACTGTGAGATCATGACCCGAACCGAAACTGAGAGTCGGGCACTTTTAACGGACTGAGCCACCCAGGCGCCCCGGAATAAATTTGTTTTGTTGTGGTTCTCACTACATTCCAAAAGGAGAATGCGGTTGGAGGGTGATGTAGATCTATCTCCCTCTCTCCCTCCTTCTCCCTTTCTTTTTCAGCCGAGAGAAAATGGAACCTACTGGATCTGCGCGGAGGACCCGGGAGAGAGGAGAGACGTCTGTCCGCTAAGGGGTTGGTGGAAGTCCCGCAGTCCTCGTGGGGTTGGAGGAGGGCCCCAAGCCCTGGTGGAGGATGGGCCTTTGGTAGGAGGAGGGACTGATGCCAGGGGAGAGATGCTCGGTTGGGGGGGGGGGTGTGTGGCGGAGAGAAGGCAAGAAGGCAAACGGCTTCTGCCTTCTCAGGGAGTTCTTTTGTGAGGTTGTCTCCTGAGAGAGATTGGGGGAAAGTGTGGGACGGTTCCCATGAGAGAAGAGGGTATAAAGTGGGGGCCTCAGGCTTGGGGAAACCGAGCCAAGAGACCTGGCAAGTAGGAGTGGGGCCTTCATCAGGGGTGTGGCTCAGTTGTCTGATTTTCCCAGCTGCTCCAGGGGAGATGCTGAGAGGTGGAAGGTTGGGGCTGGACCAGATGCCGAAAGGTGGAAGAAGGTGGAGAGCAAGAGCAGAGGAGAAGCGCTGGGGAGCGCTCGGCTCCAGGGACCTTAGTCATTGTGGTGTTTACCTGCATGCCTCCTCCCCCCTGCCGCTGGGGTGACACAGTCAGGGGTCCGGGTCCTTCCTCTCACCTAAGGGGGACCACCATCCTCACCCCTCCCCGCATTGTTTAATTCCAGTCTTCTGGACAGACACTCTGTCCCTGTGCCGGTGCCTTCCCGTCAGCGAGGAAATGTGTTCAACACGGTGCTCACCTTCCCGAGGGAGGCTGAGAGCTAGCCTTCGATCTGCTGCCCTTCCAGAAACAGCCTCTCTTTAATTTTTCAGGGTCAATCTTCTCAGTAGAGTTGCCTGTACCATCTGCCCCGTCTGCCTGTATCCTCCACCTCCACCTCCACTTCCCCACCCCTCGCCACCTCCCCGCAGTCCTGCTGCCACTGTGCCCCACTCCCTGGAAAGAGCTCTGGCCAGGTCACCAGCAAGTGCCCTGACTGTTGAAGCCCATGGAGTTTGCAGCCCCCATCTCACTCACTGGACAGAACTGACCACTCCCTTCCTGAAACTTCTTTCCTGCCCTTGGTTTCTGTGCTGTCTCACTCCTGGTTTTCAGCCAACCTTCCTAATTGCGCCAGCTGCTCCGCTCCTCTAGGCCACTGTTCTCCAGGGTCCTCTCCCGGTTGTTTTCTTCTCCTCACCGGAGGCTCATCCCTTGGGTACTCTGGGCCATCATTTATTTATCTCCGCTTTACTGCTCAACGTCCTAAATTGGCTCTTAACTTTTTTTAAAATTTAATTTTTTAGTTTACTTATTTTGAGTGAGAGAGGGAGAGAGAGAGAATCCCAAGTAGCCTCTGTACTGTCAGTGTAGAACCCGATACAGGGCTCAAACCCATAAACCTGGAGATCGTGACCTGAGCTGAAATCAAGAGTTGGACCCTTAACCAACTGACCCACCCAGGCACCCTATCTCTCAACTTCTTGCTCACTATAATCTCCAAACTTTAGAGAGCTGCTGTCCCATGTTTCTCAATTTAGCCTGCATCAAAATCATCCTTAGATTGTTAAGCTCAGACGTCTGGGTCCCACCCCTAGTTTCTGACTTGGTAGGTCTGGGGTGGGGGCCTGATCTTTTGTGGTTCTAATAGGGACACAGGTGTTTCTAGAGTTCCATAACAAAGCACCACAGACTGGGTATCTTAACAGAAATTATTGTCTCAGTTCTTGGAAGCCTCATCTTAACTAATTATGCCTGGGATGACCCTATTTCCAGATAAAGTCACATTCTGAGATACTGGGGGTTAAGACTTCAACAAATGAATTTGGGGAGGCACAATTCAACTAATAAACACCAATAACACCAGGTGATGCTGATGCTCCTTCAAACACTCATCTGATCCTATTCTCTTTTAAAGAGTTTAAATTGCTCCCATTGCCCTCAAAGGTAAGTCCAAGCTCTTAGCTTGGCATTGAAGACCCATCAAAATCTGGCCCTGGCTACTTAGCCACTTGCCCTTTCCAGGCTCTTAGAGCTTATGGTACTGCCTAGAATGCCCTCACCACCCTACTTTGATGAATCCTTTTATGCTCCACCCATGTGTCACTGAACATTCTGTTATCAGTACTCACCACACATACTTGTCTCCTAAGGCCCAGAACAGGGATTGACACAATGTTTAATACATTTTTGTTCAATGAATGTATTGAAGACATTCCTTTTCAAGACTTAAAAAAATTCTGGGGCACCTGGGTGGCTCAGTCGGTTGAGCGTCTGACTTCAGCTCAGGTCACGATCTCACGGTTCGCGAGTTGGAGCCCCGCATCAGGCTCTGGGCTGATGGCTCAGAGCCTGGAGCCTGCTTCCGATTCTGTGTCTCCCTCTCTCTCTGCCCCTCCCCCATTCATGCTCTGTCTCTGTCTCAAAAATAAACATTAAAAAAATTTAAAAAAAAGACTTAAAAAAATTCAATTTTAATTTTTAAAAAATTAATAAAAAATATTTATTTTTGACAGAAAGAGAGAGAGAGAGAGAGAGAGAGAGAGACAGAGCATGAGTGGGGGAGGGTCAGAGAGAGAGGGAGACACAGAATCTGAAACAGGCTCCAGGCTCTGAGCTGTCAGCACAGAGCCAGATGTGGGGCTCGAACTCACACACCGCGAGATCATGACCTGAGCCAAAGTCGGACGCTCAACCGACTCAACCACCCAGGCGCCCCTCAATTTTAATTTTAATTCAAGAGAAATTCTACCTTGGCGTGCCAATTCTAAAACAAAATGAAAAAAAAAAAGAGAGAGAGAGAGAATTAGACAGAGAGAGAGAGAGAGAGACTTTCTGGCTAAACCTGGCGCCTATTTTCTTGACAATCTGGCTTCCCCCTGGTGGTGGCTGTAGGCTTAGCAGGTAAAAGAACTAAAAGAATTTCCGGAAACTGGAGATTGGTGACTAAACTCATTTACATACCCACAATGCACTGCACCCGGAGTATCTCTTATTTTAAAACGTCTAGATTTTTTTTTTTCTTTCAACCTTTTTTTCCTCCTAAAAATGAGACCGCCTTCACAGGATTGATTGAGATAGAGTTAGAAGCCACTAGATCTTTTGGAAAAATAACTACCATTGCTGTTCTAGGAGTTACAGTTACCCGAGAACTGTGTGAACAGTACGTAGAGCATACTCTGGTTTCTCTTCAGATCGTATAAATCTTTCGCCTTTTACTAAAGATTTCCGTGGAGAGGAACAATTCTGAGTGTTTACCCAATTTTTTGAGGCCTTGCGCTTGCAGGGCTTATTAATACGTGTTAAAAAATAGAGTTGACATGAGAACATATTTTTGCCAAGTACTTTATACGCAGAAATCACTTTATTCGGGAGTTTGGTTTTGTGGTCTTACTTTTTCTTCCGTTTTGTGCTTCACGTTTTTGTAAAACTTTTTTTGTGTTTAGTGCTTATTAGTGTTCTTTTATGTCAGTTTTAATTCAGGGAGTGAAGTTCAAGTTTTTTGTCATTGGTCATTTTTGTTACCAAGCTGAACTATTCGCCGTAAGTTAACATAAACTTGGACTGTTTTGTGTTAGCTCCAGTTGAGGTAAGTTCCTCATCAAATTTCCTATCTGGACTTTAGGAGAGGCCAAGTCCTAAACGCAGCGTGGGACCATCTGAGTTAGTCACTCTTGCACCTGTGCAGTAACCCAGTTTCACGTGGTTCTCTGAAGTCTCCACTTTTTCCTGCAGGGTTTCTCACCCATACGCATTTTAAGGAAATTGCCATTTTCACCTGCCCGACTAGCCCGACCAATTTCTTCACTTGGGTAAACTGAAGAACGAGTTGGGTGTGTGGATCTACCTACGCTGTTCAAAGGGTTAATCTAGGCATAAGGAAGGCCATTCCCATGGTGGGTTGTGTTATTACTCTGCCTGCTAGGTTCTCTTTAGAAAAATGTTCATGTCTCAGGCGTGGCTTGGATGGTGCAGCTGGTTCTCGCGGAGTTGTGTGGCGTTTACGTTGTAGAGGCAATGCTGACCGCCAATGGAGGAAGGAGAGGATGAAAGCCTTAACCCGGTAGGACTGGGAAGGAAGGGGCCGTCTTGGGTGGGGTGGTGCCAAGGGCAGCCTAACCCTCTAGCAATGGCACTGCTAAGAACCTCAAGTACATTAGCAGAGATGGCTGATAGACTTCATCCCCAAGGCTTTGAATTTGCAATGTTTACAGGTTGGAGACCACCAAGCTTTACCTTGAACTGCCTTCTGTGCCTAGGGTCTGGCACAGAGCAGTCGTCCAATAGATGTTTGCTATCTATAGAATAAAACCTTTAAAGTTCAAGCTTGGGTGTAACTGTTCACAAACATTTTTTTTTAATTTTTTTTTTAACGTTCATTTATTTTTGAGACAGAGAGAGACAGAGCATCAACGGGGGAGGGTCACAGAGAGAGGGAGACACAGAATCTGAAACAGGCTCCAGGCTCTGAGCTGTCGGCACAGAGCCCGACGCGGGGCTCGAACCCACGGACTGTGAGATCATGACCTGAGCCGAAGTCGGACGCCTAACCGACCGAGCCACCCAGGCGCCCCTTCACAAACATTTTTCAAGGCAACACTTTTGTACCTCTAGCAAGGCTCGTCTCTCTGGGGCTCTCACTCTAAGTGTTGCACTTACATAAATTTGGTTTCAAGAAACATTTTAAAAATTAAAGTATAATTAGTTCAAGCTTTTTGTGTGACATTTATACTTTTTTTTCCCCGATGAGTTAATTTAGCCTCTTCAGAAGTGGGTCATTTGAAATTGTAAGGAAATTCTCAGTTTTGTAAGTGATTTCAAATTTTTATGTAGATCAAGACAGCAAGTAAGTGTTAAAATTTGTACTTAAGAAATTTATACTATAGGGGCGCCTGGGTGGCTCAGTCGGTTAAACGACTGACTTCTCAAGTCACTATCTCACGCTTGTTGAGTTGGAGCCCTGCATGGGGCTGTCTGCTGTGATCATTGAGTGCACTGAGCACTGAGCACTGTGTGCTGTGATCACTCTATCCCTGCCCCTCCCCCGCTGGGTTCCATGCTCTCTCAAAATCAAACATTAAAAAATTTATACTACAATGACAATCAAATGCAACATACAACATTAACTGAATGCTAAACAAAAAACAACAAACAAAAACAAAAAAAGGAAGAAAACAGAAGGTACATTTTGGGGACAATTGTGGAAATTTTAGTATGTATTCTATTTTAGATATTATTGAATTAATAACTGTACAGGTTTTCTTGTTGCTGCTGTACCGAGTAACTACAAACTGTGACTTAACACAAACGTTTTCTCTTATACTTCTGGAGGTCAGCAGTCCAAAATCAGGGTGTTGGCAGGGCTGCCTTTTTTCTAGAGGCTGTTAGGGGAGAATGTTTCCTTGCCTCTTTCAGGTTCTAGAAGTTGCTTGTATTGCTTGGCTTGTGACCCCTTCACTACATCACTCCAACTCTCTTGCTTCTGTCCTGTCATTTCCTAGTTCTAACTCTGGATCCTCCTGCCTCCTTCTTATAAGGACTCTTGTGATTACCTCAGGCCCACCTGGCTAATCCAGAATAACCTCCCCAGAATAACCTCCCAACATATTCACAGGAATTAGGATGTGGACATATTTGGGGGCCATTACTAAGACCACCAAAATAATAATTATGTAGGAGAATGTCCTTATTCGTAGTAGAAACATCATGTGAAGTATTTAATGGTGAAATGTCATGATACCTGAAACTTTATTGTTTTCTGAAACTTTATTTTTTGGGGGGCACCTGGCTGGCTCAGTTGGTTGGGGATCCTGACTTGATTTGGGCTCAGGTCATGATCTCACAGTTCTGAGTTCCAGCCCCTCATCAGGCTCTGTGGTGACAGCCTTGGGATTCTCTGTCTCCTTCTCTGCCCCTCCCCTGTTAGCTCTCTCTCTCTCTCTTTCTCTTTCAAAATAAATAAACATTAAAAAAAAGAAACTTTATTATTATTTTTTAAAGAAATCTCTACCTCCAACGTGGGACTTGAACTTATGACCCTGAGATCAAGAGTTGCATGCTCTACCAACTGAGCCAATCAGGTGCCCCAATAACTGAAACTTTCAAATGGGTCAGTAAACACAGAAAGAGAAAGCAAACGTGTCTAAGAGTGATAGATATATAGGTATTAATTGTATTTTTCTTTCAACTTTTATTATAGCTTTTAACTTATAAAAATAAGAAGGGGAAATATGTATTAATGTATTAATGTATGTATTAATAAATTCCATGTAATGTGTATGTTTTAGATATTTGTCTTATACTTAAGATTCAATTTTATTTATTTAAAAAATTTTTTTTACATTTATTTATTTTTGAGAGACAGAGACAGAGCACAACTAGGGGAGGGGCAGAGATAGAAGGAGGCACAGAATCCGAAGCAGGCTCCAGGCTCTGAGCTGTCAGCACAGAGCCCAATGTGGGGTTCGAACTCACGAACCACGAGATCATGACCTGAGCTGAAGTTGGACGCTCAACCAACTGAGCCACCCAGGCACCCCATCCTGATTTTGGCTCAGGTCATGATCCTGGAGTTGTTGAGTTCAAGCCCCTGGTCAGGCTCTGCACTGATAGTGTGGAGCCTGCTTGGGATTTTTTCTTCCCCCGCTCCTCAAAATAAATAAACTTAAAAAAAAGTTCCATAGTTTTTATCAAACTATGGTCACCTTAGACCAGTGGCTTTCAGAGTTTTAGATTTTCTGACTATGAAAATTTCCAGGGATGCCTGGCTGACTCAGTCAGTAGAGCATGTGACTGGATCTGAGTTGTAAATTCGACCCCACATTGGTTATAGCGAACACTTAAAAATAAAACTCTTTTGGGCACCTGGGCGGCTCAGTCAGTTAAGCGTCCGACTTTGGCTCGGGTCATGATCTCAGTTCATGAGTTCAAGCCCTGCATCAGGGTCTGTGCTTACAGCTCAGAGCCTGGAGCCTGCTTTGGATTCTGTGTCTCCTTCTCTCTCTGACCCTGCCCTGCTCCTGCTCTCTCTCAAAAAAACAAAAGAAAAGAAAAGAAAACAAAAAACCACCAAAAACTTAAAATTTTTTTTTCCCAAAAGATTTTTGAGGTACTTTTTTACCATCATTCTACAAAACAAAGGGCATTTCAAGACTAAGAACAGGGGCACCTGGGTGGCTCAGTCAGCTCCGCGTCTGACTTCAGCTCATGTCATGATCTCATGGTTAGTGAGTTCAATTCCCCTGCATCAGATCCTCTGTCCTCTCTCTGCACCCCCCCCCCACCCCCCCGCACATGCTCTCTCTCAAAAATAAAGATAAAACAAAACAGAACTAAGAACAGACACTTCTTTAAAACAGGAAATCCATTTAGCTTTATGGACAGCATAACTATATTTTGTTAACTTTTCTTTCCTCCTTCAACCCAGATGGAGGAAAGCTGAAACTCAGTTTGAGGGAAGGCTGGGCCCGCCTCAGACTAACAATATCAGAGCCGGTGATGCCCTCTTGTGGCCGCTTGGAGAGTTACTGCCATCTGACTTCATTTCCTCTGATTTGATGGACAATTTCCTCCCAATACTTAAGTCATTAATTCTTGTATGCCAGACATTGTTTGGGAAATATTAGTAAAGAACAAAAACATCCCTGCCCTAGTTGAATTTATATTCAGGGGGAGAGACAGACAATACACAAAGTATTAAGTGTCGTGGAAAAAAATAGAGGCATAAGGGGCTTGAGGGCCAGAGCATAGGGGGTAGTAACATAGTTACAACTTTAAGAGTAGCCCTCATTGAGAAGGTGACTTTTGGAGAGTTGCAAGGAGGTGAGGGAGTTCGCCTATGTAGCTACATATCTGAGGTGAAAGGTTCTAAGACAGAACCTCTCTCACTGTTCAGCAGAAAAGTCAGTACAAAACCCTAAGGCAAGAGTTTGTCCATTTCAAGAAACACAGAACCAGTGTGGATCCAGTAAAGGAGAAAGAGAGGAGGAGACAGTTTAGAGGTAATGGGAGACTAGGTTGCCTACGGTCCTCCCTGCAGGCCATTATAAGGGCTTTAGCTTTACTTAAGTGGAGAGCCCTGCAAGAAGATAGAAACCGAAGTTTAAAAGGACTATGCTGGCTGCTGTATTGAAATGGGAATGGAAGGGCAGAAAGCCCTCTAGAGTAAATCAGAGGGAAGAGGATGGTGGATTGGACTTGGACCATTAGCAACAGAGGTAATGAGATTTGGTTGGATTCTGGATATATTTGTAAGGTAGAATCAACAGAAAGAATGGATACAGATGTTGAAGAGAGACATTAAGGAGAACACTTTTGTTCTGAGTGACAAAAAGGATGAACTGCTATCACTTGAGTTGGGGGAGGTGACACAGGATCAGGAGTCCAGTTTTGGACACAAAGAGGTGGAAATGTTTAGCCAGAGATAGAAATGTGTGAACCAATGGAATATGAACAGCATTTAAAGTTCTGAGACTGGATGAGATCACCAGGGTGAAAAAGTAGATGGAGAAGAGGCTCAAGGTCACTCCAGTTAGAAAGAAGCTGGTTTGGGCGCCCGCATGGCTCAGTCAGTTGAGCGTCGGACTTCAGCTCACAGTTTGTGAGATCAAGCCCCACACTGAGCTCTGCGCTGAGCCAGCTTGGGTCCTCTCTCTCTTCCTCTGTCTGCCTCTCCCCTGCTTGTGTTCCCCCACCCTTTCTCTAAAAAATAAACATTTAAAAAAGAAAGAAAGAAGCTGGGTTGAAGAGGACAAATCAGCAAAAGAGTAAACGAGGAAGCAACCAGAGAGGTAGGAGAAAACCAGGTGAGTGTGGTCTCCTGGAGGAGGGAGTGCAGGGGCCAGTAAGGAGCTGAAGTGAGGGTCTCTCCTCAGGCTATGCTCTTGAACCTTAAAGGATGTTGATGTTCCTTCACTCAGAACCAGCTTTTCTCTTTTTCCTTGGCGAGCAGAGGCACCCCAACCCACCATGGAAGCTCTCATTTAATCCTCCCTCCCCCTTACAGAGAGAACAAACAGACAGCAAGACTATTTATTGAAATTTCCCAGACAGCAGCCCTTCCTCTCCCCAACCGGCATGAACCCCCCAGCCTCCCACCTAGGGCTAACGGAGGGAGTCACCCTGAGCTTGACCCTAGGCTCCTTCTGCCAGGTAAAACACAGCGTTGGCCTTTCTGGGTTGCCTCAGAGGCTCCGTTACTCTTTTCCTTCCGAACCCTCCTTCTGGAAGTTTGTGGTGTAAGCCAGTTGATCCTCACCCCAAGGGCCAAGGTAAAAGCTCATGTTGCTGTAGGAGACGCCACTGATGGATAACGCTGGAAGCAGGGGAGGCGAGCCTGAGTCTGGGTGCCCGTTGCACCTCTGCTCCAGGTCCCCTCACTCCCCACTCACCTTTGGAAACATTGACTTTGTTGGCCGCCAAGATGTCCGCCTGAATGCTATCTATTTTCATGTACAAGTCCTCGGCATTGCTCTGAGGACAGGAGCAAGGGGAACCTGCTGAGGTGCAAGGGCAGTCTGCACTTGGAGGTGGGCTGGGCAGAGGACTGTCGCAGGATCCAGTGCTTGACCGGAAGGGCAGTAAAGAGAACGGAAGGACACGGGGCGAGGGAGGGGAGGGGAGAGGGGAGAGAGCGCAAGCCAGGGCAGTCCTTCCTGCAGCGGGCCACCAGGTCCAATCTGTGTAGGGGGTGTGTCCCAGGGGAGGGACGCCGTGGAGGCGGCACCGTACTGTCGGGGTCACTGCTTTTTGGGGCGGGGCGGGAGCACTCACGAGGAAGAGCTCGTAGAGTTCCTCTCCCATGGACCTGCGCACGTGCTCCTCCACCACTGGGAACATCTGCACGAAGTACTGCGGCGGCGGACGGGGCGGCGGCGGGGTGACCGCGGTGGAGTCGCCCGGGGCCCGCCGCGCCGCTCGCCAGCCCTTCCGCCGCTCACCTCCAGCGTGAGGCTGGCCTGCCGTTGGCTGTTGCTGTGGTCCGTGTTGCCCATGGCGGCCATCAGGCTGTGCACCACGCGCAGGTGCAGCATCTCCTCGGCGATGCTCGTGTTGCTGCGCGCCAGGACCCTGCGCCAGGAATTCCGGCTGCGGCGACCCCTTGGAACCCCCCAGGCGGCGCGAGCGCTCCGGGGCCTGCGGGCAGCGCCAGCCTGTTTTGCTCCCCCCCCCCCCCTCCCGCAACTACCCCTGCCCGCTTACCCGATGGCCTTGGCCGCCGCGGCCTGCTGCAAGAACACCGGCAGGTTGGCGGTGAGCTGGAGAACCGCGGAGTCTGGAGGAGGGGCGGCCGTGAGGCGGAAGGCCCTGCTTCGCAAGCCCAGGAGCCCCTCCCGCAGCCCCAGTCTGAGCGGCTCCCTACCGTTGAGGATCTTGGGCTGCAGTTTGCTGGTCTCCTTGACTGATGGTATCAGCAGCGCCACGAGGCCCTTGAGCAGCGCCTGACACACGTCATAGTTGACCAGGTCCTTGATCAGCTCGATGGCTGGAGAAGGGCAGAGGCTCTGGGGAGGCCTGACCTCCAACACTACCCATCCCCATCCAACAAGCAAAGATCCCCCCTTGAACCAAGTCGCTTCCCTTTACCCTCATCCCCTTCATGGACCTCTCCTAGCACCTTTTGCTTGTCAGCACTGTGCAAGGTGTGTGTGGGGCAAGCTGGGCAGGCAACACCTCACTCCTGTCCTTTCTGGATCTGTGGTTAAAGAGGAGGAGGGGGCTGAGCCTCATCTCCCACCCTCACCCCTCACCCCTCACATAACTAGCCACAGAGGGAAGAGGAGGGTTGGATGGTGAGCCTATCCATCAAGGAGGCTTAGATGCTGTCAGGGCTGGAGGCCCCACAGAGGTGGGTCCACCTTGGGTTTGGAGGAATCCGCGTGTCCGTGTGGGAGGGGCTAGGGCTTGAAAGGGAGACAAAGATGGACAAAGACAAGGGGAGACAGGGAGACAGAGCAAGTGGGTGGAGGATATGTGGCAGAAAGTGAGAAGGGTGGAAGCAAGGTAGATTGTGGTTTGGGGAAACTTTAGTTTCTGACAACCCATTTATGGAGCCCTTCTTTGCCTAGGCTTTCCACACAGTATTGCGCTGAAGCAAGCTTACCATAACCAAATGAGATTTGCTTTGCAATATTTTACATTTGCCCATTTTACATTTCAGGGAATGAGGCCCAGGGGTAAAGCACTCTGCCTAAGGTACCATAGCTAGGAAGTGGTAGAAGCAAAAGGAAAGACTTGGTTAGGAAGAAAGAAGGAACTAGAATTTATTGAGGGGTTTTCCTGTAGATGCTTTGCAGCCATCCATTCATTCCAGCATTCACTCAGCCCTTGGGCACATCTGCACTAAACACCTGGCACAGGTGCACTGTATGGTGACAAGTGCTTTAAAAGGGGTTCATAGGCTGTGGCGTGCCTGGGAGTGCACTGGGGAAAACTGAATCTTTTTGTAAAGGGAAAGGAACCACGGAGAGGCAGAGCTGGAAGGGGGCACAGTGAGATGGTAATGTGATGAACACTGGGGTAAATGTTATTTGAAACACATATACTTGCCACACAGAAGACAGAGTGCATGGTCCCCCAGCACAGGAGTCAGGTCCCCCCTATTTCTCCACTTACTCCTAGGGGAGCCAAGATTTGGGAAACCACCCATCCCTGGCTAGCTCATTTGCATACCAGGCTGCATTTATACACATGGGAACTATTATCAGTGTTATCTCTTTGAATAATGGAAGTTAACCCTTTATTTCCTTGACAGGAAATTTTTACCTAGTAAGGATATACTTGAGATAATTCTCTGCACTGGAAGAAAAACTTTTGCCTGCAAATGCAAAGGCACCACAAGTGCAGGGGCATCAGCCAGGATCCAGGATGATGGGCACAGAAAGAGCACCAATATTTCGTTTCTCTCCTTCTTAAGTGAATCTTTGGCTTAGATGCTAAAGGTTTTGTGGGATGAAACATTAGAAAATTGGTAGTGAAACTTTCAGAGGCCTTGCTTAGGAAAGGCTAAATGTTGAGCATGTCAAAGATAGTCCCTTGACATTGTACGGGCCTGAATGGGCTCTTAACTTAGTAATAAGAAACTAAGACTAAGTTATATTGCTAAAGATTATTTTAGTGAGCTTCTTTTTGTCCTGGGGCGTGTACTCCTTCACAAGGTTGAGAAATTAAGATTAAGATTGGGTCGCTGGGTTTCCATGCTCCCCCCACCCCCCATCATAGCTACAAGTGAGACTCCAGTTTGGTCCTATCCCGTTGCCACCTGCGCTCCTTAGGGCCCCAAGGCCTAGGCTTGGGCAACATCTCAACAAATGTTTTGGGTGCCTTCCCTTCCCCTGAGCCATGGGTGGTGGGGCAGGTTGCAGACTCGTGCTCTACTTTGTGCCAACCCTGGCATCTCACCCAGAGGACTTATTTGCATATACCCATTGGTGCTGCCCTTAGTACTACAGGTCGGTTTAAAACTGGGCGTTTCTCTGTTTGCATGGATCAATTTATGTCTTTTCTAAAAATCCCTTTCACAAATTTTTCTAGCAGAGTGACTGCAGCACAGGAATAGACCTCAGGCTTGGAGAATTGCAATCAGTTACAGAAAGAAGGGCAAACATAGCTACGTATACTCTGGTTTCTCTTCAGATTGCTCACCTTTTGCTAACGATTTCCGTGGAGAGAAACGTTTGCAAGTTTGCCTTATTTCTGAGCTCAAAGGAAAAGTTTCCAGCGTTTCATCTGTTAGGTATATGGTATTTGCTATAGTTTCTTGTAGATGCCTCTTATTGAACAGAGATTTTTTCAAACTTTTTTTCCTGTTAAAATGATATATGTGCATTCCTGGATTGATATATTATCCTTGGCATATTCTGCTAGATTCAATTTGCTAATATTTTACGTAGTTTTTGAGTTATGTTCATGAATAAGAGTGGTGTATGATTTCTCTTTTGCATGCTGTTATTCATGGATTTTGATACTAAGATCAGGCTAACCTTACAAGATGAGTTGGGGGTATATGTACTTTATTTTTCTAATCTTGGGAAGAGTTTGTGTAAGACTAGAATTTTATCTTCAATGTTTGATAGAATTCTCTTAAGCTGATTTTATAGGGAAAAAATTACTGATTCATTTTCTTTAATGGTTAGGGGACTATTTGTGTTTTCTATTTCTTCCCAAGCCTATTTCAGTAGGTTATCTTTTCTAGCAGTTTTCATTTACATTTTCAAACATATTGAAAAAAGTTCATTTTATCATCTTTTAAAAAATCATTTTAGGGGCGCCTGGGTGGCTCAGTCGGTTGGGCATCCGACTTCAGCTCAGGTCATGATCTCACGGTCTGTGGGTTCGGGCCCCGCGTCGGGCTCTGTGCTGACAGCTCAGAGCCTGGAGCCTGTTTCAGATTCTGTGTCTCCCTCTTCCTCTGACCCTCCCCCGTTCATGCTCTCTCTCTCTCTGTCTCAAAAATAAATAAATGTTAAAAAAAAAATCATTTTAATGAGTGTAGCATCCATAGTGATGTATCCTTTTATATTCTCCATATTAATTACATGACTTTTCTCTTTTTGCATCAGTTCCCTTTGCCCCTAGGTCCCATGGGAGTAATGCCATGGATGCTTGCTTATGCAGGAGTGTGCGCTACAAAGAGAAACCCTGATCTCAGAGAACCTGAATGTTATAGTCAGTAAGCATGCCTGGCTTTTGCTTGAAAGGGAGAAATATATTTTCCAAAGCTTGTTTGCTAACCAACATCCTTGAAAAGATAGTCTGGAACAAAGAGCAATTAGCATCTCACTTAAAAGACCTGCAGAGGGAGCTTGGGTGGCTCAGTCAGTTAAGCATCTGACTTCACCTCAGGTCGTGATTTCACAGTCTGTGAGTTCAAGCCCCACGTTGGGCTCTGTGCTGACAGCTCCGAGCCTACAGCCTGCTTTCGGATTTTGTGTTTCCCCCTTTCTCTGCTCCTCCCCTGCTCATGCTCTCTCTCTCAAAAATAAACGTTAAAAAAAATTTAAAAAGACCTGCAGAAATGTGACAGACCTGTAGAGAATTGTCTCTTAGGATTATTTTTCTTTTGCTAGAAGTAATCCTTCAGCAGACATCCTTGCCTTGCTCCTGAACTTAGGGGCAAAGCATTCAGTGTTTCACTATTAAGTATGTTAGCTGTAGATTTTTTTTTTCAATTAAGTTGGGGAAGTTCTTCTCTAGTCTTATTTTCCTGAGAGTTTTTATCATGGGTGCTGACTTTGTCAAATGCATATTCTGTACTGATTCATATAATAATGTGATTTTTCTTCTTTAAAGAGCCTATTTATTTGGAATATAAAATTGATTGATTTTTGGATACTGAACCAGCCTTGCATTCCTGGAATGAACCCTAATTGGTCATGGTGTATAATTCTTTTTACATGTTGCTGAATCCTAACTGCTAATATGTTGTTAAGGATATTTGCATCTATATTGATGGATGGATATTGATCTGTACTTTTCTTGTACTGCCACTGTGTGTTTTGGTATTAGGGTAATACTAACCTCATAAAATCAATTAGGACTTACTCCCTCCCTTTCTGTGTTCTAGAAATACAGAACTGTGTTCTATAAATATCAGTATACACTGCTGGTTTTCTTGTTTCTTTTTTTTAATTTTTATTTATTTTTGAGAGAGAGACAGAGCGTGAGCAGGGGAGGGGAGGGGAGAGAGGGAGACACAGAATCTGAAGCAGGCTTTAGGCTCTAGGCCTGATGTGGGGCTCAAATTCATGAATAGTGAGATCATGACCTGAGCTGAAGTTGGACGCTTAACCGACTGAGCCACCCAGGCGCCCCTATACACTGCTGGTTGATGGTGTTATTGAGTTCTTTATACTTGCTGATTTTTCTAGTTATTCTATACATTGTTGAGAGGGGGGTGTTGAGGTCTCCAACTATGATTGTAGAGCTCTCTTTTCAATGCTATCATTTTGCTTTACATATTTGGTAGGTCTCTTTTTCAGTGCATATACATAAATGTACATGTCCATGTACTATGTTTATGGATTACTATGTCTTCTTCGTGGATTTACCCTTTCATCATTATATAATATCCCTCTCCATCTCTGGTAACTTTCTTTGCTCTGAAGTCTACTTCATCTGATATTAATAGAGCTATTCCTGCTTTCCTTTGATTAGTACTTTCATGAAGTATCTTTTTCTTTTTCTTTTCGACCTGCTTATACTGTTTTATTTGAAGTGAAGGTCTTGGAGACAGTACATAGTTGAGTCATAGTGTATGGATTTATTTTTATTTAACCTGTTTAGATTTTATTGTGGATTGGAGTCTTTCATCATTTCTTGACAATTCTCAGTCATTGTCTCTTTAATGGTGCTGCCCTGTTCTTTCTCTTTTCTCTTTGCCCCTATTAGATAATCTCGCTCTATCCTTAGTCTTACTCTTCTTCCCCTCTTCCAGGTTACTAATTTTCTCTTCACCTGTGTCTACTCTGTTAAATGTGTACACGGAGTAATTACTTTTAGCTATTGTATTTTTAAAAAAATATTTATTTATTTTGTGGAGACCACAAACAGGGGAGGGACAAAGATAGGGGGACAGAGGATCCGAAGCAGGCTCTGTGCTGACAGGCTGAGAGCAGTGAGCCCAATATGGGGCTCAAACTCACAAATCATGAGATCATGACCTAAGCGGAAGTCAGCTCTCAACCAAGTGAGCCACCGAGGTGCCCCAGCTATTGTATTTTTAAATTTGAGAAATTCCATCTGGTTGTTTCTCAAATCTATTATGTCACTTTTTATAACTTCCTGTACCCTAAAGTTATTTGACAGATTTTTTTAACTGAGTTTTTGATAGGCTGAAGTCTTTGTGAGTCATTTTCTAGTCTACTCATCACTTATAGTGACTTCTTTGTGTGTATGGTTGTCTTATAGTTTGGGTTGGTCTTGTATTTGCAAAATTAATTGTAGGAAAAAAACTTCAGAGCTAGGAAGGAGATACTTTTTCCAGAGAGCATTTTCCTTTCTTTCTATCAGCCACCTGGGCACTAACAATTCTGAACCATCTTTATACAAGTTCAAGACTTGAGGGTTTCTGGACCACACAGGTGGTTGCACAATCTATGCAAGGTCATTTGAAGGCTGACTTACCTCTGGCTCATCCTTATCTTGAACACATTGTCTTCTGGGTCCTGGCTTAACGTATTTATACTTGAGGTATCATATTCCTACTGTGGGAAGGCCTTGAGTGCCTTTTCTCTCTCTTGCCATCTGATATTGCTTAGTTTCTTCAGGATCAGAAAATGGCCTCAGTTTTGATTGCTGGTCTTATCTTTCTGGGTTCTCACCTTCCCCTAGGTTTTGGTCTGGTAATTGCTCATTGTACTGCTCTTCATTGTTGTTTGGTTTTTTTGAGTAGACTCCATGCCTAATGTGGGACTTGAACTTACAACCCTGAGATCAAGAGTCACATGCTCTACTGACTGAGCCAACCAGGCTCCCTGTTCTTCATTGTTATTAAGAAGATTATAATTTTTTTCCTTTTGATATTTATGGTATGATGGGAAATAGATATTTGATTTTTGCCCCTGGTTACTAGCCCATAGCTTGTAAAATCCTTGGAATCTCCAGAGTGTACTTTATGTGTTAAATGAAATAATTGGTGACTGAGAGCCTCTAGATGGCATCAGGATGGGGGCTGATCAGTAGAAAGGCCAAGGCATGATTACAGGATTGGAATTTTCAGCTCAATCCCCTGACCTCTGGGGAGGGGAGAGGGCCTGGAAAGTGAGTTAATCACCAAGAACCAATCTAGTAACCGTGCCTATGTAATGAAACTTCCATAAGAACCCTAAGTGATAAGTTCAGAGAACTTCTGAATTGGTGAATGCATTGAGGTGTGTGGGGGTGTGTGACCGGAGCAGTCCCCCAACCCATACTTTGCCCTATACCTCTCTTCCATTCTCCTGTTCCTGAATTGTATCTTTTATAATACACTACTGGGGTGCCTGGGTGGCTCAGTTGGTTGGGCGTCCAACTCTTAATTTCGGCTCAGGTCATGATTTCATGGTCACGAGATGGAGCCCTGCCTTGAGCCCCGTGTCGAGCCCTGCATCGGGTTCTGCACTGGGCATGCAGCTTGCTTAAGATTCTCTCTCTCCCTCTCCCTCTGCTGCTACCCCAGTTGCATGCATTCTCTCTCTCTCTCTCTCTCAAAAAAAAAAAAAAAAAAAGAAAAGAAAAAAGAATATAATAGACTGCTAATAGTAAGCACAATGCTTTCCTGAGTTTTGTGAATTGTTCCAGCAAATGATTGAACCTGCAAAGGAGGAAGGGTGTGGGAGCCCCTTGGCTTTATAGCCAAGTTGGACAGAAGTATGGATAACCTGGGGACCTAATACTTGTGACTGGCATTTGAAGTGAGGGCAATCTTGTGGGGCTGAGCCCTTAAACCTGGGGAGTCTGAAGCTAACTCCAGATAGTTAGTGTCAGAATGGAATTGAATTGAAATGTAGGATACCCAATTGATGTCTGCAGAGGACAGGAGAATTGCTTAATGTGGAAACTCCCCTCCCCCCATTTGGTATCAGAAGTGTTGTAGTAAAAACAACTCAACATCAATCTCCCCAGAAGGGGAATTGATCCACATTTCCTAGCCTACCATTATCAGAAAAAAAGAGTCTTCTTCATCTGACTACTGCTACTTATTCTTCCAGACTCACCTCAGAAATTAGCTTTCAAGTAGCTTTCTCTGGCCTGTTCTCCCCCTGCCTCCACCCTGGACCACTCAGGAGTAGATGTCCTGCGTCTCTGGTCCTACAGCACCATTTTCTCACTGTGGAATATTGGCGTCATCCAGTAACAGTCTTTCCACTACTGTGAACTCCAGTGAACATATCTGAGGCATCTCTGCCTACCCAGAACCTCAAACCCATCCAGTCCGTGAATGTTGAAAAGAATTGACTGGATCCTGCATTCCTATGGCCTAATGACCACTCAGGTAATGGGAGCCTAGGACTGTGCTGGGAAACTGCCATTACCTGGTGGGAGATGGCCTCAGAGGAGGCTCTGCACTGGTCACTATGGCCCTTGTCCACCCTGAGCCATGGAAGTGTTCTTGGCTCTGCCTCTTCATAGGCTGGAGAGCCATGAAGCCATCCACCACGGCGCCATCCCTCTACCCCCATGGCCAACCGAGAGAGCTCTTTGAAGCCAGGACCTTATACTTGCTGGTGAGCCCAGAATTGAGCCACACATGCCATGAACACTCACTTCATATGAGACAGGTGTATGGAAAGGTGAAGGGATTGCGGCCCCTCCCACATAGTGGGGGACGAGGGGCAGCAGGTGAAGTAGCCAGGGACAGGGACTGCATGGATCTGCAGAGCACACAGAGCGGGTGTCTACACAAGGCTGCTTGCAGCTCTTGGAAGCTTTATTTGCTTAACTCCAAACATATGTTGCCTAACCATGAGCATGTGCTGGTGATTTATAATCTTGTCAGAAAACTGTCAGGGAGTCACCAACAGCACAGTGGCCTATTTACCCAGAAGCAGAGGCTGGGGAGGCAGCCAGCAGCCCCATGCTGTGTTTCATATGCCACACACTCTACTCTCCTGCCTGGTGCTGAGCATTTTCAGCTGCCAGTATCCCCAGAAGGAGGGGGCTGACCCCTGCACTCCAGGCCTCAGAGTGTCCTTGGGCAGGAAGGAGAACCAGTTTTGGCTGGTGGGTTAATCTAAAGAAAGGCACCAGTAAGGCATCTCCCACGCTGCCCTCATCTCAGATCCTGGGGGGCCTCCCATCCATTTACATTGCAGAGCCATGGGGCACACAGAGGCCCAGTCCTGAAGCCCCATGCAAAGCCAGTGTTGTCTTGGCCTGTTTTTCCCAATCACAGAACCAACGATTCACTCGCTAGCAGAAGACCTCTTAAGAACATCCCTGCTACCCCTTCTAGTGCAAAGCATTCTGAGGACAGACCTTCTGCAGTAGCCCCTTCTCTCTGGACCAACCTGACTCAGAAATAGCTGCTTCATTCAGAAACACTTCCAAGGACTGTCTAGCTTCTGCTTGCTTCTGGGCTTTCTCTTTCCTCCAGGTCTTCCAGGGTAGCCCTCACAATCCCATGGGCCCTCACTCTAGCCTCTGGTACTCAGATATGGTTTTAATTCAAAATCACAGAGACAGCAACACTATAGAGGGACAGGGACCAGCGCACTGACCCTCCCTGGCTTCCCCCACCCCACTCTCCCACTTGGACAAAAAATGTAGCCTGGGATGCCTCAGGCTGCTTGGCTAGTGCCTGAACACACCACCCCCCAAGTAGTTTTTACTTGTTCTCTTAGGGTTTGGTCCTGAAATTTTCTTCCTTCTTTTTAAATCAGTGGGGTTTGGGATCTGCATGGTTGGTTCCCCCCATACCTCACTCTGCTGGGCTCTGTCAGCCGCAGCACACTTTGCCTTAGTAGTTGTGCTCTTTCCAGGCCCGTGTGGGCAGCACCTTAGTGCCAGGACACCTGGGCAGAACACTTGCCTGTGTCTGAGAGAGTTCTATGTGTAGCAAGAAATGACTTGGCGAACATTCAGGGTGGCAATGAATGGATGAACATATTTTTATGAAATGTTTCTGCCCACGCAGGACCAAGTGCTCCAGGAGATAAATATCTGGTTCTGCCTATTCACTTTACCCTAAATTCTGAATCCTTCATTGCCAGTATATCTGCAATACTTGGAACTCTTTTGGAAAAAGGAAGATTTATTCACTGAATCATTTTTGATTGAGTTTTAAAATTCACAGCTGTCAATGTTTACACCTAAAGCAAAAGCGCCAGTCTCTGCCCAAATGTCTCCACAAGAACCACAGCCAGTTACAATTCTTTACACATGGGGCTAGTTCCTAAGCATGGCAGAGTCATTCAGAAAGCAAAGGACAACAGGGGATTACTGTCTTTGGCAGCTTTGCCTGAAGCCTGTGGTTCTGACAACATTTAACTGTCCTAAATTGGATCAGTCACTGATTTATTGATTCATTCATTCATCTAACAAAATATTCATTGAGCATCTTCTGTGTGCCAGCTCCCCTGTGCTAGGGCTAAGAGGAGGACTAAGACAGCATCCTTGCCCTCAGAGATGACACAGTCTAAGGTTGGGGCGGGGAGGGGGGATACCAGTAAGGAAACTGGCATGTATTATGTAGTTTTTTAAAAAAAAAATTTAATGTTTATTTATTTATGAGAGAGAGAGAGAGAGACGGAGCATGAGCAGGGGAGGGGTAGAGAAAGAATATGAAGCAGGTTCCAGGCTCTGAGCTGTCAGCATAGAGCCTAACGTGGGACTTGAACTCACGAACCGTGAGATCATGACCTGAGCTGAAGTCGGATGCTTAACCGACTGAGCCACCCAGGTGCCCCTATGATGTAGTTTTATAAGAGCCATGGGAACACAAAGGAAGCCAGGTTGGTGTGAGGGTATGTTGAGGAACTGGGGGCTAGAGAATCGGGAAAAGGCTTTCTTGGAGAAGGTGACATGTGAGCTGACAAAGTCTTGGGGTGAAGGGAGGGACTAGAATTATGAAGGTGGCAAAGTGCATGCCACTATTGTGGCCGGGCAAGCAGGGAGGTCTGCCTGACATGAAATGACGGCCCACGGAGTGAGAGCTAAGCCTGAGGAGGCAGGCTGGATTCCGAGGGCTTTGCATGTGCCAACCGCCCTATAGGACAGGTATTTTCTTGTCTTTCGTGTCAGAGGAAACTGACTTAAAAAGATTGAGCAGCTTGCCCAAGGCCCAACAGCTAATAAGTAGCAGAATGACTCTTTCGGATTCCAAAGCTCATATTCTTCACCACTAAGCTCCGCTACCTTGGCTCGGTGGAGGACTAGGAGAAAAGACTGTGTAGACACTGTGCTGGAAAGATGGAGATTGGTTTAGAGGTGAGACATATAAAGATATGAGTTACAGCAGTGGAGACAGAATGAAGAAGAGGGAGATTTGAACAATATTAAGGAGTTAAGAGTTGACTGGTCTTGTTAGAAGTTGGTTACAGGTGGGAAGCAGGAAGAAATGTTGATGACCTACATTTCCAGCCTTGGGTGCTTTTCACTGAGATTGAGGCCTTGGAGCTGGAATCTCAGGAGTCCAATTCTGAACTTGGTCAATGACATCCAAGGGGAGATGTTCAGAAGGCAAATGGGAACAATGGGGTGGAGCTCAGGAGAGCAGTGTGAGCTGGAGAGAGGTCACTCAACTGCTCTGCCCGTCTGCCACAAAATGGGAATAATAATTGTGCCTACCTCATCAGCTTGTTGTGAGGATTAATGAGTAGAGAGCTGGAGCAGTACCTAACATGGAGTAAATACCTTATAAAGGCTAGCCATTAGTGTGTCTATCATTATAGGCAGTAATTAAAACTGTGGGAGTAGATGAGGTACTACAGACAGAAAGAGAAGAGCAGGGGACCTGGGATTGAATCCTGAGAGAAATAGAAGGGAAGTTGCACCTAAGGGACTGGTGGAGGGATAGGAATATGCAAAGGAAGGACTGAGCAACCAGGAGAGTGTTGGGAGGGCGGGTGTCAGGGAAGGAAGAGATCAGAGTTTTCAGGGAGGAGGGTGGTGATCAGGAGCCATTGAGAGGTCATGCCCAGTGAGGCTGAGAAGCAGCTCTTCAGGGCCCAAGCTTTCATTTGACAAACCGGTTGGGTACACGTCAGCTACAGTGCTAGTGCTGACTGGAACAGCAGGAAACAAAACAGATGCAAGTAGCGGCCCACTGACACTCAAAGGAGACTTCAGTGCAGAAGGAGGGATTCCTCCAATCCAAGGAAGAACCACAGAACCCACAGCCTGTCAGCCCAGGAAGAAAGTTCCTGGATCACCTGTCTGATAGCTGAAGGAAGCCGGAACAAAATGACTTGCCCTGGAAGTCACAATGAGTAGGAGACAAGGTTGTAGCAGCGGGCTCAGTATTCTTTGGGCAGACGGAACCTTAGAAATGAATGGCATTGCACCTGGGAGCTGTGGAGATGGTGCGCAACTATTTCTAAGGCACTCAGCACTGAGGAAGTTTGCTTTACAATTCTTTGCTCCTAGAGCCCTGGGAAACCCAGGTCTCAGTTCTTTGTTTTCATTTTCATACGAGACTGCCACCTACTGGCCACATATGAGAAGTGTGCTTCAGTGGGCGTCCGAACACAAGTAGGCTTCATTTGCCAGCAAGTAAGTGTGAATACATTCAGCAAGTTGCTGTTGTGAGGAACTTATAACTCATAAGAAGCCAGTGTCAGGCATCTTCCTGACCAACCGCATTCTATCTCTTATTCCTATACATCTCACCACCTCTTTCACCACATCTCGTTCAAAACCCATTGTTGAAACACAGAAAACATATTTTACACACTATTTTCTTTTAAAAAACTCAGGCGAGGGCACCTGGGTGGCTCAGTTGGTTGAGAGACTGACTACGGGACTCTGGTTTCGGGTCAGGTCATGATCTGGCAGTTTGTGGGATTGAGACCCTCGTCAGGCTCTGTGCTGCCAGTGCGGCCTGCTTGGGATTCTCTCTTTTTCCCTCTCTCTGCCACCCCCAGCCCCTTGCGTACGTACGCTCTCTCTCAAAGATAAATAAACATTAAAAAAATGAAAAAGTCAGGCGAGAAAGCAGTTAATGTCATGTACTCTGGTGGTGTATGTACTGCCAAATTAAGAATTACTGTGGTGTGTCTTCTTTAGGCATCTGCTATTCTGGGCAAGGCTCACCAAGTCCAACCAGCCCATGCGCTGGTGCTTTGAACTGGCCCTGACACCCGAGGGGAGCACCACTGCCCGAGGTGCACAAGGGGAGACAGCGCCAGGCCAGGGCAGACACAGAGGCTTTGAGGGCTAGGCAAATCGGGCAAGTAGAAACAAGTTTTCCCAAGAACTTATTAAAAACAACAACAACAACAACAACAACAATCTATGGGAAACTATATAATAAAACTTAGGAACACTGAATAAAGTGTGGCAGTTGAAGTGCTCATATAATTTGGGGGAAATAATGCATCTTTTAAGAATATTCAGCAGATTTTTATGGTAAACTATCCATTAGTGTCAGAGTCTTGTGACTGTTCAGTGAAGCTGCACAGGATGGGTGGCCTCTTACGCAGCAGGAAAGGCTGAAACTCCTGCTACTGTGGGTTAGCTCAGAAAAGGAGAGCAAAGGCACAAGGTTCTATGGGGCAAAAAGTATAGTTTTAAAAATGAGACCGTATAGTATTTGCATGACCCTGTGAAGGGCATGAAGCTAAGAAAACATAATTATGTTTTATGGTAGTAATCATATTGTCTGTCCTCAGGTTTTTGACTATTTCTCAAAGTGGTAAAAATTTTACAAGTCTTTTTTCATAACACTGGAAGGACAGGATAGTGTGGTGGTGAGGATTTGGGCTCAGGGGTCATTCTGCCTGGGTGTGACCCACAACTTTCCCACTTATTATCTCTGAGACTTTGGGTGGGTTATTCAGTTGCTCTGTGCCTCAGTTTCTTCATGTAAACGGGGGATGATAATAGTACCTACTTCTCAGAATTGTTCTGAGGACTGTGTGACTTGATTGAAGAGCTTAAAACAGTGCCTGGCACACAGTCCTCACCAGTCCCTGGTAGCAATTACTAGTTACTATTATTGTTGTTATTACTCTTGTATCAGAGCTCTACCAGGGCAGGGACTTTGTTTCGTTTGTCACTAAACACTCAGTACCCAGCCTAGTGCCTGCTCTTTTGAATAAGTAAATGATTGAACAAAAAACTTAAATCATTTAAAAGTAAACCAACAAGGGGTGACTGGGTGGCTCAGTTGATTGAGCATACACCTCTTGATTTTGGCTCAGGTCATGATCCCAGGGTCCTGGTATCGAGCCCCATGTTGGGATCTGCACTGAGCATGGAGCCTGCTTGAGATTCTCTCTCTCTCTCTCTCTCTCTCTCTCTGCCCCTTTCTCCCTCATTCCCATCTCTAAAATAAAATAAAATAAAACAAAATAAAATAAAAGTGAATCAATAAAGGACACTATCAAGAAAATGAAAAGACAGCCATTCTAGTGGGAGAAACCATTCTAGTATCCAGAATATATAAAGAACTCTTACAACTCAACAGCAAAAAGACAAACAACCCGATTTTAAAAATGGGCAAAAGACTTGAGTAGATATTTCTCCAAGGAAGAAATATAAATGGCCAACAGGCGCTTGAAAAGATGTTCAATATCTTTAGTCATTAGGAAACTGCAAACCCAAACCACAAACCCAAACCACTCCACATGCATTAGGTTGACTATTAAAAAAAAAAAAAAGAAAAAGGAAAATGACAAGTGTTGGCAAAGATGTGGAGAAATTGGAACCTTCATACGTTGATGGTGGGAATGTAAACTGGTCCAGCTGCTGTGGAGAACAGTTTGACAGTTTCTTAAAAGGTTCAACAGAATTACCATATGACTTAGCAATTCTACCAGATATACACCCCAAAGAATTGAAAACAGGCACCAAAAATGTACATGTACATGCATGTTCATGGCAGCAGTATTCACAATAGCCAAAAGGGGGAGACAGCCCAGATGTCCATCAGTGGATGACTGGATAGACAAACTGTGGTATATACACACAATGAAATATCATTCAGCCATAAGAAAGAATGAAGTACTGATACATGTTTCCACATAGATGAGTCTTGAAAACATTATGCTAAGTGAAAGTAGCCAGATGCAAAAAGTCCCATGTTACATGATTCTGTTTATATGGAATATCTAGAACAGGCAAATCCATGGAGACAGAATGAAGAGTGGTGGTTTCCAGGGGCTGAGGGGAAGGAATGGGGAGCAAATACCTAATGGTACAGAGTGTCCTTTTGGGGGGATGAAAATATCTCAGAGCTAAATAGAGGTGGTGGTCACACAACAATGTGAATATACTGAAGACTACTGAATTGTTCATTTTAAATCGGTTAATTTTATGTTATGGGAATCTTACCTCAATTTTAAAAATGCCTTTATGGGGACACCTGGGTGGCTCAGTCTGTTAAGCGTCTGACTCTTGATTTCAGCTTAGGTCATGATCTCATGGTCATGAGATCAAGCCCTACATCAGGCCCCATGCTGATTGTGAAATTTGCTTGGGATTCTCTCTCTCCCTCTATGCTCCTCCCCACCCCACCTCAAATAAACATTAAAAAAAATGTCTTAATGAAGAAAAACGAAGTAAACCAAATCTGTGATCGATTTCTTTCTTTAAAAAAAAATTTTTTTTTTAATGTTTATTTATTTTTGAAGGAAAGAGAGACAGAGCATGAGCAGGGGAGGGGCAGAGAGAGAGAAGAGGGAGACACAGAATCCGAAACGGGCTCCAGGCTCCGAGCTGTCAGCACAGAGTCTGGTGCAGGGCCTGAACTCACAAACCGTGAGATCATGACCTGAGCCAAAGTCAGTCACTCAACTGACTGAGCCACCCAAGTGCCCCTGTGATTGATTTCTAAATAAACCATTCTCCTTAGTATTAGGAATCTTTGTAACTTCACAAAACCTAAGAAAAATTAACAATGAAGTTCTTGTCCACTGCCAGTCTTTCTCCAGGTCTCTGAGGGGCAGGGAAAGAGATTCAAAGACTTGTCTATGTCTGTCCTTTCACTTAGGCACTGTTTCTCTGAACTACATTTCTAGAAGATTCTACTTTGTTAGTGCAGTACAGTTTGCTCAGCCATTAACCCTGCTTTTGTATTTTGTGGCTGATAAGCTACACTTTAAACTTCACTACATGAAATATGATCATTTATTAGAAACTCAAATTAATCCTAGGTTCTAGGTCAATTAGGCAAAAATGTTATTCCCCAAGTAACCATTTTTCCAAATTCACAAACATTTCCATTTTACCATGAACTTGTTTCTTATGCCTGTGTTTGTTTTTCAGCAATTTTTATGAGATGGTATAGTGGTTTTAAAATATGTCCACAAAAGTTTTAGTATGTTTCCTCTCAAGGGGTGGAGCCCATTTCTTCTCCCCAGCTTCTAGTGAACAGGGTAAAACAGAAGGGACGGTGTACGACTTCTGAGGTTAGATTATAAAAGGTAGTGGGGCCTCCTCCTTGCACTCCCTCAGATCACTCACTCTGGGAGAAGCCAGCTGCCATGCTGTGAGGACATTAAAGCAGCTCAATGGAGACGCCCACATGGCGAAGACTTGAGGCTTCCTGTCAACAACCAGCTTTAACTTGCCAGGTCTGTGAGTGAGCCATGACGGAAGGGGGTCCTCTAGGCCCCATGGCGCCTTTGGATGACCATGGTTCCAGCTAACTGCTTGACTGCAACCTCATGAGATACCTGGAGCCAAAACCACTCAGTTAAGCTGTTCCCAGATTCCTGACCCACAAAAACTGTGTGAGATAATAAATGTTTATTTTTTAGCCACTAAGTTTTGAGATAATTTGTTATATAGCAATGGGTAATGGATAGAGATGGATGGATTTAGCAGTTTTCATAGATTTCTGCAAAGTGTGAATATAATGGCTTTCATTTTGTCTTCATAGTGGCATTTTATGGAATTCTCATTTGTCTCTGCCCAAGCTCTGTAGCTGCAGTGGCAGGGAGTGGGGGCAGGGAAGGGGGACCCCGTGGAGGAGCCTGCTGGAGGTCACCATACTGCATAGCCTACACTACCCACCCTTGAGAAGAGAGGATGGGGAGAGGTGGGACAAAGAAAGGGAGACCAAGGGCCAACAAAGGGCAGATGGGGGAACTGAGGGACAGAGAGAGTGTAAAATCTCTGAGAACTCTGAAGTTCCGGCCTCTCTCAGCTCTCTTAGGTCCCATTAATACAACCAATGCTTTAAACTTCACAAATATTTAAAGGAAACATGTCAGTAAATTGGGAATTTCGTGAACTGGGCACTCAGCAAATTGGTCATTCGGCCAATTGATTTTTGGCAAGCGTATATTTGGCAAATTAATTTACAATGAATGGTCTGCTTCTAATTAAGTCATACATAGTGATGTTCATAAGGTAATAATTTATTTGTAAAAGATGCTAATATATTTACACATACATATATTTCAAATTCCCAACAGAACTCATTAATTTATTCTTCTGCAAAACTTTCTATGACTTTGAAATTTCTCTTCTCTAGGAAGAGAGGCCAGTGAGAGAGTACTTCTGTGGCTTTAGACTGCTCGTCATGATTAAGTCCCTGCCTGCCACCAATTCCTGGAATAGCAATCCTCCCTGGGAGGAAACTGCCATTTTTCACTTCACAGAAGTCATAAATGGAGATAAATTCCAGGCAGGACCACTTTGAAGAAGGCCTCCCTTAATTTTAATTTTGGCTCTCTAATGTTAAATGGGATCATCATTAAAAGAAATTCTAAAATCTTAATTCTAGGAAAAAAAAACCCTTCAGAAATTAGTGGTCACCAGTACCCTTGCCATGGTTATTTCTACTTCAAAGTGAAGAACAGACAAGAATGGACAACCAGAATCCCCTGCAGTGAGGACTAGGAAACCATTCTTTGATGCACACATTTCCTCTGTCACTCTTTTGGGAGAAAAAGGTGCCATTGTGGAACCATACTAGACCCTGAGAGAAAAGGAGAAATCAGTAATACTAATCCGCACTAGCCTTTAGTTCCAGCTGTGGCCCCCAGCTGTCTTCCAGGTGAGGCCCCAGATAACATGGAGCAGAGATAATCCATCTCTGCTGTGTCCTGTTGTAATCTTTGACTTATGTAGTGTGAGAGTAAAACAGTGATAGTTTTGTGACATGAAATTTGGGGTGGTTTGTTACAAGCAACAGGTAACCAGGGCATCCACGCCCTGCTCCTGTGGCCTTACTATCTCCACCTTCCTCCAAGTACCACTTCTTTTTTCTCCCTCTCCAAACCTTCTTCCTTGGCCCTAGGAACTCTCAGGAAATAAAGGGTAATTTACTACACACAGCCTCCACTTAGCCACCTGGGCTGAAAAAACTAGGTATTTCATTCTATTTCCAATGTGATGCCTGTTCAGTATAAATTAGGGTATATACGATTCACCCCGTCTCCATTCATTCATTCAACAAATATTTGAGAGTCTACTTTTGCCAGTACAGTTCAGGCCCTAGGGATACAATGGTAAACATAGAAGAGGAACTCTCAGCTCTTTTGGAGCTGATTTTCTTACAGAGCACAGACATTAAACATGTAAACAAACAACCAAGGTGATTTCTAAAGGAGATAAGTGCAATGATGTGCTATGATGGAGAGAGCCTGACGTGGGTGGCAGGAGGGAATGGGGAAACTTTAGAGAGAGTGGGCAGAGGTGACATCTGAGCTGAAGTTTGAGAAGTTGTCCATCAATCCAAGGTCTGGGGGAAGAGCCTTCCAGAAGCTTTGCTGGCCATGACAGGTGTGTAGATTTTAGTGTAGGTGCAGTGGGAAGCTATTTTGAAATGATTGTTCTGGCTGCACTGGGAGGATGGGTTACAGGAGGCCGGAATGGAAGCAGACGTTAGCAAACAGGATGGTGGGTTAGCCTTGGGCGATCACGGGGTGGGGTTGGGGCGGACAAAGAAGGTAAGTAGGGAGAGAGCCAGATAGAACTTGGTAAGGGTGGGATGGGGTGGGAGGTGAGAGAAAGTGCAGATCATGGTACTGGTCTTACACTTTTTACCTGAACAGTTGGGTTGGTAGTGGCACCTTTTATTGAAAATAGGAGAAAGAAAAGGATTTGGGAAGAAAATCAAGTGTTCTGTTTTGGATATAAATTTCAGATGTCTGGGGAGGTTTCAGGGGAGAGATCAGGCCAAAGATACAGTCTGGTATCTGCATGTATAACATATTTGTGGTGCGTAAAGCCAGGGGACTAGACAAAATCACGCGAGCAGGAGGTGTTGGTAAAGAGATGAGAAGTAGGCTGACCTAACAGAGTGGTAGAGAAATTAGGAGAAAGTAGAAAAGCAAGCAGAGCAAACATGGCAGACCCAGCTGGCAGGAGAACAAGGAGAAGTGGTATCACAGAAACCCAGAGAAGAAAGCCAGATGCTTTGGGCCAATTGGGTCAATGGAAAAATGGGTAGCTGGAGGGGAACTTGGGGTCAAGGAGGGATATGCATCCTTAAACGCTATCATTTAATTTAATTTTGGGGGCAAGTCTTTTAAATCTCTTTTAATCCATAGATTACCAAGGAGGGGCTCTCTTTTAAAGATAAGAGATACAGGGGGTGCCTGAATGGCTCAGATGGTTAAGTGTCCAACTCTTGATTTCAGCTTGGGTCATGATTGTGCGGTTCATGGGATCAAGCCCCACATCAGGCTCTCTGCGCTGACAACAAGGAGCCTGCTTGGGATTTCTCTCTCCCTTCCCCACTTGTACTCTCTCTCTCAAAATAAATAAATAAACATTAAAAAAAAAAGATGGGGCATACAGATCATATTTGCATGTCAATGGAGATGATCCACCAGACAGAAAGAGAGAGGCTGTTGTGAGAAGGCTTTATGAATGTGCTTCAGAGAATAAGCAGAAGCAGAAGATGGGATGCTTGGGTGGCTCAGTCGGTTAAGTGACCAACTCTTGGTTTCAGCGGAGGTCATGATCTCATGGTGAGATCCACAGTGTGGAGCCTGCTTGGGATTCTCTCTCCTTCTCTCTCTGCCCTTTCCCTGCTTGTGCTGTCTGTCTCTCAAATAAGTAAATAAATAAACTTAAAAAAATTAAACTTAAAAAAATAAACTTAAGTAAAAATAAACTTAAAAAAACTTAAAAAATAGACCTAAAAAAAAAAAAAAAAAGAAGAAGCAGAAGAGCTGGCCTGTGGTAGGAGCAGGGACATTTGGTAGTAATGGGAAAGAGAACAGAGAATGAATAACGGGCCAGGCAGACTGGCAGATTTGGAGGTGGTGGGGGTGGAGTTCTCAATGAAAAAAGAGGTGAAGGTCTCACCTGGCTCCTGCACCACTGACAAGGGGAAAGAGTCACCAGGTCTCCTAAGCCTCTCCACCCTGTTTTCACTGGACTCTCCCTGAGAACTCCACTTTCCTTGTAGCCTTCTCAGGGGAAGGATGTTAACTACCCCTCCCATCATGGAAGGTAGAGTGAACATCCTCCTTAACCTCCTCCTTCCTTCTGAACCACTCATTTTTGTTTTTTTGTTTTTGTTTTTTGTTTTTTGTTTTGTCTGTTTGTTGAGAGAGAGAGACAGAGAGAGAGAGAGAGAGAAGGAGGGAGAGAGACAGTCCGAGAGAGAGAGAGAGAGAGAGAGAGAGAGAGAGAGTCGGGGAGGGGCAGAGGGAGGATCTTAAGCAGTCTCCACAGCCAGAACAGAGCTCGACATGGGGCTTGATCCCACGACCCAGAGATCATGACCTGAGCCAAAATCAAGAGTGGGACACTTAACCAACTGAGCCACTCAGTCGCCCCCCTGACTAAGCCACCCAGATGCCCTATGACCCATTAACTTTTCTCCTCAATACAAACACAAGCAACCCCCAGTACTTGGCATAGTACCTGGCACACCACGGATGTTCAATTAATATTTGTTTCTAAAAAACAAACGAACTCTGGCCCTTTTAAGGTTAGTCCATTCAACTATATCGCTTATTCCTCCTGGTTACTGGGTTCTCTAACCATGACTGTTGCCATCATCCTGGTCTTGTAATTTAGTGTTGTCCAACTCAGAGAAATTAATCTCTGATCCTCTCCAGTTGTCACTGTTAGGACCACATCTAAGACCTGTCAGACCTTCCCTCCCCCTGCCTTTGGAGGAGTCTCAGCGGGAGCTAACACTGTGTTCTCTTCCAGAACTTCCACTCCACCGATCACGTGGCATAGCTCCCCCTTGTGGACAACGCATATACATGCATATACATGCTCTATGTTCCCAGTTCCACCAAGACTATTTTGAAGTTCCTGGTAAAAAAGAATGATTCATTCATTCAACAGACATCTTGGGCACCTGTTATGAGTTTGGCATATTTGAAATTATCTCGAGGCTCACGGTTTTACTGTTATCACAGGAGCAGACATCAAACCAAAAAGGCAGTGAGAAAAATCTCATGTTTCTCCTGCCTCTGCCTCAGTGTGTATGTACAGTCTTCCCTCCCTCCCTCAACAGACATGCAACAAGGATCTACCCTATGCCAGAGACTGCACTGAGGAGATAAGGACAAAAGTGGTAAGAAGTGCACTGAAACTGTACACAGTGCATTCTAGAGATGACTGCTCCAGGGAAGGGGTGTACTGGAGGGCAGGAGGTGCAGGGTGGTACAAAGGAAGGAGGGCTGACATCTGGGCAGGGGTTGAAGGCAGGTGAGGGAAGGCCTTGGGAAAGAAATGCTTAAGCTAAGAAGTGATGATGAGTAGGAGTGGTCACATGAGTCAGGTGAAGGTGGTGGCGGGAAGGGAGGCTCAGTGCCACCCAGTCTGGTCCCCTTGGGCTGCTTGATTATGCTTCCTAACGTGATTCAACTGCCAGGTTACCCCCTTGCTCCAATGCAGCAACAACTCTCTGCTGCTGGGTTTGACCTTTACTCGGTTCCCTCCACTACCCCACACTTTACTGGCAACTCCTGCCAAGCTAGGAGACTCTCCTCCAGCTGGTAATGGATTTCAACATAGCATTACTTCTCAATTTACAAGGTCCATTTTCCCAGGCACACCTGCAGGGGTCAAACAAATATGAAATTGACAATGCTGCTGAAGGCAAAACTGACTGACATTTAGTTTCAACACGGCCTCCCCAAAATAAATGATATTGGAAGTCAGCGTCTGGACCTTTGTTGGTCTTCCCCAGGATCTCACATGCATAGTTGAACCCTGGTACACGCCTGCTCCTTCTGTCCCTCCCAGACTTCCTGGGTCTGGGGCTCCACCTGCCGAATCCTGATATGTCCTGATGTCCAGATCTTTCCTGCTTAATAGGTCTCTCTGTCCTGGCCTCCACAGCCCTGTTCATTCCCCCTTCCATATGCCATCTCATTCTCCATACTGAGGCAGTTCCCAGTCCTGTCCATTCTCTTTTCCCAGGGCCTGTTATTTGGCTAGACCAAGTACATTTTTTAAAAAATTTTTTAAAGATTTAAAAATTTTTTTAAAGTAATCTCTACACCCAACATGGGGCTTGAACCCACAACCTCAAGATCAAGAGTCACATGCTCCACTGACTGAGCCAGCCAGGCACCCCCAGACCAGCACATTCTTACTTTGTTATCTGAACAACCTGAAAGGCCTCCCAACTGTCCTCGAGCCTCGGGAGCCTTCTGTGGCTCTGACCTACTGAGCACACCACCACTCAGGTAACATTCCTGAGACAGTGCTTTCCCTCTGCCACTCCCCTGTTCACGGCTCACTTTTCAATGGCTCTGTGCTGCCTACTGGAGAGAGTACCTGCTACTCTTCCATCTGGCTTTCAAGGTGCTCATCAATCTGGTCCTAGCCTACCTTTCTAGATCTTTCTGGACTGAGACCTCTATCAAACTTCCACTAAATTATCTGTCACTCCTCAGATACATCTTGTATATCCCTACGTCTGGGACTTCTTTTATACCATTCCCCTTTCCAGAATGCCCTGCTCTTCTCCTTTCTACCTTCCCAGATCCTTCCCATTCTCCAAGGCTCAGCTCAAATACCACCTTCTCAGCAAACCCTTCTTTGATCCCTCCTGTTGAAAACAGAATTTTCTTTCTTTGAACCACTCTAGGAACAGGGAAGGAAACAACATCCTGTAAACACCTACTATGGGCTCATGTTAAAAGCATACATTTTAGGGGCACCTACGTGGCTCAGTCAGTTAAGTGTCTGACGTCGGCTCAGGTCATGTGTTGTGGTCCATGGGTTCGAGCCCCACATCTGGCTCTGTGCTGAGAGCCAGCTCTGTGCTCCAGCTCAGAGCCTGGAACCCGCTTTGGATTCTGTGTCTCCATCTCTAGCTGCCCTTCCCCCACTCTCTCTTTCTCTCTCTCTCTCAAAAATAAATTAACCTTAAAAAAATTAAAAAGCATACACTTTGCAGTCAGATCTGGTTTGAATCTAGTTAGTTGCATAACCTTGGGAAGCATACTTAATATCTCTGTGCTTTGATGCTTTAGCTTGAAAAACATAACAATACTTACCTCCACCATTTATTCATTTGAACATTTGAAACCTAATATGTGCCAGGCTCTGTACTCTTGTGGTTCTTTTGAGAATTAAATGAAAGGATGCATGGAAAGTGGCTAGCACATAGGTGTACTGAATACATGAAAACTTAATACTACCACCATCCAGTTTAGTTTCTTAGGAGAGGGACAGTCCCCCAGGTGACTTCTGTTTAGTGGGGAAGTACTACATAAGACTGAGAACCAGAGCCAGCTCTTCACCCAGGCAGGTCCTAGCAAATGTTAAAGCATCATGTGGCTGATTCAAAGTATAGAAAGTGGCTGTCATTTTCTGGCTGATCAGATCGAACCAGCATCTTCCATCTGCTGAGGTTACCCAGGATACTTAACATGGTTCCTGTGACTAAGAGAAAACTCTATGTATGTATGTATGTATTTGAGTGAGAGCAGGGGAGGGGCAGACAGAGGGGGACAGAGGATCCAAAGCAGGCTCTGCACTGACAGGCTGATTGCAAAGAGCCCGATGTGGGGCTCAAACTCAAGAACCGTAAGATCATGACCTGAGCAAATGCTCAACCAGACTGAACTATCCAGGTGCTCCATGACTAAGAGAAAACTCTCAAGAGTGAATCTGTCTGGGGGCGCCTGCGTGGCTCAGTCGGTTGGGCGTCCGACTTCAGCTCAGGTCAGGTCATGATCCACGTTGGGCTCTGTGCTGACAGCTTGGAGCCTGGAGCCAGCTTCGGATTCTGTGTCTCCTCTCTCTGCCCCTCCCCCACTCACACTCTATCTCTCAAAAATGAATAAATATTAAAAGAAAATTTGAAGAGCAAACCTGTCTAGCTCTCACGGTGACTATAATGTGTGAGTGGGAGCAGACCCGGACGCCTCCCCTACCTTCATACTGCACTTCCAGGTGCATCGTGCGCAGTACCTTCAGCACGCAGTCCACAATGCTGGGGTGTGTGGTCCCAACGATCGACTGACAAGATAGACAACAGGACAAACTAGTTACTCTTTAGATCTAGTACACCTGGAAGAAATGAAAAGCGGACTTCCCAGACAGCTAGGCAGCCTGGCTGAGTGGGGAGAGGGAGGGGAGTGGTGAGTCAGCGGGCCTTGGCCCCCGCACCATCAAGTACATTTCTTTTCCAGGGGAGGGACAGATGGGCATCCAAGAGTCAGACTGAAGCGTCTGCTGAGGTGACCACAGACCCCTCTAGCTCAGGAGGTGTTCAGTTGGGGTTAGCTGGCCACCTGCTAGAGGTGTGGGGACAAGCCTCCCCCCTTGCTGGGGGGAGGGTGGGCACAGGCTGGGGAGAGTGGCACTGATCCAGGATCCTATATCTTCTCTCCCTCATGAACCTCACCCAACAGGGGAACTGCTCCTTTCTACCTCTTCAACCTTTATCTGTGCATCACTTCCTGTCCATTAGCATGAAACACCCTCAAGTTCACCCAGATTGCACAAAATTATCCTTCGGCTCAATCTTCTCTTGCTACTGCTCTTTTCCCCCTTTACACCTAAGCTTTGCAGGAGCCCAGGGGAAACTACTTCATCCTCCATGCATCCCCCTTTGACAGGCTGCTGCAATTTAAATTTTCCTGCCATAGGACCAAGATTCATCCAAACTTTTCTTCTGGGGACCATCTTTCGGTTCTACCCACATTTAATCTCTCTGTTGTACTTGACCCAGCTGGTCATGTTCTCCTTATTGAAACTCTTTTCCCTGCATTTTCACAGTCCTATTTTTTCCCTGTTTTCATTTTATGGCTTCCATTGCTTTTTTCCAAAGAGGTTGAGTGGTATATGGAAAGACTAAGAACTCTCAGGGGGGCCTGGGTGGTTCCATCAGTTAAGGATCTGACTCTTGATTTTGACTCAGGTCATGATCTCACAGTTTGCGAGATGAAGTCCTGTGTGGGGCTCTGTGCTGACAGCATGGAGCCTGCTTGGGATTCTCTCTCTCCCCCTTTCTCTGTTCTCCCCTGCTCGTGCTTTCTCTTTCTCTCTCACAATAAATAAACATTTAAAACAAGTTTTAGAAAAACTAAGAACTCTGTGGAGTTAAAGTTGGATTTATTTATTTATTTATTTATTTTTAATGTTTTAATGTTTATTTATGACAAAGAGACAGAGAGACAGATCATGAGTGGGGGAGGGGCAGAGAGAGAGGGAGACACAGAATCAGAAGCAGGCTCCAGTCTCTGAGCTGTCAGCACAGAGCCTGACGCAGGGCTCGAACTCACAAGCTGTGAGATCATGACCTGAGCTGAAGTTGCACGCTTAACCGACTGAGCCTCCCAGGTGCCCAATTTAATTTTTAATTAAAAAAAAAAAAAAGTTATTTATTCATTTTGAGAGAGAGAGAGAGAGAGAGAGAGAGTGAGTAGGGGAAGGGCAGAGAAAGAGGAAGAGAGAGAACCTTAAGCAAGCTCCACTCTGTCAGCGCAGAGCCTGACGTGGGGCCTGATGTGGGGCCCAAACTGACAACAGTGAGATCATGACCTGAGCTGAAATCAAGAGCTAGACACTCAACCGACTGAGCCACCCAGGCGCCCCAAGAGAGTTGGATTTAAATGCCCACTTAGTACATACCTCTTACTTAGTGTGTGGCCTTGAATAAGTCACCAAACACCCCTCAAGGCTCAGTTACATCATCTTTAAAATGGGGATAATAATGTCTGCCTCCATAAGCTATTGTAAAGACTAAAGTAAGTCCCTGGCACAGTGCCTGGCAGGTAGGAGGCACTTAAAAACTGAAAACTGGAAGTAATAATAATAATAATAATCCAGCTCTTTTGTTGGGCCTTTCTCCTCCGCTCATCTCTTAAATGCTGGCAATGTTCCTTCTCCTTACTTGGTTCACTTTACCTGGCTGATCTTATTCACTTCTGTTGTTTTAGTTACTACTTCTCTGCTCATGAAACCCAGTGGGCCTCTCTCCTAGATGTCCTCAATAGTAATTTCTCAATTAAGCTAGGAGTCAGAATTACTTGGGGAGCTTAACAAGAAAAAGCATTACCAAAGGCTGCCTGAAAACTGTCAGATTCTATGGGAGGGATGCCCAGGATTTGGTATTTAAAAAAATTGTTTTTGAATTTTATTTATTTTTGAAAGAGAGAGAGAGAGAGAGAGAACAAGAGGGTGAGGGGCAGAGAGTAGGGGACACAGAATCCCAAGCAGACTCCGTGCCATCAGCACCCAGCCCAACTTGGGGCTCAAACTCAAGATAATGACCTGAGCTGAGATCAAGAGTCAGTGGCTCAACTCACTGTGCCACCCAGATGCCCCCAGGATTTGGTATTTTTTCTATAAATGACCTATTTATATCTTTTTTTTTTTTTTTTTTTTTGCCTATTTATATCTTCTGCAGCTGGCTGGGCCTGCTCCTTAAATGGTACTTGGGAGCCACCGAGGCTCATCAAGTCAAAACCTAACTCCTCCCAAATCAGATCGGTTTTTCCTGCTCTCTCCTGCTGGTACCCAACTCTGCCTGATGCTAAGTCCAAAGCTGGATGTCATTTTTGACTGCTTTTCTTTTACTGCTCCACTTACTACTCACTCTGCCTCAGAAATGTCTGTCTGACCCTGTCCTCTCTGTTCCCACTGCCACAGTTCAGACCTTACCCTTCCTTTGACCTCTTGTCTCCCTGCCTCCACTGAACCTGGAGCTGTTTTGAGAGCTTTTAATAATTTACCTCAAGACCAATCTTGGAGCCTCTCTTCCCTCCTTATTAGCACAGTGTCTTCATGTGGCCACCATGTCCCAAATCTGCTTCCACTAGCATTCAAGGGCACTGAGAGGAAGGTAGAGCCCGCAAGAGAAAAGGAGCTTTCCCAAGCCCTGGCGATCTGGCCTCTCACTTCCATGCTGTCAACAAATGTGCCCATGATGCCTTCCCTACTAAATTGACTCCTGTAAGCTTTTCTACAGTCTTTTCATCATCCTTGTTTCTTGTCTCAACCACTTTTAAGTCTGCCAACATCCTTCTGATCCTTAAGTAAACAGGACAAATCACTCTGCTGGGAGACATGAACTCTTTGTCCTGCCTTGGCCTTCTGGAAGTAACGCTGATTGAACAGCAGATGTGCAGTGGGAGGCTGAGCTCAGTTTCTCATGCCTGAGTGAAGTGCAACTGTGGAAGGTAATTTTCAGGTTAGTGTGTTGAATCGGAACCACAGGAGCATGTGGGCTGCCTCACCTGTGCAGTCCTGAGAGTCTGCAGGGAGAGCTGCTGAGCTTTTGGGGACGCACAAGGCAGCAAAGCTATTAGACCTTTGTACACTTGATTCTGGTACTTGGGATTACCGTGGACCAAAGAATCCAATAGAATCTGCACTTCTTCTTGGGTCTCTTCTGATTTAGACTTTGCCAAAAATTCTGCTATGGATCTTACACCTGAACAAAGAAAAGAGGAAATGCCCAATTGGAAGGGATTTATGAGAAAGAGCCTCACTTGAGATTACATAATATGGGGTAAGGACTGAAATGTGTTAACCAAGCCTGTTCAAGCGAAGCAAAAATCAAGGCTCTTGCGTTGCCTCACTGCCTTATTTGCCTCATGGCTCTGTGGCCAGAGGATTTTGTTTCAACACAGGGCATGTCCGCTTGTCAAAATCTGTTGTAAAGTTGAAAGTGGCTCTGCAAAATGCACAATTAAACACGTGTTTGGGATTGCTATGTGATAATGAACACATATGCAGCATTCAGCAGTTTACTAAATGTTCTGACACATGCTGCCTCATTTAATCACTATACTGAGAGGGAGGTGTTAGTCCCATTTTATGGATAAATACACTAAGGCTCAGAGAGGCCATGGGGAGACACAGAGGAGAACCATGATGAAAAGTGCAGTGAGGGAAATACTTTGAAAAAGGGGTGTGGGGGGGATGGCATCATCTTTATCCACCTTGATCAGGACACCTGATGGAACATACGGAAATTACACGGTTATTTACACTTCTCACTATATTGTAAGCTCTTTGAGGACAAGGACTGTATTTTATTCATCTTTGTACTCCCAGCACCTTAGTGTATATGTGTGTGTGTGTGTATACTTAGCACACATATTCAATGACTTTATTTCCTTTTTATTTCTAGAGTTATTCATAACTCACTTAATTTCACAAAGGATTTTAGGCAATGGCTCAATAAATCTTTGTTGAATGGGTGCATAAAAGAGGATATATTTAAAATGGAGAAGTATTTCCAAAACTACCATGGAAAGATTTGAGCAAATGACAAATCAAGAAAATCATAAATCTGACTCTTCTGGCAGTGACGTGGACAGGGGCTAATTGACTCCACTGTACAAAGTGCTTCTGTGCAACCAGTTCCATGATGTGTTTTCCTAGAGCAGTGCTGGGTGCTGCCACCATTTTGCGCAGGCCCCTAGGAAGACGTGGGATCGCCACCCTGTCATACACAGTACCCACCATAGCTTTCACAAATGAGCTCCTTGTACTTCCTGCCAGAGTTCGCAATGACCTGAAGTAGCCTGATGGATTCCTTCTTGTCCTCCTCCTTGATCTTCTCCAGCCCAAGTATTTCCAAGAGTGTTAGGACGCCTCCAACCTCGAGAAATTCTATAAGGTACCGATTACTGTCCAGAGAAATACAAGAGTAGAAATCAGACACCCTGTCAGGTTCCTTGGCACTCACCTTTCTGAGGGATCTCAAGGGCCTTTCTTCACATACTTTGCCCTCCTATCTAGGAAGTGCTCATGGGCAAAGTGACACAATAATTTAGAAGTTCTTCCTTCTAGCAGCAAATGAAAAAGTTAAATACAATGGACATATCTTGTGTTTGGTTTTTCAGCATCTGTTTCTCTTCTTGAAATGGCACCTCAATGACCCTTGGGGAATCACCCCTCTGCCACTCAAGGGCCATGTGGTTTTGGCAGGATGAGCAGGTGACAGGGAACACCATCATTCTGACTGCAGTAATCGTTTGGGACCAGCCATGTGACCTCAGTTGGCTCAAGGAGGTTCAAAACTGGGGACTTTCTTAGGAATCCCTGGGAAAGATAAGTGCTCTTTTGGGTGGACTGAGCTAGAAGGATGCATGTCTGGAGTTTCTGAGAGCCATAGCGCTCAGAACAGAGCTGAGAAATAGAGAAAAAGAGAGGCAGGGACCAAGTACTGATGACATTTTTTGAGCCCTTGGATCTAGTCAGGCCGAAAATCTGCATTTCTACCCAGATGGTGAAATGTGGTGGTCCCATGTGGTGTGAATGCCAAGGCCACCATGAGCCCAACATACAACTGAGATCCCAGAATCTCTCTAGAACTCACCTGTTTACAGCTGACAAGAAGATGCCAATTGACTTTAGAAGCTTATCTAAACACGAGCCAGTCATATAGCTGTATGACAAGTTAAAGAGTGAATTTCAGGATGGTTTTTCACACAGGAACCAGATCCTGTGACTGATTCCTGGTCATCATCTATGATGATCATGGCCCATTCCTGGGCCTACATCTATGGCCCAGGATGACCGATAGTTGAATTGTATCCTTTATCTGAGAAGGGTCCCTAGGGTGAAGGGGAAGTGGAAACAAACATGGGGTGGGGGAATGCTGGCAGGCATGTTCACAGTTCCCCAGGAAGCTTTTCACCGGTATTCCAGCAACCTTGACTCTGACAGGCCCCCTAGACAGCAAGGAGGCTCTGATGAATATAAGGTGCATGGAGAAAGCATAGTCAATTTTCCAAGCCTCTCTATGCTATGACCATTGCACCCTTGGGTCTCTGCACAGTTCATTACTTTGTGCCTCGTTTTTAGACTTCTCTAAAAATAATCAGCTTCATCATTAATTCTCAATTTTGTACTTGCTCAGAGCTTTACACTGGAGGTCACTATCTTTATGAAGAATTGCGTGTCTTCCTAATAAGAACAACGGGAGATGGTGGAAAAATTAAACTCTGATTTAAAACAACCTCAGTATTTAATGTTATTTTTTAATGTGAGCCTTGCAAAAAGCCTCATTGTAATAAAGCACCCAGAGCACGCATCAGCTCAGATACAAGGTATGAAATCAACCCACAACAGAAAAGAAACCAGTCAACAATTACTAGGCTCATAACACATCACAGGCTCTTAGAACACTTAAGAAATTAGCTGAAATTATTGCAGCTCATGGAGGATGACTGAGAGCTTCCAAGACTGATAAAGGCTAATGTAATGGGTTGGAGGTAATGGTGCTTTGTTGGGGGTGGGGAGGGCGCGTGAGGCAAATTATCTCTGCTGCACCCTGGTTCCCAGGATGCCAATAGAAGTGGAGACAGATTGGCTCATTAGGAAAGGCTCTTTGCTGCAAAAACAGTGTTTGCTCTAGAGCCAGGCTCCCCTGCCTGTTGCCACTCCAGCTGGGGGCCAGGATATCAGCCCACAGGGTAGTCTCTGTATTCCTCCATTGTCTCCCACCCAGCTCCCCAGGAGCCCCAGCCCCGCCCCCCCTTCCTACCTCACTGCCTTCTCCCTCTTCTCCTCAGTTACTAGCTAGGCTCACCAACTTTTGTCACCTCTTTTTCCTCTGCCCCAGGCTAGTCTTGCTTTCACAGTCACTCATTATGCATATTTCTGATCCCTTATTTTCAGCAATTAGTTCCAGAAGTCTGTCACCATATCAGCAGGTGCTAACCAGTACTAAGCATTCATTGTGTGCCAGGCACTGTGTTGCTTTGCTTGCATTGTCACACTGAATCCTCACCACACCCATGGGGGCTGCTATTATAACATGTCCATGTACTTCATGAGGATGCAATCTCAGCCAGGTTAATGACTTCTCTAAGTCCCAAAGGTAACTGATGGAACTGGGATTTGAACCTAGGAGTCTAATTCAGAGTCTGAGTTTTTCCTGTCAGGCCTCTCTGCCTGTAGACAGATGGAGGGAGTGGGGCTATTTATGGATTATTTCCTTGGATGGTGTTGGAGGTGGAATCGTGGGTCTGCCCTCTCACTGGGGAGGGAGATGGTGAAGTAGAGTGGATGATACACGGGCTTTGGGCCAGATAGACCCTTTGCAAACCTTATCTCTGCCATTTACTAGTAAATTACTCAAACTTTTCAGGTAATGACAATCACCTATTAGGCTTGGTGTTAGGCTCACAGGAGATAATATTTGTACATCACATAGCTAGAGCATAAAAAGACTCAATAAATGGCAACTAATAATTTTGTCATTATAATATATAAATCCTTGTTTTTTAAAAAAAATTTTTATGTTTATTTATTTTTGAGAGAGAGAGAGAGAGAGAGAGAGTTGAGCAGGGGAGGGGCAGAAAGAGAGATACAGAATCCAAAGCAGGCTCCAGGCTCTGAGCTGTCAACACAGAGCCTGACGCAGGGCTCAAATCCATGGACCGTGAGATTATGATCTGAGCTAAAGTCAGACGCTGAACCAACTGAGCCACCTAGGTGCCCTGTAAATCCTTAATTCTACTGGTCTATTCTGGAAGTTCAAGGTTAAAAAAGGGGTTTGAGGCTTCTGTGAGATTAGGCGGTAGTCGATTTTGTAAAACATAATGATGCTATGTTGATTTGTTTTCCTTCAAAATCCACCATAACTAGAGGACTGGGGAGGAGGAGTGAAGTCACTGATTTAAAACACGGTATCACTTCGGCTGGTCTATTTTCTCTGTTGTATGACAAGGTCACAGCAAGTTAGGAAATTATGAATAATTTCAGGTATAGACACTGAACATACAACTGTATATTAAAAGCATGATTTGAATCATTCAGTAAGTGCTGAGTGAGCGTCTACTAAATGTTAGGCATTCTGATTGGCACTTGGGATATGGGGAAGAATGATACCAGGCCTAGAGTAATAAGGGCAGTGACTGAGTAAGAAAAGAACATTATCATTTAAGGGGTGGGTGTAGGAAAGATCCTGCAACAGAGACTGAGAAATGGCCTTGGGAGAAGGTGGAGGAGAGGAGAGCATAGATAGGGGCAGTGGACAAGCCGGATGGGGGCTAGGGTGAGGTGAGTGAGGCACTTGCTTTGATTGTGAAATTTCAGGGGGCATCAAACAACTCAGTAATCAAATAATATTCCAATGTGCTATTTAAAAAAATAAAAATTAACACAAAAAAAATCCATGATGAATAAAATATTAAAGTTTTAAATGAAGATGGGGTCTGACCCTGTGCTTGTACAACCCTGACTCCCTCCCCTCCTCCTGTCATGTGGAAAGTGCTGCCAAGTGAGATGAGGAGGGAAAAAGGTAGTCTAGACTCAGTGACAAAGGGGTTGCAGATAACCTTGGTGAGGTCAGTGTCACAAATTGTGAGGTTGAAGCCAGATTATAGGTGATGATGCTTCTCAAAGTATCATCTTTGGATCACATGAGAGTCACCAAAGGGTGCTTGTGAGAAACAAAGAGGCCAGGGAGTCTCCCTCAATCTACTAAATCAGAACAGTGGGGTGGGGGTGGGGAGGTAGACTCATAATCTGCATCTTAAACCTCTTTTATGCACACTAATGTCTGAGGACACTGGGGTCAACCTAGAGATATATTCAGTGGTTTTCCCCTTGGCTTGTTCTAGGCCTGAGTCTGATTAGTAATTTTATCAATGATTTAACTGTAAGAAGAAGAGAGCTGTAATTACTTAAGCCTTTAGTTTTGCCCAGGTGCAGACTCTGGTTCACTCATTCCTTTGTTCAGTAAACACATAGGAAGTATCCCTAATGTGCCAGGCATGGTCCTGCGTGTTAGGGTTGAAGAGATGAGGAGAACAGATGTGGTTCCTGCCCTCACAGAGTCTACAATCCAGTGGGGAAGAGAGATACTGAGCAGGTATGAACAGTACAATATTATGGCAATGAAGACAGAGGGAATGTCATGAGCTACATATGTAACAGGCTAGGTATGTGCATAGGCTAGTCTGGGGCTCAGAAAAGGGCTTTCTGAGGAAGGGATGTTTTAGATTGAGATCTGAATACTGGAGTAGGAATTAGTCAAATTAAGAGGAGGTTTAGAGAAGAGGGGAGGGTTCAGGCAAGAAGAAAAATATATAAAAGGATCTGAGATGCTCCGTGGAATGCTGTGGGCACCCAGCAGGAATATCCACAAACTCATCCCTAACTCAAACTATCAAATCTGTCTTCAACCCTTATCTGTCTCCGGGGCTCCTGAGCAAGGTACCTCAAACACAACATGTCCCAAACCAGATTTATCAACTCCAGCTCCCTCGTTTCTTGGATTCTCTTCCCACATGATGGCACCCCATTCGCCCAGTTTCCCAAGCCAGAAACATGAGAGTCATTCTGTGGAATAGAAGTGGAGATGGTAGTTGGATTAATAGGTATGGAACTCAGATTCCAGAGAGAAACGTGGGCAGGGATACACAACTGAGAGCCCTTTAACGGTAGTGGGGTTGACATCACAACGATGGGTTAGGTCACTCAGGGAGAATCTATGAGTGAGCAGAGAAGAGGGACATGGATGGAGCCCCAAGAAACATCCACATTTCAGGGATGGCTGAAGAAAATTTGGAACATAGAGAAATAAAGGAGAAAACCAAGAGAATTGGTGTCACAGAAACCAAGGGAAGAGTATATAGTTTTTTGTTTGTTTGTTTGTTTGTGATGATCTATACGTGCATTCTTTCTTCTTTTTTTCTTTTTTCTTTTCTCTTTCTTTCTTTCTTAAGTATAATTGACATATAACATTATATTAGTTTCAGGGAAGCGTGTTTTGAGAAGTGGTAATGGTTGATTGACAAATGCCACTGAGAGGTCATGTATAATGACTGAGGATGTAGTCACTGGGTTTTGCAATTAGAACAACATTGGTGACCTTGGCAAGACCTGCATCGGTGAAGGGGACAGAAGTCAGACTGCTGTGGGTGGGGGAGAAAAGGGAGGTAAAGAAGTATAGACAGGGAAAGTCAATAACCTTTTCAAGAAGCTTCACCATGAAGGGCAGGAACTAGGTGGAATACTGGTTTGAGATGCGGATTTAATTTAATGTTTTAAGGTAGAAGGGATTTGAGCATATGTAAATGCCAATGAAAAAGCTGGTAGGGAGGCAAAAATGAAGGCCACCAGAGAGAAAGAATAAGGTTCCTGAGGACAGAGAGAGGACAACCCCAGATGGAAGGAATACCCATGTCAAATCTTATGGGAATGGAAGGGGTTAGGGGTGAGAATGAGGATATAAGTTGGGAAGACAGGAAAGGAGAGAGTTCTTGACTTTGGGGACACTACTTTGATCACCAGATGTCCTGATCTAAAATCTTAGACTCAAGAGAAGAGCTCCCTCAATAATCTTCATTCCTTTTCTCCTTTGAAGATTGCCCAATTTATTTCTGTTCAGCAAAGGATACATGAGTCTAAGCCAGGTGGTCAGGCGTACCAGGAACAAGCTGGCTCCCTGAGAAAACTCCTGCTCCAGTTCAGGGGCGGTCTTGCCTTGGTTGGTCTCGATGAAAGTGTTGAGGATGTGACTCCTTGCAACTTTGCCAGCATTGTCCCAATCCTGTAAAAAACTCAAGAGCCGGCTGATGGCTGCCTGCTCCTTTATAGAAGTCATGGTCAGTCAGTCCTGAAGTTGGCTACAGAGGGAGGGAAAACAGGTTACCAAAATAGTTAGAACCATGCAAGTCCTGTGGGCTACTCTATGGGTTTTGCTTTTCCAGCAATCGGCAGGAGGCAGGGGGAGTCTCTGTCACCCACACGGATGTTGAAACATTCAAAATATACCTCTAGAACAGGTCACCTCCTACTTGAACAGGCAGGATCTAGCTGTGTTGTAATGGCATGAAGAATATCAAGGTGGCAAACATCTGCTTCACATTTAAGAGCTAAGATTTTAGCTCCTTGGATCCTCTGCTGATGCCAGCTGAGATGAGGGTGCTTGCTAAAAACCTGGGTCTCTTTCACCCCTCATTTCACACAGTGTCAGAGATTTGGGGTCGTTAGAGACCTGGCGCTTCTCACCAATCGGCCAAGGAAAAATGCTCCTTAACCTTGTGCCTTGGGCTCTTATACTATTCTTTTAAAAACAACTTTAAAAAAAGTTAGTAAGAATAAAAAGTTCCCATTCCATAGTTAGATTAATGGGCTGTGGTTTGTAGGAGTCTGTGTCCTTGGGAGAGTGTTTTCAGTGGGGGAGGGAAGGTTTAAAATCAACCCGTTTTCCAAAAATAGTTGTGATTGAAAGTGTTATTATCCATAACAAATGTTGGTGCTGATGGGAGAGAGGCATGTGTGATTCTTTTGTCTAACAGACAAGTGAAAGTCATATTTCACATTATCACGGGGTTTTCTGTGATTTACAGAATATTTGTGAAACATTACTTGCAGGGGCCATGATTGATATGGAGAGAACAGCTTGTGTGTAGGGGAGATGTGTATTTCACGAAGACTGTTCAACATGAAATTTACAGTCCCATAAAGTGCTTCTACATCTTCGCCAGAGATCTAGTTAAAAGGACTTTACAGTCTGAAACATCCTAAAATTGATTCTAAATTAACGTTTCCTCACATGTATTTGAGATATTGATGGGGCCCAGCTATCAGAATTTTATTAGGAAGCAATAATCTGAGGCACACTGAGACAGACATACATACACACCAACCTCCACTACTCCCCAGAGGACACTGGATATGCGCTCTCAGGAAGGGCGTCCACGTAGCCTCAGGGATGGAGACAACCACGAAATCCTGTCAGCCTTAACAGCCAGGTGAGTAACTGTGGATCACCCTAAACACAAAAATGACCAAAATCCCTCATAGGATCAGGAATCAATCACTGTTAATGACATTACAGCCCTAAGTCTGGGAATAACTTTCAGAGGCCGCGGCCACCTTCAGCATCCAAACAGTCCTCAAGAAAATGGGGATGAATGGCCGTTCTGGACCTCAGGGAAGAGGAGTTGAAACACCACCATTAGGTTTAAGAAGCAGAAAAGCACCCTGTGCCCACCCCACTGCCCCCTGCTGCCGTGGGTGGACTCTCTCCAGGATTAAAATTTAAAGTGCCATCAGAGATGCACCCAGCAATTCTAGGCCAGGGAGGGTGGGACACTTGCAGCTGGGCTCTCCCCACTTTGGATCCTGAGGTTTCCTTGGATCTTTCCTTTCTTAATCTTTTCTTAACAGGAAAGGAAAACCCACAAATGGCAGCTTTAAAGGTCACAGCGATTCAGGTGTCCATCAGTGAGTATGTGGGGCAGGCCCATCACGTGGCACTGTGTGAGGCGCTGCGGGACATGCGGGGATGAATACAGCACTGCCAGGGCCCTTGAGGAGCCCCAGATCTTGTGACAGTGGAAGAACATGAGACTTGGAGTCAGACTGGGAGCCAAGGAGAGAGGCCTCAGGAGAAACCAGTCCTGCAACCCCTTGATCTCAGACACCTTGACCAGAACCTCCAGACTGTGAGATAACCAATATCCATTGTTTAAGCCACCCAACCTATTGTGCTTTGTGATGGCAGCCCCAGCAAACTCCTACATCACCCTCACTTAATTTATCTGTTTTAGGCAGTATTTATTTCTTACTCTGACAGTTGAGGAATTAGCTTTCTCGTACCATGCTAACTTCCATTTTTTCTTCTCCCCTTATCCTCATAATATAGTTTTCCACAATTTATAGTTAAATCAATAGTGTTTACATTATTGATTAGGTAAATAAATACTGTCCACTCAAGCCGTAAACTACTATTACATTTTCTTTCCTTACAAGTTGGTTTAACCTGGAGCTAACAATTGTTTCTTTTTTTTTTAATTGTTTAGACTTCTGAGTACCTAGGGCTACTTTCTTCCCAATGTTCCAAACACATGGCAATTTTTCCAAATGTTCAATCCCTAACAGATCAGTTCCATCTTTTCCTTGGCGACTTTTTTTTTTTTTTAATGTTTATTTATTTTTGACAGGGAGAGAGAGCAAGCAAGCTGGGAAGGGGCAGAGAGAGAGAAGGGGACAGAAAAGCAGGCTCTGCACTGTGGGGCTCAAACTCATGACCTGAGCCGAAGTCAGACGCTCAACTGACTGAGTCACCCAGGAGCCCCTTCTCTGGCGACTTCTTTCCCACAGACCTCTGTCTTTCTGCTCCAGTTTAGACTGGTTGCTTGCTAAGCTTGGCACACAAATGTTGTCCTAGGATTTCCTTTTTGCCAGTTTTCTGTTGACTGTTCTGTTTCCTGGATCTACCTCTCCTCCTTTGTGGTTTGCTCTCTTGTTTTCCCAAAGTATATTCTTCAGTAGTTTCCTAAGAAATGAAAATTACTTTGTGTGTGTGCGTCCTTGAAAGTCTGAAAGTATATTGACCTCGTGTTAGATTGGTTGGGTATATAATTCCATGTTAGAAATAAACTCCTCTCAGATTGAGCCTCCCTTGTTGCTGTTGAGAAGTCTGATGTCGTTCTGATTTATGTGCCATTGCCTGTGGCTTGCTTTTTCATTCTCGATGCTTTTAAACACTTTTAAACTATGACCGTATGCCTTGGTGCAGGTCTTTTTCACTTAGTATTCTAGGCCCTTGGTGGGCTCTCTTGATCAGGTGCTATGTTCCTGCGAGTTTTGGAAATTTCTTTATCAGGCAATAACCAGTCTTTTCATTGAAGAACACATAAATGTCAGTGGAGGGTTGTTTTTTTATTTTTTACCCCTTCTGGGTGTCTTCAGGACTTTTCTACTTTACAGGTCGTGAGAGGCTGGAGGGTGCTAGATGCCTGGGACGAGGTGAGGGGCTCGGGCTGCCCCAATGCAGTGTGTAGGCTTTCCCTCCGACACTCAGTTTTCCATCCTCTATCTCATCCCTGCCCTTCAGACTATGCCTGAGGTCTCTTGAGTATGGGGGCCTCCAGGGTTCAATTTCCTTCTTTCTGATGCTGCAAGAGTTTAGAGTTGCCATGTGGTTTTTGAGGAAGGAGCTTGGGGTGGGGGCAAAGTGCTCTGCATACAGATTTCAGCCAGTTCCCCTCTGTTAGCCCCATACCTCATTCTAACATGTGCTAATTCGTGCCTTCAAGGCACTAAGCTTTTTGGAAGTTAAACTAGGTGAACTGACTTGCTTCTTGTTGGTAATCTCCCCCTGCTGGCACTTTGTTTGTGATTTCTTAGGGTGTTTCAAGCCAGGTAACATTTCCCTACCTGCTTTCTAAATATTTATCGAGCTTTCATCTGCTGTAATACCTTTTTGTATTTCTTTAGTGTTATGTTAGGGAGGTATGGAGAAGTAGGGGAGGTACAGGATGGCAGTCATGTTGAATCAAGAGCCTCCAGCCACTTATTTATTTTTATCTCAGCTTTTCTTCAAAATAGGACTTGGTGAGGATTACAAACAAAACAAAACAAAAAGCCCAAAACCCCAAACCAAATAACCAGTAAGTACAATTTTAAAAAGAGTTAAAAAGAAGAAAACAGTGGGAAAAGGAGAGAAATGTACCACGTTCGGGAGAGAGTGGCTGGGATAAATTCTGTATCTGAGCTTCTTCTTGACTACCAAATATAAGGGGATACATTCTGTATCTTTCATGGTGAAGGGAGGAGAGATGGAATGATGGTGGGGAGGAGAAACTAATGTTTTTTAGTGTTTATAAGAGCTAGTCACATATATTTTATGGACATTATTTTAATCCTCTTAAGATCCTGAGGAAGTATTTATTATTATCTCTAGTTTCTAGATGGGAAAAACTAAGGTTTAGAAAGTTTGCTCATTTATTGACGGCCTCACAGCTAAGCAGGGGTGGAAACGGAAACTGCACTCAGGTTTGTGTGTAACTCCAGAGTCCATCTTCTCTCCGTTAAACCAAAAGCACTGATTCTGCTCTCCCTTGTGTTCCAAAATGTCACCAAACACCTCTTATTGTCAAATTCGGTGGCTAACTTGCAGTCCCATCTTGCTTGACCTCTGATGGATTGTGGGTGACTCCCTTTTCAACATTTCTTTCCTGACCTCACTCTCCCTGGTTCTACCCCTCACTGGATCCTCCTCAGGCTCCTGTGCAGCTCTGTTCTGTTCTCAGTTGTCTTCTCACGCTTTGTAATCTCCCGGCTGGCCTCCTCCACTTAATCACTTCATATTACATCTGCAGGCTTTAGGTCTCCCAAAGCCACACTGTCAGCCTGGGCCTCCCTTCTGAGGTCCAGATGCCTGTACCTAATGACCAGTGGACGTCCTCATCAGTATGTTTCACACACTCTTCAAATCCTAAATCCACAGCTGAGCTTGCCAAACCCTCACACTTGCTCCTTCCCCTGTGTTGCCCTAGTTCGTAACTAGCTCACCACTCTCCTAGTCACCCAAGAGATATATATATATTTTTATGTTTATTTTTATTTTTATTAAAAAATTTTTTTTAATGTTTATTTATTTTTGAGACAGAGAGAGACAGAGCATGAACGGGGGAGGGCCAGACAGAGAGGGAGACACAGAATCTGAAACAGGCTCCAGGCTCTGAGCTGTCAGCACAGAGCCAGACACGGGGCTCGAACTCATGGACTGCGAGATCATGACCTGAGCCGAAGTCCGACGCTTAACCGACTGAGCCACCCAGGCACCCCTGTTTATTTTTATTTTTGAGAGAGCGAGTGAGTGGGGAGGGGCAGAGAGAGAGGGAGAGAGAGGATCCCAAGCAGGCTCTGTGCTGTCTGTGCAGAGCCCAATGCAGGGCTTGAACTCACGAATTGTGAGATCATGACCTGAGCTAAAATCAAGAGTGGGACGTTTAACCTTAACCGACTCAGCCACCCAAGGCACTCCCCCAAGAGCTATCTTTGACACATTCCTCTCCCTTACCCTCCTTGTCTGAGCCGTTGCCAGGTTCTGCCAGTTGGCCTTCCTAAATCTCCATCAGTTTATTTATCTTCATCTCCACTGCCACTACTTTCATTGACCCCGTCATCCCTCACGTGGATTGCTGCAATGGCCTCTACTCGATCTTCAGGTTTACCTCATCCTAATCTTCAGTCAACTGAGATTTAAAAACAATGCAAATCCAACAGATTTCCCTGCTTCAATGTCTTCAGTTGTTCCTCATTAGTCTCAAGATAAAGTTTCAAACATCTCAGCCCAAAGAACTTCTAAATTCTGCCACAACTGAAATCTGACCTCCTCCGCCCCTGCCCCAAGTCACGGCTTCCAGTGGGAGTTGAGAGGAGGCTGCCCTCTTTCCCATGCTTCAAACCCTTCTCTAAATTCCTCATATTAAATCATTTCTTTTCGGGGTGCCTGGGTGGCTCAGCTGGTTGAGCACTGGACTCTTGGTTTTGGCTCGGGTCATGATCCCAGGGGTGTGGGATCGAGCCCCATGTTGGGCTCTGTGCTGGGTGTGGAGCTTGCTTGAGATTCTCTCTCTCTGTCCCTCTTCCTTGCTTGTGCGCTCTCCCTCTCCCAAATAAAATAAAAAGGGGCACCTGGGTGACTCAATCAGTTAAGCATTCAACTCTTTTTTTTTTTTTAATGTTCATTTATTTTTAAGAGAGAGAGAGGGAGAGAGAAAGAGAGCAGGGGAGGGGCAGAGAGACAGTGGAAGACACAGAATCCAAAGCAGGCTCCAGGCTCTGAGCTGTCAGCACAGAGACTGACATGGGGCTCAAACTTGTGAACCACAAAATAATGACCTGAGCTGAAGTTGGACGCTTAACCAACTGAGCCACCCAGGCACCCCAGCATCCAACTCTTGATCTCGTATCAGGTCATGATCTCACAGTTTGTGAGACTGAGCTTCACACTGGGCTCTGTGCTGACAGCACAGAGCCTGCTTGGGACTCTCTCTCTCTCCACCCCCCTCTCTGTCCCTCCCTGCTCCTGTGCTCTCTCTCTCTCAAAATAAATAAATAAACTTAAAAAAAAAAAGTCAGCAGTTAAAAAAAATAAAATAAAAATAAATTTAAAAAATTACTTCTTTTCCTCTGAGGTCCAGCCTCTTGTCCTTCCCCCTCTTCTATGCTTCGGTGCTCATTTATGGGCCACTCCCTGATGCTCATGATGGTTTGGGCACCTGTCTTCCTGTTTACCCAAGCATGGCTGGGCAGTTTCAACATCAACATGCTCTAACTTTGAAATCTGGGTGGCTGGTATCATCCCTGGCACATAATGGATGCTCAACAAGGGTTATTTTAATTGACATCTGACATAATGTGCTCATAATGAGCGTTTAATTTCCTTAACCTCACACAGTAATTAATTAAACAGATGTCCTGGGTGTTGATTCCCAGCCAAGTACTGGGATTGGGCCTGGTTAACATGACAAATCTAGTCTTTGCCTTCACGATGCTTAGAGATTGGTGGGTGGAGAGAAAGGCAACCTGGTGATTTTAATGAAAAGTGAAAAGTGCTCTTGGGCGCCTTGAGCATCCCATTCTTGATTTTGGCTCAGGTCATGATCTCATGGTTCATGGAATTGAAACCCACATTGGGTTCTGCACTGACAGGTGGAGTCTGCTTGGGATTCTCTCTTTCCCTTTCTCTGCCCACCCCCAACCCTGCACTTATACACACGCGCTCATGCTCTCTCTCTCTCAAAATAAATAGATAAATAAACTTAAAAAAAAAATCACGACTTAAAAAGTGAAAAGGCTCTGATGGAGTAAATCCCAGGATCTGTTGAAGCAGGTAGGAGAGGCACAGAATCTAGATTCCAATGACCCTGAACCTGCACCTCTAACCAACCCCGCATTCATACTCACGATGAGCCGCCTGTGACGTCTGCAAGCTCCTTGCCCTCCCACCTCCTCCATCTGTTCTCAGGACATCTACTCCTGGGTTAACAAAAAGCCATGAGGCAAGAATGTCCTCACAGTCTTCTTCACTCTTCCCATTTGACCTGTACCCACACCTGTCCTTTTTTCCTTCTCCCTCTCCCAGAACTCTCCATCCATCTGTCTTGCCTTCTTAAGGCTCTCACTCCACCCACTGCCCCCTTCTCCCCTGTATCCTCAACTGCACTCTTTATTTAGGCATTTTTCTTGTTAACTTACTTAATTCTTGCCTAGTCTAAAACAAAATTAAGCAAAAATGAAAACAAAACCCGCTACCTCAGCCCCATGTCTCCCTCCAGTCCCCTCTCTGGTTTTTCTTACTTCACAGGAGAGCTTCTTTTTTTTTTTTTTTTTTTTTTAATGTTTATTTTTGAGAGAGAGAGAGAGAGAGAGAGAGGACAGGCGGGGGAGGGCAGAGAGAGAGAGAGAGAGAGAGAGAGAGAGTCACAGAATCCGAAGCAGGCTCCACGCTCTGAGTTGTCAACACAGAGCCCGATACGGGGCTCGAACCCATGAGCCGTGAGGTCATGACCTGAGCTGAAGTTGGACGCTCAACTGACCGAGCCACCCAGGCGCTCCACAGGAGAGCTTCTTAAAAGCACTCTACAGTACTACTCCAGGCTGAAAGGCTATGATAGATGGCCAGCCAGGTGAAGAGGTGATGACATTGTATTTCAGGTAGAGGAAATAAAATATGCAAAGGTTTAGAGGTGAGAGAATGTGAGGCATATTTAAAGAATTCCAGGTGGGAGGCAGTACAGGGCTGTTGTTAGGAACATAGAGACTAGAGCGCCATGATCTCCCGCCTCCAGGCTGTGTGACCTTATGCAAAGTATTTAACGTCTCTCTAGGCTTCAGCTCTCTTACCTGAGAAAAGGTGATGATACCTCAAAGGGCCAACATAAAACTTAGCTTCTATTTTCATTGCTGAGACCATTTCAGAATGTCTGGCCACAGTATGAGGATGGAAGTGGCGAGGGATAAAACTGTGAAAATAGGCAGAGGCCAGAGAATGAAGAACTGTGTGTGCTGTGCTACAGGGTCTGCCCTCGATCCCTAGGGCCACATGAAGGTACTAAAGGGTTTTAAGTCAAGAGTGACAAGAAAAGAGTTTGTTCTAGAAATCTCTTGACTGCAGTGTGGAAAGATGATTGTAAGGGGGCAAGACTGGACATGGGGCACCAGTTAGGAGGCTGTTCCCCTAATCTTGGCAAAAGATTCTGGTGACAGTAGGGCTGGAGAGGAGCAGGAATGCCACATAGGTAGAATCGACAGGACCTGGTGACTGGCATTGAAGGATAAAAGTGGGGGAGGAATCAAGGATGCCCAGCTGACCTTGCTTCCTACTTAACAGAGAAAATAGGGCCCTTCTCTCCCGTCCATTCTCAACCCTACCATGTCAGCACCTAGCCCTTCCACGGGTGCTAGAGTCTGCCCTTCTATCTTTCAATCTTTCCATCTTTCTGACTCCTCTTTTTTAAACAAAATTTTTAACGTTAATTTATTTTTGAGAGACTGAGAGAAATAGAGCACACGCAGGGGAGGGGCAGAGAGAGAGGGAGACACAGAATCTGAAGCAGGCTCCAGGCTCTGAGCTGTCAGTACAGAGCCCGATGCTGGGATTGAACCCATGAACTGAGAGATCATGACCTGGGCTGAACTCAGAGGCTTAACCGACTGAGCCGCCCAGGAACCCCATTTCTGACTCCTTGTAAATACCTACTCAATCTTCACCAACCAAAATCAATAGGTAAATAACGCTTTTTTGATGATCTTTCCTTCAAGCTTCTACCCTTCCTCCATTCTTCACCCCCAAATTTCTCTAAACAACACGTGGCATACAAGGCCCTTCAAACTTGGCCCCGGGCTAACCTCATCTCACCTTTCAACTTCCCAGACCCTTCCAGGCCCTCTTTATTTCAATGATGCTCTGCCATGGGGAATGGCCAGCCTCCTTTTTGCCCTTTGACTAATTCCCCAAGACAACTAGGGGCTCTTGGTTCTGTGGTCCCACCTATGCCACCTCTTCCCCTACTATGCTGTAAAACTAACCATCCATCCCAGTAGAGTGTGAGTTCCTCAAGGGCAGGGGTTGGTCTTCCCTATCTCTGTGTCCCCAGGGCCTGGCATAATGCCTGGCACAAAATAGATGTTTAATAAATGCTTGCTGGGTGAATGAGTGAAGAAATCAGCCTGCTCCTGTTTTAGATGGTTATATCTGAGGGTCCCTGATATGTAGGTCCATAAAACTACCAACTTCCCAAAGCTACCATGTGCAGGGTGGCAGAATCTCCATCCAAGAAGGCCAGTGCAAAGTCTATGAGGCATTTTACAGCTATGACAGGAAATAGCAATGTCAGCAACGGTGTCATCTCTGGACACTAAGGACAGGGATTCAGTGCCATGAACGGTCAGTTAAATTGTAATTGGAGTGAACTGTTCCTCTGCAAACCATAATGTTCTTTAGCTGCACAGCCAAATGGCATTCAAGAAGGGGAGATTTTTTTTTGAAATGTCAAAGAAATTATTTCCAATTTGGTGCTCACAAGCAGAGACTCTAATGATCAGTGGAAATGAGAAGCAAACAAATTAGCACTAATGGAAAATGGCTTTTGGAAAAGAGGATTTAATTTATAGTCAACTGATCATGGCATGCAGCATGCAGTAAAAGTCAGCCTCACCAGCTTGATCATAAGAACCGGAGCACACATGGAATGCCAGAGAAAAATATATGTATGCCATCATGCTTATTGGAATCTCTCTGTAAGTGGCAGCCAATTAAAATTGTCATTATTTTACCTTGGAGAGAAAATGGCCTGAAAAAATCAAAGCACATGAAATTAAAATCCGGATTAGGAACCATGGTCCAAATTGGTTTGTTTGTGGCCTTTTAACCTTGGCAAAGTCTTCTGCAAGGACGACAAACCTACTTTGTCTTCAGCCCAGAGTGGACTCTTTGTTTTTAATTTCCTCTCCATTTTCAGAGGTGATTAATAAATCTGGACTCCCCCACAAATCATATCTATAGCAGACAAATGGTTCTTCTTCACGCAGGGAAACTAAGATCACAAGATCTCAAAAACCCCAGCTATTGTACTAAGTCAAAAGTCCTTAGTGACAAACGAGCAGAGGTAATAAAAACCAAAAGGTCACCTGGTCTTGTTTCTAAATAAAATTTCTCAGAGGGCTTTCTTTCCCTAAATCAAAGACACGTTTCTAAAAGCAAGAAGCCTCTAGAGCATGGGCTGCCAGCCTGGCTCCCTGTCCCCAGATGGCCTTGGAGACAAGGCAGTCAGTGTCCCCTGTTCCTTCAGGCTCCATCTGCAGAATGGGAGAGAGATCTTCTCCTTGGGCTCCCATCCTAACTCCTCACTCTTAGCTCCCCATTCAGAAAGAGAGAGGGAGGGAGAAGAGAGACAGAGAAAGAAACTCTCTTTCTGACCTCAGGCCTAGCCAGAGGGTGTCCTGGCCTTTACTTCTCCCTCAGGGCAGATGTACTACAGTTTGTCACTTCCTTCTCTTAGTCCCTTCCTTCTGCTCCCCATTCATAACTTCTTCACAGATCCCTCCTGCCACCCATCACTTCCCTACAGACTCCATGTGCCCCATCTTTCCCCCAGTTTATTTTCCCTCCATCCTCTCCCCAGAGACCACCTTTCTCCCATTTCCCTCCTGTGAAACCCTCTGCCTTCATCCTCTTGCCAGACCTACCCTCATTCTCTACCCAGACCCCAATTTTCCTCTCCTAGATCACTTCTGCTTCCGACCTCCACTCCACAGACCTGCCCTCATGCTCTCCCCACCAAACATTAACTCTCTAGGCCAACCATCATCTTTCTACCCATGGTCTCCTCACCCCTGCACTGCTCTGTGTTTCATCTTCCCTGACCTGATTTCCTACCCCTCCTTCCTTCCCAGCCTCTTTACTCTGCCCTCAAAGGCCTTTGTTCCCAATCAGCAGTCTTCTCCACCCTAAGCTTCTCCACACTTGCTCTGCCTCCCCTCAGCCTGCCCCCAAAGTTGGCTCTACTCCAGGTGCCACTTCTGCAGAGCCCTCCCTGGTGGAGGCTGTTTATATTCTTATACTCCAAAAGTCTCAGGATTGGCAGGGGGGCTGGGGTCTCCTCACCAAAGCCCAACCCAGTTCCTTATTCCGCCTCTTTCTTGTAAAAACCCTTGCTACTTTGAGGGTCATGCCACTCTAATGTATTGACCATTATCCCTCCTCATATTCACAGCATCACCTCAAGCATCAGACTCAAGAACAATTTTCTTAATCCATCAAGGACTTTGGTACCTAGCTCACAAGCATCCTTTTCCCTCCTCAAGTCCTGCCATCATCTGGGGGGCTGGCCATGTCAACATCTTGACTGTCTTCTATATTCCACTCCAGCTACCCACTCCCATGGCTACATCCTGGACCTTGCCATCAGCTGGACCTAGTCAAGCTTCATCACTCCACTTTCTGATCACACCTCTCTCATTCAACTATTTCCAAGATAAGGGATCTCTGACTTCACTGGGACCCCCAGTCTATAACACTTTTACACTCTCCCATGCAGTTTAGGTGCTAAGCTCTATCATCTCGACCCATTGCAGGATCATCCACCTCTTTGTCCTTCCATTTCACCACCTGATGAAACCCAAACCTGGACCGATTGAACTAACCTCTCTGCACCCCCCACTAGATGGCTGAATACTGTTGGGGAAAAATGCTTATCACACAACCATGCAGACTGCTGCTGCTACAATGAATGGTCACGGACCTCAAGAGGCCTCATAACTGCCCAGAAATCTGTATGCTGCCTCAGTCATCTTGCTGCCATTGTTCACTCACTGAGGCTAGTTCAATCTTTCTCTGCTCTTCTCAGACCTTGCATACCATCTCCCATCCCACTCTCACTGGCTGATATCATGTCCCCATTTCACAGAGAAACTAGACACCACCAAACAACAATTTCCTCAACTTCCTGCCACGAAACCTACTAATGTACTAATATCTCATGCTTCCTTCTTGTCACAGTGCAAATGTCCCTCTGCTTTTCCAAGTGAATTTCTCCACCAATGCTTTGGATTCCCTCCTATTCCTTTTCTGGGGGTGCTACTTTCTCACTTATCTCTGTAAATTTGCCTTTTATTCCTTTTGCTGGATCCACGCCAAAAGCATTTTCTCATCTGAATAAAAATCTTTGCCTCCTTCCTATTGCCTTCTCTCTTTTTTCTTGGAAAGAGCCAAATGTCTTGAAAATGTATTGTACAGTCTTCACTGCCGCACCTTCACACCCACTTCTCGACTCACGGTAATTTGACCTCTCTTCCTATCACTTCCACTGAAACTGCGTTTGCAAAGGCCACCAACGACTTCCTTGTTTCTAAATCCAGTGGATTTTTTCAGACTTTATTTTACTTGATTAGTCATCAGACTTCAACACTTTCCTGCCTTGGCTTCTCAAACAGCACGTTCTACCACTGATTATCTTACCATTTAGGATATTTCATCTCCATTGACTTTGCAAGTTCATCCTCCCTTGCAGACCCTCAGACTCAGGGGCTTCTCAGGACTATGTCCTAGGCCTTCTTCTCTTCTTACTCCTGTATATACTGTCTGGAAAGCCCAACAAATCCATCCACCCGTGTGGCTGATGTCTACAAGGCACTACAGACCACCACATTTCGATTTCTAGTCTAAACTAGAAATCTTGCAAGCTCCAGTCAGGCATATTTCACTGCTGCCTCAACACTTCCACTTGGATGTCCCACTGGACTCATCAGTCCCAAAACTTACCTTCTCCTAAAAACTTTGCTATCTCTTCTTTCTGTGTGCTCCAGCCAGGAATTTAGAAGTCATTCTTCACTTCTACTTGCCCCATCAAGCACCAGGTCTGGTTCTTTTTAGCTCACAAGTGTCTAAGGAATCCATCCCCTCCTCTTCATTCTTTAGGCCACCATAATCTTTTCCCATTACTGAAACAACTTCCTAACTGGTCTCCCTCCTTCTCCCAATCCCCAATTCATTCTCTGCATTGATCTTTCTAAAACACAAATCTGATTGTTACTCTGTTGTTTAAAGCCCTTCAATGACTCCCCACTGTCCTCAGGATAAAGTCTGAACTCTTGTGCTTGTGGCTATAAAACACACTGGAAAATTTTTACCATCTACCTATAAGCTCAGAGCTGAGTGTGGCATCAAAGACCCTCCAGGATTGGGACCTAACTGTTCTTCCAAGGTTTTCACATTAGTATCTCCTCTGGCCAGAAGATGCTCAAGATTTCTGGCACTCACCCCTCAGTTTCCTCTCTTTGAGGAAGGAGTCTTTTGTCTTCCCTATCTCCACAGTCTTTCAAGGCCCAGCTCAAGAGACATCCCCATTGCCATAAATGTCCCTTCAATACTTTCTGAGCCCCTAAAATCCTTAAGGCCTACCCTTCTGTAGTATTTATCCCTCACACAGAATTACAGTTGGTTCATGCATGGTTTTTTTCCCTCTCCTTTTAAGATGTATGGAAGTCAGGGCCAAAAGCTTAATCCTCCCTAGAGCCCACCTACATAACAGGTGCTCAATAAATATTTGTTAAATGCATGGATAAATGCAAGAAAACTGTACTCGCTAGCTCCTTTGTGCCCCCCATGAACAGAGCATTCTCTAGAGTCTCCCCCTTAAGACACCACTCCCCTTTCTACCACTCACCCCACCAGCCAGAATATGCCTGAACCCACTGGGTAGAGGATGGCCAGCACGCGTCCTAGGCCGTTTTGTACGGTTTTCTACCTCCAGCCCTCGGAGCTGCGTCTGGTAAAGGATGGTAGATGTAGGAGATGATGTAAGTCAAAGGGCACTGCCGTCCACCTCGTAGGACAAGACACGACCGGGAAGGGAAACCTTCCCATTTCCAGAATACCGCAAATCTCCCGCAGACCCTCTTACCTACACTGGCGGGTGGGGCCTCTTTCCGACTGGCGTCCCGGCTGACCAATAGTGGACCCAGATCAGGAGATCCAGCCAATGGCTGAGAAGCAGAGATAGACGGGGCGGGGCATGGTTGCTAGGGCCTACTGGTGGGGTGCGGCGAGAGGCTCCGAGAGAGACTCGGCGGTTGCTAGGACGGGAGGTCACAGAGCGCGGCTCAGGGATTGGGCAGCGACGGGAGAGGTGGGTGGTGATTGGGCGGTGCCCGAGAGGCTGCGGGTGAGGCGCGGGCGCGCGAGCGGGAGTTCCGGCGGAGGCCCGTGCTGAGTGCTGGCGCCTTCACCATGGCCTCGTCTGAGCTGGACTACACCATCGAGATCCCGGATCAGCCCTGCTGGAGCCAGGGTATGGAACGACGGTTGGGTCCAATCGTGGGGAGGTAACCGAGCGAGTCTGTGGGTCGCAAGCATAGCTGTGGCTCCTCCCCTCTCGCGGCCCCGCCCTCTCGCGACCCGCCCCCTCACGGGGTCCCGCAGGTCCTAGACTTTGTCGGGCCCACAGAGCCCCGCCCCTGTACAATCCCCGCCCCCGGAGTCGTCTCCTGGTCCGAGCCCCGCCCCTTCCCTGCGGCCTGGGCTTTGTTGAGGGATTTTTCTGTCTTTTCGGTTGGAGATCTCCGGTCTGTGCCCTCTTTTCTCTCGCAGCTGAGAGCTGCCTAGGACAGGGGTTGTCCTGATTCGTTTGTTTGGGGTCAGGCTTCCCACTTCCAGCCTCTCTTCGGTGGTTGTGGCTGGAGGACCCACCCGTTATTTTCCACCCACTGTTTTCCCCGGGGTCCTTGCAGAAGCCCGGGACACAGGACTCATCCCTCCCACTGTCCTTCACAGTGGCTAACCGAGCAGTCTCTGCTGTCAGGTAGAAGTCGGTTCAGATCCTCCCTTTTTGTAGTTGGGTGACCTTTGGCAGTTTCCTCATGTGCAAAATGAGGCTACCGATAGTAACCTCCCTCCCAGGGCTGTTGGTTACACAACTGAGGTAATTTGTGTAAAGGACCCAGCATAGTGTCTGGCATGAAGTAAGTACAGTGATTAGCATTACTCCTCCCTAGAGTCATATCATTAAAGAGTGGTGTGTGGGAGGCTCCACAAAATGAGTAGCCTGTAGAGCAGGCCTGGATCCTTGCAGTGAGAGTTGAATTGGGGCCCCAGAGAATGGAAAGTCTGGCCTCGATTGGGAATTTTAAGAGAGGAGGCTTGAAGTACTGAGCCCAGCATGTCTCTCCCTGCATTAGTTCACATGGCCTTTCCGCCCTCCAGTCTCACTGCCAGCAGCTCAGCCTCTTGTATGGTTACGACAGTGATCTTTCTTAATGTAGAGGTTTGCTTTTATCACTGGTCTGCCTAAAACCCTTCAGTGGCTCCTTACTGCCCTCAGGATAAATCAAGTCCAGGGTCCTTAACGTGGCATTCAAAGTCCTTCGTAGTTTATCAGCCCCTGCTTATCACTTAGATCACTGTGTCCTTCCACTGTTCAATTTAAGTTTTATGTTCTGGCAACACAAACTGCTTGTGATTCTCCACACACTTCTTGCTTCTCTGCCTTTGCTTCTGCTGTTTCCTCTGTCTGGAATGCCCTTTCCCCTCTGCTGCCCCACACCACCCCTCCCTTGTCCTTGTCCGTTTCATCATTGAAGGCTTAGCTCAGATGTTGCCTCCTTCAGGAGAGCCTTCCCATCCCCTCCCATGGCATCTGTTTTACTTGGTTGGGGTCTAGGAGGAGAGGGCAGCCGCTAGGCTCCTACAGGACAGATGGCTCTAGACCAGATGTATTTCCTTAGAGCTGGGTATGTTGGCATAGGGCTCTTGAGCTTACAGATGTAAAAATGCTTTTGAAAGGTTTTGGCATCAGGGGGAGGTGAAGCCAGTTAATATTATTGCCCTTGGAGAGCCACCAGCCACGAGAAGGGGTAGAGCTGCCGTGGTAGGGCAGGTGTTCTCCCTCAGCCCAGGTGGGCAGCCTGCTGGTCTTGGTTCACAGTTCACTTCTACCTCCTGCTGGTTCTATGGCTTTGGCAAGTGACTGAGCCTTCCTTGGCCTCAGATTCCTCCACTGTAAAATGGGAATTGTAATAGTGTCTGCATCATGAAATTGTGAGGGCTTACAAGGTAGGGACTGGGTGTGTGTGCCTGGCATGTCTGTGTGTTTCCTCTATTTGTGGCTCCCCTCACTGCTTGAGGAAGCTGGGTCCTAGGGGGCCATTTAGTACTGTGTCCTTCTACTAGCATGAGGGTGTTCTGTTGCTTCAAGACCCTTCCCTGATAGGATGCTTCCTCTCAAACATCCTGGACTGCTGTCGGTAACTGGGATTGTTAGAAAGCACTTTCCTTTCTTGAGCCACAACAGGCCTTCCTGTCATTTCTGCTTTCAGTTCAGCATTTGTTGTGTCCTGGCCACGGGTTAGTTATTGGTGCCTCAGAAGTGACTCAGGCAAAGGCTCCATTCAGGGAGCTGTGGTTTGGGGGAGGAGTGAGGGTTTATAAGCAGGTGGTTTCACAATGATGTGATAACTGCAGGGCTCGAGGGTCGTGGTGGGTACAACACAGCAAGGTAGTCTCTCTTCCTCTGTCTTCAAGAGGTCAGCTCAGGGGTTGCTTGGGTGGCTTAATCGATTGAGCATCTGACTTTGGCTCAGGTCATGATCTCATGGTTTGTGAGTTTGAGCCCCACATCAGGCTCTCTGCTGTCGGTGCAGGGCCTGCTTCAAATCCTCTGTCCCCCTCTCTCTCTGACCCTGCCCCACTCAGGCGCTCTCTCTCTCTCTCCCTCTCTCTCTCAAAAATAAACACTTAAAAAAAAAAAAAAAAAGAGGTCAGCTCATGCCTTCCTCACATCTCTCTTCTCCTAGAGAAATACCTGTAGGGCCTTCAGCTGTCACTCCTCTGATATGGTCCTAAGAACCTCCTCCTTCTGATGGCCCCTCTGGATTGGCTTCAGTTCATCATGCCTTTCCCTCTTAGAGTGCATGCCCTAGAGCTGAGCTGGAACGTGGGACCGCAGAAGGAGGTCACAGCACCATGATCCCCTGAATCTGTCTGCAGAGAGCTCTTTCCAGGCCGACATGGCTTCACACAGGGATACTCTGTGGGGATCCTGGAGATTGTCTTTCTTTTGCAGTTATTGTTTAGTGGTGGAGAAGTGTATAGGACAGTTATATTTGGTTTCCAGAATATCTTTTCCCTGTATTTAAACATCAAAACTGCAGTGCCTGGCACTGCGGTGAGTGACAGGCGAGCAGCTGCTACTGGCATATCAGTTAGCTAGAAGGCAGCTGCACACCTGCAGTTGTTCAGAGCCCAGGCTGGGCAGCCCAGGATCCTTCTGCCGGGAATCCCACCAGCCAGTGTCTGTGGTTGCCCATGCTGGGAGGATAGTCCGCCCGGTCCTTTGCTGAAGCTGCTCCCTTGCCCTGGTGTCTCCCTGCATCCTGGTTCTCTGACCAGTGATCCCCTCCCCCTCCTAATACTCTGCTCCTATCTCGTTTCCTTGGAGAAGGTTCTGTTCTCTGGTTCTCGTAGCAGGGATCCCTGTCATAGTGCTTTTGACGGTTTTGCTCACTGTTGTTAGGGGCTGGCAAGGATGAGGTGCCAACTAGGCTGAATGGAGTCACTTGGCAGTTCTGTGGGCCTGAGCCAGAGATGCTCTTGACATTCCAGGCCGAGGCTATGCTGCCCCTCCTCCCAGCCAGAGAATGGTCAGCCAAGTCCTGCCCCAGGGCCCCCCCTCGGCTTGCTGGGAGCACTATATTGCTCTCATGTTCAGTAAACATTTTCAGAAATGATTGGTTCACAGGGTCTGGACAAGGGCTCATCTTAGAGTACAAGGAAGGCCTTCGGAGGTCACAGAGAGGGGAAGTGACGGGTGTATTGTAAGCCTAGGCTTTACTGTGAACCTGGTCTTCTGTCAGCACTAGCAAAAAAAAAAAAAAAAGTGTGTCCCAAAAATGGCCAATTAACGCTCAGGAAGCTTTCACTGGCCCTGGGAAACAGTCCGGAGTGGTTTTGAACACCATGGTGGGCTCCAGGCATTGAGGTGGCTTCCTGGAGAACAGTGGCCCAAGGTGACCGAAAGCTTCACAGAGCCGATGGTGAGCAAAGGGAGTGTGGAAGTAAGAGCGCTGGAGAGGCCTGAGGTGGCCTGAGCTGTCACACCAGAGAGGCCTTGGAGGCCCAGGTGAAGACTGAGTTGGGACTTGATCCTCTCCTTGCCTGCCGGCCTCCTAAAGGCATTTTTTTTTTTTTTTTTGAACAGGGGAGTTTATTTACAGACATACCCTGTCTTATTTATTATTGCTTTGCTTTATTACCCTTCGCAGATGTGGGTTTTTTGTTTTTTTGTTTTTTTGTGTTTTTTTTTTTTACAGATTGAAGGTTTGCTGCAACCTTGCATCAAGCAAGTCTCTGGGTTCCATTTTGCCAACAGCATTTGCTCACTTTGTGTCTGTGTTGCATTTTGGCAATTCCCATAATATTTCAAAAAATTTTTTAAACGTCCATTTATTATTGAGAGACAGAGATACAGAGTGTGAGCAGGGGAGGGACAGAGAGAGGGGGAGACACAGAATTCGAAGCAGGCTCCAGGCTCTGCGCTGTCAGCACAGAGCCTGACACGGGGCTTGAACCCACACACCACGAGATCATGACCTGAGCTGAAGTCAAATGCTTAACTGACTGAGCCACCCAGGTGCCCCAATTCTCATAATATTTCAAAATTTTCATCATTATTATATATATTTTTGGTGATCTGTGATCAGTGATCTTTGATGTTACTATTGTAATTGTTTGGGGGCTCCACAGACCCCACCTATATAAGATGAATGTTGTGCGTGTTCAACTGCTCTACTGACCACCATTCCACCTTCTCTCTCCCTCCCTTTGGGCCTCCTTATTCCCTGAGACACATTATTGAAATTAGGCCAGTTAATAACCCTACAGTGGCCTCTAAGTGTTCAAGTGAAAGGAAGAGTTACGAGACTCTCACTTTAAATCAAAAGCTGGAAATTATTAAGCTTATTAAGGAAGGACAATGTGGAAAGCTGGGATAGGCCGAACACTATGTTTGGCATAAGCCAAACAACCAAGTTGTGAATGCAAAGGAAAAGTTCTTGAAGGAAATGAAACGCGCTACTCCAGTGAACACACGAATGATAAGAAAACAGCCTTATTGTGGATACAGAGAAAGTTTGAGTGGTCTGTATAGAAGGTTAAAACAGCCACAACACTCCCTTAAGCCAAAGCCTAATCCAGAGCAAGATACTAACGCTCTTCAATTCTGTGAAGGCTGAGCGAGGTGAGAAAGCTGCAGAAGAAAAGTTTGAAGCTAGCAGAGGCAGGTTCATGAGTTTTGAGGAAAGAATCCATCTCCATAACATCAAAGTGTAAGGGGAAGCAGCAAGTACTGATGTAGAAGCCACAGCAAAGTCATCCAGAAGACTTGGCTAAGATAATTAATGAAGGTGGCTACACTAAACAACAGATTTTCAATGTAGATGAAACAGCCTTATATTGGAAGAAGATACCATTTTGGACTCCCATAGCTACAGAGAAGTCAGTGCCTAGCCTCAAAGCTTCCAAGGACAGGCTGACTTTTGTTGGAGGCTAAGGCGGCCGGTGACTTTAGGTTGAAGCCAATGCTCATTTACCATTCCAAAAATTCTAGGACCCTTAAGAATTATGATGAGTCTACTCTTCCTGTGCTTTGTAAATTTAACAAAGCCTGGATGACAGCACATCTGTTTACAACATGGTTTACTGATAGTCTAAGCTCACTGTAGAGACCTGCTGCTCAGAAAAAAAGATTCTTTTCAAAATATTACTGCTCATTGACAATGTACCTGGTTACCCAAGAGCTCTGATGGAGATGTACAATGAGATTGATATTGTTTTCATGACTTGATAACACAACATCTATTCTGTAGCTCATAGATCAAGGAGTAATTTCAACTTTCACATACCATTATTTAAGAAATGCAGTTAGTAAGTTTATAGTTGCCACAGACAGTGATTCCTCTGATGGATCTGGGCAAAGTAAATTGAAAATCTTCTAGAAACGATTCACCATTCTAGATGCCATTAAGAATATTTGTGATTCATGGGAAAAGGTCAAAATAGCAACATTAACAGGACTTGGGAAGAAGTTGATTCCAACCCTCATGGATGACTTTGAGGGGTTCAAGACTTCAGTGGAGGAAGTAACTGCGCATGGGGTAGAAAGAGCAAGAGAACTAGAATTACAAGTGGAGCCTGAAGGTGTGACTGAATGGCTGCAATCTCACTGATAAAACCTGAACAGATGAGGAGTTGCTTGTTATGGAAGAGCAAAGAATGTGGTTTCTTGGGATGGAATCTCCTCCTGGTGAAGATACTGTGAAGATTGTTGAAATGACAACAAAGGATTTAGGATATCACATAAACTGAGTTGGTAAAGCAGTGTCAGGGTATGAGAGGTTTGGCTTCAATTCTGAAAGAAGTTCTCTTGTGGGGTAAAATGCCATCAAACAGCATTGCATGCTACAGAGAAATCTTTCGTGAAAGGAAGCATCAACAGATGCAGCAAACTTCCTTGTCTTATTTTAGGAAATTGCCACAGCCACCTCAGCCTTCAGCAACCACCACCCTGACCAGTCAGCAGCCATCAACTCTGAGGCAAGACCCTCCACCATCAAAAAGATTATGATTTACTGAAAGCTCAGATTTCAGATGATGGTTAGCATTTTTTAGCAATAATGTATCCTTAAAGATTTTATTTATTTTTTAAAAGTAACCTGCACCCTCAATGTGGGGCTCGAACCCACGACTCTGAGATCAAGGGTCACATGCTCTACAACTGAGCCAGCCAGGTGCCCCAGCAATAAAGTATTTTTAAATTAAGGTATGTACATTGTTTTTTTTTTTAGACATAATGTTAGTGCACACTTACTAGACTACAGTATAGTATAAACACAACTTTTGTATGGACTGAGAAACCAAAAAATTCACTTGACTCACTTAATTGTGACATTTGCTTTATTGGGGTTGTCTGGAAATGAGCCTGCAATATCTCCAAGGTATGCCTATATTTTTTGAATCATAGTCTCTTTCACACATTCATAAAAACCCTTTCTAATTTGTCTGCTCTGTACCAGGTGCTGTGCTAGGCTCTGGATTTGAACTCCAGACCTGGTGGACCCTTTACAAGCTTCCCTTCTCTGAGGTCTCCAGGGTTGCTGTTGTACTTACACTGTTGACCATGTCCTGCTCGCGTGCCAGGCCTGCCAGGAGCACTTCTCATGATTTTATTAATCACAACCACCTTGTGAAGCAGGGGGTGCTCTTACGCCGATTTACAAATGAGGAACAGAAACCTGGGGGAACTCAAGTATCTTACCCCAAGTTATCCCAGCTTTCAACTCTGGAGCTCCACTCCTAAGCTAGTGCATGCAGATTTCAGTTGCCGTTAGTAAGTGTTGTTTGAATACAGTTCCATTTCTAGAAAACAATTAAGGACACACACACACAAAGAAAGAGGTGTCCAATAAAGTCTTTTTATAACAGCAAAAATTGGAAATATCATGTCCAATAATGGGAGATTGTTCACCACAAATTATGAAATATTCTACAGTCGCTCTGTAGCCACTAAAAAGAGTGGTGTAGAAAAATATAAACTGACAGGGAGAGATGTTCACAATATATTGCTAAATGGAAGAAAGCAGATTACAAAACTGATTCCATTTTTATTAGATATTCATTTTCTCCTTTTCTACAGTAAGCATGTGCTCCTCGTGAAGGGATAGTATCTTTGATTTATTGAACTCTTTCTTTGTGCCAGCTACCATGCTAAGCCCTCTATCGTCATTATTATATTTAATCTTTGTATTATTAGCCCCATTTCACAGATAAGGAAATTGAAGTTTAGAGAACTTGCTGAAGGTCTGTTTCACAGTTATTTGTGGCAGAGCCACAGATTTGAACTCAGATAAGGTTTTATTTGTATTTTTTTTAAAGTTTTTATTTTAATTCTAGTTAGTTAACATACAGTGTTATGGTGTACAATACATACATATGTACGTATGTACAAAACAACATACAGTTTCAGGTGTACAATATAGTGATTCAGCAATTCCATACAACACCTGGTGCTCATCAGGACATGTGCCCTCCTTAATCCCCATCACCTAGTTCCCCCATCCCCCCAGCCACCTCCCCTCTGGCAACCATCGGTTTGTTCTCTATAGTTAAGAGTTTGTTTCTTGGTTTGTCTTTCTCTCTTGAATTCAGATATGATTTTATATAGTAAGTACTCTTTTTTTAAAAATTAATTATTATTATTATTATTTTTTTTTTGGAGAGAGAGAACACATGCAAGTGGGGAGGGGGCAGAGGAAGCAAGAGAGAATCTCAAGCAGGCTCTGAGCTGTCAGTGCAGAGCCCTATGTGGGCCTCGATCCCACAAACCGTGAGATCATGACTTGAGCCGAAATCAAGAGTTGGATGCTTAACTGACTGAGCCACCCAGGCACCCCTGTTATGTGATTCTTGATCTTGGGGTCATGAGTTCGAGTCCCATGTTGGGGTACGGTTTCTTTAAAAAATATATATCAGGACTGTGAGAATTTAGAAGGTATTTCTGAGGAAGCAGAAGAAACCGAGGATCTTTTGTTCTTTGCATTTTAAAAAGAAAACAGGTTCTTTGCCTTTTGATTCTGGCTTACAGAGAAAAAGCACATATTGTGTCACAGACCCTTATGCCTCATCAGCCTTTCCTTTGTCTTCTCCACATGCCCCTGGGATAGACACAATCTAATTTATGCTTTAATTTTGTCACTTGGACTGTTGTACAATATATATATTTGTAATTCTTGTATTATTGGTGTCAGTGTTGTTTTGTTGAGTTCTAGAGGACAGGGAGCCTGTGAGATTAAATTGTTTTGTGGGTGCTCAAGAAGTGCCAGGGTTGAAAAGAATACTTCTGCCTTTGCCAAGAGGCTAAAGTAACATTTTTTTAGTGGTCATTTATTTATTTTTGAGAGAGGGAGCACAAGCAGGGGAGGGACAGAGAGAGAGAGGGAGACACAGACTTTGAAGCAGGCCAGAGCCTGATGTGGGGCTTGAGCCCACAAACCGTGAGATCATGACCTGAGCTGAAGTCAGAGACGCTTAACTGACTGAGCCACCCAGGGGCCCCTGGGCTAAAGTAACATTTTAACTCTCATTGCAAAAATGATACATACTGATTTTAGAAAATGGGTAAAAAATATCAGGAAAAACCAATTGCCTCTAATCCCAGAAATAATTGCTATTAATATTTGATGTGTTTTTTCTGTTTTCTTTAAAATTTTTAAAAATAGTTATTTTTTGAGAGGGAGAGAGAGAGAGAGAGAGGGAGTGAGCGTGAGCTGGGGAGGGGCAGAGAGAGGAGACAAAGAATCTGAAGCAGGCTCCAGGCTCTGAGCTGTCAGCACAGAGCCTGACACGGGGCTCAAACTCATGAACCATGCGATCATGACCTGAGCTGAAGTTGGTCACTTAACCAATTGAGCCACCCAGGTGCCCCTTGATGTGTTTTTTTCTATGCATAAATATGTGTGTGTGTGTGTGTGTGTGTGTGTGTGTGTGTGTGTGTGTGTGTATTCTGTTGTATATGCTGCTTTTCAACTTGCTTTTTCACTTAATGTACTATTAATTAAAAAAATTTTTTTTTCAAGTAATCTCTACACCCAATGTGAGGCTCAAACTTACAACCTTAAGATCAAGAATTGCATGGTCTACTGACTGAGCCAGTCAGGCATCCCTATTACTATTAATTTTTAAAAATAATAGCATTATTGAGATATAATTCACATACCATAAAACTCACCCTTTGAAGATGTACAATTCATTGGGTTTGAGTATAATCACAGAATTGTGCAGCCATCACCACTAACTCCAGAACATTTTCATCACCTCAAAAGACACCCTATACCTATTAGTAGTCCCTCCTCATTCCCCCCTTCCTTTAGCTCCTGGCAACTACTAATTTACTTCTCTATGGATTTACCTATTCTGGACATTTCATATAAATGGAATCATACAATATATAGTCTTTCATGTCTGGCTTCTTTCACTTAGCATATATTTTCAAGGTTCATCCGTGACTTGTAGCCTGTACCAATACTTCATTGCTTTTTATGACCAAATAGTATTTCATTGTATGGAGATACCAAATTATTTAATTATTTACCTTGAGAGAGAGAGAAAGAGAGAGAGGGAGAATGTGCACACGTGCATGCATATATGAGTGGGGCAGGGGCAGAGGGAGAGGGAGAGAGAATCTTAAGCAGGCTCCACGCCCAGTGGGGAGCCAGACAGGGGACTTGATCTCACAACCGTGAGATCGTGACCTGAGCTGAAATCAAGAGTCGGTTGCTTAACCGATTGAGCCACACAGGCACCCTGCAAATCCTTTGCCCATCTTAATTGGGTTGTCTTTTTATTGTTGAGTTGTAAGAGTTTTCTTGTATATGCCGGATACAATTCCCCTATCAGATATATGATTTGCAAATATTTTCTCCCATTCTGGGGCTTTGATTTTCACTTAAAAATGTTGATTTATTATTTCTTGAGAGAGTGAGAGTGAGTAGGGGTGGGGCAGTGAGAGAGGGAGAGAGAATCCCAAGCAGGCCCTGCACTGTCAGCACAGAGCCCGCTGTGGGGCTGAATTCATGAACTGTGAGATTATGACCTGAGCCGAAATCAAGAGTCAGATGCTTAACCGACTGGGCCACCCAAGCATCCCTTGTTATTTTCACTTCTTTGATAGTGCCCTTTGAATTTTTTTTTTAATGTTTATTTATTTTTGAGACAGAGAGAGACAGAGCATGAATGGGGGAGGGTCAGAGAGAGGGAGACACAGAATCTGAAACAGGCTCCAGGCTCTGAGCTGTCAGCACAGAGCCTGACGCAGGGCTCGAACTCATGGACCGCGAGATCATGACCTGAGCCGAAGTCGGCCGCTTAACCGGCTGAGCCACCCAGGCGCCCCGATAGTGCCCTTTGAAGTACACATGTTTTTAATTTGGATGAAGTCCCAATTTATCTATTTTTTTTTCTTTTATTCCTTGTACTTTTGTACATGTCCGAGAAACCATTGCCTAGTGCAAGGCCACAAAAATTGACTCCTGTGTTTTCTATAGTTTTAGCTCCTACGTTAATGTTTCTGATTTTCTTAAGGTATTATTGAGTATTTTCATATGATTAAACACTTTTCTTTCTTAGAAGTGGAGTTGCTATGTCAAAGATCGAATGTTTTTGAGACTTTTGATACAGGTTCCAAAATTGCTCTTGTCCCTGTCATTTCCCTCTGCCCTCCCACCTGGCTTCCACTGTTCTGGTTCAGGCTTCTGCCATCTCTTGCCTTGCACGTTACAGCAGCCTTCTGTCTGTTCCTAATGAGCACTGCCCATGCAGTGTGATAAGTGTGGTGGCACGGTGATGACAGGTGCTGTGACAGAACAGAAGAGGGGCATCTAACCAGTCTGGTGATTTGGGGTGGAGGATGAAAAGGGGTTGAGGAAGACATCAAGGGAGACTTCCTGGAAGCAAACAGTGAGCTGACTCAGCAAGTGGAGTGGGACTAGCAAAGCATGAACATGGAGCATCAGCATCCCGGGCTGGGGAATGAGGAGCATGTGCAAGGTCCTGGAGCGGGGCGGGGCAGGGTGGCATGGTGGTCCAGAGAGATGGACATTGACTCTGCCACTTCTTGGCTCCATGTTCTTGGGGAGAGGGACTTGCTCTTCTGTGTTTTAGTTTTCCCATCTGTAAAATGGGGACATTAGTAACTAACTTCTAGGATGATTGCAGGACCAAATGAAGCCCCATATGTTGGGGTTCTGGTTGGGGTAGCCAGTCCCTGAGGAGAAGCAGGTGGAAGAGGTCAGCATTGGATCTGTTGATGTACAGAGGGAGCTATGTGTACACGTTTGGAGCTGAGGTAATAGAGATTTGGTTAAGGCTAGGGGATTGGGGGGCACCTGGGTGGCTCAGTCAGTTGACCGTCTGACTTTGGCTCAGGTCATGATCTCATGGTTTGTGAGTTCAAGCCCCACATCAGGCTTACTGCTGTCAGCGCCGAGCCTGCTTTGGATCCTCTGTCCCCCTTTCTCTGCCCCTTCCCTGCTTGTGTTCTCTCAAACATAAAGAACCAAATAAATAAATACAGACAAACAGACTGGGGGCTTGGATTTTCTTACCCAGTGTGCCGGCTGGGATAGTGGTGACAAGCTGGTCTCTAGACCACTTGGGTTTGGATTCTAGTTTCACTGATTATTGTGTAACCCTGAGCAAGTCATTTATTATCTTTGTGGCTTAGTTTTCCATCAGTGAAATGAGAATAGTAACAGTACATTGTTCATGGGATTGTTGTAAAGATTAAATGAGTTGATAATAAAGTGCTTAGAGAGTGCTTGACATATAATGCTCTTTTCCTGTTATCATTATTGTTTTTCTTTGTGATGGGAAAGAGGGGGAGGTAGGAGCTGGAGGGAGATGTGGAATTCAGAGAGGTCTGTGATGGTTTAGGAACAAGGTGGATTTGATTGCCTCTGCAGGGTCATGGGAAGTCCTGGAGTATAAATGAGAGATGGAGCCAGTGCTTGAGTCTTGGCCCTGGGGGCAGCAGCCACGGCGGGGAGAGGGTGATACGGCCAGTGGAATGAGCATAAAAGGAACAGGGGCTTTTATAGGAGGATGGAGGAATCATGATCTGGATGTGGCAATAAATAACAATAGCCATAACAATTACTTTTATTACTCTGGAAAGGGCAATGGGTAACAAGAAGAATGCCAGCTCTTTCTCCTTGGATCCATCCTTCACTTTGCAGCCACATGTTCATTCCAGCACGTGTCTCCCGAGTGCCTGAATGGGCCAGCTACAGGGCTGGGCACTGGGGGATGTGGGGATAAACACGACACACTCGGTGCCCCCCTTCACAGAGCCTGCCAGCTAAAGGGAGAGATGGACATTATATAATTGTGCGAGTTATTAATACAGATTGGATTGTGCCACTTCCCTAATTCCAGGATCATCATTTGTTCTCTACTGCTGTGGAATAAAATCCCAACTCGTGTGCATGGCTTGAAAGGCCTTGCAGGATTGGGCCCCCGGACCTGCTCCTGGCAGCTCTCCCAACCACTGCTTCTCCTCACCCAGGCTTCTAGCCCTCCCACCCCCCCCCCACCCCACCCCCCACCCCCCAGGACTGCTTGCTGGGCCTCAGACCAACTGCAGCATCTCCAAAGCCTCATGCCCTCTCTCCACCTGGCAGCTCCTAACGGGCCTCAGGGCCAGCACAACAAATGTGTCTTCCTTCGGGAGATCTTTCCCAGTCTCCGTCACTCTCAGCCATGTTGCCAAAGCACCTTGGACCTCTCTGGGTTGTAGCACTTGAAATATAGAATCAGAAGGGGCACCATGGCTCTGGTGGGAGGAGGTCAGGGTGAAGGCTCCAGTTAGGAATGGGTCACAGGAGGAGATTGTGCCGGGGGAGTGGGCATGCCTGCAGACAGGAAGGGCACCTGTGGCTCAGGGGCAGCCTCGAGGGCCTGGCTTGAGTGGAGGGGCCAGTTGCCTCCCATTAGGAGTAGTACGGAAAGGCTGGGCTCTGGCCGTAGGCAGCGTGTTCAGGGTGTCCGTATTCTGAGAGCTTCTTCATGGAAATGCCTATCTAGGGGAAGGGTCATCTCTACTTGAGTTGGTGAAGCCAAGGGAACCTGTAAAACCTGGTGGAGCAGAATGGAGTTTCACATCCAGCTTTGGGAGGGGGCAGGTCAGAGGCCCAGGAGAGGCTGTTTGAACCTTGTCCAACTGGGAATGCACCAGTGCCACTGGTGGGGGCTGGCCTTAACTTCAGGAGGCCACCAGGGGGTGTGACATCCCATGGCTGCCCTCTCTGTATTTGAGATAAATGCCAAGGCCCTTTGCTGGTGTCTTGGTGGTGGCCTAGGAGGGGACCGCTATAGGCTGGGGGAGGGGAGCCTATGCTCAGACAGTTGCACAGAGGTAAGGGGGCCTCCCTGGGGCAGGTCTCAGACATCTAGTTCCTGGGTCTCAGAGATTCAAAGGCATATCCAAATGGGTGGCTGTTGATTGCTACCCCTGAGACTGCTGTAGCCTGAGCTTCATGGGGAGTCATCCCCAGCAAGTCCTCCCCAGATATGGCTTCTCCACCAGAAGGGCCAGGGCAGTCGAAGAGCTGCCCTGGCAGGGGGTGGGGACACCAGGCTGGGAAAGGTGGTGAGAATTTTTGGAGTGGCCTGGTGTAGGACCTTCTCCCTTATCAGAGGTCAGGCCAGCATCAGGGGAGCCTGGGAGCGCTGGCAGGCATCAGAAGGGACTGAGGCGCTGGCAGCTCCTGCTCCAGGCTGAGTTGCGACCCAGCCTGGGATCCCCATGGGGGCGGGTAGTTAATCTCTGAAGGCCAGAGTCACCACTGCTGGAGAGCAGGCACATTGAACTTTTCAATCACATTAATTTCCACAGGAAATTGTTGTCTTCCTTTTGTCCAAAGGTTAGTGATTTATATTTACCATCCTCTTAACTAGCCTTGAAATTTACTGTTGCCGGGTCACTGCTGGCATCCATAAATCTCGAGGTGGCAGCTGAGTATTGCCAAGTGGCTTGATACTTGGAAGGGCACACCCTGGCCCTTTTGGGAGGGCAGATAGCTAGTAACAGACAGTCCCTGCACGAAAGTCCCCCTGACTGGGCGGGTGCTGGCTTAGCAGGGGGAATGAGATGAGGTCTGACCAACAAGGTTGCAGGGAGGCCTCTTTGAAAGCAGCCATAGAAGAAACAGCTGGCTTTGTGCCTTAGCATATCACCGAAGGAGACATGCTTCTAGTTGTGGGTGGTGCTCGTGGCACAGGAGGTCTCAAGTGGCTTAGTTAGGATGGGGAGCAAGGGCCAAATTGCCAGCTGTGTACTTCCAGTGTGACCTTAGACCAGTTACTTAAGCACTCTGTGCCTCAGTTTCCTCATCTGCAATAATATGCCTCCTAGTGTTGTTAGGAGGGTTAAATCTCAATAAATATTGGTGATTATTATTCTCTGGCAGGACAGGATGGGTGGATTGGCATGGGCCCTCAGAATCAGTCTGCTTCACCTCCCTGTTGGTGCTGTCCTAGCCATTTCTCCTTTTAAGATCCTCTTCTTCCTGGGGCTCCTGGGTGGTTCAGTCGGTTAAATGTTTGACTCTTGATCTTAGCTCAGGTCTTGAGCTCAAGAGGTTGTGAGTTCAAGCTCCGCATTGGGCGTGAACTGTACTTAAAAAATCCTCTTCTTCCATGTGCTCGTGAAATTAGAACAGGGCTGACAAACTTTTTCTGTAAAGGGCCAGTAAGTATTTTAGGCTTTGTGAACCACACGATCTCTGTTGCAACTACTCAGCTCTGCTGTTTTAGCAAGAAAGCAGCTACATACACTAAGTAAATGAGTATGGCTGTGTTCCAATAAAACTTTATTGTGGACAGTCAAATTTGAATTTCATATAAGTCATATGTCACAAAATACGATTCTCTTTTTATTTTTTAAACTATTTAAAAATATAACAACAATCATTTTTAGCCTGCGGTTTATATAAAAACAGACCACGTGTCACAATTGGCCCATGGCTTATAATTTGCTGACATCTGGATTAGAAGGTGAAATTGCATGGAGAAAGTCCTCACTTACTTTTCTCACCTGGGCTATGTCTTTGAGTTACTAAAGAAAGGTGCCCTCTTGTGGGTTTTTCCAGTGACCCTGTAGTGCCTCCTAAGAGGCTTAAATGCCACTTGAGGCAGGACAGAGGAGCGAGCCCTGTGGGAATCAGAGGCCCAGGGGCTGGCAGGATGCCTAGGTCTGGCACCTGTTGGTTCCCTGCCTACAGCTAGAGTGGTGCTGGCTCTGGACTGGCCAGTCACCCTCACCCCACATGACAGCTCGGTGCTGACAGTCCCACTGTGTCTGTGTTTCAGAGAACAGCCCCAACCAAGGCGGGAAGGAGGTGGGGACACGACAGCCTTTGGTGATTCTCTTGGGCTGGGGTGGCTGCACCGACAAGAACCTTGCCAAGTACAGCGCCATCTACCACAAAAGGGTGAGTACTGCAGGTTTGCGGACACCCAGCCCATTGGGGCGCTGCCCCCTGTGCCCCCTCTGTGGGGAACTCAGCCTTGGCCGCCCTCATCCCTGGGCTGCAGTGTGGCAGGCCTGGGAATGGCACGAAGAACAGCCTGTGAGGAAGATGTTGGGGTCATGGGCATTTTGGCAGGATTATCCCTTCTTGATGCTGCCAGCTCTGTTGCCTGGTCTGTCTCCCTCAGCCCCCTGACCTGCTTCCCCTTCCTCCTCCTCAAACCCCACAGCAGCCCAGCCCTGATGTGCTCCCAGCTGTGGAGTCAGCCCAGACCTCAAGTCTGTTGTTGCCCTGATGGGCAGCAAAAGCCTGGGCCAAGTGTGCTGGGAATTTTCTCCTTTTCTGACCAGGTGAGTTTCTGTCTTAGGTTGACCATGGACCTTCACATTCCCATAGTAGAAGGGCCTCTTGGAAAAGTGATTCAGGCTGGAGGTTCTTGCTTCTTCTTAAGCTACCCCAAGAGTTGGATATAGAGCTACTGGTAACTGGAGAGAGGCTTAGGAGGGCTGGGTTATGTTTTGGAAGCCCCTTTCACATCTTTGGCTTCTGGCCTGGCCCTGTCTTCCTCGGCCCAGACCTCCCAAAGCAGGGAGACACCAGTGCGGACAGCCCTAGGTGCCACCTGGAAGCCCTGGGCTGAGGAGTGGGGAATCTCCTGGGAGAAAGGCCAGGCAGTACCCTCTGCCCCCTGCCTCAGCCTCTCTCCACTGACCTTTGTCTGCACTGTGCATGAAGTAGATGGTGGCCCTGGAATGGGAGAAGGGTTGGGGGAAACATGTAGTTCTGAGCTTGAGGCCTTCCCCCACCAACAAGGCTGGTCCTCAGGCATTGCTGTTTATGAGTGGCCTTGCTCTGTGGGTAGTTTTAGCTACTTCTGAATTCCACTCACTGGGCCAGGCTGGTTTGTCTGGCTTCTCCAGTGGACTAAGATCCCTGAGGGCAGGTGGAAGAATAGGAATAGGTGAGTGTGGCCAGAACAGAGAATGAAAGAAAGGGCAGGTGTCAAGAGACAAGGCTGGGAGGGTCCTGGGGGGATTTAAGCAGAGGGGTGATGTTAGGTCCCAGGGAAGGCAGTGGGGTTGAGTTGGCAAGCTGGTGGAGGGGTTGTCTGGGAAAGGAAGGGGGTCAGGACAGGATGGGTATGGAGAAAAAGATTTTCCAAACCCATACTTCTAATACTTTATTATTTAAAAGAAAAGAAAAATACTGCATCTACACATAGAGATGACCTTTATCTGCTCGTTAGTGCCCATCCTTTCAGCTTTTCTCTGTATCTTTTCTTTACCTAAACCGCATCTGTTGACTACACTATTTTGCATCTTGCCTTTTTTCAGATCATGATCCCCACCTTCCCATGTTAATCTGTTTTTATCTTTTCTAGTTCCCAGTCTGTATTCAGGTTCTTCCGCAGTCCCCAGAATGTCTTTTATAGCTGATTTGCCCAAACCAGGATCCAATCCAGGATCACCCATGGCATCTAGTTATTTTGTTCCTTAAGGCTCTTTTATTTTTTTTAAAGGTCTTATTTAATTAATTAACTTTTTTAGAGAGAGAGAGAGCACGAGTAGGGGAGAGGGGCAGAGGGAGAGAGAGAGAGAGAGAGAGAGAGAGAGAGAAAATCCTAAACAGGCTCCATGCTGAGCATGGAGCACCATGTGGGGGTTGATCTCATGACCCTGGCATCATGACCTGAGCTGAAATCAAGAGCTGGACACTCAACTGACTGATCCACCCAAGCGCTCCTTATTTTATTTTTTAAGATTTTATTTTTAAGTAATTTCTACACCTAATGTGGGGCGAGTGCGTGATCCCAAAGGTGCTGGAAGGAAAGTACGATGGGCGCTAAAAGCTATCATGGGGTTTGACCATTTGGGAGAGCATGGGCGACCTTCGTGAGAGTAGTGTAGGGGAGCCAGTGGGAAGGGGTGAAGCGGAGAGGGAAGGTGTCAAAGACCGTCTAGGAAGGTGGAGAGAGAGGGTGGGATAGAGTTAGAGGGGGACACAATGAAACTGCAGAGGATTTTTTTTTTTAATGAGGTTGGTTTGCTAGGAATCTAGAGAGAAGAGACTAAAAATACAGGAGAGGGAGGCAGGGACCCTCAGCAAGGCCCTGGGGCCGAGTGTGCACAGAGATGGAGAAATGCTTGGCTGGAGGGGCGGGGGGACACTGGGATCTGATGTGCAGGGACTTCTAGGAGCATGTGATTGGGGAGTTGGCAGCAGAGATGCCAGGCATCTGGGAAACCTCGAAGTGAGGCCCAGACCCACGAGCGGGTCTCCTGTATTTTGGCTCGGCATGTCATGCCCTTCACGGGGGGTGGAGGTTGTGTGCGCTGTGTGTGTGCTCACAGGTGACACGCAGTTGGAGGGCACATGCTGTGCATATCCTCATAGATGGCGTGTTCACAGGAGTTGCTGTTTGTGTCTGCACCACCAGGTAGTTCTGCATGTGAAGCCTCCAGCAGGGGAGTGTGTGTGTGTGTGTGTATACTCTTGAAGGGAGTGCAGCAGGCAAGTGTGTCCCTGCCAGTGGTGTGTGTGCTTGTGGGTGTGTACAGCTGGCTATTGCTTTTTTGTGCACTCACAGATGGTATGGTAGGTGCACGTGAGTGAGTGGTGGGTGCCGCGTGTGTCTGCCTCTGTGGGATGGTGATGTGGGTGGGCTTTGTTTAGTCCTAGGAGTTGCACGTGTGTGGTGGTGTGATGTGGGAGTGTGTTTGCATTTGTGGGCAATGCTGTGTGTCGCATAGGGGGGAAGACATTTCACATCCCACTGGGAAGTCAGAACAGAGCACTTTGTGAAGTTTCCCAGAGACTGAGGGGGCAGGTGGCAGTGGTGAGCCCCTCTGCAGAGTATCAGAAAGGGGGCTTAGGCATGCCAGGGCCTTGGTAAGAACAGTCAGGAGGAGTTGGGGCAGATGTCAGATTGGAGTCAGCGGGAGGGATGAAGTTAGGGGGCTAATGGCAGGATTATTTCAGCCGACCATTGCGTTGAGCTATAGGTCACTCAAGTACTGTGGCCGTATGATGTTCTCATTATCACTCCTACCATTACTGATTGCTGCTACTGTTTACTTTGTGCCAGGTGCTGTTTTGGGCACTTGAGATGCATTTTGTCATTCAGTCTTCATAGCCCTGTGAGATGGATGTCATCCTAGTTTACAGTTGGAAACACAGACTTGGGAAGATGAAGGAGACTTCTTTTTGCTCGTGCTGTTAAGAAGTGGTGCCAGGAATTGAATCCAGACCTGTATGACCCCAGAGCCCACCTAACAGATTCCCCTGACAAAGGGCCCTTTGTCTCTGGAACAGGACAACGAGAGGGGATTAGGATGCAGGCTCATGGCTTTGGCTGCCTTTTTTAACTGACCTAGAAGAGGATCTATCTGGAGATTTTGAGGCATACTTGACCCAGGCATTGCGAGGTACAGAAGCCTAAGAGTTTGGCTCAGATTTTAGAATTTGAGGAACAACAGTGTTTACTATATTTGGAATTTCAGGGCGAGTGGGAGGAGTGATTCCGGGCCTTGGAACCAGATAGATTTGGGTGCCAGGCTCCTGTGCCAGAGAGTATGGACTCTGCTCTCAAGGCCCTGCTGGAAGGTGGCAGTGGCCAGAGACTGACACGATGTGGGGTCTAGCTCACGAGTGGCCTCTGGTGGTCAAGACTGGGGCCTGCAGGCTATAGCTCCTGTGTTGGGTCTTTATGGGGTGGGGTGTCGGATGGTCCTCCTTGGGCCTGGGAGCGTGGGGATAGTGCTGAGCTGAGTCACTGCAGCAAGGTGTAGCCAAGCAGTGAGGCCGTAAATATGTCAGAGTTGAGCAGATGAGGGTGTAAGGGGGAGGTTGGGAGGGAGACAGGGTGTGGGCCAGAGTGAGACTTTCTTCTGGTCGGCTTAGATATCTCCAAAGCGAGCTCCAAGCCTCACGTACCGTGCCAGGCTGAGTGGCCTTGGCCAGCATGAAGTGATTATTCCATAAATGGGCCTTGAGTGTACCTTCCACTCTGGAAGGCACCCGCATCTGTGAATGGTGAGCTGGTGCCTGGACACTGCTAGGCCTGTGGGCCTCTGGCATTTGGAGCTTCTGGACATCTCTGACCTAGCGGTACTCCCCTACCCCTACCCCCATCCCCGAGGACCGACCAGGCCTCTCTCCTCTCCCCAGGGCTGCATCGTGATCCGATACACAGCCCCATGGCACATGGTCTTCTTCTCCGAGTCCCTGGGCATCCCTTCACTTCGTGTTTTGGCCCAGAAGCTACTTGAGCTACTCTTTGATTACGAGATTGAGAAGGAGCCCCTGCTCTTCCATGTCTTCAGCAATGCTGGTGTCATGCTGTACCGATACGTGCTGGAGCTCCTGCAGACCCATCGGCGCTTCTGCCACCTGCGTGTGGTGGGCACCATCTTTGACAGCGGTCCTGGTGATAGCAACCTGGTGGGGGCTCTGCGGGCCCTGGCAGCCATCCTGGAGCACCGGCCTGCTGTGCTGCGCCTGCTGCTCCTGGTGGCCTTCGCCCTGGTGGCAGTCCTGTTCCATGTCCTGCTCGCTCCACTCACTGCCCTCTTCCACACCCACTTCTATGACAGGCTACTCGATGCAGCCTCTCGCTGGCCTGAGCTCTACCTCTACTCGAGGGCCGACGAGGTGGTCCTGGCCAGGGATGTGGAACGCATGGTGGAGGCACGCCTGGCACACCGGGTCCTGGTGCGCTCTGTGGACTTTGTGTCATCTGCACATGTCAGCCACCTCCGCGACTACCCTGCTTACTACACAAGCCTCTGTGTCAACTTCATGCGCAGCTGTGTCCACTGCTGAGCTCCTTCCCCACCCAACACCCACCCAACTTACCCCTACTCCAGAAATAAATGCCTGACACCTCCCCACAACCTATATCCATGAGTGGGGTCCTCTTCTGCTTCACCTCCCTTACAGCCCTCTGGGACTTTGTGGTCCCGCAAATAGAGAATCCCCATTGAATTTTAGCAGCCTCTACCCCAGGGACTGTGGTGGTCTGTTTATCCCAGGATCCTGGCGGGTGGGAGTGCCTGGACAGGTCTCTGTAGGAGTCTTGCAGCGGCTGTGTTTGGACAAGTGTAAGTGAGGCTGCTAATTTCTGTGGCAGTTAGGCTGTGTAGGGTTATCAAAGTGGGGAGGGTGGGATTGCTGATGAACCCCAGGGTTGATCTTTGACTTCTTGAAGGGAAGGTGAGCTTTGTGGGAGGTGCCGGAAAGGAGGGTCAGGCCGGGGCAGGGGCTATGATGTCCCTACCCCAAGGCCCCAGAAGGGCAAAGCCCTGCAGCATGAAGCACCATCCGCCTAGATCCCACTTAATAGTTCACCAAGAGAGGCTTCTCTGTGCTCACTGTCGGGGAGCCTGAGCCAGATGGGGAGCTGAGGATGCAGAGGTGGCAGGCCTGCCTGGGTCCGTCCCACTGCCAGGAAGCCACTGGTTCAGGAAAGCTGCAAGGTGTGTAACAGGCAGGTGGAGTGGGGAGCAGGAAGACAGTAGCGCCGTACAGGAGCTGGGACAAACTCAGTAGCCCTGAAGATCAGAACCAGGGCTGGGGGCCATTTGACTAAAACAGTCAACTCCATCTTCTTGAGAGATGCACTTGGATCATCTCCAGGCAGGAGAGGGGGCTTCAGCCTTAGAGTTCTGTATCATCTCTCATTCTATAAGTCACCGCTGCACAATGCTGGCACGTAGTAGGTACTCAGTAAATATCTGTTGATTGGATGAGCTTGCTATGGTATTCAAGGGACTTGGTGGGGCAGGAATGGGCTTTGATAATTTGACAGACAGTGAAGGAGATGGCTGGCCAAGTTCTGGGTGGCAGCTAACCCTTGATAGTCTCAGGGCTGATGGACTCTGTCTCAAGAGCTGAGCTCAATTTGCATCTGTCCGCCCTCTGGGACCGCTGAGACAGTTGCCTCCAATCCCGGTGCTGTGTGGTTGCATTCCTAGCCATGGCCAACAGGTGGCAGTGCTGCCTGGGCCATGAGACCAAGCTTAAGGATCCCGTGGCAGAGTGGGCTTCGTGCCCTCATGCAGGGTTAACGTCCCCTATTTGAGAGCATATGGCCCCTAGGGTGAGAGTAACCAGCCATCAGGGACCTGCTGAGTCCAAGACAAGGAGAGGGGAGAGTTGAGACCTGAAAGCAGCCAGCCCGATGTGAACTGGACATTATCCACCTCTCTTCCAAAACCAGCCATTACTGGGGCTCATTTCTGGGCATTAGAAAGGTATAGGGGCTTGAGGCTTGTCTTTACCCAAGCTCATAGCTGCTTCTGCTCTAGATTGGGGGATAGAGCTTGCATCCCCTCTGTACCCCCAAGCTCTGACCTCTTCTGTGATTAATGAGCTGACGATTCTGCATCGATAAGGAATTAACCTGGAGCCCCTACCCATCAATAGTCAGGAGTCCAGGTCCCCAGCTCCACCCCCACCCCTGATCGGAGTGCTTCAGGCCCCCCACCCCCAGTGGACCAACCCTGCACTGCTTCTGCTTCACAGGGACATCCAAGTCCTCTTCCCCACACTGCTGCCAGGAATTAACTCCTTAACTGCCTCTGTCCATACCACCCCATCACCTACCCCTTCCTGCACACATACACACAGGCAGCAGCTGTTTATATTGGTTTAATCCATGTCAAATGTAGTTTACAAAGGGGAAGGACAAGTACCTTTGTATAGAATATACAGACACAGCATCACACCGTGGGGCCCACGGGAGGGGCGGGGGAGACCACTTTCCCTGGGAACAGCAGTTCTAATCCCAGGAATGGTTCTTGGTAGAAGGCTGGGCAGCCAGGAGCATACTCATCCAGCCCCAATCTCAGCCCCTGCTTCAGCTCGGTTCCCATTTCCTGTGTCTCCCCTCTCCCCCAACTCCTTATAAAGAGCCCCAGGAGCTAAGACTAAGGAGAGGATCGTGTCCCTTGAGGCATGTGCCCCATGTCTGGGGGAAGAAATATACACCACTGAACACCGAGCACGTGGGAGAGGGAAGGGATACCATGGGAGAGAGAGAGGCAGGCACCCTGAGAGGTGGATGGGCCGAGCCCCCAGCCAGCCCTGAAGGGGGCACTGCTTCCAGGTGTTCTTAAAAAAAGAAGAAAATCATACAACCAAAGGGGTGAGGGTGGAGTGGGGGGCGAGGGGTTGTCCCATTTATACACAACATTGTAAACATACACAGTCTATATTACATGTGCTTCAGTCTGGTGTTTGCATGTCTGTCTGTCCGTCTGTCAGTCTGGGGGCTGTATCTCAGGAGCCTTGCCCAACTATTCCCCTTCACTCCCACCTCCTTGCCCCACCTTGGGAACAAAACCCCAAACAGCAGTATGGTCCTCAGTTTTGGTGGGAACCAGCAGGCAAGGCCTGGGTCTCAGCCTCCACTCTGGCTCCAGAGTCGTGTGTGCGTGTGTGCGTGTGTGTGTATGTGTGTGTGTGTGTGCACGCACACGAATGTGCACGTGTGTGTGCGCATGTATGTACATGGGGAACCTGTGTGCAAATATGTACAAGGGGGAGGGTCACGTCACAGAGGCGGGCAGGTGGGGCTGCTCCAGGCAAGGCCTGCTGGGGGTGGCTAGCTCACAAGTAGATTCTCCGCAGGTCTCCGGGCGCTGTGATGGTGTTGCACTGAGGGCAGAGCTTCTTGGCACCCTGCAGGGAGAACAGGGAGGGCTCTGGTTATGCACACTATGCTGCATACTTGCTCATGAGAGCACCTGGGCCCAGAGCCATGTCCCCCTGCACCAGTTGTATGCTGGCACCTTGGTCCTGTCAGCCCAGGCTGGGGATGCATGGGCAGCCTCTGCAAGCAGGCAGGCATGCTCCTGTGTTGGGGGGACGCCAGGATCAAACCGCCTGGCCAGCCCCGCAGCGGGAGCCCCGGTAATGAGAACAAGGCTGGGTCCAGCTGTGGCTGCCTCGGCCCTAACGAGATTACATGCGGCCTTTGATCAGGACACAGAGCCCACGTCCGGGCCTTTTATTGCTGTCTCCGGGCGACATTTTAATGGCTGCTCCCGAGCGAAGAACAGGGGCAGGAGCAGAAGGAGCTTAGTAATGGCAGGGGGAGGGGCTGAGGCCCTAGTCCTGCTTATCCACACCCAGCCTCCTCCTGACCTGGGATCACACCAATACGTGTGATACAGTGGGCCTTGGGGGTGGGCAGAGCAGGCAGTGAACCCATGGAGGGAGAGAATTTAATAAAGCTGGTGGTGGAGACAAGAATGGGGGGAGTTTGGGGGGGTGAACATCCTGGTTTCCCGCTGCTGTGTTTGATGCTCGTGCTCTCCCCTGCCCTTGCACCTCCCTCCCCTCAAGCAGGCTCAAGCCTAAGCATGGACATGTGGGTAGCACCGGAAGTAGCCACCCACTCCCCAACCCCCATGCCACCTCACCAGGGTCCGCAGCCAGCACTCCTCGCAGTGCACATGCCAACACTGGATGGACGTTAGGGGCATCGAGTATGAGTCCTAGGGAGGAGGTGGGCAGAGAAGGGGGGGGGGTCACTCTGAGGCTGGTCTACCCTCTAAAGAGCTCAGATCACAGTGCAGAGGCCCTTTCCAACCCCCAGAGGGCACTGAAGCCTGACCAAAGGCATCCCAGGTTCCCTTTCTCTCACCATACAGATGAGGCATTTGTAACGGTCCCCACGGGATAGCTGCCGTTCAAGTTCCCTGACCCGAGCCTTCAGGGCCTCAAACGTGGTCACAGCTGAATCTTCGGTGATTCTGTGAAGAGGACAGCATGGTTGGGCAGGCAGCAGGCTGACATCTCTAATCTGAACCTCCAGCCCACACCACCCTTAAATTCCAGAACTGCATATATAAATGTCTCCCGGATATCCCCGCCCCCCACCTGCCCATATCCTATATTTGTAAACTCCATCTTCTGGAATTGAACTCCTCATCCTCCTTGTTCTTCCACCTCCATCCTGGTCAATTTCCAAACCAGATACGTAGGAACCATTCTCAAACCATTGCTTCCCAGTCACCCTCGGCGCCCACAATCTGTCATCTAGCTCCTAGTATCTGTAGTCTCTCCACCGCTACCACTAGTCCAGGCCCTCATGACTTCTCCTACGATCCCTCCACTGACCTGAATGGCCCCTCCTCTGCCTCCAGATCCCTCATTCCATTCTCCCAGCACCTAGAATTTTGCAAATTTGACTGTTTCTACTTCTAACATCTCAATGTTTCCCTCAGAATAAAGCTCTACTAAACTCCTCATAAACTGAGACCGGGGACTCCTTGGTCTAGCCCCAGCCTGCATCCTTCAGCACTGTGCCACACTTGATGCTCTATCCACACCAAACTATAAAGCCTCTCCACACGCTCCACCATTTTTCACTCCCTTGGCTTCCTGCGGCACTTTCTGCCTCCTCTGGGCCACCCTACCTCCTAACTCACCAGAAGCCTTTTCCAACCCTCCTGACAGCACCACTGCCGGTGGCTGCTCTTCTGTACTCTATAGCACCCTGCACCAGACTCCACCACAGCAACACAACTGCAAACGTCCTTGTCTCCTGTACGAGGCGTAGTTTTCCAAGGGCAAGCTGCCCATGCCACCAATACTGACTACGAACGTCAGCCCCCTGGCAGGCACGTGAGTATGAGTAAATCTTAGTTGACCGAAAAGCCAGTCTCACTCCTGGAACAGTCAGAGATGTGGGGACTGCGTGAGTCCCACAGAATCCAGTCCTGGGCCACAGGCCTGCCTACCTCAAGGGCTCCTTGTTGTTTCTTCCTGGGCAGGCACATCAGATGGCCTGAGAGTCCTCGCCTGCTGTTCAAGTCCTGCCCGTGAAGGTCCCCTGTAACTTCTTGAAGACTCTTTGGGCTGCAGTACTGAACTAGCTAGTGAATAGCTAGGACTATCCTGAGGACTGATCCCTCCTACCCCTCCTAAAACAAGTGGACAGAACCCAGAGGAGCTCACCGAGGGAGAAGAATGCTTCTTGGAGAAGACGCTACTAGAGATGGGCGTTAGGGAATAACAATGATGGTAATGCAAATAAAAGAGCCAACATTTATTAAGTGCTTACTGAATGCCAGGGCCTGTACTGAGGGATTGAAAATTATTATTTTATTTACACCTCACAAAACCCCATGAGGAGATTCGAATATTCCCATTTTACATATGAAGAAACTAAAGCAGCAAAGGAACATTAAATAGCTTGCTTATGGTTCACACAGAATGGGGGAGGTGGGATTCAAACCCCAAAGACAGATGCTGTGATCAACCAAGAACTACATGACTAACATTACAACACTGGAAATACCCAGGAGGAGCTGGGTCTCCAGGTCTAGGGACCAGTAGGAACACAGGCTAAGAGGCCCAAGAGACCCAGGTGGCTGTTTAAGGCTCACCTGTGGGTAAGTAGACAATGCTAAAGTGGGCAAGGAGATTCTATCAGAAAAGACTTCAGAGGCACAATCAGAAAGTGAAGTTTATCTCACAGGCAATGGGAAGTTGCTGGGGGTGTTGGAGGAGGGCTGTGACAGGGAAGAGCTGAAGAGCTGAGGCTACAAGATGTATTCAATCAGGAGAAAGAGCGGACTGAGGGGGAATTGTAAGTGTGGTGCAGTGTGGCAGAGATGTTCTCCTAGGGTGAGCTGTTCTGCTAGCTTGGAGCAGAAAATCGGTTCAGAAAGCCTGAAAGCTTACAGATGGTCTTTCCCTGCTGGGCATAAGTGGTACTGGGGGGCACAGGGAGGATGGTGGGTAACATTCCACGGGCAACAACAAACTTTGACCTCTGACCTTTCTCTCTTAGGGCAGAAATACAGAATTTGAATTCGAATTTCTTAGCAGAAACACAGAATATGACTTCTCGATGGCTGTGTCCCTATGCCAGAGATGCCCTAGATCTATTATCCATAGGTCTGTGACTCCCTCTCTGCCCTACGTCTCTCCAGGGAAGCTGCAAAGGGCTTGACTCCATTTCCTCTGGCATTGGCTGATTCTCTGGAAGTGTCCATTCAACTTTCCAGATCTGGAAGCCTTCACCACCCCCTCTACCCTTACTATCACCAGCACAGCTGGCTCTTCCCCTGGCATTTTGCCCAATGCCATATGTGCCACCCCATCTGCTGGTAAATTCTTGACAAGGAGACAAGGATGGGTAGCTGTGCTCTCTTTCTCTCCCAACGACCATGCTGGGCATTTGCCTGGTCCTATGTAGTTATTTTGAAAATTGGGAAACAAAGGCCTGGAGTTGGGGGCACAGGGCTACCCCAGAGCTGAGCACTCTCAAACCCCAAATCAGAGGAGTTAGATATACAAAGCAAACAGGATGAGGCCAAGAGAGAATGAAGCCATCTCTCCCTTTATACCCAAAAGCTCCAAGGCCACATCCAACTCCAGAGCCCACCTTATTGTGGATTTGCTCAGCATACACCTGACCTCTAATCTCTGCTCTGGTGTAATACCCAATTCTCTAGCTCCTGATCCAGGCTGCTTCTGAGTTATTCCTGAGACCCTCCAAGGCATGGAGTGGAGAATTTCCTGGAAGAAACTATGGCATCCTACCTTCCTGCTTCCCCTAGGTGGTGAATAAGATCTAGGACAGGAACCTATGTTGTATACGAGGAAGAGAGAAGCCATAGGGACTGAAGGGTCCCAATCTGGGCAGATCCAGACCCAGTGGAGATCTCTGCATATGACTGTCTATGACGCATCCCAGAGAACCCTGCCTACTGGTTCCTGTGCTCACACAGGTGGGACAGAAGTCTCAACTTTCTCCAGCCTTGGGTGGGTAGTACCTTCATGGATGGCCACTAGCTCTAGCCCCCACCTCCCCCTCGGGCGCCATCCCTGATTAATGATCTTGTCTTTCTGATTTATGAGCAGCCCCTCCAGACGAGGGTGGGCGCCCCTTATGGCCCCGCCCGCCCCGCTCAGCTGGAGTAGGAGAGAATTATTAAATAAACATCCATACGTCATTCCTCCCCCCCCCACCCCCCTATGCTGGTTGCGCCGAACCCGTGCGGCCCGCTCCAGCACTGACACGGAGCAGCTGCGGTGATTCATGGGCAGCCGGGCCCCGAGCCGCGGCCCATACATCATGCCAGCAGCACTCGCGGCCCCGGCCGAGATAAACTGATCAACCACAACGGGCTGGAATGAATTTATGACAACACAAAATGGAGGGAAACAAATGGGAGGTGACCCTGGGCCACCGACCCAGCCCTGCACCGGCCTGCAATCCACTCTCCTGGCAGGAGGCAAGATGGAACACTGGCCCTGGAATGAAGAGGCTGCCTTTTAACCCCAGGCAACCTAGCCTCCAGCAGAGAGAGGGGTGGGGTGCGGGGAGTTAAGCAATGGCCAACAGCAGCAACTCCAGGCAGCCAGAGCTGGACAATACCACCTCTTGGGCCAGAACTGGCCTTGCATGGGCTTCTGGAAAGACAGGAAGATGCCCAACTGATTTGCTTGTGGCTCCTGGGGATCCAGGCCAGGGGCTGCCCAGCCCCATGTGAAGTGCTAACAGATCCCCTTTTCCCCTGCCAGAGAACCTAGGCCAAAAATTCCTACCAGAAGTGATGAGACCCAATGCTCCTGCCTAAAACCCACTGCAAGCGCCACCCGGGACAAGAAAAATGAAACCAATTTAGCTCCCGATTAAGAAACAGAAACTGGAGATGAATCAAGTGCGCCGGCTGGGCTGGGCGGCCATACATCACATTCCCGGGCGGAGGCCGCCGCAGCGGGCAGGCAGGCAGGCGGACTACTCCTCCCTCCGCCAAGACTCCCAGGGCCGTGGCCCAGTGATCAATTCACAGAGTCATGCTTAGCACCAGCTGGGCCCCAATGCCCGTCGTGTGCCCAGGGCTGCAGGATTAAGTCGCGTTCTGGAGGCCAGGAGCCTTAGCAGCAGGCCTTCCTGCTAGCAAAGAGCCCCTCTCTCCCCCCTCCCTCTGAACTGCCATTCCAGAGGCCCCCCTCCTGGCCAGACACTCACTTCTCGATGTCACTATTCTTGCAGGTCTTCTGCATGGCTTCCTGCTTGCTGCTCTCACCGTTGCTGGTAGATGGCATCTCTGCTGGGACAGAGGGGCAACTCATACTCTGGCCAGACTGGGCAGCACAGGTGAGGGGCTGGGCTTGAGTCAGTCACCACCACCCAAAGAGGTCTCCTCTACCCATTAATTACTCCTGTGGTGGGTCAGGACTTACCATCACTGGCCCATTTAGAGAACTCGGGCGTGATGCGTGTGCTGGGAGGGCCGCCACTAGGGAAAGGAGAAGAAAAGAACAAAGTGAGCTCTAAAGGCAGGTGGGGGAGCCCTGAGAGTGGGTACTAGGCTGACCCCTGCCTCAGGACTTCCCACCCCTCTATCCCACCCACCCAAGCCTGTGCCCACACTTGCTTTAGGACTGCACCCCGGAGTGCCTCTCTCTCCTTGGCTTCACCAGGCTCCTCGCCTGTGCAGGGGATGACGTCAGCTTCTGTGTATCTGGCATGGTGGTCAAGGACAACAGATCCTAGTTTACAGTAGGCCATGAAGGTTGAATCCTAGTTAAAGCTCAGACACTGACCCCAAAGGTGGGGGGGGGGTGTGTGTGGATGGTATGGGCAAGTACCAGAGGTGCTGGCTACTTTTTAAATTCCCTTTGACCTGTCCCACCAGCCCCACCTTGTCCCACAGTGCCCCAAGGATACTGTGGCTTCCCATACTCCAGAGTGTCATCCCCATCCACATCCAGGTCAGCATCACTGTCCGGATTCTCCTTGCCGCTGCACATGACGAAGCCAGAGCCTGTGGGAAGCAGGACGTGAGGAGGGCCAGGGGCCAGCAAGACTAGGCCAAGAGTGCCCTTTCTGTTCTCTCTAGGTAGGGGTCAGGTTTTGGGCCAGGTAAGGCTCAGAAATTTGGGCCTGGAACATAGAAAGCCAATTACTTAGCCAATTACTCGTGGCTCTGACACTCCAATCCCTTTCACTCTGCGTACCTCATCCTTCTCTGCCACTTCCTGCTGCTCCTAGTGGTCTCTGCTCATAAACTAGACCATTCATACACTATGTTAGGTCCTCAGGAGACACCCAAGCTAGCCCTGCTGCCCACCTGTCTTCTAGGTCTAGGAAGAGCAGGAAGAAGACACAGAAATTCAGGTCTACAAGGCTATCCCCAACCAGGACCTGGGCATCCCCCTGTGTCCCATGGTCCAGCCTGACAGTCCATCAGAGGGAAGAGCAAACTGGCTAGGGCCAGTCAGAGGCACACAGCAAGACCCCCAGCCAATGTCCTGATTTTGGCCGCCAGGTCCTTGCCAGCAAAAACACCAGGCAGCTGTTCAAATATTTGGTGTCTGAAGCGCCTGACATTAATTATTCATCTCCACCTCACTCAGCCCAGATTCCTGGACAAGTGCAGTTATAAAGGGATTAGGAAGGGACAGATGAGGGAGGAAGGCACGCACACCTGCTTCTGAAAGCAATCCATGAAGACAAGCAGGCTGGGTGGACACAGGGCCGTTGGCCAGGCAGGTGGCTGTCCCTACCAAGGTGTGCTTGGCCTAGCCACTGGTAGACCCCTGGCCAACGGGGAGCGGGGGAGCTGCTGAAGTCACATTAGGCCCCCTTAACCTGCTATGTGCTCTGACACCCAGGACCACCCTTCCTGATGGCCAGGGTCAGGGGCCACAAAGCCGATTGCTTCTCCCTCCCTGCCTCTGACTCCTCTCAGTGGACTGAGACCATACCCTATTGGCCAGCATAGCAACCATGCCAGGACAGAAAGAGATGAAAACGATGGAATCTGTGGCAAGTAGAAGCAGCAAGGAAATCATCAAAGAGATGAGGAAGCAGCTCAGGGTTCTGTCTGATAATCTCATAAATTTCTTCTTATCCATTCTTTCCACTCTCATCAGGATGACAATCTTATAACGGGTCCTCGAGCCTCTTGTCTATTCCTTTATCCTGCTTACCATATGGCTCTGACCATTCCTTTCCCAGCTCCAAAACCAGCTATGGCTTCCCACTGCATACAAAATCTTCTCAGCCAGATCCGTCAAGATGTGGATGCACCTACTTCTCCACCTTTGCTCTTTTTCTCATTTTACTCCATAAGCCAGATGCCTACAGATACGCTATTTACTGCTCTTCAGAAAACCCTGTATATCCTGTTCTTGAGACTTTAGCTTGTGCTATTCACTCCATGTGGAAAGTTCTCCATCTTTCAAGTCCATTTCCAAGGCATTTTCTTCCTGATCTTTCTTCTCCCATCTACACCTCTGGTCTCTGGTCTCACAAAGGCTCCATCCATCCCAAAGGCAAACAGCACAAGGGAAAGAGAGAAGCTAGGCACTGCCTAGGCTCCACCCCTCCCCGACAATCCTCATTTCCCCCTCTACACTGAGGCATCAACAAACTCGAGGCAGCAGGCAGGTCAGCAGCAGGGCCATTAAGCTGAGAAAACACCAAGTTACAGCTCTGTCTCCTGTTCACAGCCAGGTGTCCTGACAAGCAATTCCCTCCTTGTGGGTGAGTGGCACCTCTATAAACCCTCTGACAGTTTGGGAGACAAACTCTGCCATCAATCAGAATGTAGCTATCAGGTTCACTTACAGCCTGTGCCCCCGAACCCTGCCAACGCCCCCGCCCCCACGTACATGCAGCTCAGCAGTCAGCCTCCCATCTTTGCCTCAGCCTGGCCCTGCCCAGCCCTGCCTGGTAAGTGGACAAAAAGGAAAGCAAAGAATCCATGGCAAAGCTGATAAAACAGGGTACCCCAAAGATGCCAGGAAAGGTCCCAGTTTCTCAACACAGAAAGTAGCCCTATGGCCTGAAGTCCTCTCCTCTGACAGGCCTAGAACAGGACTCATACTCCAGCAGAGCATAGCTACTGTGCTTTCCCCAACCCTACGTGTTTGCTCGTGTTCCTGTGCTTTTGTACATCTTATTACCTCTTCTCCCTCCTGGTCTACAAAACAGATGCCTGCTTGTTCTGCAAGTCTGACCTAGCTCAACCACGCTTCCTGTTAGGAACTCACAGTGCCTATATGCATAGCTGCTCCAGAAATACTTCCGCAATGAACTCACCTCAGGAATATTCTTTCAGCCTTTACTGAGCTCATCCTCTGCCTGGGTTGGCATTGGAGACAAAGAATTTCAAGATCTGATCCCCACCCTCAAGGTGCTCAGTGTGGAGACTTCCCCAGGTATTTCTATACAGATAGGTGTCCTTTCCTTGGTGTCCACATGGACTCCTATGGAACTCCAAAGTCATTACATGTATTGTCATGGTCCCTCACGGACTGAAAGCCCAGGTCTGACTCACTACTGTGATCTCAGCACCATCCAGCAGACCTGGCCAGGCCCAGAGCAGGTGCTATACAAGACACCCCAGCAGAAATGACTAACCACTGATGATACTGTTCTACGAAGTGCTGAGAGCCCTGCGTCAGAAAGGAGGCTGAGGTGTGAAGCCACTCAGGATACAACCTTCCCTATCAGCTTCCCCCAGCTGGGTGGTAACCTCCTGCTCCTCTGACCAGCCAGGCAGGACAGAGAGCATGGCACATCTTATCTGCCAAGGAAAAGGCCTGTCTCTGGTCTGAGCAGTTCATTCTGACCCTGACCCCATCCTGCAGTGGAGACAGATGTTGGGAACTTCTTCCTACCCCCACAGGTGTTCAGAACGGGCTGCCACTGCCAATTTCCCTCTTATGCTGCCCCAGCCTGCTCCAACCTCCTTCCCAGCACATTAAACTTTATTTTCTTAATGAAATGTCACTTGCTGACTTCTGGCAGAATCATAATAAAAAGAAACGGCCATAAAGCCATTTTACGCAGACAGCGCCCCCACCAGCTTGCCCCCCCCCTTCCCCGGTTTGAGAGGAAAGCTCCACAGTCATTTTATGTTCTCAGCTGCTGGCACATCCCAAGCCAGTACTCAGAGGCAAGATGGCACACAGAGCTCCTTTCCAAGCCTCTGGCTCCTGTTCTGTATAGCTCTGGGGATAACAAGCAAGCTGCCACTCCTGCTGCTGCTATCCAGGGAAGAGACTCAGCTCCCTGGACCTCCAAGATGACCTGGAGTACCCTTTAGTCAGCAGGGGAGGCCCCTTGCTATGGCTCAGCCCCACCTAAAGTAGCACAATGTGCTGGGCTGCTATCTATAAGCAAACTGAGCCTGATGGTCAATGACACTCAGCAGAGTGGGTTCTGGGAGGGTGGGCAGTGTGAAAAATCCCTTCCCTGCAAATGAGTACTTGGCAACAGAGAAAAAGAGGATTCGGTACAGAAATGATAAGCAAGTCTAAATTTTATAAAAATGACCCCTCTCCCATAAACTCATTTCTTCCTGGCTCATTGAGGAGAAGAAAAAAAAAAAAATCAGTGTTAATTTAATCAATCGATTAGGTGATCGATTGAGAAACTGGAGATGCCCGTTTACTGGGGGCACTAACGTCCTGGAACCTGAAACCACAAAAAAAAGGAGCCATCAATTTCCTCACCTGCTGCTCCTAACAAAACCAGAGCCCAGGGAGAAAGGAAAGTCTTGGGGCCCTCCAGAGGCTGTGCTCTTGTGGCGGGGGCGGGGGGGTTGTGTGTGTGGGGAGGAGACAGGGGCAGCAGCTTCCGGAGAGTTTTACACTGGAATTAGTTACAGATGCAGTTACGGTGTCTTGTGTAAACGCCATCGATTGGGGAGCTGACAGTCTGGGGAGCTGCGATGCGGGACAATCAATCGGCCTGCAGTGTCACCTGCCACCTCGCTGAACAGTTGACAATGCAATTATCCAGTGTGGAGGCAGGGAGTTGGCGTGTGTCAAACGCACTTAGCCACTTTCCGGGCCTCCTCAATAACGCGTTTCACTGCCTCACGTCAGGAGAGACGCAGAGAGACAGACGCCGTTTAAAACCATTGATACTTGCTCCTTCTGCTTGCACTCCCTCTGTCCCAGCTTAACAATTGTGTTCCAAAAGGCGATTAAATCCCCGTCAGTCAGTCGCCACAGGGGACGGAGGTGCCCTGCTCTTTGCCACCTCTTCTCACCCCTCCCACCAGGCGACAGTTATAACTAAAGGTGGTAGGGAGCTGGAAGGCAGCAGCCCTAACCCTCTCCATATCAAGACTGCCTCCAGCAGTCGGCTGTTCCAACACCTGTCACTGACCAGACAAGGCAGCACGGCTGCACTGGGGAACATTTTTAGCAGCTGGGGCTCCCACCTTCTGGGAACTAACATGCCAAAGGGAGCAGGGGCTAGGGGAAGGCCTACTTCTCTGTGCCCTTGGACTCACAAAACCTCTCATTCCCTGACTCAGAATCTCGTGAAGTTTTAGCAAGCAACAGCCAGTTAAAAAATCTGTGCCACAGCTACCCTGCCTGTCCTCTCCATGAGATCTCATCCCAGACTACTTGGAAGCAGCCTAAATCCAAGACAGGAACCTGAGAAAGATGCAGTCCCTAGGCTAGGATCTGGGCAGGGCAGAGGCCTGAAGAGCAGTTCTCTTAGTCCCCATAGTCTCCCTCCCCTCCACCTGTTTGCTTCAAAGGGGCTCAGTGCTGGATTCTAGTAATGTGTTTCCCCGCCAGGGCTCAGAGAGACAGCTGCAGCACCTTCTATTTCCCGTGCAGCCTCCTGGGAAATTTTTCCATCTTGCCACTCTTGTGCCTGCCACATCACTGTCACCTTATCTGAAATCAACCATTCCTATGTCCTCTCTCCAGCCTGTCCACTCCAGATATGGTGGGCTCCAGGCTCCCCAAATCCAGCTGGGTGAACTTTCACTGGCAACCAATCCAGGGGAGGGATCAAAGCTCAACATGAGTCTCTTCTCTAGGACCCAGGACTGGAGATAGAAAATGAGGAAAGGTGTGGTTCGTCTGTCACATACCTTCTTGACTACAGATTGGAGTACGTTTGTCCTCAAGGGCTGTATGATTAGGTTTTCCCTGGGGCCTGCTACTCTAGCCCAGAGGCTTCTTGCTCTGCTCAGGGCTGGCATGGTACCCCAGAAGAGTATCTTTTACTCCTAGCTGCTGAACTCTCTCAGGGGAATGTTGGTGAAGCACTAGGCCCTGTGCCACCCTCTATGCAACTATAATGCTGGGTGGGAGGAAACAGCAGTAGCAGGTTAGCAAACCTAAGGTACTGAGAGGTCCAACAGCTTAGGCACACAGTCCAGAATTTCTGAGAACTAAGAAGGCCACAGTATTTCCTAGACACTGAAAGTTTTAGGTCTTCCAACCTACTCTCTTGAAATCTTTATTTCCTTTAGCCTCTTAAAGATCTATGTCCAGCTGGACCTATCTTGGTGCTTACCTGTTCTGTCTGGTCCTTCATTTTGTTCTAAAGTCCCAATGCCAAACACTCCTGGGCCTGAGCTATCCGGTCTTGCCCTCAATAGCCATAGGTCCAACTGCAAGGCCCGTTCCCCTCAGTCAAGTGTCTCCACCAAAACTCTCCCTTGTTCACTGGCTCCACAGCAGATTATGTTCAAGGTAACAGATCTGCTCCATCAAACCAGTTCCCAGTGGGCCTGGTGGGAAGCTTTGCTGAGGATGACGAAGGGGCCCTGGTCTGGGGGAAGGAATAGGGGATGATCGGATACAGGAACTTATCTGCAATTCTTCAATTCTTTCATATCTAACAAGGACAGCAATCTCTGTTCTGTCAGCACGCACAGCGCAGCTTAAATGGGCCTCACTGCTCGCCCGCTCATCCTGCCTCTGCTCCCTCTCTCTGAAGTCGGCTGGGCAGCTTCTTCAGCCGGCGTTATCACTCCCTCTAACCGGTCTTGGCAGGCAATCTAATTCCTCCTGAAAAGGTCACCGCCATTTTAACTGCCTTTCAATCACATTAAGCACGCGCTGCCCGGCTTGCGGCCCGGCCCGCCCGGCGGGCGATCAATGCACCACACTGACACCAGCCCGCCTGGCGGGGCCACACCCAACCCCCCAAGAGTTGGGGCCTACCAGTCCTGGCCAGGGAGTGTAGACTGACAGATGGCCAGTTTCTGCAGACAGGGTTTCAGGGGGCAGAGGCAGTCGGGATCAACCAGGGCCTCCTTTGATGCCCCCCCCCACTGAGGAGCCTCAGCCTCCTCTGCTCCACTGTGCCCCGCTCTCTGCCTCGTGGCCCCCGCTGATCTTGCTGTAAAACAGCCTTTCAAGTCTGCCTGTCTTTTGACTGCACTAAGCTGTTTAAGAGGCAGCAGCGGCTTCTATCAGGCAAGCTGGAACCATTCTCTGCAGATAAAGGCACCTCCGGCCCTGCTCCCTCTTCAAGCCTCACTCTCATTCTCGCTCTCCAAATCGCTCAAAGAAAAGCCCCCTTTGAACTCCCCTCAGGAATTCTTGAAAGGAACAACCTCATAGTGTAAACACTCAGAGAAAACTGACACCCGCCCAGGGCCTAAGAGCACCGCACACCGGCTCTCCAAGTGCATCCCAGCACGGGGAAATACTGTCAAATCAGCAGGCCTTATGCAGCTTTATCCCCTGTAAGCCTTGTCTGGTGCCCAGAAACCATCAGGTCCAGATCTGTGCCAAGAAACCTAAGAAGTTGCCACAGTAATAGAAGGCGTGAGTATTTCCAGCTGCCAACAGAGCGAACCCAGAGCAGCATCCTGCAACTGACCCTGAATGGGCTGTCACCAGACACCTGCGTGTACCATTCCCAGGATCCTGGTCTTTGCCGCTCATCTTCTCAGGGCCTCAGGCACTCTAAAACTCTGGGACAGGACAATAGCGAAGTGGCAAATGAACTCTCCACTCAGGCTCGGGCAATGGTTTGGGCTGATTTACCTTCCTGATTTACACTCTGGCTTGCCCCAAATGCTTGGAGAATGAGAGAAACCCAGAAGCATAATGCCCCACCTGGGCTTGCTGCCCCTTCACGTATCCAGTCTGCACTGCACGGTACTATGGAGACCACTCCTCAAAACCAGCCCATGCAGCAAAGCCCCCATAAGTCAGACACCCTCTTCCCAGCTGCTGTGAGATTCCCCAGGGACCAAACACATCAGGGCTCCCAAGGGTGTTGCCCAGAGAATTGGAGGCAGATGGGAAGCAGATTGGTTCACTTAATGATTGTAAGGTGCAGAGCCAGCTGTGCTTGTGCACAGAGAGCCGGAGGCCAGGAGGCAAACTGCTTCCCTTTCCTCCTGCCCAAAGCAGAGGAGTCTGACAAGAGGACACGACCCTGGGCATCCAACCTGTGTACTGTTTGACCTGGTGAGGGGTGGGAGACTTCCACTGAGCGAAGTCATATCCCTCCAAGGAGCTGGGAGGGTAACGGAGCTGTGCAAAGCCCTGTAGACCCCTCTGCAGCAACTGGGGAGCCCAAGGGAAGCAAGGAGCAGCTGGGCCCAGGCCCCTCTTGCTTCAGGGCAGAGGGCACCCAGGGAGAAGGGATGGGATCAGAGCTAAAATTAGATTCACCAATGAAGCTCAGGGGAGGTCAAATTTTGCCATAACTCACTCTCTCCTCTGTAACTGATTTCCCTGACGTGGGGTTGAGGAGGAGGAGGAAAATCCAATGTGTTTGCCTGGAAGCCCTGAGGGCCCCCAGTGCTGGAGGTGTACAGCAGGTTGCTGGATTCTCATTTATCAGCCTTAAGAGGGATGGAGTGATAAATGCATAACCGTCCCTTTAATATTTTATGCAGGTGCTAACGCGGCTTGGCTGTCACCTTCAATGCATCACCCGAGGCTGAGAGCCCCCCTCGTCATTCCTAGCTTGCAGCCTCACAATTCCATTTCCCCACCCAAATACATCCATTTTAATATGCACATCACAGGCAGGCAGCACGGTCACAAAGGAGCCCCGCCAGCAGCAGTTCCCACGTGGTGGAACGGATGACCAGCCACCAGCCCTGGCCTCTTGGCTCCCAACAGATGGATACCCAGCAGAGGCCTGGCCGCCAGAATGCCACTGCTTATGTGTCAGCTGCTTGTACCTCGGAAACCACCTTCCAGGAGAGTGGTGGCCCGTATCCGCTTCTGCCCGCACCACTCATATTCCTCAAAGCGGTTGCTATTCTCATGCTCGATGTCCACAGCATCGTCCTCGGCCACACAGGAGCCTTCCCTCTGTGAAGAGCAGAGTAGGATCATGTGGGTCCCAGGCCACCACTACCTGCTCCCCAGGGTCTACGAGGAGGGCATAGCCCTAACCTCCAGCTTTGGTGAGCCAGATGGGCCTCCAGATCTAGGGTCCCTTTCACATAAACCAATCTGGAGGTCGAAGACCTGGGCCTCTTCCCAATTATTTTCCATTGGAGCCCCAGGGGAGGAGCGGAAGAATGAAAGCAAAGGAAGAGGGCAAAGAACAGAGAGGAAAAAGCTGCTGAGACCACATGGAGACCCCAACACAGCCCATAAATCTGGGGGTAGTCAGCAGCTAGTGTAGGGGAAGGGAGGGAGGAAGGGGTGAAGAGGTAGGTAGTGATGGCCCCTCTACCTTAGAAAGGCAATGCTCCACATGCCTACTCATCTCCTGCTCCGATCCTGCCAGGGGGCGGTTGCACAGGGGACATACCTGCCCTTCATCTTGCTTCCTCCGTTTCATTTTCCCAATCCGAGCTGCATGGAGAAACCGAAAACAAAGCACAGAACAGGCGAACGGTCACTGTAGCTCCCCTGGTCCCAGTGGAGCTGACACATCCTGACCCCTTGCCAGCCATTAGCCCTTTTGTTCAGTGCCTGATCTGGCCCTCATTATGCAGCGCCTTCTGCTCCTTTGGGGACCGAGCCTTGCCAAGAGCACCTGGGGAGGAGGCTGGTGGTAGGCCAGTAAAGTGTCCACTCTGGCCACAGCTGGCTCAAGTTCAATCCATACTCCCCTACCTGCAGCCTTCAGTAAGTCCAGTGAGCAAAGACATTCCAAGTTGCTAGATATCTGCCCAGAAACCCAAGACCATGGGCTCTCTTAAAGAACATCTCTTGGCTAGAACCCAAGGTCCCTCCAGGGGCCTGATTTGGCCTGCTGTTCACTCATCACCCTTTTTTTTGTTCCAGGGCCAAGGGCCCTGAGGTATAGCCCTTAGTATCCTACCTAGAATCCCTCAGGAAGATTTTCTCTCATGTCCAGATACCATTAAAAAAAAAAAAAAAAAAAAAAAAAAAATATATATATATATATATATACACACACACACACATATATATGGGATGCTTTATGAATTTGCATATCTTCTTTGTGCAGGAGTCATACTAATCTTCTCGGTATCATTCCAATTCTAGTATATGTGCTGCTGAAATAAGCACTCCACTGGTCCCATTTTACAGAAGAGGAGACTGAGGCCCAGTCATACAGGTATAGAGGATCTGAATCAGAGAGCCCACAGTACTTTGAGAGGGCAGCCTTTACTGTGCCTACCCAAACCTGTTCTATCATTTCTAATCAGTGCAGGGGGCTGGCAGGCCCCTGAGGCAGACGGCTGCCTGCCACGCTGTCCCGCAGGGGGCTCAATTCCAAAGCGCACACTGCAAGCCCACAGCACTGCTAATTAATGCTGAGAGATGCAATCATTTCTAATTAGCTCACTAATCCCTCTCTGCAGCCCTCCTGTCACTGAAGCAGGAAGGGGTCAAAACAAGGGACTGCCCCCCTCCCTCTGCAATAGCAGAAGTAGAGCTAGCCACTCTGAGACCAGAGTGATTGGAGTAGCAAGACAATCGGGGAGAAAAATGTTCCCCATTGCAGGGCCAGGAAAAACTTTCTCATGGATATTGATCCTGGTGGGAAACTCATGAATGCAGTTTAGGTGGGGGGGACACAGGTGAAAGGTGATGTTACAATTTAGAGCTTCAGCTGTGTATCAGGCTCAGCATCAAATACCTTACACAAAGTAGCTCATTTAATTCTACATTCAACCTGAAGCAAGGCTGTATTATCCATTTTAACAGAAGAAACTCAAGGCTCAGCGAGAACTAGATACTTGTCCAAGTAGCTAAAAAGCGGCAAAGGCAGGATAAGAAATCAAGCCTGACTCCATAGGTCAGAATGCTCTCCTGTCCTAAGAATCTCCCCACTGACTGATAGCAGCAACAAAGACTGATCCGTGAGTGTGCCAGGGCAGCAAGAACATGCACTTGGGGACCTAACTCTTGCCTATTGAGAGTCTGAGGCAGGGAGCTATTCCAACTCCAAACTAGTAACTCTAGAAAGACCTAAACCAACAGGAAAGCCATCATCCCACCAGGGTTGGCATGAAGTTTGAGACATCTTGGTCAGTAGCCTGGCCCTCATCTTCAACTTCCTGTGCTCTTACCCAGGAGAGGTGACTATGTTCCAGTGTCGTCCTTGATTTTGTGGACAAAGATCTAGATCCCCTCACCCTGACTGTCCTAACGCTTGGAATTTCAGACTTGAGTGACCTTGGCACCCTACAGCCATGACTGGGATGGAGAAGGAATACTAGATATCAGAAAGGCAAGGGGCCCTGGTGGTTCTTCAAGCCTGTATTGAGCAGTGTGCCAATACAAAGGGCCTATCATAGACACTGATGACTGAATAAAGAAATGAATCTTACAGAATTGCCAAGGAGGGCGTGATACTGGACACTGTTCTTGCCCAAGCCACCCAGGACAGAAGATCCCTTGTAATCCCAGGAAAGCACCCTGTTGGGGTTAGACAACACCTGAAAATTCTCAAGGCATTGTCTTGCTGATGAATGAACTCACCATTCACCTTCTAAATCCTGAACTAAGCTTACTAAAATGTAGGTAGGGAAAGGTCTGTATTTGCTTAAGGAGGTAACACAGCACAGTCAAAGAAGCACAAGCTTTGAAGGTAAACTTCAGTTTAAATCATGGTTCAGTTACATCCCAGCTGTGTGTTTTTAAACAAATCACCTTCCCCTCTCCCAGCCTCAGTTTCCTTATCTACAAAATGTGTGTTACCACTTTCTTCTCAGAAGTGTTGTGATAATGATGCTTAACATGGGGTCAGCCCATAATGAATGCTTTCCCGTTCCCAGATTGGAGTTCAGCCAGGCAGCAGAAACCAAGTGGCAGGAGCTGGCCAGAGACCCTAAAGCCCCTTACAGCTAACACCCAGATATACCACACCCATGTCAGCACAAAAAGCTAGGATCATCCAATTGTGTTCAGCAAACAGCAATGCTCCAGAGGTTTGAATCCAAAAGGGGGGGGCGCCAGGTAGTGCATACACGACGTGCTTTCAGAGAAGGCCTCTAAGAGCTGTCGAGCCCACGCTGATCACCTTTGTGAAATGTGGGCCGACTGATAACTCAAAGAGCCCTGGGATGAGTTAGTTCCTGTTGCCGTGGGAACTCCAGATCTCACTGCATTGTCAAGTCTCAGCAGAGAGGCTGTATTCACACTACTGGGCACTGATTAAAAACTGGAAGAAAAACATTCTCAGCGCCCTGCCGGCTTGTACAGTGAGGTCCCAGCAGTTTGCAAATTCAAAGCTGAGCTCCCGAGTGGAATTGTGTAGCTTGTTCCTCATTCTCTGGTACTTATTGCCCGCCAGGGTTCTTGAAGGCCTTCAGAGAGGCGTGGGCAAGAGCTGGAACCATAACCTCCATTAGACAGACGGGGAAACTGAGGGCGGCCACCTTGGTTAGCACATTCTCAGGCGCTGTGACTGCGACGAAGCCAAATGGCCCCAAAGTCGAAGAGACCCAGGCAAGCCCGGAGCTTCAGGCAGTGAGGGAGGGAGGAGGCCGGGGGTGGGGCGGAGGGAGGGGCCGGGCAAGACTCACCATTCAGTCGGGTCTGCCGGTTGGCTCGCACTCGCAGGAAGGTCTGGGAGAAGATCCCGGGCAGAAGCAAAAAAAGAGAGCGTCAGGCGCGGCCTGGAGCCCTGACCCCCGCCCCAGCACTGGACCCCGGTCCCGGGCTGCCCCGCCCCAAACAGCCCGTAAACAAACCTACTTCCTCCCTCCCGCCGGCCCCCCTGCTCCGCCGGCCGTTCCGGGCCCTCGGCATAGCCGCCGGGGGATGCTCTAACGGGACCCCGTGGCCGCCGCACGGTGCCGCCCCAACCCCGGTCTCCGGCGCTCCGGGCCCTGCGGCCGCCCGGCCGGCGAGGGCGGCGATGCGGGCGGATTCCCCCCGGCTGCCCGGCGGCGGCGGCACCTCAGCTCCCACCGGCGGCGGCGGCCATGTTGGCCCTGATCACGTGACCCACTGCCGTCGCGCGCCGGGGTGAAAGTTCACGATGGGGGGGGGCGGGGGCGGGGGCGGCCGGACCAGGACCAGGAAACAGCTGCTCTTACTCCGGTAGTAACCGGCTGGGGCCGCCCTGGGGTCCCTCCCACCGCACCCAAAGCCTACCAGCCCCAGTTTTAGACACTGCCGGGTCCTCCCACCCCGCTCCACGCGCCCTCCCCGCGCGGAGCTCCTTCAGTCCCAGAGCCTCAGCCCGGACCCCGGCCCTGCTGCTGGCGCTTTGCTGGGGAGGAGGCGTTTGGATTCCGGGTCGTCTCTGGGCGGTCCCACCGAGTGTCCCAAATTGTCCCGCCCCAACCCCTAGCCTTTCTGTAGTCCCGTTGTTAGAGGATTCCCATTTCTGCTGTCTGCTGGACAGCCCCTGGAGCTTTCACGGGTACCTCACACCCACACAGCCAACGTGGAACTCAACATCCCGCAAGCAGCCGCTTTTCTCCTGGGTGCTCAGTTCGTAAGGGGATACCACCATCCACTCAGGTGTGCCCACACCGGAAACTTTAGAGGTGTCGTTGGCCCCACCCTCCATTCCTCATACTCAGTCCAACTTTAGATTCCAGGAAGTCTGTCTTTAAAGGTCTCTTAAATGTTCTCATCTCCACTTCTGCGCATTTCCTACTCATCTTTCCAGACCTAAGCAAAAATACCTTTCTTTTCCTCCCGTTAGAGTGCTTCCATCTCTACCCTCATTATAGCTCATACAAATTTGTACGGTGGGCTGACCACTCTAGGGTTGGGGTCATGTCTGAATCATACAGGTGAACCCAGAGTCCCCGCATAGCGCTTGGCATAGGCAAGACATCCCTGAGTGTTTCTTCTATGACTATAGCTGTCTTGGATGTCACTGCTCTGGTTCATAATCGTGTGAGCTTTCAAAATTTGTCTCTCATCTGGCCTTCTGGTCTTCAGTTTCTCTCCCTGACCATACTTCAGACAACAGATAGTGTAATCTTTGTATCATGCAAAATCGACCCTCTCTCCCTCTCCCCCACTTCTTTAAATCCTTCAGTGGTTCTCCACCTAGAAGATCTGTAGCATGGCACACAGGCCTTATTTGACCTGTTTTTGTCTTCAGACTCTTCTACCACTCTTGTGCTCTCCCTTTGCCATCTCCACACTCAGCTCTATAGAGCTAACTATATATAGTTCTTTGAGCACTTCATGCTCTGGACTCTGGGCTAGATTATCCTGCTGCTTCCATATCCCCTGCTTGGTTAACGGTTGTTCCTCCCTTCAGGACTCTGAGAAAATTTCACTTTCCCCCCCGAGGTTGGGTTTGTTGCCTCCTCTGAGTTTTCACCATCCCTTGGCTTTCCTCTGATCTTGCATATGGTGATTACCTATGTGTCCCTTCTACGGTGGGGGCTGGTGGTGGTGGTGGTGATGATATCTCTCCAGTATCCAGTCACCCAGCACAGGGCCTAGCATGCAGGAGATATCAGTGGTAATGGGAGAAGGATATTTACAATGGAACTCCCTGAGCCCAGTGCAGGGCTGGGAAACAGTTTAGGATTCAGGGCCAGACAGATCCCAGGTCAAATTCTGACTCTGTTCCTCATAATTTATGTGTTCCCCAAAAAGTCACACCCCCTCTCCAGGCCTGTTTCCTTAGCAGTAAATGGGGGACAATGAATCCTAGCCTTCACAGTTGCTATGAGGATAAAATGAGGAATGGTTAAGAGGGCTAACCCAGCAGGGGCTAAGTAAATGGGAATCCAAACCAGAAACCAACACTCCCTGCTTTCAAGACCTACACTGATGGTTTTTTTAAAAAAAATCCAACATAACCAACCAACTAGTACATGCCAGGCATTGTGTAAAGATCAGGGGATGGGATATCCAGCTAGTCCCTGGGGTTTCCAGCTTCACCTCCTGCTAATTCCCCTTGGGTTTTACATGCTAACAAAAGTGAACTGCTAGCAAGTCCCCAAATACATCATTCTGTGTTACACCTCTATGCTCTTTACACAGCGTTGCCTTGAAATGGCAGACGAAGAATCTTCCTTGTTCATCAAAGTGAACTACTTGTGTTCTGAAACCGTGTTCATTCGTTACCTCTCTGTGAAACTTGCTCTGATAAACCCCCTCTTTACACTGGACTATCCCAGAAAGTTATTTTTAACTGTTACAGCACTTAAACACCAGGCTATAATTATTTATTTGCAAATCTAACCCCTTGAAGGCAAGGACACTGGGCCGGGCATGTGTGAGTACAGGAAGGGAGTATAGAAGGATGGGACAACGTCCTTGCCTTGGAGGAGCTCCCAGTTTAGTGAAACAGTCATGCTCATTGTGATAGATTAAATGCAGCCATAATTCTTTGCAGCTCCTTCTGTCAAGAGGACAGAATCCTCATCCCTCGATTATGGGGTAGCTTTGGGACTTGCTTTGTCAAGTGATGTGTGAGTTCCAGATTCTAGGCCTCAAGAGGCTTTGCACTTTTGGCCTTCGTCCCCTTGGTGTGACACTGCCCTGAGGCTGCCAAGTAAGGAAGCCGGTCTAACCTACCAGAGGCCACATGGAAGAGAACCAAGGCACCCTGATCTCCCAGAATGTGAGGCTTTCCAGCCTAGTCAGTCATCTAGCTGAATGAGCTGCATAAATGAGGAAAGGCCCAGTCAACTGAAAAAATCATAAGAAATAACAAATTGTGTTAAGCCACTAAGTTTTGGGCTGGCTGGTTATATGTCAGTAAATAATGGAAACATAGATAAACAGGTGATCACAATATAGGATGATAAGGGTAATCATAGGGACATATAGGGTTTGTGAGAAGAGATAGCTAATCCAGAAAGGCTTCCTGGAGATGGTATTTGGGCAGGTTGTTGAAATATAAATAGAAATGTGATGGGATGGGGTAAAATAGTCCCATTAAAAGAAAACAGCATGCGTAAAAGTGTGCAGGCGAGAAAGGAATGGCACAGTCAGGGAGTAGTGAGCATTAATTCTGTGAGGATAGCTCAGAGGATTCCTGGAGGGCAGTATTAGGAATGGAAGTATTAGCAATGGAAATACGGGTTGAACCTAAATCACAGAAGACCTTGGTGCCATGTCTTAGCAGGCCGTGCCTGTGCCTGTGCCTGATGGTAGTTCTTAGCTCAGCAGGTGCTGAGGCTGAATGCTGTGACTGAAGTAGAGAGGTGGCAGGATGCACCCTAAGGGCAGGGCTCTGTCCATCCCTTTGGAGCAGAACTTTCTGTTACAGAGCCTTGTCTCCCTATCAGACCAGAATTCCCTGAGGTTGGGTCATTTCTCCACCTATGTTAGGGTTGTCTGGGTAATAGCAGTGCTTTTCAGGGGCCGGACTGGGCTGCCTGTCTTGAACCAGGGTTTATGAGAGGGGGATCCCTCCCTGGGGCTCACACTTAGGGCTATGCAGTTTGAGTCCCAGTACCGAAGCACCCAGCAGAGGAGGTGCCAGTGGAGGCCGGTGTCCACTCCCTTCTCTAAGCTCGCACCCTGATGCCGGGCTGTGTCAGTTGGGAGGAAAGGGGGCCCAAGGGGAACATCTCTAATTCCAACAAAGAGTTCCTGTATGCCGGGGCAGTGACCCAGGCTCTCCACCCAGAATTGTAGGTCCTTGCTGCCTGTCTTTCCATATCAGATCAGGGCTTCTGAGTCAGGGCTGTTTTCTCCTTTCGTACTGGGCTCCCCAAGAAGCCCTTTTGCCATTGAGGCCAATGTTTCTTAGAGCAGGGCCCTGTTTTTTCCATCTGATTGGGGCTCCCAAGGGCAGGGCTCTGTCTCTCCCCAGACAGAAGTTTCTGGGGGAGTTCTTTCTCTTTCTACCATAAAGGAGACCCATTTAGAGCTAGGATGTTACCCTTAGGCCCCCGTCTTGCTGTGATCTTTTAGGACTGTGTGATTACTCCTTTCCTGTTTGCTCAAGGCACTCAGGCAGTGTCTTCTTGTCTCATTCTGGGTCTGATATGAAGGTTTGGCAGGATTGAATAGTTATTTGCTCAAGGGATCCTGGTTTGGAAGTCTGAAGTCTTCGGGGGATTTGGGCTATGCCTCTGGGTCCCTCATGAAACCAAACCACATGGGATACCTCTTGATGGCTTCAGAAGTGCTTACAGCCCACCAGAACCCAGGTGACCTTGCATTGCTCCTTAAAACCTATCTGTTTAAGGCCCATTCCCTGACACGTGTGCCTTCTGGTTTCAGTTAGGGGCACTAGACACAGAGGGAACCAAATACAGTTCTGGCTTCTCTTCTCACCTCCCAAGGAGGGGAGGAATCAGCACCAGCATGCCCCTCTAAGCTTTCACCACAGGAGCTTCCATCTCACGCTCATGCACTCCCTCCTCACCTGGTATCTGTCTGAATGGTGCAGGTCATCAGTGGCAGAGGAGTGTGGTGATGCTGTTGGAGACTCTCCTTCCCTCTTGATGGAAGCAGACAACAGGAGGGACTGGAAGAAGAAAAAGGACATGTCACCTCAGGCCAAATGAGACCTGCAGTCAGTCAGTCCCCTAGGGTTCCCAGTCCAACAGAGCTTTTGGGAGAGGGCCATTGAGGGAGGCAGAGGGATAGAGGAACCACTCTTGAGATCTGGAAGGCAGGCTTTGAGGCCCTGAGGATGTGGTTGTGGGAGAGGATGGCTTGATTTCAGGGATGGGTAGAGACCTCTGAGAGGGTCCAAACCTCGTGGACCCCAGGTAATCTCTGTCCCAGTGGGGCAGGACTCCCTGCCCACTCCCAGTTGGATGAGATAATACATGCTTTGTTCTCCCTTCACAAGCAGAGACTCTGGGACTGTTCTGAAGGATTGGGGGTAAAGCCGCATACCTGCTGCCCTGCCTGCCCCTAATACGGGTTGAAGGCAGCCCTGCTATGGAGACAGTAAATTAAATAGTATGTATGAGTTTCCTGCATGCAGCTAGGGATGTACGCTGGGTCCATTTATCCCTGCGCTGCGGCAATGACCCCAGCGAGAACCCTAGGAGAACTAACCCCCCCACGTCAGTCCCGCATGGCCTCTCCTACGTGCGCCTGCAGTGTAGATTAATAAACTGTCCGCTTTACATTGTGTGTGAGCGCCACAATCCTAAATACTACATGGCACGTTCAGCCTGCTCTTGCTGGCTCTTGCCAAGGCCTGTTCAGCTGCAACCTGGGGGCCTGGAGGCCTGAAAGCAATCCCTACTTCCTTCTCCCACCCTTTCCAGTTTGCACAGCTCTGAGCCGGAAGCATACAAGCCCCTAGGAGGCCTCCCCAGCGGAGAAACCATGCCAAATCACCAGTGACAGCCCAAAGAAAGCAATTTGGGAAAGATGGAGCAGCCATTTATCCTTCATCTCCGACCGAGCCTTAGGATGTGACCCGCATGCGGTGGCCATGCTGCACATCCTCAGGCAAGGACCCTGGGAAGGGAGGGGCAGCTGCTGGTCTGGCAGGGCTCCCTGACTCAGCCTGGCCCCCCAAAGCTGGTGGAGGAAAGAGGCTGGGAAGGGCCTGCAACTCGGAGCCCTTTTTTCACCCAGCCAGGCCCAGGGGGAGGCCTAGTGGGTGACTAAGCCCCCACTCCAGACTGAGGTGGTCTTTCAGGCAATGTCCTTTGCCTTCTCTGGTCCCAGGGAAGATGCTGAGGAGGGGAAACAAAGTGGGGTCCCTGCCCCCCACCATGAGAAAGCTTGCTCTTGTATGCTTGCTTTCTGTCTCTCTCTCTGTCTCTTTCTCTCATTCTCTCTGGGTTAGAAGCCCTGAGAGGCCCCAGCATTACACCTGGGGCAAGCAGAATAAAAAAAGGTCACTGGCGCTTTTTAAACATGGACCAAAAAGCAGTAAAATGTGTTTTGAAAAAAAAAATCCCGGCATTAAATCATGACTTTTTGCCTGGCTCTTCGCCTCATTAAAAGTGGCCTTTTGGAAGGTAAAATTATCATTGTAAGCGATAAGATCTTTAAGAAAATAATTCACGGCTTCTTCACCCTTTAATATGATAGCCGCCACCGGCTAATTTTTTTCTTAATGGCAATGAGGCCATCAATCTTGTCTAAGGCCCCCTCGCCCTCTCCTCTCCCTCCCTCCCTCCTTCTCCCTGTCCTCTCAGTTTCTTGCTTGAACCTTCTACCTCATGCCTCTTCCACCCATGACCTGCTCCCCTAAAGCCTCAGCCACAGGCAGGGGATGGTCAGCTTTGGGGGTTGAAATGGTCAGCTTTGGGGGCATAAGTGTGAATCTGGAATTGGGCGAGCAGGGGTCCTTGCCTAATTATCAATATGCCTGTGTCGGCAGTTGGAGGATCTGCATGTGTTTTAGGACTTCCTGTGTGAGTATTCTGGCCTCGGTGTGTGTGCATCTGCGTATGCGGGGGACTAGGTATGGGTGTGGATTGTATCTGTGTTTATCCTTAGAGCACTGGCCTCACTGCGGTCCAATCCCCAGCCCTGACAGCCACACTCAGGTGTCGGGTGTCTGTGGTTGTGGCGGTGGCTGACCTGGCAGCTTGTCCATGGCCTACCTTCCTTAACCACAACCACTGAATGCTGCAGGCCGGGCCAAGCTCTGTGAGTGTGGCTCCCTACCTGTATGATCCACGGCTGCCTGGCAACCCCCACCTTTTCTCTTTAGGCAGGAGGGCTTTGCTACCTTGGTCAGGGCCTGCACCCATCTAAGACTGGACCAGCCTCCCTGCCCCTCCTCTGTCCAACTTTCTGTGTCGAGTGATTTCCTGAGCGAAGGTGCAAAATCCACTCCCACCCTTTTTAAAGGCCTGCAGGGGAGTTGGGCCAACCCCTGGAGGTAATATTATCACTCTGGCTCCTTTTCTCCAAACTGCCCCCTCAGAGGTCACCAGTGGCTTTAAGATTTCTCAACACGATGGCCCCCTTCTCCAGACTTTCTCTCTTTGACTGCTGACCACCCCATATGTTTTGGAACTTTTCTCCCCTAGGAGTCTGGGATACCATGCTTTCCTGTACCCATCCCGATGCATGACTGTTCCTCCTCTGGCCCCTTCCTGGTGCCTGTACCTTATCTTGACCCCCCCCCCCCCCGCCAGAGGTCCCCAGATACTCTTCCTGGCTTTTTCTTTGATTTCTCTGTGCAGTCCTCCTGACTGATTCCATCCATTTTGGAAGCTTCAACACTCATTCCTCACTCCCTATAAAAAGGGCCAGGCCAGGGATTCCTGCCTTTAAGAGTCATTGTGAGAACTTTTAACAAAATATGTTGCCTTGCCAAGGGTGAGGAAGGGTTTAGTGAGTAGGGTTTAGTTCTCCTCCCCAGGTCCCCACTTCCTCAAAATCATCACCTTTGGGAAAGCAGTACCATCTGCCTCTGTGGCCATCTATGGCAGTTCTTGATACAAATCACATCATTGTGCTGAGGCCTCTCTGGCCCCTCCTTTGAGCCAGCTACTTGCCCTTCATTTTTCCTTTCTCCATCTGATGCTCCCAAACCTCTCTCCCATGGTATCTGTTTAGAGGGGCAGACTGTCTCCCCAGATGAGTCCAACATCCTCCCTGGCTCCCTGCTGCCCTCAGGACAAAGTATACACATACTCATGCGCACACACACACACACACACACACACACCCCATGGTGTGTCTTCTAAGGCCTGTGTACTATCTGTCTTGACCAGCACTTCTATATTTTTATTTACCTGCTACAGCTCACCTTCCTTCTTGGAGTCTCCCCAGCCTTAGTGTCTGGGTCCCCCATGCCCCCATGTCATTCTTAGCTTTGATTCCTGTTCTGACTGGAAAAGGAAGAAGTCAGATGAGCATATTCTGGCTCATACTCAGACTACATTCTCTCTCTCTCTCTCTCTCTCTCTCTCTCTCTCTCTCTCTCTCTCTCAAGCACACAGGGAAGCCCTAGGCCTCAGGCTGACGATCAAACCCTGGAGACAGTTGGGGATCCAGGAAGAGCTCCTTTTCCTCAAGAGGAATCAGTTATGGGGAAGCCTAGGTTAGGATGGGTAGGAGGAAAACACACAATTGTCCACCTACCTTGGGGGTGCCTGGAGCCATGGCATCCTTCAGAAGGGAATTCTTGCTGCCAAGAAAGAAGAGAACAGGGTGACTATCCCACTTGCTGCCCAGGGCATGCAAGAGAATAGCAAGAAAACCCCAAAAAGAGAAGGCATAGCCAGCTTAGCCCAGCCCTGTTCAGCCAAGCTCTACCAAGGCCTTTCAACCTCAGCTGGCCCTGACTAGCTCAGCCTCCATCAGGGGCCAGTGGCAACAGCTGGCTCCTGGGAGGGGGACAGAGACAGTAGGCATGGTAGGCTCCCCCAATAATCTGAGGAAAGGGGCTTTACCTGACTCCTGGTATCAGCCCTGAGGGTTCTGCTTGTCCTGGATGCCCCCTTCCCTCCACCTCCTGTCCCCAGCCTGCTCTTAGCTCCTATGGGATTGGGGGTGATGGAGCTGACATGGCTCTTGTCAATTCTCCCTCCAACACGCTGCAAACTGCGTTAGGCCAGGAATGATCTCCCCCTGATTCAATTTGTCAGCCCCAGGCCCTCCGGCATCGGGCGCGGCAGGCGGGCGGGAGCTGGGCCCTGAAATATGGTGGGCGGCTCGGAGCAGGCGGGGGCGGGGGTGGGAGGTGATGGATGGGCTGTGGGGGAGGCGAGGACTGTGTTTAATAACAAAATTGGTATGCAAGGCCACATCCTGCGCTAAGCATGAGTGATCCAGAGCCACAAAGTATTACAAATCCCTGCTAAACAGATGCTGACAATGGAACAAGACGTATCAAATCAGATCCACTTCAGAAACATTAATATCCCTGTTCCTGTCCCTCCCTCCCTGCTGCCCCCACTGTGCTCGCCACATCTGTGCTCACACATTCACGCACGTGCACTCACACACACATACAAATACATGCACGCAGAGGCGCTGGCTGATATGTGCAGGAGGCAGACACAGCCCATTCACATAGGGTCCCTGCACAGACACCCATACAAGCTATTCAGGTAGAGCATGCCCACAGAGATGTCCATAAAGCACAAAAGACACATACCCAAGGCAGAGTGCATAGGACACGCACGGACTCAGGGCGTATACACAGGAATCACCCATAGGGTCAGACATAGGTACCCCAATACGTGAGCAAAGACATAGATTTAGATAAAGTAGCGGCTGTCCCTTGGGGCACATTTGGCAATGTCTGGGGACCTTTCTGGTCATCACAGATGGGGGTAGGGAGTTTGCTACTGGCATCTGGTGGGTAGAGGATATTAACCAACATACAGTGTATGGGACAGCCCCTCACAAAAAAGAATTATCTGGCCCAAAATGTCAATAGTGCTGAGGTTGAGAAACCCTGGTATAAAGGCAGATACACACATCTCCACTGTCCATAATTCTGTCAACAGTCACTCAGACACATGTGGTCACACCCAGTGGCTCAAACATGTTGTAAATACGGACACATTCACAACAGTCACCCAGACTGTGAAGAGCTGCTCGGGCACCAACATCTACATAAACACATGCACAGGTACACCCACATGCACCAACACACACCCAGATACTTACACATCCACAAATGCAGACACACGTGGACACACACCCACATAGATACACACATCACAGATCTGAATGTAAACACAGAACTGTTTGCCTGGCTGATTACAGAGTGTGGGCATCACAGACTGGGAAGGACAACCAGACCAGGTTCCATTCAGTTACATTTGGTTCTTAAACAGTCCCTGTATTCCTGCTCCCTGTCAGGCCCTGATCTAGGCAATGGGGATACAGAGAGGAAACTGAGCTGCTCTTGAGGAGCAACTAGTTTGAGTTCATTACTTTTAGCATTCCTTCACTCAGTCAACAAGTACTGACGTCCCATTGTGCCCGGCACCGTGCCTGGACAGGTACAGAAATGAGGCATCTACTGTGCGACAGCGTTCTTGCTGGCCTGAGGTTTGAGCTTTATCTGAGCAGGATCAGGTTGGGACAGAAAAGGAAAGAGTGAACAATGATTGTGCATCAACCCCACGTGACAGGTATGGGTCGGGTACTTTATATGTGTTCTCTCTTTAATCTTCACAAAAACTTTACAAAGTTGACCAATGGAGGTTGAGTGACACCTCTACGTTCACACAGCCCATGTAGGGTTTGAGTTCATGTCTGACCGAGTCCAAAGTGCTGCTTTTCAGTTGCCCACACTGATTTCCTAAAGCTACTCAGGGGTTAGGATGGAGGACAGAGCTTGGAGTTCTTTTTCTCTCTCCACTTTGGGGAGCATCCTACTGACTCTGGGCTTTAGTTTCCTCGGCTGGTGAATAGAAATGAGGACATCTAGGGTGAGAATGTCCAGGCTCTCCCTTTGCCAGTACTCTTACCTTTCCCTTAAGTCAGACTGGTACTACCTCAAGCTCCCGCCCTCTCTCTGAGCAAGTGTTCCCACCCTACCCCACCTTTCTTCCAACAACCTGATCACCACCAAGTGTGCTTGGTCCCCCAGAGATAGGAGTCTGGTGAAAAGCCTGCCTCCAAAAGGAGAGGTCTGAGCCCCAGAGCTACAGACAGACTGGATCCTGCCCAGCCCATCGGCTCCTCTGCCTTCCGTCCCTCCCTGTTTCCACAGCCCACCCCCAACGATTTCCTCCCTTCTCAGTCACTCGCTGCCTAGTGATCCATGGGTTTTAAATTATAACTGGGACCCAGGAAACGCGTTCCTAAGTACAATATTCATGGGCTGGGCTGACACTTTTAATTAAGGTGATTTACACTGAATTATCCTTGGAAATAAAGAAATGGTGTGCTGCCCGGGAATAAACCATCATCACCAGCCGCCTTTGTAAGTTACACTTCGTTTTAATCTATTTGGGGAATTGTTTATCTAGTTCATTACCCAACCAAACACCGAGGCCGGCCTTAAATAAGGCTTAAGTGGGGGTGGGGGCACTGCCATCTCCATACCCCGCCTCTCTAGAGTCACCCAGCCTCCCTGTGGCTCCTTCCAGCCCTTTGAAAGCACTGACCACAGAGCTGGCTTCCTATCCTACAGGCCAGATCTAAAAGTGGCTTTGGAAGTCTCCCAGAAAAGGCCTCTGGGCTCAGGCCTCACCAAGCTAAGCCTCACAAGTCTGGGGGCTGCTCTCCACCACCCTCCAATCTTCAGCCCCCATCTATGTTGCTGCTTGTCTGTACACATCCAGTTTCCACCCCATCACCATCCCAGAGACATCTTAGGCTTAGTGTGCCCAGAGCGCCATCCATTATTTCCTCCTTTCCTCAGAAATTTGCTTCCTCGCCATCATCACCTTTCCCATCACCCAGGTCAGAAAGCTCTTCCTAGTAAGTACCCTGCTCCCTTCTTGCTTCTTCCTCCACCAGTCTCTCATCATTCCCTCTTCTCCATTCCCACTGCCACTGTCCCAGGTCAGCCTCATCATCTGTCCCTTGGACCCTGCCCAACCTCCTCACCTGCCCCCCTTCAACCCCCAGTTCATGCTCTGCACTGGCCTCCAGAGTGATTCTCCTACAGTTCTGCAATGTGATCAAACTTCCTGAGACCCACCAATGTTCTAGCTCCCCCACCACAGCTAGGACAACCTTTCAGCCCTGAAAGCCCCCTCCAACCTGTCCTCAATCTAACTTTAGCCCCCTTATTCGAACTAACTTAGTCCTGGGGTCTACTGGTGCTCCAGTGCAGGACTGAGAAAGGGAGGGGTGAGGGAGGGTATATGGCCATAGCCTCTGATCCCAAATGTAAAAGTACTTTGAAAAGTATAAACGCTTTGCCAACAGGAGTTCTGACTCTTCTTCCTGTAGGTGTCTGTGTGCCCATGTACCTGTGGGAATGAGCATGTGTTGGAAGTGGTTCTTTCAGTGTGTGTGTGTGTGTGTGTGTGTGTGTGTGGTGAGCACATCTATGTGTGTTGGAATGTGGGGGTGTGCGTGTGCCTGTATGTTATGTATGCATGTTTGCCTGTGTCTCTGAAAAGTAGCCAGCCCTAGTTTGGGAGCTGGGAGGTCCCCGCCCCCCCCCGTTTCTCTGTGCGAGTCCTTAGGTGTGTCTGAAATAGCAGCCTGCCCCCAGGGAGGCCTGTTCTGTGCTGTTGGGCAAAGGGAGACAGAAGGCACAAAGGAGGCAGATGGGCCCTTGAACGCAGGCCCATCCTGAAGAACTTCTGGGGAAGCAGCCGTGTGGGAGGAAGGGAGGCCCCCCAGGCGATGGAGAGCCACCCTGAAGCAGCATCTACAGGCTCCAGAGCTGGCTAAGCTGGGGGGGCGGGGGGGAGAGCAAAAGAGGCAAAGGCAGGGTAAGAGAGGGAGGGAGAAAACTGGAGAGAAGAAGAGAAGAAGGCAGGGAAGCAGGGAGAAGGGAGAAGAGAGAGGGAACGTGAAGTGGAAGGGAAAGGGGAAGACTGGAGAGCTGCGGAGAAAGGCTCTGGCCACAGGTCATGGATGGGGGAATGCCCTCCTTTGGGTTGTGCCCAGGCACACACAGGATTAGTGTCCTCCTGCAGGATTCAGTTTCCCCATCTGTGAAATGGCTGGTCAAAGGTTCCGTTCAGCTCCTGGAGCTGCCGGCGGCGGGAGAGAGGAGGGAGGAGTCTCAGGGGTGTCAGGAGTCCAGGTGCCACATCTTTTCCCAACTTCCTCTGCTCTCCTCAGGTCTCCCAGACAGCGGGCAGGGGCGGGGCAAGGGCAGCCAAGGCTGGGGCCCTCCCCGAGCGCTACCCGGGCTCTGCGGCGCCCTCAGCCCGGAGGGAGCTGACACGCTCCTTGGGAATTTATCACGCACCCAATTACAATGTTAATTGGCAAGTTCCTGAAATCAATTAATTCGCAAATTTTTTCCAATTAAAAATCCAGATAAATCACGAGGGCGGCAGCGGCCGGTCCAGCCTGCAGTCCGGTGGGCGCAGCGGCCGCAGGGAGGGGAGGGCGAGAGAGGGGAGGGGAGGGGGCGGCGGGCGCGGCTGCCCTTGAACGCCTTTGCCGGCCGGTCGGACTGTCAGCGCGCCGGGCGCGGCGGGGCCGAGACAGATAAAACCATCGACCCGTCGCCGCCAGCGCTTCGGCTTTATCGATCCGACGGGAATTTCACTTGCTGTGCAGATCCCGCTGTCCGGCTGTCAGACACCGGGTGGGGGGGGGCATGCCAGGGGTTAGGGGGTGCTGGGCGGGGCCTGGACGTGAGGGGCACAGAAGTGGGGGACGCAAGACACAGCCGTGAGGAGCGGAGCAGATGTGGGGGCTATGGGTGGGGAAATGGACATGGGGATTAGGGTGTGGAAGCAGGGGGTGCCCTGAGAAAATATGCGGGCGGGGGATTGGTGCAGAATCATGGCTGGGGGTGGGGGGCACTTCTGGGGCTAGATGTGGATGCCCTGGGCAGTGCAGGTTTGGGGCCAAGAAGATGAGGCTCTAGTGTGGCCCCTACTGAGGAGGCAGAAGGAGAGCTTGGGCCCCCATTTTCCAGACCCTTAGGGGTACACTGCTTTTACAGGGCCCTGCGGGGCCCTCCACACACATCTCTGTCTCTATTCCTCTTCTTGTTGAGGGAAGTCCTCTATTACCCAGACACTCTCCCAGACAGCTAAGGTGTAGAACTCATCTGCGGAAGGATATTTCTTTCATGCTCTGCCCCTTCTAGGCTAGTCCCAGGAGTGTGTGTGTGTGTGTGTGTGTGCGCGCGCGCGCGCGCGCCCGGGGGCGGGGGTGGGGGGATGGGTTAAGAGCATGGCACCACAGTCAGACTGCTTGGATTTGAATCTTATCTTTACCACTTTACAGGCTGTGCAACCTTAGAAAAGTCACTTAACCCCTCTGTACCTCAGTTTCCTAATCTGTAAAATGGACTTAATAATTATTGCCTACCTAGATGGTTGTGAAGAGTAAATAAATTAATGCAATGTAAAGTGCTTGGCATATAGCAAAGGTTCATACAGATTATTATTTTTATCATTTGTATAGTCTTCTGTGGCAGTTTTAAGTATTTTCACAAATTCTTTGATATTCTTCCTGTCAAGAAGTAGAGTTTATAGAGTTTAATTCTCCTCTCTTGGTGTGGGCTGGACTTGGTGACTTGCTTCTAATGAAGAGAATAGAATACGCTAGAAGCAACAGTGTATGACTTCGGAGACTAGATCATAAAAGGCACTGTGGCTTCCCACTTAGTTTCTCTCTTGGCTCACTTCCTCTGTGGGAAGCCAGCCACCATGTCATAGGGAAACTCAAGCTGTCTTATGGAGAGACCCATGTGTGGAGAAGCCATCTTGGGAATGGCTCCCATAGTCCCAGTCAGACCTTCAGATGACTGTCTTGGCTGACATCTTGACTGCAGCCTCATGAGAGACTGAGCCGAAAGCCACAACTACCCACAACTGCCCAACTAAGTTGTTCCTGAACTAATGGTCCATAGACACTGTGGGTAATAAATGTTTGTTGTTTCAAGCCACTAGGTTTGAGGGTAATTTGTAACACAGTGCTAGATAACTAATACTTCTTCCTTCAAAATTCAGCTCAGGCCTCACCTCCCTTAGGAGGTCTTTGCTCTGTGCTGGGTTGGTGCTTTTTCCATGCCCCACAGTTCTTCCCATAGAGCAGCCTCTATCCCTTGGGGTTTCATGGCCCAGCTCTCCTTACTCTCATGTAGTGAGCTTCTGGGAGTGGGACCAGTTCTGGTTTACCTTTGGGTCACCTGCACCCTGCATGGGGGATTAGGTGTGGGTAGATGGAAGGAGATCAGTCAAGTCTGGTGACTTGGACTGAACAAGGGGTAGGGTGGGGTTGGGAGAGGTGGGACAGGCTATTCCCCTGTAGCAGACCATATTTTCCAGAGATGGCTGCAACTACCCATGTCTCCCATTCCACGTGCTCTTCTATAATATGACCCTGCCACTCTCCCATCAAAAAGTGGGGTGTATATCTTTTCCCCTTCAGTCTGGCTGGGCTGACACTGACTCGACCAATAGAGTACAGCAGAACTGACATTAAGTGACTTCTGAGGCTAGGTTGTAAAAGGTGATCCAGCTCCCATCTCTTTGGCTGGAACATTTGCTTTAGTACCCTAAGCTGCCACATAAAAAGTCCAGCTACCTGGAGGCTGCCATGCTATAAGAAGGTCCAGACCACGTGGAGAAGCCAAGTGTAGGTGCTTTGGTCACAGCTCCAGCTGAGGTCCCAGCTGAGAGCCAGAATCAGCCACCAGACATGTGAGTGAAGGGGGCTCCAGAGGATCCCAGCTCCCAGCCATCGAGTCTTCCCAGCTGGGGCCCCAGACATCCTGGAGCAGACACAGGCCATCCCTCTGTGCTCTGTCTGGATTCCTGAAGCCACAGATGCCATGAGTATAATGAAGTGGCTACTTTGAATTGCTAAGGTTTGGGGTGATTTGTTATACCTCTCCTCTGTCCCTTTGATAACCTGGCTCCTCCATAAGGCCCTCAAGAGACTCCACCTGGTCCTTCAGGCAGGGAGAAGGGAGGTAGGGTAGAGCAGCAGGGCATGGCTAAGCTTGATTGTCACCTTTCAGACCCTGAGACTGATAGAGAAGGTAGTGCTTACTCCCCTGGATGGCAGCACGAAGCTGCACTTCTGGTTAGGCTGGCAGGCCCAGTCCCTGCTTCCGGTACCCTAACCCTGAGGCTTAGCATGGCAGTACAGGCCTGTGGCAGTGGCTCATCCCCTTTCCAGCTCCTCTTGTGCCCTTTTGAGGCTGAGGCCTGAAGAGGGGGTCACACTCCTCCCATCTCTGAAAATACAGCAAGAAGGGAAATGCATCACCATTTAGCTGCAGGATCTGAGGATTGAAAGCAGAGTAGAGGAGAACAACAGTAGGGCCTTACTTCTACCTAGAGGATGGAGTGTGGGCCAGGTTCCTGGGACCTGGTGTCCAGAACACTGAGTGGAACCCTCTGGCAGGCAGGCTCCCCCAGCTGGTGGCTTACCTGGCAGGCAGCTGGGCCAGCTGTTCCAGTTCTTGCTCCATATGTTCCTGCAACTCACTGGGCCTTAGCAGGACCTGGCAGATAGGGCAAATAGGGGCCTGGCTGTCAAACAATGCTGCTGCCTTTTTCTTACCTGGAGAGGGAAGAAGAAGAGACAGACAGATAAGCTGGGCTTGTCTGTGGACATATAGAAACCCAGTGTCCCAATCCTCCAATGCAAGCGTGCTGCTGCCTCCTAGGGCTTACTGGCCTAGAGAGGGGTTGAGCCCAAGGGTCTCAGAGCCCATGACCATTCACTCTTCTCTGTGGCTCCAGGGGCCATGAACGGTGCCTCCTTAGCCGGCCGCCCCTATGGGAAATCTATTGGGACACAGTCAATGCTCTGTGTAATCAAACCTGGATCACTTCATTTCATACAGGTTAGGGAAGGTCTTGGTTTAATCATACCATCACTCAGAATATCCAGTGACCCCTCTGTCTCTCCTTTCCTTACTGTTTTTATATTCTCCAAATCTGGAGAAGGAAGAAAAGAGGGAGAAAGAGGACTCATTCCTGCATTCCTGTTGTCATTCAACAAACATCGTCTGAGGTCTACTCTGAACTAGCCCTAGTGCAGAGCAGTGGGGCCACAGCATAAAATCAGATCTAGTCCCTGCCTTTGAGGCCCTCACAGTTGAGTGGGAAAGACCAAAAAGGATCTGCCTGACTTCTGGGGTAGTGTTTTCTTCCAGTTCCTCACCTTCCCAGGGTTCCTCCCGTAGCCTCTTCTCTCCCTATTCTGTATGCTGGATCATCTTCTTCCTTCTTATGGCCCTAACTCCCACCTGTGCCTTGTAGACTCCAGAATCTGTATCTCTGCCCCAGATCGCTCCCTGGTTCTCTCGGCCCCTCTATCCAAGCACCTAATGGATATCAATGCCTGGGTGTCCCCCAAGAATCTGAAACTCAATGATCCAAAAACAAGTTCTTCAGCGTCTTCACCCCTGCTCCCTGTTCAGCAGTGCCCTCTTAGTTAATGACACCAATGTTCACCTGGTTACCCCAGCCGGGAACCTATGCCTCCCCCGAGGCCCCTTCTCGTGCCTTCTGTCCCTCCCACATTCATTAAACCACCAAGTCCTGTTCGTTCTGCTTCTACAGGATTCCTGGAATCTATATTCTTCCTGTTTGGGTCTCACCACCTCTCACTTGGATAACATTATTGGCCTCTTGTGAATCTAACAGAGTCTGGGTTTCCCCCTCCAAAATATCCTTCAAATTGTATGGGAGCCCAAGTGGGTATTTTGCTGGCTCCGTTGGTTTGGGGGCCAGCTGGGAACCTGAACTCTGTTCCCACTCTGTCCCAGCTCTGTCACTGTCTCTGTTGCTGATGGTAACCAGAGCACACTATGCTAGGAAGGAGCCTGAAGGTTGCTTAATGCACGTCTTTTGAGGAGCCTAAACCCCCTGCCTTGCCACTCTCTCCACCCAGTGCTCTTCTGGCCTCTGCTTAAGGTGTGGAATTGAGGAGGCCTGTTTATCCAGATATATCCTTGCCTATCTATGTAAACTCCGTAGAGAGACTTTTTTTTTTAGTTTTTAAAATTTTTATTTCATTTTTTTAGAGACAGAGAGAGACAGAGCACAAGCAGGGGAGGGGCAGAGAGAGAGGGAGACACAGAATCCAAAGCAGGCTCCAGTCTCCGAGCTGTCAGTGCAGAGCCCAATGCGGGGCTCAAGCCTACGAATGTGAGATCATAACCTGAGCTGCAGTTGGACACTCAACCAACTGAGCCACCAAGGCATGCCTGTAGAAAGACTTCTTTAGCTTAAGCCAAGATCTTCCTCCCTGCTTCTTCTTCCCACTTTTGTCCTGAGAGAGTCAAAATTAGCTTTCAGAGAGATAAAGGCCATGCTAGTGATGACCAAGGTGGTTGTGTTGGGTTACCAAATTAAATATAAGATGCTCAGGTAAAACTGAATTCCAGGCAAATAATGAATACTTTTTTAGTGTAAGTATGTCCCAAATATTGCATGGCACATACTTATGCTAAAAGTTACTCACTGTTTTTCTGAAAGTCAAATTTACTTGGGCATCATATATTTTCATTTGCTAACTCTAGCGCCCCATGCCTGAAGGAGCTTCCAGTTCAGGCTGAGCACAAGAACCCACCTCCCTTTGACACAAGATTGAGGATGGTCACAGCTCTCCTGGATGTCCAGACTGAGTCATCTGAGAGCTCAACGGAGGGAGTAGTTCATTCTGGCTGCATGTTTAGGGGAGTGAAAATAGAGAAGTCTTAACCAAAGAAATGAAATTTAAGTTGCATCTTAGAAGTGTTCCAGGCAGAGAACAGGAGTAAATGAATGAGCTGTGAGTTTCTTGTGGGCAGGGGCCATTTCTTATCTAACTTTATATTTATAGACAATTGAAAACAGACCTGGCATTGACTTGATGGGCAATAAAGAAGCAATAATGAATAATGGGAGGAGAAAAGAGGAAAGGGAAAGGGGATAGGAATGAAGATCGGATTGTCCTAGAAGCCAGATGATCTTTGCAGAGCTGGGATGTCCACTGTGGAGGCTTTGTGTGTGACAGGGTGGGGTGGGTGTGGCTCCAGTCTGTGCGGTCAGGTGTCTGAGGAGGCAAAGGGGCCCTGCTGATCATGTGCCTTGGTGGCTATGCCTTAGATGCTTGGAGGACAGCTGGAAGCTGTGAGTAAAAGAAGCGGGTGTGGCCCGGTCTGGAAGATGGGAGCTGAGGATTCTAGTCTCAGCTCTGACTCTAACTTCATTCAGTCAGAGAATCACCCAGGTGAGGGAGACCCTAGAAATTCTGTAGGCCATTACCTTGTTTTAAGGATGGGGAAAGTAAGGCTCAGAACTGGATAGTGACCCCTGTACTCAGCTCATGATCTCATCACTTCATTTACTTATTCACTCAGCAAAACATTTATTAAACAATTCTTTTACGTCAGGCATTATTCTAGGAGAAACTGGAGTTCAGAGATAAATAAAACACATTCTTGGGCGGAAGGAGATCACAAACTAATAGGAAAGCCAAAGAAGAGTCAGTGGATCCAGTCCGTACAGCCCTGACCAGGGCTGAGGGAGGCACGAATGGCCACCCCAGGATCGAGGCAGGAGTGGCCCGAAGATGGTTGGTAGATGGTTGGTAGGGTCCAGGGGAAGGCAATACTTGATGGAAGGCATGAAGGATGAATAAGGGAGAGTTGACAAGGCTGTTGAAATGGGTCATTGAGGCAGGGCCTGGGGCATAGCGGGGAAATGGTAAGAGAGGAGACCTATGAAAGGGGAGGATTCAGGGCATGGGGTCTATGCTGAGGTAGAAATATCAGGGTTTCTGCCCAGTAGCCTGGGATACCAACTCTGGCTCTTAGGGATTCCTGGAGCCCAGAGTCTTCCCTTCAAGGCTGGGACCAGGAATCAGCATTCCCACATGCTTGTTCTCAGTCTGTTTGCTTTGCTGCCACAGAGATCTACTTTTCTGAGCTTGGCCTCAGTTTCTCTACTGAGACAATGGGTCCTCTTCCTGACTCCCAGCTTTAGGTACAGCACTGACAGGGATCAGCAGAGGGTCCCTGCAGCCTATGCCCTCCATCCCACCCCCATTTTCTCAGGGGTTAGAGTGGCAGGTGTCAGCCTGGCCATGGGCCCCCTGCTTCCCCTCCCCCGCTGTGTTCCCTATAATTTTATATTGAGACCTGTGGTCATGACGTGGGTTTTACTGCACTAACGACATGGCCTGCCCAGGTTTAATGACAAAATCCATACTCTGGCCCTGGGCCTGCTCCTCGTTTGCATAATTCCCAGAATACAGCTCCCTGAAGCTTTTGACCTGGGCCATTACAGTGGCCATAAAACGGGCCATAAAACCACTGGGAATGGCCAAGAGGAGGGGGCTGTGGTCTTGTGGGGGTGGGAACCAAGTCCTCAACCCCAACTCTTCCTAAGCCTGGGAGTAGACATCCTCTGGCTCTTGTCTGCCACAGTTCCGAGAATCTAAGAGTCCTTCTCAGGCCGGAGAGACCTCTGGAAATCCCTAGTCCAGCTGCCCCTCTGATGTAGGAGTTCCTTCTCCAATGCCAAAGCCGGCATCACAGGTAGGCTGACGGAGCCCCCCAGAGGCAGGCTGTCAGGAAGCATCTTCTCGTTGAGCATTCCTCACTCCTGCCCCCGTGCCCCACCCCATGGCTGGCCAGGCCCTTTGCCACAGGTGGGTCCAGGTCATGTGGGCCTAGGTTGAATCTTGTACTTCTTCAGGAGGCCTAGCTCCCCAGGGAGGTCAGGAGGCAGGCTGAGCAGCACAGTGGGGAGACGTGGGAAGCATGAGGGACTGGGGACAGGGACTGGGACGGGCTGTCAGTGCTAAAGATGATGAATGGGGGAGGTGAGGCGGGAGGCCTGGTGTTATCGGCGGTGGATGGCGGTGCGGGCGCTCGCCGCTCCTGTTAATCCCCGGGCGCTGCCTCAGCCCTTGCACTGATAACGAGGAAATGGGACTGACAACAATTTTTAGCTGAGAGATTCTTCACCAAAATGCCAGGCGGCCGGAGGTCTGACAGCGCCTGATTGAGTGTGTGAGTGTGTGGGGGGAACGCCTGCGGCCCCCTCCCCTCCCATGCAAAGATGGATCGCTCATTCCGCCTCCCGTCCACATTCATTACCGCACCTCCCTCCCGCCACCGCCACCGCCACCACAGCGCCTGCCACCTCCACGTTTCTGCCTGCTGCAGGTATCCCCTGAAGCAGGAGAGCAGGGAGCCGAGGGGCCTGACCCTGTCCTCAGCCTTACACGGGGCACCTCGAGCTCAAAGAGCCAGAGGTGATTGCGGGGTCAGGCTCCCTAGCTGTGTGGCCTCCAGAAGGCCCCTTTCCCTTTCTGAGCTGCTTAGAATACTCCACACCCAGAACAGCCACGCTCCACCACAAGTGACTGCAGGCCGTGAGGACTGATAGGCAGGCTGAGGAGAGAGGAGCAGTTAAGCCAAGTAGCCTTTGCCTTGCCTGGGCCAGGCTCCAACCAGTGCAGCCATCAGGCCTTGGAACTGGGCTGCAGGCACCTGGGGTCCCAGATCAGCCCTCTGCTGCCCCCCTCTGTTGGGAAGTGCTGACCATCGGGGGCGGGTGACTCAAAGACCCACCAAGCTGCTCCATCTCTGCCATCCCAGGGAGTGAAGACAGGTGCAGACTTGGACACTGGAGGATGGGGACTCTTTCAAAGGGAAAGCCTTCCCTTCTTGGACCACTAACTCACGTCTGACCCTGCCACACGCCTGCTGTGGGATTGCTTCTCGGGCTTGGTCTGTTTGGTTGTGTCCTAGTTCTGTTGCCTGTGGCTTCCATTCTTGCCTCTCTGTTCAAATCCCATCTTGATGATCTTTGGCTCTGCAGACCACAAAAGGCAGGGCTTGACTGCCTGGTGTCTGATTTAAGAAGGAGCAGGGTTTAAGTGAGGGTGAGGGTACCGCTAATGACAAATGGCAAGAGAGGTGGGACCTTTTAAGAGAATGTGTGTGTGTGTGTGTGTGTGTGTGTGTGTTTGTGTGTACACACATATGTGCCCCACCCTTCCCTTCCCCGACCCCCCAGTAGAACAGCTTCCATTTCCTGGTGACCAAGGCACAGAGGAGGCTTCAAGCAGAATTCAACAGAGTTGTCTCTTATTAGCTGTGAGACCTTGGGCAAATCACTTAACACTTCTGAGCTTTAGTTTTTCCTCGTGTTAAACAGGTATGATAATATCTAACTTCCAGGACTTTTGTGAGGATTCAATTAAACCAGGGCTCTCTACAAAGTGATGGCTCATTATCATCTCTAGTAGGACACTAGCACAGTTTGTTGTTTGTGCCTATATCCATCCCCTTCTGACAGGGCCCGGCCTTGCCCTGTATCCGGCCTTCTTCTCTGCTACGGTCAAGATTGTGTCCCATTCAGTAGGTACTCTGGTCCTGGCCCTTCTGGCCTCCATGGAGTTCCTTCTTCCTATCCATCCACATGCATGTATCTATTGATTGGTTTGTATGCCACTATATCCATCTGTCCATCCATCTAACCATTTATCCACTATCTATTAATAATAATAACTGTTTATTGAGTGTTATTATATGTTAGGCTGTAGGTTTAATGTTGCACATAGTTTATCTCATTTAATCTTTACAACAGTCCTGTGAGGTAGGTATTATTATTGCAATCACACTGATGAAAAAAATGGGGTTCAGAACAATGAAATGACACAGCTAGAAGGTTCAGAACAGGATTTAAATTCAGGTCTGCCTGACTCCACTAGTGCTAGTGCTCTTAACTACTGAATAATACCCAGCTACTTACCTCCTTTTCCACTCACTTAGGCAATAATCTGATAGTATCCAACCAATGGCAGCTGGATAGTGATGATGGGTCTGCTACCGTATGGATGCCATGCAATAATGAACAAGACAGGTACATTCTCTGCCCTCGAGGAGCTTAGGAACTGGTTGCAGATAGAGACATTAAACAAATGTCCCCAGAGTGGTTTTAGAAAAAGGTAAGTGCACGGAACTGTGGGAGTATATCAGCTGGCCTGGGAGGTGAAGGAAGTGACATCCAAACAAAGGTGTGAAGGATCAGAGGGAACTGGTCAGGCAATGATTGTGGAGAAGTGGTGTTCTAGGTACAAAATAGCATGTTTGAAGGTACAGAGGGAAGACAGCCCAACGGAAGAAGTGAAGAGTGTCCAGTGTGGCTGGAACAGAAAGAGTGATGGACAGAGTATGAGAATGACAGAGAGGCCAGATCCTGGAGGACTTTTTAATTACGTTAATGATTTTTTTAATGTATATTTAGTTTAGTTTTTTTTTTTTTCAGAGAGCAAGCAAGCAAGAGAGAGTTAGAGAGTATGTGTGAGCTGGGGAGGGGCAGAGAGAGAGGGAGACAGAGAATCGAAAGCAGGCTCCTCCCTATCAGTGCAGAGCCAGAAGCTGGGCTCGATTTCACAAGCTGAGATCATGACCTGAGCTGAAATCAAGAGCTGGATGCTTAACTGACTGAGCCACTCAGGCACCCCTGTTGTTGTTGTTTTTAACATACAGTGAGAAGTCATCGAAGAGTTTTAAGCAGGAGAGAGACATATCAGACTTGCATTTAAAAAAGATCATGCCGGGGCTCCTGGTGGATCCGTTGGCTAAGCGTCTGACTTCGGCTCAGGTCATGATCTCATGGTTCATGAGTTTGAGCCCCGTATCGGGCTCTGTGCTGACAATTCAGAGCCTGAAGCCTGCTTCAGACTCTGTCTCTGTCTCTCTTTGCCGCTCCCCTGCTCACACACTGTCTCATTCTCTCTCAAATATAAATACATATTAAAAAAAAATTTTAAAAGATCATTCTAACTGCAAAGTACAGAACGGTCTGAGGGGGCAAAGTAGAGAATGCAGAAAGGCTCTTTAGAAGGTGATCTCACTAATTCAGGGGAGGCATGATGGTGTCTTGCTGGAGCATAATGATGATGATGATGATGATGATGATGACGATGATGATGGAGGTGAACTGAAAGGGACAGGTTGGATCTGGGGTTAAGGGACTGAAAGGAGCCAACAGTGATTCCGTGGTTTCTGGCTTGAGAACTGCTGGGTGGTAGACCATTTACTGCCTTGTACAATAGGAGGAGGGGCAGCAGGCTTGGTGAGGAAAAAAATGAGTTCAGTTTGGATGTAGTACTTACTCTGAGGAACTGTTAAGACATCCACATGAAAATGCTTTCTGGGCACTCTATGGGAACTGGAGTCAGAATTATGGAGTTGGAGACATTGACATATAGGTAAGAGCTAAAGTTCACTCAGGCTTCCTCTGTGCCTGGCACAATGTCTGGCATATAGTAAATACCCAGTAAACATTCACTGAATGAATAAATCAGTGACTGAAGTTAAGAGTAGGTGAGATCACCTAGGGAGCGAGTATACAGTGAGAAGAGGCTGGAACAGAACCCTGAATAACTCCAACAGGTAGAAGAAGTTTAAGTCATCAAAGACTAAGAAAGAACAGTCAACAGGAGGATGAAAATAAGCATGGTATCGTCAAAGCCAGGAAGGGAAGAGTTTCAAGGAGGGGGCTGTCACTGATAGGGTCACATGCTGCTGAGAGGTCAAGAACGTAAGGCATGAAAATGTCCCCTCCACCTATTGTATCCACAGTACAGCCATATACCCCAACTTCATCCATCCATCACCATCCAGACCACTTACATACTCATCCTCCCCTCTCTCACTCCTCCCCTTTCTCCTTCTCTTCCCTCCAGAAAACCACGATTGGTGCCTCTGCTGAGTGTGGGACAGGAAGAGTTAACATGCTGACAGATGGCATTTTTTACCTTCAGTCAATATGAACAAGGCCCCAAGACTATGATTCCAAACATCTGGATTTCATCAATATGTGATCTGTCATCGTATATTGGCATTCCCCAGTCCCTGCGCCAGAGCAATGCGGCTGGTTTTATTAATACGTCAAATACATTATCCGTGTAATACACTTGTCTGGCTGGGGCCTCCCGCTGGGGCGGGGCGGCGGATTTGAATGTATGATGAATCAGTTTGCATTACATGTTCGTAAGTCATCATTTGTCAGGATTAATAGGCATCCCTGGTCGAGGAGGTGGGGGTGGGGCAGGCAGAGGAGAGACGTGTATTTAGCTACGGCCCATATTTATCTGCCAGTACCCAGGGATGCCCTGAAAACCACTGTATACCCTCCTGCCCAGACTCCAGGGCAATGGCTGGTGCTCGGGGGGCAGAGGCGACATTTTCAGCAGTTCCTGAGTCACCTGGAACCAAATAGGCCTATTTGCCTTTGCTTTGGGCTTGCCAAACAACCAAAAAGGTTATGGCAGGGGCCACTTGCTCAAGCTGGCTCTTACTCTCACTCTAAAGGACTCAGAACTCCTTCCTCTGGGGAGCTTCCCCGACTCCTCCAGACTGTACTAGGTGCCTTCTCTGTGTTCCCAAAGCCTCTTGTGCCACCTCTAGTGACACCATGTTACAATCGCCTATTCTGTGTCTGTCACCCTCTTTAGACTGTAAATTTCTTTTAAAAAATTGTTTTTAATGTCCATTTATTTTTGAGAGAGAGAGAGAGACAGAGAGAGAGAGAGAGAGACAGAGAGACGAGTGCGAGCAGGGGAGGGGCAGAGAGAGAGGGAGACACAGAATCTGAAGCAGGCTCTAGGTTCCGAACTGTTAGCACAGAGCCCCATGTGGGGCTCAAACTCATGAACTGTGGAGCTGAAGTTGGACGCTTAACCAACTGAGCCACCCAGGCACCCCTAGACTGTGGCATCTGGCAGAGGACATAGCCCAAAGTAAGAAAATCATAATAGTAATAGTAGAAATCAATAAATATTCTTTGAATGAACAAATGAATAAATGACCATTGACCTTGCCAAACTCCCCCCAAAAATGCAGAG